>NC_056666.1:38442500-39099822 GCF_018350195.1 Panthera tigris
AGCATCTGGTAGAGGGGATAAGGAATGGACCCACCTTGGGATCAGTCTTATGAGACAAGTTCTAAGGACAAGTGCACATCTCCCTAGGGGGAAATCGATGAAGAGTGGCCTCTATGTACACCTGCCCTAGTCCACCTGCCTGTCTTTCTTGTTAAAGATCCTCAAGGCAGGTGATTTCATAGCTGCCCTTGGTTACCAATTCTGTGTCTTAAAACAGCAACAATCAATTCTTTCTGGTGTCTAACTAAAACATCTTGTGCTGTAGTTTAAATCTGGTCTCTCTGGTCTGCTCTTGGAGACACTGGACAGCAGCTGGCCACCATCTTCTGCATAATAACCGTTCAGGGGATTGAGACTGTTAGTAAGTCCCTCTTGGGATCTAGATACGATTACCCATCATGGGTAGGCTGAGGAAACAGAATGCAGACATGATACTCCATTTTCATGGCATATGGGTTTCTGTGGGAATTTAGCAACCCTGAGGCCAGTGCAGTTGCCTTTATGCACAGACAAGGTGTTGGGGTAGGCAGGTTTAAGATGGCCATGATCTTCTCCCAAAGGCAATAACCAGACTATGATGCATCCCAAAAAACACTTCATCACTGTTAAAACCTGTTTTAGAAGATAAGGGGAGTTTGCTCCCATTCAGAGTCAGTCACCTTCTTAGGGAGAAGCAGGTGGTAAAAGGAGGAGTAAAGAGAGAAACCTATATTATATTTTAACTTGATCTTAATTAAATTGATGTCATTAGGTTGTTTAAAAAAGACATGCATTTATTACTTGTGAAGTCCTCAGGAAATATGCCTCAAATGGTAGTAATTTTAAACTACAAAGTACTGAATATTGTTAGGGTAATAATGTCCATTGCTCAGGTAATACCTTCTGATCCAAGAAATCCTTTTCTACTTGCAAATATTAATGAATGGTAGCAGAATATGCTGCCCCAGAATATGCCACCTCAGAATATGCCGCCTAGGTGTTACTTTGAACTATAAGCACTCAAAAACAAAAACAAAAACAAAAAAACAAAAACCAGCAAACACAAAGAGAGGAGTTTTCTGAACAACGCTATCTGCCTAAAGACAGATCCTCCAAAAGGAACTCAATTGTCACAAATCTCCTCCCTGGGAGTTTCATCAACCACGGAAGACTGACTCTCATCACAGGAGAGGAGACTAGAAGTCAACACCACACCCAGACAAACTGTGTCACAAACTATTATACCTCCCATCTGTTCTTCCAAGGGCCCATTCATCTCCCTTAAAACCCATTTACTCTTCCCTAAGATGCCTACATCCCACCCCCTTTCCCCATTAAGATGGTATTTAAGCCTGAATTCCAAGCCGCCTCAGGGAGTTATTCTTTTTTCCCTGAGTTTCTCCCCTTTATACATGGGGTACACATGTTAATAAGCTGCTGTTTGTTTTCCTCTTGTTAGTCTGTCTTTCCTTACATGGGTCTCAGGCAAGAATTCAGAAGGTAAGGGGAGAACTAATTTTCCTGCCCTACATTGACCATGAAGCTTCTTTGTATTTTATTCAGCTTCTCTCCCAGTAGTTCAACTATTTTACAGATATCAGATTTGAAGAGGTATTCAGAAGGTGGCGCATCAATCATTTCCCTGTCTACTGCTGTTCAGAAAAATGGATCTCTCCTGTCCTTCAAGAACTCTATGAAAGGAAACTGGACTTTTGTTAAGCACACACAGTATTTACATGGTATGCAAATATATCATTCTTTTGCTATCATCAAAACGAAAATATCCATGAATGTGCATCTTGATTTGTCAGATTTCCACCTTCTTCTTTCTTGATTTTCTCTCCTAATTTCCATATTGTGCTGTCAGGGCTCCTCAATTCCCATCCAACTTTCTTTGAGATGAAAATGTCTTTGTTCTAATCTACCTTCCTTCTGCTACAGCTGAATGTAATAGTTCCTTGTTTCAACTACATCTTGTCCTGACATTAGACTAACATGAGGAACTTCACATAAAGCAAATCCCATTTTGCAGACAGGGGAAACAAGAGTCTTGGTTAAGTGTTTTGGTCAAAATCCTATATTGAGGCACAAACCAAATTCAGGGCTTTTGACTTACAAGCCACTGATGGGAATGCTGGATTATGAGGTTCTTTCTAAAAGGTGTAACACCAAATTTGGCTAGAGGGGTAAAGATCGGTGAAATGGATCTTTTAAGAAGCCCTTTGGTCTGCATGTATTTTCTACTAATGCATTGTTAGAGATTAATACACTGCTTAATGGGCTCCGTGCTGTCAGTGCAGAGCCCAAGGTGGGACTCAATCCCACAAGCCATGATCATGACCCAAGCTGAAATCAAGAGTCAGCTGCTTAACCGACTGAGCCACCCAGGTGCCCCATAATTCCCGTTTCTATCACAGAGTAGCATATAGTGACTTGACCTTCCCTAATTCCTAGAATTAGGTAATTTTCCTAAGGGCATATTTGGCAGGCACTCCCAAAATGTAACCCATCACTCACACACACGCACACACACACACAGGGACACAGTTACTAATATTTCTCTTTTGTACATATCATAATCTGCCTTTTAAGATTATCTTCTTGCTTCACCATACATACCTCCTCAGAGACTTAGAATCTAGGGTTTTAAACATCAATGGGAGGGGCACCTGGGTGGCTCAGTCGGTTAAGCGGCCGACCTTGGCTCAGGTCATGATCTTTCAGTCCGTGAGTTCGAGCCCCGCGTCGGGCTCTGTGCTGACAGCTCAGAGCCTGGAGCCTGTTTCAGATTCTGTGTCTCCCTCTCTCTGACCCTCCCCCATTCATGCTCTGTCTCTCTCTGTCTCAAAAATAAATAAACGTTAAAAAAAATTAAAAAAAAATAAACAAATAAACATCAATGGGATATGGTACCTTCCATTTTAGTTCCATTTGTGGTAACCTTCTATCTTTATGATAAAGATATACAAAGAAATACAACATAAGGGATATAAATATACCACAAGAGAGATATAAGCAATGTTTTAGAGAATTTAAAGAAAGAAAGAATCACTTCCAGTTGGGGTGGTCAAGAAAAGGCTTTATGGAGAAGGTACAATTTGAAAGATGGATTTTTAAGACGGGCAGGGAAAGGAAAGATGTTCCAGGTATAGGAACTGGGATTGAGAAACTATTTCACAACTACTAGGATGACTGTAATAAACAAAATGGACAATCACAAGTGTTGGTGAGAATGTGAAGAATTGGAACTTTTCATACATTGCTAGTGGGAATGCAAAATGGTGCGGCAACTTTGTAAAACAGTTTGGTAGGTTTTAAAAATGTTAAACACAGAGTTACCAAAAGACCTAGCAATTCCACTCTTAAGTATTAAGATAAGTTAAAGCATATGTCCACACAAAAATGTGTATACAAATGTTCAAACAGCATTATTCATAATAGCTGAGACAACCTGAATGTCTATCAACAGACAAAAGAACTGTGATATCATCCAAAAAACAAAATATTGTACAGCAATAAAAAAATGCAGTATATGTCAAAAAAATACACTGCTTAAGTCAAAAATCCCAGTAGGTCTGGGTTACTATGTCTCAAAACTTCAGTGCATTCCTGGATATTGACTGCAGGTTTCTATTCTTGCCCAATAGTATAATCACTTATACCTCCTCTGTGACAGATCAAGTTTTGGATGACAAAATTGTTGGGCAATGCAATTAGGACCAAACGTATTTCTTGAAGATGATAAAGTAGATTTATACCAATAAGATTAAGTTGAGCAGGGACACTCCCTTCCATCCTCTAGAGTGCCAGTGGAAGGACTTCTAAGAATTTGTTACACAGGGTTTAAGTCCAGAATTTCCCTTAACATATGCCATACACACTTTCCTATGCCATTAAATGTACTTCAGGAAGATCATTTTCACAGACATGATGTTATATCTTGTATATATGCTGTAATATATTTAACATTCCCCTATATTTGACCAGGTATATTGTTTCCAATTATTTAACCTTATAGATAATGTTACAATGATCATCCTTTCATATTCAAAATAATTTAACAGGGACAAATGTCAAGGCATTTATTTAGGCTCAAAGGCAATCACAAAATTAGAGTTTTTATTTGTCTGGTTTCCCAGCAATTTCTAGGGGGAAAAAAAAAGACCTAGGATGTTTTGGTTGCTCACAAGTGCAATATTTCCTAACAGCGTGACTAGTATGCTGTTCAGTATGGCAAACTCTGGCATCCTGTTCCACTGTAGTCTGTGCTAGGCACATGATATTTGAAACACTATGTCTGTTCCAGATACCACCCTTCATAAGCAATGTGGACTGACATTTAGAGGAGTTCAGTAAAATCTGGTATTATCAGATGAGTAATGGCTGGAGGAAGTGAGAGGTTTAACTCTGAGGAAGAGAAGACCCAAGGTTATGAGATCACAGATTTCAAATACAGGCCAGAACATTCTAAAGGAGGAGTAGTTGCCCCCATGACTGAAAGCTACAGGAGGCAGATTTCAGAAGATGTGGCCTAAAGCAGTTTAAAAAATAATAAATTAAAAGGAAAGCTAGTGACACCCTATGGGCTTTCCTAGATTGCCCCCTCCCCACTGAGGACAGTGAGGTTGGAAGCTCTGGGTAAAATCAGAGATGGCCCAAGTGTGAAACAGCCGGTTCCTCCTCTTGATACTCTCAGATGCTGGCATTCTCCAAGGTTCCGTCCTCGCCTCTGGCCATCTTCTGCACTTACCTGAGATGAGGTTGTCCACTTCCAAGGCAAAACAACCACCTTTTCCAAACATGACTTTCCAATCTAGGTCTCCAGTCCTTGCCTTTCTCTTGAGCTCTGTTACTATCTGGAGAAGAGCCTTTTATTTTTTATTTTAAAATTCATAAAACCATTTTATTTAACTTCATATGTTAATCAAATTTCTTTCAGTAAAACTAAATTACCTCCAGTGACAACCATAATTACTGAGAAAGAATAACTTCAGTTGCAATTGCTTAAATAAAGATCCTTAATTTTGGGGTAACTGAACATGTAATATGCCCTTTAAAAAAAAGTTTTTTCAACATAATTCCACTAACATTTTGTCCATGGTTCAAATTAGAAAATTAACTTATTTTACCTTAATATTCATATATTAAGTAAACAAAGCATGGCATTTTTGTATAATGGACATTAAAATGTAAACATAAAAGCTGTATGTTCAAAGAATATTTGATGACTTGATAAAACGTCCATGAAATATTTCCAAACGGCAAAAACAGGGGCTATGAAATAGTATATGTACAGTGTATCATGTCGCTTTTGTGATATATACATATGTTTGCACAGCCTTTGAATACAATTTTGAAAAGACAGCTATTCAGATGTTCAGAAGAGGTATGTTTGAACAGCAAGATGGCAGGAGATATGTGTTTCTTTCTTTAAACTTTTGCCTTTCAAACTTTATACCATAAATGTCTATATTACTTTTATTTCTTTATTTTTTTAATATAATTTATTATCAAGTTAGCTAACATATGGTGTATACACTGTGCTCTTAGCTTCAGAGTAGATTCCCGTGATTCATTGCTTACATATAACCCCCAGTGCTCATCCCAACAAGTGCCCTCTTCAATGCCCATCACTCATTTTTCCCTCTCCCCTGCCCCCCCCCAACATCCCTGTTTGTTCTCTGCAGTTAAGAGTCTCTTATGGTTTGCCTCCCTCTCTGCTTTTAACTATTTCTTTTCCCTTCCCTTCTCTCATGGTTTTCTGTTAAGTTTCTCACATTCCACATATGAGTGAAAACATGTATCTGTCTTTCTCTGAGTGACTTATTTCACTTAGCATAATACCCTCCAGTTCCATCCACGTTGTTGCAAATGGCAGGATTTCATTCTTTTTCATTTCTGAGTAGTATTCCATTGTATAGATATACCACATCTTCTTTATCCATTCATCAGTTGATGGACATTGGGCTTGAAGAAGAGCCTTTTAAACTGTAATGTATCAAGATCAAGATGTATTTTCCTGTTTTCATTAATTAGTACTCTTGGTTGCAAATGTCAGAAATCCAACAGTAACGACCTTAGGCAAAAAGGGTAATTGATTGGCTCATGTTGACCAAACTGCAGGATAGGCAGGAATTAAACTAGCCTCATGGATGCCTGGAGCTAGAGACTGAAAGGCCACCAGAACTCACTTCCCTTCTGTCTTTCATACCTGCTTCTCTCCATGTGTTAGTTTCCATTTTGCTCTACTAAACACCAATTTCTTCCACATATGATACATAACCACTGGCATCTCTACATTTGCAACTTCACAGATTCATCATCAGAAAAGAAAGATTCTTTCCCTTACTGCCAATTCAAAATGCAGAATTATCAAGGAAGGTCTCTGGGTCACATGCCCACACATTGACCAAACACTTGGAAAAGGGTGAACAGAACAAGACGGTATGATTGGACCAGCTTGCATGTGGCATCCAGCCCCTAGAACAATCATTATAGCTAAGGAAATGGGGTTCTTAAGGAACCTAAAGCTCTCATTAGGTTCACGTATTCACACGGGCTAGGGGAGAGCAAGCAGTTCTGCTCTTCCCAGGAAATTGGCACAGTGTCAGGCAGACAAAACATTGATGCAATCACACAGTCTCCAGCAATGCTTCCCCCCCCCTACCCATGACATCTCTACTCAGCCAGTCTTGCAAACTGTCCCTCAGCTTCTTAAAACCTTTGGTCAATTCCTCAAAGCCCACACCCCTCAGCTGGGAAAGCAAATCCCTCCCCAACCTGTATTTTCAGCCTGATCTCCTTCCACTCCTGCCCTCTGCTTTCACCACACAACCACACAGCACCACCACCCCTGCTTACTCTTCCTCAGACACACACATTTGCCTGTGCTCATCTCTTTGCCTGAACTGGATTGGCCTTTCTCACTTTTGTCACCTGGTATTTCCCTCTGAGATTTAGGTATTGTATTGCCCTGCCCTTAGGTTAAGCCTTATTCTACTCTCCAGGAACATCTTGTATTTCCCATGACACATTAATTCATATCTCTGACAAGCACTTATTACATGGAATCATCATTTATTTGTTTACATATTTGTCTCCTCACTAGGCCAAGAGCCCTTGGAAAGCAAGTACATTGTTCATCTTTGTTTTTTTAATGTTTATTTATTTTTGAGAAAGAGACAGAGCATCAGCAGGGGAGGGGCAGAGAGAGAGACACACACAGAATCTGAAGTAGGCTCCAGGCTCTGAGCTGTCAGCACAGAGACTGACACGGGCTCAAACTCACGAACTGTGAGACGATGACCTGAGCTGAAGTTGGACACTTAACCGACTAAGCCACCCAGGTGCCTCTACCTTGCTCATCTTTGAAGTCAGTCCTAGTAAAGGACCTGGTATGTGGATGGCTATCAAATGGCACACAGTAGATGGTCAATAAATGTGGAATGACTAAAGCAACAATTAGCATTTTCTAATTTATAGAATTCATTTGGTAGTTTTATTAACTGAAACCACATATTACCAAAACTAAGAACCAGTTTTGGTAATGAGATGTAACTAAAGGATTATGAGTAGGTTCATTTGGTTTCATTATTTCCACCCAAAATACTGCATTCAAATTTGCCAAATGTTATTGCAATACCCACCACCCAGGCATACACTGAGTGTAGGTCATACATTTTTGAAGCCTTTTGACTGTCCTATTAGCCCAAACTGTATATAGATTTTACCTTCCCTGGGTTCCAGAGTATATACCGCACCACCGGCAGGTAAATGAACATTGTACCTGTGGAGGTACATGCTGAATAGTTCACATACCTGTTGTTTGGTTATGAATTCTCCCCCTAGATGAATAGATTTCAACAGCAAAGATCCCAAGCCCATTGTGAGGTTTGTAACAAGTGAATTGTATTACTAAAACAGAGCCTTTATTTTTGAATGGTATCATTTTGGCTATGTCCTTAGAGTTTATTCAAGATCATTCTCATCCCATCCCTTTGCAATGTGCTTTCCCACAGAGGAGGTGAAGACATGAAGTTCAGCTAGCTGCTGTTGGTAACCATTTAGCACCCAGAGTTGTGTAGTTACAACTTATGCCTCATTGCCCCCAGACACATGGGGGCATTCTTCAAAATCTAGATTACCTGTGAGGGTGTTTCATGCCTGTGAATGTCATCTAACCTGTGTGACAGCAGGGGGAACAGCTGAAATAAACTAGATCTCATGGCCTCCCGTGGTATCATTCCTCTTATTAGAATACAATGGACTCTCCAAGGTCACCTGGCAAGAGGGTCAACTTTCTGTAAAACACCTCTGGCTATGCTACAGGGGCACCTGGGTGGCTCAGTCAGTTAAGCATCTGACTCTTGATTTTGGCTCAGGTCGGGAGCTCATGGTTCTGGAAATTGGGCCCCACATTGGGCTCTACACTGACAGTGTGGAGCCTGCTTGGGATTCTCTCTTTCCCTCTCTCTCCCCTTCCCCACTTGTGCATTCTCTTTCTCTAAATAAATAAATATATTAAAAAATTAAAGTACCCTCAGTCTTTGCTACTTTACCTTTATTTTAGTATATTTTGCTTATTGCTTAGTTTTCTTTCTACCTTCCATTTTCTGGTCCAATTCTGACTCCAAGTGGGAGAACAGTGAACATAAATTGCTTTGCAGAATTGATGTTTTTGTTGTTGGCAGCTTTGAGAGAGTGAAAGCTGTGTATCACAGAAGACAGGAGCTAGAAGGGGCCTTCAGACGACTTCCTCATTTTATAGATGTGGGACCGAGGCCTAGGAGGAGGAAGTGACCAGCCAAGTTGATGGAAGAGCCAAGACTGGATTCAAGTCAATGATGGTAGGTTACTTAACTGCAGTCTATGATAATCTAGAATGAAGCCAAAGCATTAGTTTCTATCGTTGCTATTGTTGGGTATGAAGCATTCTCAACAGCAGGTTCTCAGGCTGGCAGGGATATCCAAAGTCCTACTATCCTTACCCACAATGTTGCTTTGTTCCCAGCCCACTAGAGCCTTCTGGAATGGACAAGACACAGATCTGTCTGGAAGCCAGGGGACAGAAGCAGGGGAAGGAATCTAAATCATAGATATCTTCTTATTTACAGCGCTTGGACTTTCTGTGCCTTGCCTTTTCTTTCCTGCATTCCATGTTTCTTACGCTTTTGAGAGGTGAAGGACTGTGTTGAGCTCTGCAGCACTACAGAATGACTTCTCCCACACCTTCTGGCCCTTCCACCATTGCCTTACAGATACCCTCTTCTTGGAACAACTCAACTTGTAATAAAATTGTATCTCACTGTTGAGCAACTAGCACATGCCAGTGCTAAGTGCTTTTCATACTCACACAGTCTCAGGTAATTCTCCCAACATCACAGAAAGACAAAGAGGAAAGACAAGGAAACAGCAACTCTGAGTAACTCAGTAACTCTGAGACAGTTGCTCAGAGGAGACCAGCAACTTCTCCAAGGCTACAATGGCTATAAAGTAGCAAAGCTGGGTCTCTAACATAGGATGGTCTGACTCTAAAACCTGTGTTTTTTTCATTATAGCACACTGTTTTCCAAATACAAAATGCTAAACATATGACATATATTTTCAAAATGTTCATCTTAAAATAGACCTTTTTTTTTTTTTTTTTTTTTTTTTTTTTTTTTTTTTTTTTTAAGAAGGAGATCAGTCAGTGCTAAGATCAGGCAAATATAGTCTCATTAAACAAAGTTATGCTAAAGGATCCCTGGACTGGTAAGCACAATGCCTATGATTGGGGTCTATGCCGGCTCAGGCACTGAAACATGACCTCAGGGAATCCCTTTGTTCTGTCCTCCACAGTGGTGAATTATTATTACCTGACCCCCCCACCCGCCCAAGCACACTTGAATTGTATGCAATTATACCTTTAAAAAAATTGTAGCGCACCAAGTTCAACTCATCAGAGTTTGAGAGAGGTATTTCGGAAATGTGTATTGGTGTGTCATAGATTCCAATTTTAAGCCAAGTTTATGGCCTCTCTTTTCTGGCACACATGAAGAGTAAAGAATATACGTATTGCTTTCTGAGGAGTTAGCTTTACAATTGTAAGAAACAGTATCTTGTCTGTTTGAAGGAGGATGGTGAAACTTTGGGGCTCCATAACTTGCAAATGATATAGAGCATATATACCCAGGAGATAGAACCACAGGTACATAAAGAGCTGTAGGGTGAGGCCAGAAAGAAGTTAGAGAACAAGAGACTTTATTTTATTATTTCATTTTATTTTAATTTTATCATTTCATTTCATTTCATTTTATGCCTAAAGAGGTAAGGTTTGAAGAGTAACTATCTTTGTGTTTATGGACTCAGAAAGTACCCAATAATTATTTTCTGGACTATATAAAATTTCATATGAAAAAAGGAAATAAAATAAGATGAAATGATAGCATGTGAATGGTTGGAAGAACTTTCAAATAGGCAAGACTCTAAAATATTAGAAGAGGTCACTATTGAGAAAGGGCCCCCCTTTTCCTAGCAATTTCTACAAATGGGACAAAGGCATAACCAGGTGGACCTGAGAAGGGGCTGTCCCACCTGGTGGCAGAGGAAAGGAAGAGATGGTTTCTGGAGGGTCTCTTCACCCTGCTCTGTAATACACAGGGATAGGAACTCGGTGCCCAGATCTTGCTGCCAGTTCTGAAGGAAGGTGCTGCCATCTAGTGTATGTAGCTCTCATCGCAATGTCATCCACCTGCCTAGGAACCCCCAGTGACATAGTCTCTGTTCTCCAGCCACGCAGTACAGGCCTATGTTAATAGCAAAGCCATTCAGAAAACACAACCGCATTAAATTATTTGTTGAATGAGAATATTCTTTTGAGAAAAATATGAGTAGTTTTTCAGTACAGCACTGAGATTAAGAATCCAGAGTTTGCTTACACCCTTCATGTGTTGTTGACTCTGTAGATGGGCTACAGGGAACATGCAGAAAACTTGTTCTGTGTGCCTTTAATGGGAGACGTGGATCCAAGTGGTGGAAGACACAGGGAGGGGGTTACAGGTCAAGATAAGATTTTCTCACGCTTGGCCTTAAACTTTTAATATTGTCTCATGGGAGCGGGTGCTTACTGGTACTGTATCCAGACAAAGGCCGGAGAACTTCTTTAATAGGAAAGCTGAAGGAGGCGTTTATACCATCAAAACCATCCAAATGACTGACTGAAGCAGACAGTCTTTAAATCTTCTCTCATGTAGACTTGGAGCTCCTTGAAAGCAGGGTTTTTACCATGGTGCCCTATGCTTGTTGAATGAATGAATATATAACTTCCCCCGAAGGAATAAAACTAACCCAAACAAAACAGTTATTTAACAAGTTGAGAAGGAAAAAAAAGATCAGCCGCTGACATTTGGAAACTGGCCTGGTACTCGTGCTAAGTCATGTTATTTTCCTTTACAGCCTAAACTATCTTCCAGAATTCAAACCCCAGACAAGGTTATTGGAGTTGATGACAAAATGAGACAAAGCAAGGCTACTTCATAATTCAGTCCAAGCACACGCAAAAATTAGGTCACTGTGCCACCTGCAGAATACCAAACATCCTGTCTTTCAGCCAAAATGAGAAATTGCTACTGCTTTACAGATTATAGCTTATTCCCTGCCTAGTCTACCCAGCCAGACATGTTTAGTGAGATACCCAATCAAAGATTCACCCTGCTGTCTGACAGGGTCCAATCTAGGGCAAAACCCCACTTCCTTAGATGCTTCCCCAAATTAACTAACCAAAGTTCAAATCCTATAATAAGTTCTAACACCCTCTCACTGGGACACTCCATGTTTCCTCATGGTCTATGTTCCCCTTCACTACAACCCAACTTGTTTAACTACAGGACTGCTTCTGGTGGTCTTTGGGTGAAGGCCATTGACCAAGTAAATGCTAAGAAAGAAAGAAAAAGTATGCCCGTAACTCCAAGTGTAATGTGAAACCTGTAAGAATCCCAGATCTGGGAGGGTTGAATTAGCTACAGAACACTTCCTAGAAGAGGAAGGGTCTTATAGACCAATACCCACAAACATTTGCTGAAGCTGCCAGGCATTATCAAAGCATTCCACAGGCATTATTATTATTATTGTTATTATTATTATCATCATCATCACATAAGGTAGGCATTACTGTTATCTCAATTTATAGATGAGGAAACTGAAACACAGAGAGATTGAGAAACCTCTCCAGGGTCAGAGAGCTGGTAAGTGGTGGAGCCAGTGTTCAACCTGGTCACCTGACTCCAGGGCCCATGCGTCAGAGACATGGGACTCTGGAGGGAGAAGGGAGGTATGCAAGTGTGGGTTCTGGGGGGGAAGCAGCAAAGCATGAGCAAAGGCATGGGGGCAAGAATAAGCAAGCCTACCTAATAAGCATCTTGACTGTGCTAGCATGTTATATAAAGATCTACACCATCCCTGCTCTTGTCTCCACGGACCCTCAGTGGGGGTTCTGATTCCCCTGAGGCTATCCCCAGGGCCAGCTGCAGCTGGGCAATAATTCTGGCTCTTAAAGTGGCTTTGATTCTGTCACCTTAATGTTAATGATAAAAACGCTACAACCTGCCTTCTACCCATACCTTGCTCTTCTCATCTCCCGAAAGCCTGATGTGGCACCCACCACTGGGTGTTGCCGGAGGGACTAAAATCAATCCTTCACCTAATTAACACCCACTCATCTCTCAGGTCTCCACATTCAAATGTCACTTCTTAGGGAAGCCTTCTCTAATTCTCTAGAAGAGGTTAGGTCCCTTTGTGGCAGGCTTTCACAGTGGCCTGAAGCTCCCCTTCAGTTAAGCCCATCGCTCTTGTTACAGTTCAGCATATGCCCCCCCGCTAGGCGAGGAGTTCCCCCAGAGCAGAGGCGGTGCACAACTTGTCAACCGCCTGGCACACCGCAGGACCTCTGAGTCGAGGAGGGGCTGACTGGCAGTAGAGGGTCAGGGAGAAACTTCCCTTCCTATTCTGTACTCTTGCTTCATAATGCATCGCGATCCCCGCTGCTGGACTTTCTTGACCCAAACTCAAAAACCATCTTCAGTCAGGTCAGATGCTGCCTAGAGAAATCTAGCCACGCTCTGTCAGGCCCTTTTACTTTTAACAAGAGTCTTTCAGAAACTTCACCTTCTGAAAAGTGAACCTTCCCCTCTGCTGATTTATCCAAGGTCACGCTGAGTGAAACATCAAAGCTAGAAATAAAACTTGGATCAGCAACTCCCAAGATGGTGCTTGATCTCCTTCTTAAAGGAATAAAGAGGAGGAGCTGGGCTTGAACACTGATTCTCTAAGAGTGTTAATCAAAGGTGAACTTGTAATGCCTGCAGCTTCCACCTGTTATCCAGGAGACATTAAAGCAAAATGAGCCCTTCAGGAAAAGGTATTTTTTTAAAAAGGAACACGGAAACACAAGAATTACAATCTGGACTTAGAATTAATATTGCAAAACTGATTTGAATGAAATCCTCGGTTGTGATTCTCCTAAACTGGCTTGTCCACAGTGGAGTCAGCATAAGCCGGAGTCGGTCAGAATCAGTTTCCTGTATAACCTCTTGGTAGAGGATACAGCAAGGCTAAAAAGCTGCAGGGAACATAAGTGTCCCTGGCATTGTTCTATGTTCCAATCTCATGAGAAGCCACTTGAAAATGAGTAAGATCAATGTTAAATTCGTCGCTACATCGCCACACAGTGAGAAAGTTCAAATAAAAGCCAAGTTCTCAGCCTGCAGTGCTGAAGAATGAAAGCCAAGCAATTAGAGCTGAGAAAATGGATTACATAATTTTACAGCAGGAGACTTAATTCCGTAACAGCAGGGAATTTACTGTCTCAGGGTTCGGAATAACCAAGACACCTTTTTACCTGGGATGGGTCAGGCGCGAGGCGCGGTTCAGCCTGGGAAGCGGGCAGAGGAAAGAGACTGCAAATGCTCTCTGCCACCTTCTAGCCTGCAGTCTCTGGAATGGGAGAAGTGAGCCAGTCTGCAAAAAAGTAAAGCTGAATGGATGAACTCAGAACATCTTCCTGGATATGTAGGGCTCACTTCTGCACGTATTACTCACAAAACCCAGGCAGCCCCCAAATAATGGTGCTCTTCATGCTTCTTGGAAATGTTGATTTCTTCCACCAGTGCTGCCCCAAGCGATGTTATAAAATTATTCCTAGGAAACGAGGCAGGGCGGCTCGTTTCACCAAACCTCTTCCTGCATATAGTGCAAAGGGGTAAAAATAAGTACAATCCTTTTGCTCAAGTTCCTAATGAAAACTAATATTTGACAAGGCTTTGTTTGCTTTTCCTTTCCTGGCTATTTTCCATTCCCTTTTATTTTTCCTCTTTACAAGTACAGAATGTGTAATTTCATCTAGAAATAGACTCTTGGTTTTAAACAAAATTCGTTTATCTAAAAGCAAACAGAATATCCTTCTCCAAGGAGAACAGACGGCGTGAGGCTACTGTGTAACCAGGGCCGCTGACAGACTGTTCCCAGTGCTACTCCTGGTGACCTGGGAGGCGACCCCACATCCCAGATGGCCTAGGAACAAAACTTGGAAAGATGTCACATTTCTACATCATCGAAGTTGCATTTTTATCACACTGAGCCTTGACAGTAGGCCAACATTTACACAGACTGCGACATGATTTTAGTGAACAGAAAACCTGACTTGTTTGCACAAGTAGCCTTGATCATTCCTCTAACATTAAGGCAGCTTTGGATAGCTCCCCCCTTTTTCTTTTTTCTTTTCCTTTTTTTCTTTTTTCTCCTTTTCTTTTTTTTTTTTCTTTTTTTTTCTTTTTACCAACATAAGCTTGAAATGAAATGTCTAACTTGCTTCACAACTTACTGTGGACACACACACACTTCACAACTTACTGTGGTTGGAGATTAGGTGAATTGCAGGAGGCATGTGCCTCAGGTGAATGTAGACTCACCCTCCAGAATGGCTCCTCTGAGGCAGGGGAGCACCCTGAGAGTAAAGGACGCTGTCTGTAGGCACTTGGCCTTGACTGCTTTTGGAATTTTCAATAGCAGAGTAAATGATTTTCCCAGATTATTTGATTAGCTATTGCTCATGATGACTTAAACCAAGAACAAGAGACTTGTCCCATCCGTAAGTGCGTTACATAAGGGTTAGAGGTAACAAACTTCTTGAGGGTTGAGTTTGAGCTACAAATGTAGGCTTAAATAATGCAAGGTGGAGATGAGACGCAGAAATCATAGAAACAAATATATGGCATACACAGACAACCGGGCCCTGCTATGGAAAGCTTTAATCACCACATGTAAAAACAATACATTCACATATCAAAAATGGCTCCAAATGCTTTATCATCACCGTAACAGTCTAGAAATGAAAGTTGCACTAATTAAATAAAAAAAAAAAGCCTTCCTGTTCATAACCACAAGATTTTGAAACTGTTTCTCATAAACACATTTTTTTTTACCCTGAGACTGATGTCACCAAAGAGAAAAAGAAAAGTCGCGATCAGCTGGAATTTACTCAACATAGACTTTTAAAAGTCATTTATTCATTAATCTGGAATAGGTTCTCTTTACTCTCTCCACACATACTATGTGAGGACAAGAGGAAAAGGTGGCAGATGGTTGTGTCCAGTCTGTTTATATACTAATTACGATTCCTCAACTCAATCTATTGACCAAAACAGAATTTTAACATCAATTAATGCTACACTATCACACTGAAAAAATTTATCAAAATCAGCTCTTTCTTATAAAAGGAGAGTTGGGCTACATTGTCAGACGAGAGGAAAAGAATCCTCTCTTACAATGTTGCGATACTTACTACATGTGAGCCAGCTAGGGAAGTTCAGAGTTCAGACAGACTGCCTTGCAAACTTCAAGTTAGGGCTCTCGGTCACACCTTCAGATAAGGTCTGCACAAGAAGAACCCCCAAATGCTACAACACTTATTCCTTTCGAGTGATGGGAAGGGCAATCGTGTTAAACTGAAAACAAGACATCCATGTTGAAGTGAATGCACACATAGCATTTTGTGTGTGTGTAAATAACAAATACATGGAACAAAAAGATTTTCAAAATCGGAATTCCTGGTGTCTCTAGTTGTTTTCTGGTGAATGAGTCTAGAGCCTCTCACAAGGTTGTCTAGGGACTTTTCCTCCAATTATTTCCATAATAACCTCTGTGTGTTTCTAAAATGGGCTCTTCCTAAATACTCACAGCATTTCATGGGAGCTGGCTGCTAGGGTGTGCAGCTGGGTCAGGAAGTCTTTGTTGCTGCTTGGTTTCAGAGTGTCATATGTAACAGTTTCCTGTGTACTACTTACTCTGAATTGCCCAGTTACATGTCCTCTGGGCTACAATAAATCTGGGGATTTATGTCAGTTAAAGAATTACCATGCCTAATCTTGCTCCATTCTCTTTATTTTTATTATTTCTAGATATCTTCCCAATTCAAATGATTGAAACAAGGCACACAGGCCTGGGCACTTACTGGCTTTTTCCTGAGAAGTTAAGTTATGTTCACAACCTCTCGGCCAAAACTGAATGAGGATAATGGGAAGAGAATTCACTATCATACTGAGTTAGGAAATGGTTTTCTGGCCAGGCTTGATACAAGTGTATTCTTTTTTTCAGGAAGAACCATGGACAATCAAGGTTGGGAAACAGCAATCATCTGGCCGATTCCCCCATCTGATACCTGAACTCTGGTATGACATTTCTGCCAAGGTGTTGTCTCTGCCAGAATATCTATAGGGGCGGGAAGCTCTTCCAACATTGCCTATTCTTCTTCAGAATAGAATAATAGCAAAATAGATGAAACAGGTACACAAAGTTGTATTAGGCATGATTATAAATTGTATTGAACTGTTCAAGAGCTCGCAGATTGTCATTTTGCTACTCAAAACAAAGGGATTTCACTTTGAAGGTGCAATAAACACTGTGTGCAGCAAGTCCTACAACCAGAGTTCAAGAGCCCTGGTGGATGAATTGTGGGCTAACTGCCCTCTGCAGTTGTCAACGTGGGGACAAGAGAATGAGACGGCAGCCTGCCCTCTAGACGCAATCAGAAGCAGGACATTCTACCTTGACTTTCTCCCTCTGGCTGGTCTGGCAGCACTGTAAATAATGGCTTTATTTCTGAGTTCTCTCAAGGTACTCAGACTGCTTCAGGGTTTAAAATTCCCACTTCAGGGGGCGCCTGGGTGGCTCAGTCAGTTAAGTGTCCGACTTTGGCTCAGGTCATAATCTTGTGGTTCATGAGTTCAAGCCCCGCGTCGGGCTCTGTGATGATAGCTCAGAGCCTGGAGCCTGCTTCAGATTCTGTGTCTCCCTCTATCTGCCCCTCCCCTGCTCATGCCCTCTCTCTCTCTCTCTCTCTCTCTCCCCCTTTCTCTCTCTCAAAGAATAAATAAACATTAAAAAAAATAAAATTCCCACTTCAGAAGACCAACAAAGGCAACATACTGATTGGTGGACAATACTCTCAGAATTCAACTTACAAAGGATCAATTCTTCTGAAGGGACACAGTTATGTCTGTTTTTTTTTTTATTTTCTCAACATATATATGAATAAATAGAACACACATGTAAACTTTACAGACTCTGAATGATTATGTTAATTGAGACCCAGCTGATTCAGTTTTGAGCGCTATCTTTCACCTCTGTGTTAAAATGGCAATGGTTATCAATCTTTAACAGACAAGACTACGAGCAACGGACAAAAACAGAACAACAAAAAAACCAACCTTCAAGTCAGTATGCCTTTTTATATGGACGCCACTTTTTTCCGTATCTGTTTCAAAAGTATCAGATAGTGAACATTTAGTGGCTAGATGACAGGAGAGCAAATCTTCCTGCAAAACAGACTAGAACTTCCTTGACCACTGAGATTTGGAAGTGAAATCAATAAAAATCTATCAAGTACTCAGGGTAGATCTGGTTGGCGTCAAACACCACAAAGATCTTTGGGTTCCAGGTATCATCCACACAGCTGTCGTATAAATTCACATAGCTCCCGTCTTTGGAAGGAGGCCGCATGTATTTGGAGTCTCCGTTTATGTAATCCCCAATTAGCACTCGAGCAAGAAACATAGATTTATACGTTCTGAACAGATGCCGCTGTTGCAGGCTGACGCCATGAATTTGGAATGTGTTTCCGTGCTTTATGTCATCTTTGCAGAAGCGACTGGAGTAAGCAGCATCTCTAGCAAAATAGGTTCCTTAAACAAAAAGGACCAGAAGAAGCCAAGATTACTCTGAAGAATATAGGAAACACAAGCAAAAACACTCTAATTGTTAGGGGAGCAGACACGTGGAATCGTATAACGAAAGGAGATGTGGAATGTCCTTGTCTGCAGATCTTTAAGGAAAGACCAGAAAGCACATGCTGTGGACCACCCCACAGATAGATTTGTTACACAGACCATTCCCCACCACTGACACCCTCCCCCGCTCCCACCAAAACAGAGCTATCAGTCTTCTATTTTCAAAAGAAAGCTTCTAGAGAAATCCAGTACGTAAGACAGATACAGTCTGTTTCCGTGACTAAAAGTAAGGCAAGGCCTGAGTTTTACCTGCTTGAATCTCCCTCCCATTTCTGTTTCCCTCCAGCACTTTCCTCAGCCCACTGCCCTTGGCCAGCATTCACCGAGCTCTGCAGAGCGCAGTGGGAACTACTGGTCTATGGAGATTATTTCAAAACCCAAGAAACCACATTTCTATGATATGGGGTAACAAATCAATAATATTTCTGGAGATAGTAACCACTCCACAACCACAGAGAGATCTCTGAAGAGTGCAACACTATTCACATCTGAGCACTCCCGAAGTACAATTTCACAGAGGTTCATCGCCTACATGTGAAAAGTCAATGAAGCATCAAATCTTCCCAAACGGTAGGCCTAGGAGACTGACATCACGAAGGGAATATTTACTCTAAAATATTTGGGAAACGAATCACAAAGTCTCAGGTTACCCAGTGCTGACAGGATTTATGGTAACGCTTTTCTAATCCTCTTACAGTCAGATCAATGGGATGACCTTTCCAGGAGTTACTTTAAAAATTAATTTACTCTTTAAAAATGTAGCATATCTTGATCCTAAGTGGTAGCCAGCTCTCTCGCTGGAGATAAGGTACAAAGTAAGGGCCAGAAAAATAAACATTCACCCCTACTTTTTCTCCTCATTTCTCACCTTAATTTGGTTGAGTAGTAGGTATAAATTTGAGAGCTTGGACTTTCACAGTATTAGAAAAAAAGGTGAGGAGTTCCCCCATTACTCCTTATTGCTCATTAATATCCTTACCTATCATTTTCTAAAAAACAAAATGAACAGAAAATACTAGTACCTAGACCTGGGTACAATGTGACCAATTTATTTTATAGTTCTTTATACATTGGACATAAAACGGTTTGGTATACAGTCATACCTGTATAGGATTTATACATGGAAATTAAATGTAATGCAAAAATCAGCCAATACAGACATGCTGTCCCATCTGAATGACTGGGACTTGGGGAGCTACTTAACCTGGTAGAGGTGTCAAAGTCTTACTTCTACCTTGTACATGCAGGAAGTGGCTTTTCCGTGGCTCAGAAACTCTGAGGGTGTGCCAGGAACCTAGTACAGTTTAACTTTTAACTTAATGACTATCAAACTCCTGAATTATAAAACAATCAATTATCTCTAAAGAGACGAGATTGTCTCCTAGGACTCAAACTGGGCCTGGAATTCTGATAATTACCTTTCCCAAAGACAGCACCATGTATACCATTTATTCTCCAATCGAAGTTATGAATGCAAATTGCTTCCACAAATTCACTGCTGGTACCATGAAAGAGCATCTGTTCATTAATCTGAGGCACGCCTCGTTTTTTCTTGAGCTGAGCCTTTTTCCTAAGCACACAATACACATAGGCATAAAACACACAGAGAGATAGACCATAAGTGGCATTTATTAATTTTCAGAAGAGCCAAGTTCAATAATGAAGGGTAAAACAGAAAAGACTTCTTTAACATAAATCATAGGTGGTAAAAACAGCTCTGGAAAAGAAATAACCTCAAATGGCTCTTGGACACATAATCATCTTACCAAAAATTATTAGTTAAAATTGAGACTTAAGGTTGAAAATTATACTCAAAACTATAGAGATATCCCAGATGATGCCCCATCATAGTCAAGGTAACTGAATGCCTAAGCCAGCCACGCTTTATAGATGCCTAAAAATGACACGATAAACAACGAAATAATATAAACTTCAGAGAGTCTTTAAACAGTGCATTCCTTGAGCAGGGACCATGCCTTAATCTTTTTATCTCCAGAGACTAGAAAATGTTGGTTGGATTGAGCTGAATTTTGAATCGTAGGGCTGGAAGGAACATTAACCCATCCAGTTCAACACACTTCCCAGTGAACAAATCTCTTCCAACATATAAAAAGATATTCAGTGCAAGACTGATTGTAACAGTAAAAAACAAACTAAAAACAGCCTAAAATTCTTTCATAGAAAAATGAATAATTATATATCCATACATTAAAGTTAAAATAAACCAGATCTACATGTACTAAATAGACAACTCTTGAAAAATAATGTTGAATGCAAAAGGAATGTTGCAGAAAGAGACAAATGACTCAATACTGTATATTGTATATGAACACATATAGATAGTAAAAAATATAAAAACATGGGCAAGAAGGTAGAACACCAGCCTCAGGAGGAAAGCAGAACAGGAAGGGGATGGGATAAACACTTCCACTGTATTTGTAATGTTTGTATCTTTAAAAAAGCCCAAACAATACACATGCACTCCTATGTTTATCGCAGCATTATTTATAATAATTAAGATATGGAAGCAGCCCAAGTGTCCATTGATAGGCAAATGGATAAAGAAGATGTGGTGTGTACACACACACACACACACACACACACACACACACACACACACAGTGTAATATTAAGCAGCCATAAAAAAGAATAAGATCTTGCCATCTGCAACAACATGGATAGACCTAGAGGGTATTATGCTAAGTGAAATAAGTCAGACTGAGAAAGACAAATATCATATGATCTCACTCACATGTGGAATCTAAAACAAATGTATAAACAAAAAAAAACCATAATCAGACCTATAAATACAGAGAACAAACTGATGGTTGCCAGAGGGCAGGGGGTTAGGGGGCCGGGCAAAATGGGTGAAGGGGAGAGGGAGACACAGGCTTCCAGTCATGGAATGAATAAGTCATAGGAATAAAAGACACAGAATAGGGAATATGGCCAATGATATTGTAATAGCCTTGTATGGTGACAGATGGTAGCTATACTTGTGGTGAGCAGGGCATTGTGTACAGAGAAGTTGAATCGTCATGCTGTATGCCTAAAACTACTGTAACACTGTACATCAACTATACTCAAATAAAAATAAATAAATAAGAACAAATAAACATAAAACTAAACAGTCATGGAGATGAAAAGCACAGCACAGGGAGTAGAGTCAATGATATTGTGATAACACTACGGTGACCGATGGGAATACATGTATTTTGATGAGCAGCGAGTCACATGTAGAATTGTTGAATCGCTATGTTGTACACCCAAAACTAATACAACACTGTGTGTCAACTAAACTTCAGTAATAAAAATAAATTTTAAAAATACACTAAAAAATGAAAAAGCCCATATACAAAAATGAAGAAAATATTAAAAAATGTAACAAATATCAAAATGTTAAATCTCATTGTCAGGTACAAGGGTGTCTGTGAACTAACTGCAGCATTTCCATATTTCTATGAAATACTTCATAGAAAAGAGATCTTAAAAATTTAAAAATCCCCTCCCCTCATTATATCTCTGATAAATAGCTACTTAACATCTGCTTCAATTCATTCCAGTACACGCTTTGCACGACAGCACAACTCTCTGTGATCAGCTAGAATGATTAGGAAGGACGTTGCCTGCAGCACTGAACCAAAATCTGACTTCTTGTTAATGTCCACTGATTGGTCCCAGTAATTCTCTCCTGGACACAGAACAACTCCGATCACTTATATGTAACAACTCTGTGATTCTCCAAAATATAACCAATGAACACCAACCTAGGCTTTCTTCTAGAGGTTAAACATCCATTCCCTCAACTATTCTCAGAGGGCATGGCTTCCAGGCCTTTTTCTATCCTGGACAGCCTTTAGTTGACAAGAGTCTGCTGGATACCTTCTAATTTATAAATGTTGGTAAGAAATAGAAAAAGTCCAGATACCATCAGCCAGCACGGCTCTCCTGGTGTACCACCGAGTTCATTTTGCAGCAGAGGCGTGAATTTGTAGTCACTCAAAACACAATTCTGTACTCACTCAGAACCTCCAAGACTTTCTCAAACCAGATCTCTTTTTGGCTTCCTATATTGGTACAACTGATTTATAAACCTAATGTAGTAGGTTCATTTCGATTAAACTTGATATAGTAATTTTTTAAAATACATAATTGATAAACAACATGCAGGTTAGTGACTATGTGGGGGAATGATACTTGCATTTAAATGAGAGAAATGGTGGGGCACCTGGGTGGCTCAGTTGGCTGAGGGTCCAACTCTTGATTTTGGCTCAGGTCATGATCTCACAGTGAGTTCGAGCCCCACACAGTGCAGAGCCTGCTTGGGATTCTCTCTGCCCCTCACCCTCTCATTCTCCCTCTCTCTCAAATTAAATAAACTTTTTAAAAGTGACAGAAATGGAAATGGTCTTTCTCAAGAGTCATTTGACAATATGTATCAAAACTTCAAGGGTGCCTGGGTGGCTCAGTCGGTTAAGTGTCTGACTCTTGATTTTGGCTCAGGTCATGATCTCGTGGTTTCGTGAATTCAAGCCCAGCATTGGGCTCTGCACTGGCAGCATGGAGTCTGCTTGGGATTCTCTCCCTCTCTCTTTCTGCCCCTCCCCTACTCTTGCTGTCTCCGTCGTTCTCCAAATAAATAAGCAAAATTAAAAAAAAAAAAAAAAAACTTCAATGTATATGCTTTGATCTACTGGTGATGGTCTTTCAGATCATTAAGCATGGTGTTAGAAGGATGTGCATGAAACAAATATTTACTTCAGAAAAACCCAGCATGTTTTCACTACGAACAAATTTGCCGACTTTCTTTTTTAGACCTTTAGGTACTGACTTTTGTCTGTTTTCTTATGATACACATTTGTTGCTGTTCTAAGCAAGGAAAAAAATCTTTAAAAAAAAAGATAATTTGTTTTCACAAATTTGTTTCAATCTTCCAAAGTCTTTCTATTCATGATTCATTTACACAACAAATAAGCTACCCTTTCTAGTTTTATTTTTTTTTTTAACGTTTATTTTTGAGACAGACAGAGCATGAATGGGGGAGGGTCAGAGAGAGGGAGACACAGAATCTGAAACAGGCTCCAGCCTCTGAGCTGTCAGCACAGAGCCCGACGCGGGGCTCAAACTCACGGACCGCAAGATCATGACCTGAGCCGAAGTCGGCCGCCCAAACAACTGAGCCACCCAGGCGCCCCTACCCTTTCTAGTTTTAAAGCTTTCACAAGCGTGATAAGTAAGCCTTCTACATTTCTATCCAAATTAACAATCGAAATGTTGAAGGTCTCAAGAAGAAAGCATGCATGCCACTCAAGTTACTCTCTGCCCAATACTTGTAACTGGGTATTAGTTTTTCTCTTCATACTACCACTGGCATACATCTATCTTGCCTCCAGCATAAGCACCTTTGTCAACCATATTGTAGAAATCAAGTTGTATTGTCTAAGGGGCTCAGCTGTCTACCACTATGGTAATCCTCTTAGTTAGCTGGGCACTAGTGAATTTGTACTCTTTTTCCCCAAGTAAATATTTGTTTAGTATACATCTTTCTAAGGTCAAGCTTTACCATCTGTAATGACTAGAATGCACTTCAAAATCAGGATATTCACTCATTAATTTCTTTTAGAAATTAAAATAATTTCTAATTTGAAAATTCACTTGAGTCTCTCTTAGTGTGAGCATTGAAAATCTGCTGAGTCACTGGATTGGATGTGGCATATACCAGTTGAAGGCAGAGTGGCGGGAGGGTGGGGGGCAAAGCTTTGCATCCCCACAGCATAATTTATTCTAGTGCCAACTACTAAGGCACCCATGAAATGTGCAGCCTCACATACTATGGCCTTGAGGTTCCAGAAAGGTTCACATTGAACTCTAGGACCTCTTGGGCTGCAGCTAAACCTTTGGGAAACATCATAGGACTCAAGCTACACTAAGTTCTTCACAACCCTGCCCACCTATGCCCAACCCCACAGTCATTTCTGAACTTACAGAAAATACTGCAGCACCTACTTTTTGAAGGTATCTTACAATTACCCACCATCTCAGGGACTAGGGTGCCAAAAGGGCTAAGTTGCCATGAGTCCTGAATCGCAACAGGAATATCTTCATGCTCCAGATTGAAGGAAGTTCGCCTAGGTTCAGACCAGTGGTTCTCCATCCTGGCTGCTGATTCTCCATCAGAATCACTTGCAGAACTTTTGAAAGGTAAAAGTGTCAGAACACAGAGGCTCTAATTTAGTAGACCCGGGATGGGTGATAGACATTGCCGCATGTTAAAGAGCTCTGCAGGTGATTTGGAGCACAGCTCCCCTAAATCCATATTCTTAGTGAGGTAGCAGCTTTCACTGCTCTCATTTCCTTGATGCCATATCCTGCCCAACCCTGGGTCAACCCAATCACCTCCACTCTCTGCTTTTACATATGGACTGCTGAAATAGATCACACAACATCCCCGTGGTCCCTACTCCAAATTCACATATTCCAACATCAGCTAAACCCTCAGCACTGATGGAAATGCTATGGTCCCCAAGTTAGCTCTTTCTCCCCATTTTCCATAGTGGCCATTCCAAATCTCCCCTCTTCCCCTATCGCTCTCTCTTATCCACATTCCCTAACCCTTCATTCTCTGTAGGTGACCTTGCTTACTTCACCAAGGACACTCAAAGTTTCAGGAATTCCATAACCTAACCCCTCTCCTCATCCTCTACCTCCACTCATCTATAAACATGACTGGCCCACCCTTGTCTGGCTCCTTCTGTACATTCTAGTAAATTCTCTGAATTCCATGCCATCACACCTCTTTAGGAGTCTAAATGCATCAATTACTCTCCCCTTTCTCTTGTCCTTTAAACTCCCCCTCCCTGGGTTCCTTCCTATTGTAATTTATACATGCTTAGGTCCCTCCCATCTTTAAATTCAAAAATCTTAGCAGAACAAAACAAAGACACATTTCTTAACTCCATGGTACCCATCTTCTCACATCCCTCCTCCTCTTCACTGCTAAGCTTCTTGGAAGAGCTGTCACATTTGGTGTATACACAATATAGCATCTACCAACATTGCTCTCATCAAGGGTACCAATGACCTTGTTGCAAAATCCAAAGGAGAAATTCAATATCATCTTGTTTGGCATCTCTTTTGTATGTGACCCTGAGGATAAGACCTACTTGCTTAAACCACTCTCTCCCTTTGGTTTCTGTGACTCCACCGTATATTGTTTTTCTTCCACTTTCTGTGGTTGTTACTTCTCAGTTTCTTTCTTGAGTTTTCCTCTGTTCATCCCTTGCAGAGTTCAGCCCTTGGTCCTCTTTTTTTCTTAATCTACATACACTTCCTGGTCATCTTATCAATTCTACAGCTTCTACTACCTCACATTTCCTAACAACTCCAAAACTTTTATTTCTAGTCTACACCACTCTCCTGAGCTATGACACATGTACCGACTACTGCTTCCTGCCCATCCTCCCTAAAGACAAAGACCAAAATCTGTTTCTGCCCATTTTCCGTTAGTCAACCGAAATGAGTCAGAAACTCTGGAGTTCTCTTTCCCATCTCCTTACCCACACCACTGAATACATTAAATCATGATTCTACATCCTTGATATCTCAAAACTGTCCTCTTCCTCCCAACACAGCACATACCACTTCGGTTCAAGCCACCCAGTGTGGCTCAGTTTAATTACTGAAACAATTTCCTAAACTGGTCTCCCTGCTTCTGATTGTGACCCCTTTAAACCAGGGTTTCTCAACCTTGGCACTATTGCCATTTTGGGCTAAATAATTGTTGTGGGAGGCTGTCTTGTGCACTGTAGGATGTTTTGCACCCACGCCTTCTCCCCAGTAGATACCAGTATTAA
Organism: Panthera tigris; assembly: GCF_018350195.1. Taxonomy (NCBI): domain Eukaryota; kingdom Metazoa; phylum Chordata; class Mammalia; order Carnivora; family Felidae; genus Panthera; species Panthera tigris. The sequence goes on from NC_056666.1 coordinate 38,468,650, forward strand.
TTCCTCACCCCACCACATGACAATTAAAAGTCATCTCCAGTCATTGACAAATATCCCCTGATGGGCAAAATCACTCCTAACTGAGATCACTGCTTTAGACCCCTTCTCCACAGTACAGCCTGCTAAATTATTTTTCTAAAATGCAAATCATATTGACCATTCTCTTGCTTAAAATTCTATAATGGCTTTCCACAGTCCCAGGAAAAAAAATCCAAACCCCTCAGTTTGATTTATAAGGCCCTGCATGGCCTACTCCTTCAGACTCTCTGACCTCAACTCTGGGTCAGTTCAACTCTGGTAAGGCTACTGAAGAAAATCACACAACTATTCCAATGGCTCTACTGCAAACTCCTCCATGCTCAACCTCCTGACTACCTTTCTACCTTCTTCTCTAACCACTCATCTTAATTTTCATTTTTATTTTGTGATGCAATTGTCTGGCTCCTTGTCTAAATTATGGTCCTGTATACTGCTATATCCCATGTGTGCCTAGGAAAGTGCATGTCACAAAGTAGGTACTCTGACATATTTATTAGAAGAAAGGAGAGGGCACCTGGGTGGCTCAGTCAGTTGGGCGTTCAACTTCAGCTCAGGTCATGATCTCACAGCTTCTGAGTTCGAGTCCTGCATTGTGCTCTGTGCTGACAGCTCAGAGCCTGGAGCCTGCTTCGGATTCTGTGTCTCCCTCTCCCTCTGCTCCTCCCCTGCTCACCCTCTGTATCTCTCTCTCTATCTCTCAAAAATAAGTAAACAAAAACAAAAAAGTTTTTTTTGAAGAAGAAAGGAGAAAAGTAAAAAAAAAAAAAAAAGGACTGAGCGACATGGAAATGGATGTCTGACCGCCCATACGGTGAGTCAGAGGTTATGTGACAACAAGATTGACCAGGATTTTAGTTCTTAATGGAGATGTCAAAATAACAGGTTGTCCTTACTACAAGACCCAGTATTTTCTAATGTCATAGCAGGTGATAGGTTCATTTACCATCACAGATTTCTATAGGCCAACATTACATAAAATCATGAAGGGCGTGAACAGAGTGATACTTTTTCAGTGAAATTCCCAGTGTACAATGTTTAAACATGTGGATTTACTGGTACATTTTTACCACTACGATTAAATTGAGACAACTCTAGTTATGAGTTTAGTTAAAACTGAACTCCACTTCAGAGGCCTGATTAAGAATAATGAATTAAGTTTTCATCAGACCATTTTAGAAAAACTCACTTTATCCACTGAGAGAATAAAATTTAAGGGGAGAGAGGCCTCCATCTTCCTCAACAAAAGAATCATGTCAACAAGAACCCAATAAAAGTGAGAATAAACTGAGGGTAAATGGGGGGGGGGGAGGAAGGTGAGGGTGGGTGATGGGCATTGAGGAGGGCACCTGTTGGGATGAACACTGGGTGTTGTATGGAAACAATCTGACAATAAATTTCACATTAAAAAAGAAAAAAAAGAACCCAACAAAACCTTCTACACTCAGTTAAACTCATTACTGTCAGAAATAAAAGTTAGCTTGGTCCAAAGACTCAGGACTATAAAGAATACAAGCTGAAACCCCTTATTTTACCATAAACTATTATGACAATAAAACCAGGAATATATTCAGGCCATATTAACTACTTATCAGGAGCATGAAAGAATTCCATGTATCATTACCAAACAAAAGTCAGCCTAATTTTCAAGTATATGCGAATGAAATGAGTTAAGGTCTGCGATTTTCTTTGAAATACTTCAGCAACAACAATAGAAAACAAAAAAGGAAATGGATTATGTGTGGTTAAATATGTTAAGTCAGGATGATGGATATTCATTATATTAGATTCTATTATTTGAAATTTTCCTGAGCAAATATTAAATGCCTGCTTATATTTAAAAAATTAAAAATCAACTATCCTCATAAATTTAATTTAAATATTTAATAAAAACAAATAAAAATTTAATAAAAATATTTCCACTTATAAACCACTTATTTTAAGTAGCATTTGCTATTAAAAAATACAGCACAACAGGTTAATTTGGACAATACATTTAAGTTTTCTGTAATGGACTTTATTTTTAGATGAAGTGCATACTGAGCAATCCAATGGCTCGTTTATACCCTAAATTAAGCAGTAAATCTACTACCTAAACTTTGGGCCTAACAAGACATTTGAAAGTATGTTCCACAATGTCCTCCAAAACAAAATAAGCAAATGACTAGAGGCAAGATAGTGTAATTGCTTTTTAAAAAAATTTCAGCAATGTTGGGGTGCCTGGGTGGCTCAGGTGGTTAAGCGTATGAATCTTGGTTTAGGCTCAGGTCATCATGTAACATTGGTGGGATCGAGCCCCGAGTCAGGCTGTATGCTGGGTGTGGAACCTGCTTGGGATTTTCTCTCCCTTTCCCTCAGCCTCTTCCCGACTGGCACATGCACCCTCCCTCTCTCTAAAAAATAAAAAATAAATAAATGAGTTCAACAATGTTTCCAGAGACTTCTAATTCCACAGACAGGTCTGTACCACCAAAGTAATGTCAACAAAACTAAAGAGCTCCCTAGATTCCCTTCTAATGCAGATTTCAGCCAAGACTGCACAGTTCTGCACCTGGCAAGGAGAGGGGGTCTTTGCCCTTGGGGGTAGTGTCACAGGGCTGGAAGTGAACCTGACCTTCACCTCTAGGGAAGCTCTGTGTCACTCCCTGAGAGTGCTGAGGAGGAGTACTGACAGACAGGGTTGAGATACCACAAGAGAAACACACAGCGCATCTCCACAGGTGGTACAACACCTGAGGGGCAGTCCGGTTAGACATCTATGTTTTGCTATCTCTAAGACTACAAAGGTCTTAGAGGCCAAAGAGAGGGTTCAGGTTGGACACCGTCTCACCTGCAGAAGAACTCCCACAAGTCCAGATTTTGAATTCTCTGAATTCTTTTAATTCTGTGGCGATCCATTGTTTTCCCAAAGAGACTAGCAACTTCATTATACTCATGTGTTTGATTGTGCAAAGGAATAAGCTGGAAAAAGAAGTTTGCATAGTTTTACTGGGGCCCTTTCCGCTCTTCCACAGTGGGGTTCATCAGCTCTGCTCTTACCTGATAGGGCACGTCAGTGTTCACGTTCTCCCAGTGCGGGGGCATGGGGATAGCCTCGTTTTCACAGATATAACTTTACATAGCAAAAGACAAGACAAAATATTAGAAGCTGATAATAATCATTGTCAGTGCTTTAATTTCACCTTTTCTCCAAAGCTGAATTTTCACGTCTAGGGCATTGTGACAAACGCAATGAACTGAAGCTCTCGGCTCTTTATTTTCAAATATTTACTGCATGTCTTCTGTGTGCTACTTTTTTAGGTGCGGAATTGAAAACTCTGGTGGAAAACATCCAGTCTTAAATAACATCAAAATTTCACAAACAGTTGTTTAATGCTGTCATGTTTTTTTTTTTTAATTGTCACAATTCCTTTAAAATGTAAGGAAGATTTTAGATAAAGAAAAGGAATTTCCAAGAAGAAATGAAACTCTCAATTTAAAATCAAAACAGAACAAAACCCTCTAAAAGACTGATACTGCCTATCAAATAAAATCCAAACCTCTTGGCAATACATGCAATGTGCTTCAAGCTCTAACTCACACCTAAGCCATTCTCTGTTTACTGCCCTCTCTTCCCCATACACAGCCTGCATTAATTCACCCAGTGAAGCCAGCGAAACTTTGAAAAACCTGCCCACCAAGTTGAAGCCACTGGATGTAAACACAGAAAAAAAGTAAGTTGGAGGGCTTAATGGCAAAAGGTTGAAAAGGACATACTAATCCTCCTTGGGGACTGGAGGTTACTGGAAGAAAGTCATAAATTTCAAGCCTATCTTTAGCTTAATTTCTAAAGCTCATTTTAATTTTTGAAAAGATCCTACAATCATATGATTTGAAAATTAACACATATAAAGAAACAACACATTTAAAGAAACAAACAGTGAAAATTAGTCTGTCCAATTTTCAACTCTTGCCCCAACTCCAAGTAATCAGTTTTGGTTTTTTGTTTTGTTTTGTTTTGTTTTGTTTTAGTCTTTGGGGGTATTCTTCCAGACTTCTTTAGGTTCACACAAGCCAAATTTTTCCCCCACACATAAAATTTACGGGGTTTTTCTGCAGCCATCCCCCCCCCCAACTTAATATGTTCTTAGAGATCTTTCTGCATCAATAGATAGAGAGTAACCTCATTCCCAGCCCCTACCACAGAACCTGGCTCATGCAATACCTACTGGTTGAACAAATGAGTGCGATCTATTTTGCAGATGCAGAAAATTCCATGGTACCGACATACCATAATTTATGTATGTCCCTTGTTGATGGTATTCAGCATGTCTCTGACTTTTTGCTACTGTTAAGAATGCTGCAAAACCACAAATTGATTCTTTTGCCATCTTACCTGTCTACTTGTATATCTGTAGGAGGACATCTGTGAGATGGAATTTCCGGGTCAAAGACTATTATTTAGATTCTGGCAGATACTGTCCAAATGCCCTCTCTGAAGGTTATGCTCATTAACATTACCACCAGAAATGTAGAGAATCCCTACTTCCAACAACCTCTCCAAAAAGGCACATTATCAAACTTTTGAATTTTTGACAATCTGATAGTAAAAAATTGGTGTAATTTGTACTTCTCTGATTCTGAGTGAGGTCAGATGTTTCTAATGATTTGCTGGTCTTCTACCATTCAGAGATTCCTAGGAGTACTTCATATATTACAGAGATGAGCCCTTTATGATCATGAGTAACAATACTTCTCCCAGTTGTTGCTTGTTTTTTGTTTTTGTTGGTTTTTTTTGTTTTTTTTTACTTTGCCTGGAGTACCTTTTAGCTATGTAAAAGGGTTTTTTTGTTTGTGTTGTTTTAATTTTTATGTAGACCGTAGCCTTAATTAATTGTAATTTCCTGGCCAGTAGGAAATGTGAACTATTCACCTTGTGTAATACACACTTGATATATTCCTGCGTAAATAATTTCTGTATCAACACCCACTTACCAGCATCGCTCTACTGTGGCATACCTAACTGTTCTCCTCTGCTATTAACCTGCTTATTCTCGTCCATTCTGGTTAATTCTCTCCCTCTCCTGTCTTTGCTCTATGATTTGTATCCTCTGTGTCAGAACAAAGTGTTCGGCCCCATAGTGTTGTTGCTTCTCTCCTCCAAAGTATACCAGAAATAATAACGTACAATTACAATAACATTTTCCATTATTATGTCCCATTTTTTCCCTAGATTACATACCCTTGGGAAGCTAAGAAATTCGTTTATTATATTCCTTGTGCCTAAGAATAAAGATATGATGTGGTGGGTAAGAAAATAATATCCTCCACATTCCACAGCAGTACTAGGGCATTTGTTATAAAAGTGCTTGCATAACTTTTAAATCAGGATGCTAAAATATAAGCCAAAAGCCTTAAGAAACAGACTGATAGAAACTTAAAGAATTTCTTTCCTTATTTGAATCCTTGTTTCAAAATATCTCCTTGGAAAGAGTAAAGGGGTATCCCTTCCAATTCACATGCTACCATTTTTTTTGTTTTATTTTATGTTCTTTGAACAGCAATATTTACTTGAGGGACCATGACAGAAAGTAGGAGGTATGCTCCCGAAGATTTTCCCCTTCAATTTCATTCACAGGAATAACAAATACTTACTCTTTTCTGGCATCTACAGCTCTCTTTTAGGGCTGTGTACCGCCAGAGAAACCAAACAGGACAATGTGCGACCCAGAGCCAGGAGCAGAGGGCTGTGCTGCCGTCCCACAGAGCTCACACCTTCTTTAGGTCTCCTTTGGTCATTACAGATTTAGAATCACTCCCAGGAGTTGCCCAATGGGGCTCAGTGGAGGTAGAGAAAAAGGGGGCAAGTGCCTAGGAGTTATAAGTAGCCCATATAACTGGATGGCTCTAGAGTATTTACAAGTTAATTCAAACCTACTTCAGCAAGCTATTTTAAGGATTTATAGCAGAGACCATATGGCATTCTGTGACCATCCTAAAGACATGAAAAATGTAAATACAGAAGGGGAAATGAAGAGCATAACAGGAAAGGAAACAAGGGCAGACAACCATCATACTGTACTTCATCAACTAATGCAAAATTCAGCCATGAAAAGACCAACATCAAGATCGTTAAATAAGCTACCCAAACATTTTCAGCCTATTTGTGCCTCTGTCAAATACTCAAAAAGAGGAGGAAAGCCCACTCTCTCTATCCCTGTTCTCTTTACAATACCTGAAAGCACTGATAGAAAAGGGGGCTCTTTTTATTAAGCGCTGTTTTCCAGTGATGAGATTCATTTGCTTCATTTCTGTAGGCAAAGACAAAGATATTAGATAGGCGGTAGGGACAGATTGCGCTACAAATAGTCACGAAGATGTGTAGCCACAGCACATGGCGATCCGGAACCATGGCACTTGGGGAGGCGCTGGTGAGCACAGTGTATCAAGGACCCCTTGCACACATCTATTCATGACATCCTAGGAGCGCTATTCAGGGAACATGGCTCCATCATTCGCTCACACACAGGATGCTAGGCTCAGACTGCTCAGTACACAGGGTCTGCACCTTTCTGTAGCACACTTAAGCTTAAGCTGATGCTACGGTGCAAGACTTAGGAAAATGAAGAGTATTAGAAAGAGAATAAAATTATAGTACCGAATCTTCTGGTCAGGTTATGAATGGGAAGTGTACTTTGATTGCTCCAAAAATTTTGGGAATGATAAAAAGATACACTACCACTATAAAACTGAAAGAATTCACAGAATTTCAAAAATTGGTACACTTCTGGCCTTCTCTACACCCTATACCAAAACCAACAATAGAAAATCTAGCTAGACTAAATACGTGCTTCTTCAAGAGGTTCTGGTGAGGTAAGACTAATAACTAAGTGGAAGTGTCATCTTCTTCTCTCTTCTGTGCCTTAGCTGTGGCACTGTTACCAGATCCATGTCTTCGTTCCCACAAAGTTTAGTGCTGAGGCTTACTTTGAGATCCCAGTCAGTGTATCTTATCTAATTGGCATCATTCCATTCCAAAATAAAGAGCTTCACCCATCCAGGCAAATGCTGTAAAATATAAAGTGTGCCCTGCCCTTTTCGGATTCCCCTAGGTTCTGCACACACACTGGCATCACCGCTGTGCAGGAAAAAGCAAGATCACCTCAGCACAGGAGGCAAAGGCTGCAGGGTCTTCTACTACCTCACTCTGAGTTTCCTCTTCACCATTTTTACCAAGAGCACCTGAGTCAGCTTATGGCAAAACAGTTGGAGCTAATTTTGCAAACAGTACATTCGAAATGCTGATGATACCTTTGATGCAGTATCATCATATACAGGGGCTGCTGGAATTAAATTATTGAATGTGACTCCTATTCCTTGATAAAGACATTTTTTAACAAACTGTATGGTCTGAGAGAAAGCTCTCCCCAAAATACAGTTTATTAGCAAATATTCTTTCAGAAATGTGTGGCTTGCTGAATTAAATGTGTTGATAAACTTCATCCTCTACATGAAGCCTGATGTGTGTGCGTATCACTACGTCTTAGTATCGCTTCAAACTGGCACTTGTACACAAGATGTCTGAAAGGTCTAGCGAATACCTTCTGTCTACACTGCAGCAAAAAGACAAATGTCAGGGCCCTTGAAGGCAGTAATGTCATAAAAAAGCAGTTATAGGTTAGTTGGGAAGAAGAATATAATGGTTTTAATTCTCAATAATTAAATAAAAACTTTGGGGGGGACAATAATGATTAGAGATTTGGTTGCATCAATCTCTTACTGGACAAATCCCCTTCACCATTTCTGGGCCTTAGTTCATCCAAGGGAATTTTCTTAGTGTCACCACCCGCCCACACCACAACACAACACAACTCTGCCATAAAGACCCTACTCATAGGCCAAAATGAACAAATCAGGAGACTATAGATGCTGGCAAGGATGTGGAGAAATGGGAACCCTCTTGCTCTGTTGGTCGGAATGTAAACTGGGGCAGCCGCTCTGGAAAACAGTGTGGAAGTTCCTAAAAAAATTAAAAATAGAACTACCCTATGACCCAGCAATAGCACTGCTAGGAACCTACCCAAGGGATACAGGAGTGCTGATGCATAGGGGCACTTGTATTCCAATGATTATAGCAGCACTTTCAACAATAGCCAAATTATGGAAAGAGCCTAAATGTCCATCAACCGACAAATGGATAAAGAAGATGGGGTTTATATATACAATGGAATACCACTTGGCAATGAGAAAGAATGAAATCTGGCCATTTGTAGCAATGTAGATGGAAATGGAGAGTATTATGCTAAGTGAAATAAGTCAGGCAGAGAAAGACAGATACCATATGTTTTCACTCATATGTGGATCCTGAGAAACTTAACAGAAGACCAGGGGAAGGGGAAGGGGCAGGGGGAAGTTACAGAGAGAGAAGGAGGCAAACCGTAAGAGACTCTTAAATACTTGAGAACAAATTGAGGGTTGATGGGGGGTGGGGGAGAGGGGAAAGTGGGTGATGGGCATCGAGGAGGGCACCTTCTGGGATGAGCACTACGTGTTGTATGGAAACCAATTTGACAATAAAATATATATAAACAACAACAACAACAACAACAACAAAAAGACACTACTCATAGAAACTAGGACAGAACATCTATATGACTGAACCACGTGGCAGCCAAAATACGCTTTATTAAGAAAGCCTTCCAGAGCACCTGGCTGGCTCAGTCAGTACAGCATGTGACTCCTGACCTTGGAGTTGTATGTTTGAGCCCCACATTGCGTGGAGAGGTTAATTAAAAATAAAACCTTAAAAAACAAAAAGGCTCCCCTTCTAGGTCTTGTATGCCTCTATGCCACAAACAGCTGAAACCAACAGCTTGAAACTAAAAGAGTTGAATCCGACAGGTTTTTCATGGGATACCTACAACCATGCCCATAGATCATGGATGAAATCCAAAGTAGGACTGATTTCCAGATTAGCTGGCTGTTCTGTGAAAGAGCCAATGAAATCAGAAAATGGCAAAAGGCAACATCCATTAAAGAAATAGTTTTCTGGTAAAGACACTAAGAGATGGGTCGTTCAGCTGAACTTTGGTCTTAAAACTATCACCAGCTACCTATGACTTTGTTACTTAACCTCTCAGATGGATCCTTAAAATACAAAGATTCCCAGATATTTCAATGATGAACAAAACAACAGCTAAAAAGTGTTTTGTGTTCCTTAGAGGAAAACTGTTACATAAGCTCAAAAGATATGACAATCTTCATACGTGTTTTGTATGATGAGCATACAAATATTCCTTTACAAAAGGTAATGGTGTGCAAGATTTTAAATCTTGAATTTTTACAGAGAGATTTTTGTGTATGACAAAAAGGATTTATTTCACTGTGCACAAATATATTAACTAATTCTCATCTTCACAACTGTAGATTTTACTGTATCAATATGCTAAAAACACACAACTATTAGGGAAAAAAACATACCTGCAAAGTCTATCTTGTAGCTGAATTTGGAAGTAGTAAAAGAAATGGCGCCACAAGGGTTTGTTTTGAAGCTTTTTTCGATATCTTCACTGCTAACTGTACACTGAATGTTGGTGTCCGGCTTTAAGACAAACCAGAGAGTGTCATTTACCAGCTGTTCGTGTCAATGACTTGGCCACAGAGGCGGTTCTGTGGTCACAGAGACAGAGACTGGAGTGATGAGGGGAACTGACTGAGCGCCTGTTCTAGTTCCCACACACAGGGAGAATCACCGCTAAGCAGGCGTGTGCAAAAGGGTGTAAGGACTTCCAGCGAAGAAACTCCAGCAACTGGTGATAATCCCTCTCTCCAGATTGTTACAATTTCTACAAATGATTACAATAATTACAACTTCCTAACCGGCTCAACTTAAATCTTCTTTAGGTAGGCTTCTAAGTAAAGAAAGACCACCAAGCTTCTGGGTACTGGCTGAAATTCACTAGCCGTGACTCTGGACAGATTCCGTTAGCCTTTCTGAGTTTTGCTCTTTGACCATGAGACAGAGTGTTAACATCTGCTTCAGAGCTGCTGTGAGGCTAAAGTAGAAAATATACCTGCAACATCTAACATAATACCTGGCGGACACAAGGTGCTTAATATGGGCTTGCTCTCTTCCCCTCCTCCTCGTTCACCAAATGGAATTTGCAGTTGTTCAGCCATACTGAGACTACGCAACTCAGTCACACTCGCCTCTGTACACACAGTGAACTCGCACTGCTTCTTCTAAATACGTGATTGAGGGGCGCCTGGGTGGCTCAGTCGGTTGGGCGTCCGACTTCGGCTCAGGTCATGATCTCACGGTCCGTGAGTTCGAGCCCCGCGTTGGGCTCTGTGCTAACAGCTCAGGGCCTAGAGCCTGCTTCAGGTTCTGTGTCTCCCTCTCTCTCTCCCCTCCCCCACTCACGCTCTGTCTCTATCAAAAAAATGAATAAACGTTAAAAAAAATAAATAAATACATGATTGAGAAAACCTGGGGAAAGGAGAAGGAAAAGGACTAGAAGAATTTCTCATTTTTCTTTTAGTCAAGCTACCTGATTTCCTTAAGGTTTGATTTCCTTCCAGGTCTGCACTGCTACTTTGTGCGTCAGCAAAGTGATGCTGACTGAAGGGGACGCCCTTGTGCTACATTCATTCTGGAAAGGAGGTACCTGAAACATGTGCCACTTCCCGCACTCCGCCAAGTAAAACCAGCCCCACTGGGTGTCTGACGTGTCCATCTCATCCATCTCACTATTTGCCGTTCTGGGTAAAAATTCTTCTGCTTTGTGAAACATCTCCTGAAAAGCCAGAAAGGGGCAGAAGAAGAAATATATGTTTCTTAACAATCAATGTACTTTTTATACATCTTTTTTCTTCTAACAAAGAACCGTATTCCAAGTGTCCTTACTATGGTGACACTTCAAAAATACCATCCTCTGGGGTGCCTGGGTGGCTCAATCAGTTAAGTGTCCAACTCTTGATTTTGGCTTAGGTCATGATCTCATCATTTGTAAGATTGAGCCTCACATCAAGGCTCTGCGCTGACAGCATGGAGCCTGTTTGGGATATTCTCTCTCTCTCTCTCTCTCTCTCTCTCTCTCTCTCTCTCTGTCCCTCCCCTGCTTGCAATCTTTTCCCCTCTCTCTCAAAATAAATAAATAAACTTAAAAAATAAAAATACCATTTTCTCTGGCATATTGACTCTGAAGACAAACATTTAAAAAGGCTGAATATCACTGCTTAACAAATAAAACAAATAATAATACACTTAAGTAAGATATATCAATGTGCCAATGATTTAAGATATTTCAATATCTATCAGCACTCCAGATTCTCAGTACAGAGCCAAGAAATTTCTGTCTTACCATATGTTCACATATTTGGTCAAAAGAATCCATGTATCACATTAGTTAAAACCAAATACACCTGAGTTTTGTTTTAAACATTCATTACTTCATTTAATGACATGGAAGGATGTTTGCAATCTATAGAGTTAAGTAAAAAGGAAGATTACAATACATAGAAATAGTATAATCCAATTCTAATAAAAAAATTCATCTATATTTACCCACATGAATGTATTTGGATGTACATGTATGTATGTGTATATATACACACACACATATAGGCACGCACACACACAGAAGAAAGTTTGGATGTATATACAATTTATCATAGTTGTTTTCTGAGTGTTAGGATAATTTGCAGTAACTCTTATCTAGCTCTTAAAATATGCCAAGAACTAAGTGCTGTACATATAATAGCTCATTTAGGACTCACAACAATCCTGTAAAATAGGTATTATTATCCCAAATTTATAAATGAGGAAACTGGAGCACAGAGAGGTCATACAAAAAGGAAGCCAGGATTCAAACCCAGGCAGTCTGGATCCAGGGCCTGTGCCTGTAACCACCATACTATACTGCTTTGTACTTCATCAATGATGACTTTATAATCATCACTATATCAAGTAACTCATGTACACGTAATCTTTGAAAAGTTTTAAACATTCTTGGGTAGAGACTAGGATGAAGAGAGGGTCACCAGAAAAAGGGCGATGAGGTTAGCCAATGTGTCCTCAGGGTTTCTGAATAAATGTAAATTGCACAATTAATATATGAAAATATTCTCCTTGCAAAAAGTCAAAACATTCAAGATAAAGCTAAAAACGTTTTTGACCATCATCACTTCCATTTCTGATATCTTCTCTCCTTCCTTCCTCAGGGTTAACCAAGACTATCAACTTACTATGTGTGTTTCAGATGTGTGTGTGTGTGTGGCGGGGGGGAGGGGGGAGTGTGGGTGTGTGTGTATATACAACATATACACACATACAAACATATAGTTATCGGTGATTTGTTAAAAATTGTATTTCCTACAGCTTTGATTTATTTTACAAAGAATATGTAACTACTTGAGTAATTTATAAAATATTTGTTTTAAATTTCATTACTTAAGATGGTCCACCCTGTATCCAGAAGCTGTATAACCTAGGATAAGTTTCTAATTACCTCGTCTAGGCCACAGTTTCTGCTTCATAAAATGGAGATTAAAGGCTCCTTCCTCATTGGGCTCTTGTTAGAAATGAATGAGATAATTCAGTAAAGTACCAAGTACAGTACCTGAGCTCAATGAAGGGGGCTTGTTAATTTTTATTCATGTTTGGAAACTTCTCCAAGGAATGCTTTACGATTATTTTCTGGACTTTTCCTTCATGTTTTAAAGTTGACTGGCTGCTAAGAAATGAAAAATAGAACACCCTAGGGTCAAGAGCTTCAGGTACAGGACCCACTATTTGCCTTATACCTTTCAATCAGAAAATAAAGCCCATTGTTTAAAATTTAAGACCAATTGTTCATATTAACTATTCCAGCTCCTGCTCTTTCTTCTATTATTGTTCTCATCATTTGTTCATTCCACTGTGAGAAAGCAAGAATGACCTAAATTTATTTTTTCTTCTGAAAATAACTCCCAAAATTTAGAAAGATGAGTTTAAAGGTAATAGTTAAGGTAAATATTTGACTTAGGAGTTCTATCTTTTTTTACTAGAAGAGGGAAATAAAAACAAGAAATGGGAAACATAAAATACCCTTTACACAGTATACATGCATCACTTGTGCTTTGCTATGTCACACTGTCCCAAAGATCACACTTTAAGCCAGGCTACAAATGTAAGTACTTTACCAAAGTCCTTCCAGAATTTCCTGTCATAAATAGCTTTGGGTGGGACCTAGAATAGACTCATATTTATCCCTATTTTGGAGAGGGCATCACTATAGGCAGGTGCCACCGTAGTGAACATTTCTAAAGCACTTCAAATTCCACAAAATATTTTGTCTTTTATAACCCCATGTGCAGGAAAAGTCACTATCTTCCAATCAAAGTTAGAGAAAAAATCAAGCAGGGAAAATGCAGTTATTTTGTCTAGAATCATAGTTAGTGGGGGGGGGGGGCTAGGGTGGTGGAGTAGCAGGAGGACCCTAGGCGTGCCTCACCCCTCGAACACAGCTAGACAAATATCAAATCATTCTGAACACCCAAGAAATCAATCTGAGGACAGAACAAACTGCACAACTAGGGGGAGAGAAGAGGCCACACTGTGGAGGGTAGGAGGTGCAGAGACATGGTTTGGGGGAGAGAAGGATCACAGGTGCTGCAGAGGGGAAGGAGCCATGGTCATGGAGAGACGGAGAGAGGGAGAGAGGGAGAGAGAGAAAGAAAGAAAGAAAGAAAGAAAGAAAGAAAGAAAGAGGGAATCGTACAAGGAAAACACTTTCCCAGTCATTGACTGGGAAAACAAGAGGGGCTGATTATGGCGAGTTTTTATAACCAGTGGGGCTCAAAGACTGAAGTTTTCGAAGTCTGCACTGTGGCTGGTGTGGAGCCTGGTAGGCCCTGTGGTGCTCTTGTGGGAAAGCAGGGCAGAGGCCCAGGAGCAGACAGTGTGATCTGAGGATCCCCTGGATGGACTGGGAGAAATGGTTCTCCCTTCTTGGAGCACATCTGGGAGAGGTGGTGGTGCCTCTCAGGGGACAAAATAGCCAGCAGGTGCCATTGCACTGCCCCATTTATTAGTATAAGGGCAGAGACACCTGCTGAGGGTGGCTAACCTGGGCACCAGCTTTTTGCTGTGCTTTACTCTAAACTCCAAGCTCCTGCACTTCAATGCCACTGCCTTTCTGAGACAAACCAGCACCAGCCCAGTGAGACCCTTCTCCAGAGGACCAACGCACATCTGTGCCACACTGTCCCTAAAGTTTAGAGTTTTATAACTCAGTGGGCCTGCCTGGGATACAACACAGGTGCACTGTACTGCTGTGTAGGCAGATAGCTGGGACATAGGGTGAAGGCAGGGATCTCAGTGACACTTGGAAAACAGAGAGACTGTTTGCTCTTCTCGGAGGGCTTCCCAGACAGTGGTGGGTGCAAACTCCCCTTTCCAGTGTGAACGAGAGGGCTGGTGCCATTTCCCTCCCCTGTCCCACAGCATAAACTAACTTCAGTAACAGCACAGTGCCAACAGTGGTGACCTAAACCGCTTACACCAAGCTCCACTCCCATGCACTCTGCAGGTGCTTCTTTACTACGGCAAGTGTGCCTGAGAACCAGAGTAGTGGGCCCCTCCCCCAGAAGGCCAGCATAAACACCCCCCACCCCACCAAGTCTACTGACCACAGTGTGCTGCAAAGCCCTAGCTTTAGCGGAAATAGGATCTGGTCTCTTTTAACAAGGAGACCAGAGCACACCCAGTTAAAATTTGCCACACTCTGGTCAAGGTCCAAACACTGTCTACTGTAGACAAGGAGAGCCTCTGCAGATGACTAGTCTGAAGGATAGAGTAACTAAGACACAGAAGCAGAGTGCACACAGCACACACCAGAGAAACTCCCTGAAGCACAAGGACCTGGACACTATGTGACCTCTTCTTCAAAAAGCCTCAGGAACAGGAAACATAACAGGCTTCCCTAACACAGAGAATAAGACATAGACCTAGACAAAATGCGAAGATAGAAGAACTCATCCCAAAAGAAAGAACAAGAAAAAGTCATGGTCAGGTATCTAATCGAAACAGATGTAAGTAATATGCCTGATTCAGAATTTAAAGCAACAATCATAAAGATACTAGCTGGGCTTGAGAAAAGCATGGAAGACACCAGGGAGTTGCTTACTGCAGAGATAAGATCTAAAAACTAGTCAGGCCAAAATAAAAATGCCAAGATGCAAAACTGGTAGGATGTAATGAGCACAAGGATAGAAGAAGGAGGGGAATGGATAAGTAATGCAGAACGATCAAATTATCAGGGTGTCTGGGTGGCTCAGTCAGTTGAATATCTGGCTCTTGATTTCAGCTCAGGTCATGATCCAAGGGTCATGGGATCAAGCCCCACATAGGGTTCCACACTGAGCGTGCAGCCTGTTTAAGATTCTCTCCCTGTCTCCTCTACCTCTTTCCCTGGCGTGTGCTCTCTGTCTCTCAAATAAAAGAAAAAAGAATTTAAAAACAAGATAAAATTATGGAAAATAATGAAGCAGAAAAGAAGAGGGAAAGAAATATATTGGATCATGAATGTAGACTCAGAGAACTCAGCAACTTCATAAAGTATAACATTCATATCATAGGAGTCCCAGAAGAAAAGAGGGAAAGGGGGGTAGAAGGTTTATGTGAACAAATTACAGCTGAAAAATTCCCTCATCTAGGGAAGGAAATAGACATCCAACTCCAGGAGGCACAGAGAATTTGAATCTAAATCAACAAAAGCAGGCCAACACCAATACATATCGTAGTAAAATTTGCAAAATACAGAGATGAGGGAAACATTTTAAAAGCAGCAAGGGAAAAGAAATCCCTAGTTTACAAGAGAAGACAAACAAGGTTAGCAGCAGACCTCTCCACAGAAACTGGGCAGTCCAGAAGGGAGTGGCATGATATATTCAACATGCTAAATGGGAAAAATATGCAGCCAAGAATATTCTATCCAGCAAGGTTGTCATTCAGAAGAGAAGGAGAGATAAAGAGTTTCTCAAACAAAAACTAAAAGAGTTCATGACCACTATATTAGCCCTCCAAGAAATATTGAAGGGGACTCTTTGAGTGGGAAAGAAACACCAAAAGCAAAAAAGTCTAGAAAAAACAAACAAACAGAAAATCTCCAGAAACAATGACTTAACAAGTAAATCAATGGCACTATTCATATCTATCAACAATCACTCTGAATGTAAATAGACTAAATGCAAAAGACACAGGGTGTCAGAACGGATTAAAAAAAAAAAACAAAACAAGACCCATCGGGGTGCCTGGGTGGCTCAGTCAGTTAAGCGTCCAACTTCAGCACTTCAGCTCAGGCCACGATCTCATGGTTCATGAGTTCGAGCCCCACATGGGGCTCTGTGCTGACAGCTCAGAGTTGGAGCCTGCTTCAGATTCTATGTCTCCCTCTCTCTCTGCCCCTCTCTCATTCATGCTCTGTCTCTCCGTGTCTCTCAAAAATAAATAAACATTAAAAACAAAAACAAAAACAAGACCCATCTATATGCTGCCAACAAGAGACTCATTTTAGACCTAAAGACACCTCCAAATTGAAAGTGAAGGGATAGAGAATCATTTATCATGCTAAAGGACATTAAAGAAAGCCAGAGTAGCCATACTTCCATCAGACAAATGACATTTTTTTTAAATGTTTATTTACTTATTTTGAAAGAGAATGAGTGTGAGCAGGGAAGGGGCACAGAGAGAGGGAGAGAGAGAATCCCAAGCAGGCCCTGTGCTACCAGAGCAGAGCCCAAGGCAGGGTTCAATCTCACGAACTGCAACATCATGACCTGAGCCAAAACCAAGAGTTGGATGCTTAACCAATTGAGCCACCCAGGCATCCAGGCAAACTAGATTTTAAACCAAAGACTTTAACGAGAAATGAAGAAGGGCAGTATATCATAATAAAGGGGTTTATCCAACAAGAAGATCTGACAATTGTAAATACTTATACCCCCACTTGAAAGCACCCAAATACATAAAATAATTAATAACAAACATAAAGGAACTCTGATAATAATACAGTAATAGCAGGGGAATCTGACACCCCACTCACAGCAATGGACACATAATCTAAGCAGAAAATCAACAAGGAAACAATAGTTTTGAATGACATACTGGACCAAATGGACTTAACAGATATATTCAGAACATTTCATCCTAAAGCAGCAGAATACACATTCTTTTTGAGTGCACATGGGACATTCTCCAGGATAGATCACATACTGGGTCACAAATCAGCCCTCAATAAGTACAAAAAGATCGAGATCATACCATGCATATTTTCCAACAACAATGCTATGAAACTTGAAGTCAACCACAAGAAAAAATTTGGAAAGACCACAAATACATGGAAGCTAAATAACATCCTACAAAAACAAACTAATGGGTTAATCAGAAAATTAAGTACAAAATTTAAAAAAATACATGGAAACAAATGAAAATGAAAACATAACCATCCAAAACATTTGGGATGCAGCAAAAGTGGTCCAAAGAGGGAAGTATATAGCAATACACGTCTAACTCAATAAACAAGAAAAATCTCAAATACACAACCCAACCTTACATCTAAAGGAG
This sequence comes from Panthera tigris, assembly GCF_018350195.1. Taxonomy (NCBI): domain Eukaryota; kingdom Metazoa; phylum Chordata; class Mammalia; order Carnivora; family Felidae; genus Panthera; species Panthera tigris. The sequence goes on from NC_056666.1 coordinate 38,486,270, forward strand.
CTAGAAAAAGAACAACAAATGTAGCCTAAAGCCAGCAGAAAAAGAGACATAGTAAAGATTAGAATAGGAATAAATGATAGAGACACAAACAAAAAAACCCAAGAAGAACAAATCAATGAAACCAGGAGCTGTTTCTTTGAAAGAAGTAATAAAATTGATAAACTTCTAGGCAGACTTATCAAAAATAAAAGAGAAACGACCCAAATAAATATAATCACAAATGAGAGAGGAGAGATCACAACTAACACCACAGATATACAAACAATTAAAGGAGAATATTATGAAAAATTATATGCTAACAAACTGGGTAGAAGAAATGGATAAATTCCTAGAAACATATAAACTACCAAAATTGAAACAGGAAGAAATAGAATATTTGAACAACTAATAACCAGTAAAGAAATTGAATCTGTAATAAAAAATCTCCCAACCAACAAAAGTCCAGGACCAGATGGCCTCCCAGGAGAATTCTACCAAACATTAAGTGATTAGTTAATACCTATTCTTCTCAAACTGTTCCAAAAAAGAGAAATGAAAGGAAAACTTCCAAACTCACTCTATGAGGCCAGCATTACATTGATTCCAAAACCAGACAAAGATCCCACTAGAAGAGAAAATTACTGGCCAATGTCCTTGATGAACATACATGCGAAAATTCTTAACAAAACACTAACAAATCGAATCCAACAGTACATTAAAGGAATCATTCACCAGGATCAAGTAACATTTATCCCTGGGCTGCAAGGAGGTTCAGTATTTGCAAGTCAATCAACATGACACACCAAATTAATAAAGAAAGGCTAAGAACCGTGTGATTCTGTCAATAGATGCAGAAAAAGCATTTGACAAAGTACAGCATCCATCCTTGATAAAAACCTTCAACAAAGTAGGGATAGAGGGAACATACCTCAACATCATAAAGTCCATATATGAATGACCCATAGCTAATATCATCCTCACTGGGGCAAAACTGAGAGCTTTTTCTCTACAGTCAGAAACAAGATAAGGATGTCTGCTCTCACCATTGTTATTCAACATAGTACTGGAAGTCCTAGCCTCAGAAATCAGACAATAAAAAGAAACAAAAGGTATCCAAATCAGCAAGGAAAAAGCTGAACTTTCACGATTTACAGATGACATAATACTCTATGTAGAAAACCTGAAAGACTCCAAAAAATTGCTAGAACTTGATATATGAAGTTCTATATGGTATCAGTAAAGTCTCAGGATACAACATCAAGGCACAGAAATCGGTTGCATCTCTATACACCAATAATTAAGCAGCAGAAAGAGAAATCAAGGAATCGATCCCATTTACAATTACACCAAAAACCATAAGATACCTAGAAATAAACCTAACCAAATTGGTAAAGAGACCTGTACTCTGAAAACTATAGAATGCTTATGAAAGACACCGAAGAGGACACAAAGAAATGAAAAACATTCCATTCTCATGGGTTGGAAGAACAAATATTGTTAAAATTTCTATACTACCCAAAGCAATCTACACATTTAATGCAATACCTATCAAAACACCACCAGCATTTTTCACAGAGCTAAAACAAACAATCCTAAAATTTGTATGGAATCACAAAAGACCCCAAATAGCCAAAGCAATCTTGAAAAAGAAAAGTAAAGCTGGAGGCATCACAATTCTGGACTTCAAATTATCTTACAAAGTTATAGTGAGCAAAACAGTATGGTACTGGCACAAAAACAGACAAATAGGACAATGGAACAGAATAGAAAACCCAGAAATGGGCCCCAACTATATGGTCAACTAATCTTCGACAAAGCAGGAAAGAATATCCAATGGAAAAAAGACAATCTTTTCAACAAATGGTGTGGGAAAACTGGACAGCTACATGCAGAAGAATTACACTGGACCACTTTCTTACACCATACACAAAAATAAATTCAAAATGGATGAAATACCTAAATGTGAGATAAGAAACCATCAAAATCCTAGAGGAGAACACAGGAAGCAATCTCTTTGACATTGGCTTTAGCAACTTCTTACTAGACACATCCCCTGAGGCAAGGGAAACAAAAGCAAACATGAACTATCAGGACTTCATCAAGATAAAAAGCTTCTGCACAGTGAAGGAAACAATCAATAAAATTAAAAGGCAACCTTCAGAATATTTGCAAATGACATATCTGATAAAGGGTTAGTTTCCAAAATCTATAAAGAATTTATCAAACTCAGCACCCAGAAAACAAACAATCCAGTTAAGAAATAGGCAGAAGACATGAACAGGTATTTTTCCAAATAAGACATCCAGTGGCTAACAGACATATGAAAGTATCATCAGACTCAATATCACTCATCATCAGGGAAATACAAATCAAAACTACGGTGAGCTACCACCTCACACTCCTCGGAATGGCTAAATTTAACAACACGGGAAACAACAGATGTTGGTGAGGATGTGGAGAAAGGGGACCCCTCTTGGACTGTTGGTGGGAATGCAAACTGGTGTAGCCACCCTGGAAAACAGTATGGAGGTTCCTCAAAAAATTAAAAATAGAACTATCCTATGACCCAGCAATTGCATTACTAGGTATTTGCCCAAAGGATACTAATTTGAAGGGACAGACACATGCACCCCAATGTTTACAGCAGCATTTTCAATAATCGCCAAATTAATGGAAAGAGCCAAATGACCATCGACTGATGAATGAGAAGATGTGATGTGCATATAAACAAACAAACATATGTAGATACATACACACACACACAATGGAATATTACTCAGTAATAAAAAAAATGGTATCTTGCAATTTACAGTAACATGGATAGAGCCAGGGTGTATTATGCTAGGCAAAATAAGTCAGTCAGAGAAAGACAAATACCATACGATTTCACTTACATATGGAATTTAAGAAACAAAACAGATGATGATAGGGGGAAAAAAGAGAGAGAGAGGCAAACCATAAAACAGACCCTCAACAACAGAGAAACAAACTGAGGGAAGGTGAGCAGTGGATGGGTTAAATGGGTGATGGGTATTAAGGAGGGCATTTGTTGTGATAAGCCCTGGGTGTAAGTGATTAATCACTGAATTCTACTCCTAAAACTAACATTACACTATATGTTAACTAACTGGAATTTAAATAAAAACTTGAGGGATGCCTGTTTCATTCTTAGGTTAAGCACCTGACTCTTGGTTTCTGCTCAGGTGACGATCTCACAGATTCATGAGTTTGAGCCCCATGTCCAGCTCTGCCCTAGCAGTAGGGAGCCTACTTGGGATTCTCTGTCTCTCCCTCTCTCTCTGCCCCTCCCCCACTCACGCTGCCTCTGTCTCTCTCAAAAAATAGACGTAAAAACAAAACAAAACAAAACCAAACCTTGAAACTAAAAACAAAAACAAAAAACAAAGTAAAAAACAGAATCATAGAGTTAGCAGTACAAAGGAGATTAAAGAAACACCCAAGACCTCCTGAGCATCAGTTCTTCCCTAAACTGCCAACGCGGATGGCTTCATTTTCATATATGGACAGTTGCTCCTTCTCTCCTCTATTGTGAAAGCTTAATTTGGTTGCTTTACTTCTCAGACATTATGGCTTTTTCCCAAGAGTTAGTTCATAAGACTAAGTCTTATAGTTTCCTACAATAAGTTACTCCTCCAAAGGAAGGGCTATTCTGTATAATGAGGCTCAAAGAGTAAGCCAAGTTTAAATTAATAACTTTACAATACATTAACCATAGTAATAATGGACCTAGATTAGAACACATTTATAGGCAATAAGAGGAATGTGAGCAAGCTGTCTGTCGTGGAGTAGGCAATTAATAAATGCTAGCTGAACAAATTAGTTCAGCTACCATGCCAATGTTCAGTTTTTAATTGGCAGGATTGATGCTTCTGGCACACCAGGCTATGAAGAAAAGAAGCTAGTATAAACCGGAAAAGCATTTTATAAATTTTCAAGTGCAGTGGGTATGCTGGTCGAATCTGTCTATAATGCTATCTATCCAAAGAGACTATATGGAACCTGGGAATAGTCAATCTGGGTCATCAAATAGAAAGGCTATGTGGAAAAGTAATTTAACATCAAAATCCCAGTCTATAGGAGAAAAATAATGCCATCTTCCAGACCAGTTAAAAGCTTTCTGATAAGTTTATTACATTGAATAAAATATTACAGTGAACAAAATGCTAACAAAATATTAGTATAAACACAGTATCTTCAGAAAAATCATATTTGGTAATGAAAACTTTCTTGTCTCTAAGACAAGAAATCTTCTTGTCTAAGAAGAAGATCCAAAGATCCAAAGCCTGCTATTAAAAGCTTAAAAACAAGGTGGAGCTTTTGGAATGACACAGTAAGGAGTTCAGTGGGCCTTCCCAGCAAAATTGCATTTTAGTTGGTGAGCATCATTTTAAAAACCAAAGCAAACAAACAAAAACATGTAAAGTCTCTAAGGGCATATAGCAAATGGAGAAACATTTATTCAGAAAAAATCTACTAAATCTCAGAACAGGTGAGAGTGTGGCATTTGAGCCAAGATCTGTTCCATTACCCCATTCCTCCAGCACTCTGTTACAGAAGCTCTACCTCAGGTCTGTGCAGAGAAGAAGACAGGGGTTCCCTTTCCCTCCATATCCTAGTCCTGGGCTAGTTTCATCCTGGAAGGGGCAGGCTGTTGGTGTTTCTCATCCCCTTCAGCCTAGAGGTTCTGGGCAGGCCATAGATGGGACGGACCTCCTGGTTCCTCCACCCAGTCCTAGCTCATGTGGTGGAAACTCTACTCCAGGTGCAGTAGATTAGAGATACTGAGCCCTGATTGCTACCCCTCTAGTTTACTCATAAAGTGGAAGTTCCATGTCAGAAGGAGTAAGTCAAGAAGACCCAGGGCTACCAACACCCCTTCCACCCAAAGACCGGGTATCAATCACTATGGGAAAAGCCACTCCCACCCCAAGCCACAGGTATAGTGGCAACAGGGTTCTACTGAGGGGGAAAGGCACACTGTAGGGACAAAGAGCTCCATGTCTCTGAGGGGACTGACTTTATTTGGAACAGAAAATAGAGAACCTCATGCCAAAGAGCGTTATTGAAAATAACGGAAATATCCAGGAAAAGCAATGAAGAGGCCCAAAGCTCCGATACAAGCCAAATGGTAGAGCATACAGAAGTTTAATATAGAGAAACAGGGATAACTAAGGAAAGCCCTCCTGGGATTACAGTTAACCATGATAGTCAGGAAGGCTGTGTACAAGCACCAGGCTGTACCTACCCAGGAATGATCAGAGCAGGTCATGGGACAGACTTGAAAACATTTCCTAAGCTGCATATGGAGGGATCAACACAGAGTGGAAACCTCCACTGGCACAAGAGGCTTAAACACAACCTCTGACCAAACATCGAACAACTGTCCTTTTTCCACTTAATCCTTTTATTAAAAAACAATAAATCAGTATCTATGTTGGTGGGTCTATTTCTGGATTCTGATCTATTCTAATAATCATTTTCTCTATCTTACTGCTAATACTACAGTTTTGATGACTGTAGTTTCACAATGAATCTTTAAATCAGGTAGTGTTAGTGTTCCAAATTTGTTCTTTTTCAAAATTGCTTAGCTCTACTAGGTCCTTTCAATTTTGATTGGGATGGTGTAGTATGTGACCCATTTGGAGATAATTGCCATCTTAATAATGTTGAGAATTTCAACCCATGAATGAGGCACATCTCTTTCTTTCTTTAACATTTATGTATTTATTTTGAAAGAGAGAGCGTGAACAGGGGAGAGGCAGAGAGAGAGCAAGAGAACTCTGCAGGCTCTGCACTGTCAGCACAGAGCCCAAGGCGGGGCTCAATCTGACAAACTGTAAGATCCTGACCTGAGCTGAAATCAAGAGTCTGATATTTAACAGACTGGGCCACCTGGGCGCCCTGAGGCATATCTATTGACTTGTTTTAGGTCTTCTTTACCTTTTTTTCAGTAATGTTTTATAGTTCTCAGTGTATAGGGTTTGCACATCATTTATGCAATCTTCATGCCTAAGTATTCCACATTTTTTGTTATTGTAAATGGAATTGCATTTAAAATTTCAATTACTGGTTGAATGTTGCTTATATATAGAGGTACATTATTTTTTGTACATGGATCCTATACTCAGCATCCTTACTAAACCTTCTTATTACTTCTAGGTTTTTGGACATTCCATCAGATCTTCTATACAGGCATTTCTAGAGATAGAGAGATACAGATTGCCTTACTTTGTTTTAGCATATAGATGACTGCTATTTCTCATGCCTTCTTTTTCTTGCCTTATTGCAGTGATTATAATCTCCAGCGCATATTCAATGATGAATAAAGAATGGGCATCATTTGTTCCTGATCTAAGTGAGAAAGTATTCAGTCTTTCACTCTTAAGTTTGATATTAGACACAGGTTTTTGTAGATGCCCCTTATGTCAGGGGTTCCCACAATCACCCTCAGGCTCATAGGAGAAGGACTCACAGGACTCAGAAGTTGTTCTATTCATGGTTACAGTTTATTACAGTAAAAGTATACAGAGTCAAATAAGCAAAAGGGAAAAGTGCATGAAGTCCAGAGGAAAATGTATAAGCTTCCAAGTGTCCCCTCCCAATGGAGTCACATAGGACACACTTAATTCTCCCAGCAACCATATGTGAAAACAAGTACAAAGGGTTGCCAACCAGGGATGTTCACCTGAGCCTACATGTCCAGAGTTTTTACTAGGAGTTAGTCACGTAAGCATTTAGCACTCTATGTGACTGACCTCAGCTACGGACATTCCAGACCTCTAGAGAGAAAGCAAATGTTCACCATAAATCACACTGCCAGTATAAACTATCTAGATAAATTGGGATAGCATGGCTCAAGATCTCAGGCATGCAAATATACTCATCAGACAAACTATTTTAAGAGCCCAGGCCTTTCTTGAGAATGTACACAGTTTGAGCACCCCAGGCCTGTTGAGTTAGCCCTTTTCTGCCCATCCGTTATCAGGTTGAACAAGTTGTCTTCTACTCCCGGGTTGGAGTTTTTATCAGGGATACTGGATTTTGCCAAATGCTTTTTCCGAATACATTGAAATGATCATATGTTTTTTTTTATTTTAGTTTGTTTATATGGTGAGTTACATTGATTGCTGTTCAAATATTAAACCAACCTTCCATTTTGAGGATAAACACCATTTTGTAATTATGCATCAGTCTTCTTATATGTTAGACTCAATTTGCTAAAATTTTTCTTAAAATTTTTGTATCCGTGTTCATTAGCTGCTTATCATGTCTTTGGTTTTGGTATCAGGGTAATGCCAGCTTCATAGAATGAGTTGTGAAGTATAACCTTCTCTTCAATTTTCTGAAAGCTTGTGCAGAATTAGTATTGTTTCTTCCTTAAATATTTGTTAGAATTTACCAGAGAAACCATCTGGGCTTGGAGTTTTCTTTGTGGGTAGGCCTTTTCCATAAATTTGAACTCTTGAATAGATTTTAGGTTATTCATGTTATTTCTTCTTCAGTGAGCTCTGGTAGTTTGTGTCTTTAACGTTAAATTGTTCATAACATTCCCTCACTACCCTTTAATGTTTGTAGAATATGTAGTGATGTCACCTCTCTTAATATTGATAACTTGTATTCTTTTTCTCCTGATCTGTCTGGCTAGAAGTTTATCAATTTTATTTATGCTCCTCAAAAAAAAAAACAAAAAAACAAAAAAACAAAAACAGCAACAACAACAAAAAAACCAGCTTATGCATTCATTGATTTTTCTGTTTTCATTTCAGTGATTTCCACTCTAAATTTTATTTCCTTGCTCCAGCTTGAGTTTAATTTGCTCTTTTTCTAGTTTCTTAAGGAGGAAGCTATGGTCATGGATTTGTGACATTTCTTTCCAATACAGGCATCAATTTAGCTATAAATTTCCCTTTCAGTACTGTTGTAGCAGCTTATCACAAGTTTGATCTGTTACCTTCATACTTTCTACCTCTTTGACCGATACGTTAAAGTGCTATTTACTTACCAGACGCTTGTGGGTTTTACAGATCTTTCTTTTACTGAATTCTAATTTAATTTCATTTTGATCAGATAGCATACTTTATATGACTTGAATTCTTTTAAATGTACTGAGACTTATTTTACAGTCCAGAATGTGGTCTATCTTGTGAAATGTTCCCTGTATAGTTGAAAAAAAAAAAAAAGTGTATTCAGTTATTGTTGAGTGTAATGGTCTATAAATGTGAATTAGGTCAAGTTGATTGACTGACGGTATTGTTCAAGTCTTCTATACCTTTTCTCATTTTTATCTACTTATTCTGGCAATTATTGAGAGAGGAGTAGTAAAGTCTCCAACGATAATGGGATTTGTCTATTTCTCCCTACAGTTCTATTAGTTTTGGTTCATGTATTTTGGAGCTCTATTATCAGGTATATAAATGTTTAGGGTTGTTACTGATTAACTGACCTCTGTATCATAGGAAATGACGTTCTTTACTCTAATATCATCGTCTTTGAAACCCACTTTAATATACTACTCAAGCTTTCTCTTGACTGCTGTCAGCACCACAGATCTCTCTCCATTCAGTTTTATCCTACTTGCATCTTTATATTCAAAGTGTGTTTCTTGTAGACAGCTTAGAGTTGGGTCTTACTTTTTACTCTAATCTGACAATCTGTGCTCTAATTGAAGTGTTTACAGCATTTACTATGGTATGATTATTGATACTAGGTTTAAGTTTATCATCTCGCCATTTGCTTTTTACTTGTTCCTTTTGTTCTTTATTCCCTTTTCATCTTTTTCTATCTTCTTTTGGATTCAGTACACTTTTAGGATTCCATTTTATCTCCACTGGTGGATTAACTAGAACTCTTTGCTATACACACCTTTTCATTTCCTCCCTTTCCATTCACTGTAAAATCCACTCTAATTTAGTTTCTCTAGCTTCTGGCCCAATACCTCCCGCCACCATCACAAACAAGCAAACAAACGTACTGGACTTGCTAGGATTTCCAATCCTAGCTTCATGTTGCTAAACCCTATGCTCTTTTATCAGTCCTCATCTTACTTGACCTCTCTGTAACATTCCACAGCTTACCCTCTGTCCTGAATTACTCTTTTCTTGATTTCCATGAAATCATACTTTCTAGATTGTCTTACGTTTTTTGCCACAAAATCTATCGCCTGCAACTTTTAGGTTCTGTGGGCTCACTCAGTCCTAGCCCCTTTTCTTGTCCTTCTCAGCAACTTCAAAACATGATCAGTCCTCAAGAATCATGAAGTAGTTCACAGGCATTTTCAGAGGAAAAATTAAAGAAATTTGCTCATATACATTTTGTAAAGTTGAAATGTATGAGTAATACTGATTTTCATGGGTTTCTTTAAAGTTACCAACTTGCTATGTCAGTATGTTCAGTCTCTGCTGATCAGTGCGTATCAGCTAGTGTTCAGCAAATATGGTGGTGTAGAACCAAGTGAACTTTCACCTCATCTTCAAACAAAGCCTCAAATCAATTTACTTTGTTGACAGGGTAGAGAAGAGACCAAAACTAGAGGCATTCCTCAGCTAAAACGGTAAGGTCTTAATATTCCTAAGAAGCTGTTAGCCCAAATTTAATGCCCAATTTAATTGTGGGGAAAAAAAAAAAAAAAAAACAGCTATTGACAAAATTTCTTTATTATAGGACTCTGCTGGAAGTCACATAATATCAATGGCACATGATATGAGAGAGCAATTATTATCACATGAGTGTTTCAGCATATATTTTGTTTTAAAACTGAACAAACTACTTGTGGAAAAACACAAATCGGTCCGTGTAGTATATGTACTCTGTAATGAGGTAGAAGTACTCAATAACTTTTTGTTCTGCTTATCAGTGAAAACTCACGGCACAAGGGAAGACAGTTTTCATTTAGACGATGATGCTTTTGTGAGCCGTGACGTGGGCTGGAAAAGGTGCACCCCGCTCAAAATCGACAGAGCATGAGCTATACAAACAACAAGAAAAGGTGTTGCTGCATTACTAAAAGGCGTTTTAGACACATGGAACAATTAGAAGTCAACAATATGCCTCCTGATTGTAACTGAGTGTTGAAGGAAATAATGAAAATTGAGTGTCAGCAAATCTTGACAACTCAGTATGTGCTCTTGGCTGTGTGGAAAGAAATGGCAGTGCTTGCAAAATTACCCTTCCTACTCGAGTGTAAAGGGTGTCAAGGAAAAAAAAGCGCTGACAAGAGTTTCCACAGGGAGAGACGAGATAAAAATATTTCTTTGTGATGCTGATAATACGAATAGCCATTCCTGATTTCCAGAGGGCTGCTTAGCTAAAATACACCCAGCAGCTTAACTAACCTGAACCATTACTTCAAGGCCAAAACATCTCAGTTTTTAATGAGGAGAATAAGATACCAGATTTGCTGGTCACGAAACTATGCTGCAAATGGTTGAATTGCTAAGGTGTGACTCCTTCCCAGAATTGGATGGCTTTCTTCACTCAGCAAAGTGAGAATGATTTTATGCTTGTGGATATATAAGGAACACATCCAAATGTTACAACAAAACACCAACAGATACTTTCCAGAGACTGAAGTACTCAAAGAATGACTAAGAATCCATTTGCTCCTATCTTCCAAACATTTAGGCTGGTTGAAACATTCACCCCTACAGTTACTTAATCTTTTAAGTGTGTCAATTTGGCAACTGATGGAGCATTAGGAATAGTCTTCAGGGAAAAATCTCATGCTTTCTCAGTCTGTGTTTGGTCTTGGCATCCCAAAACATCTGACAGAGCCAGCAAATACCAGTTGCAAATCTTGACAATCTATAACTCTAGCATGGAGTCTCCTAATTTAGTAGAAATACAGGCGGGACAATTCAGAGTGTCTGGATCTAACCTACATCTCAAGCTATCTGTCAACAAGACAGATATATACTTTGTAAGAGGCTGCAAAAATATCATCCTTTTCAATACTGAAAACAATTTTTTAAATACTACTTTCTTGTTTAAAATTGGTGATCTGCATGGGTGTTCAAAGTTTGAGAAACACTGTCCTAGGAGCCTCACTTACTCTCATGACTTTAAAAGCCATCCACATAGATTAAGTCCAAAATGCCATTTCTAGCTCAGTCTTCTCCTCTGAGTTCCGGACCCAACTACCCAATAGCCAATAGCCTCTTTGACTTTCCTGCTTGAGTGCTTCACAGGCACATTAAACCTAGAACAGGCCCAAAACCAAACTCTTGATCTCCACCATAACTTCCACTTTCCCAGTCTCCCCATCTCAGTGAAAAGTATCTCGTTCCTCCCAGCTGCCCATGCCAGAAATCTGTCACTCCTCATCCAAAGCGCAGCATGAACTGATCCACTTCTGTCTCTCTCTGTCCACTACCATCGATTTAGTCCAGATCACCTTCAACTTCACCCTGGACTACACTATAGATCCCCAAGTGGTCTTCCAACAGCCTTTCTGATGCCCCTCTGGATTAATTTTCGATTGTTGAGGGAACAAATTACCATAAACTCAGTGGCTGAAAACAACACAAATTTATTATCTCACACCTATGTTGAAGTCTGACATGGAACTCACTAGGCTAAAATCACCGTGGGCCTGATTCCCTTCTGGAGGCTGTAGGGAAAGCATCTGTTTCCTTGGCGTTTCCTGCTTTTAAAAGCTACCCACAATCCTTGCCTTGTGTCTCCCTTACTTCATCTCCAAAGCCAGCAATGTTGACTGTTCTTCCATAGTAACATCTCTCTCTGGCTTTTTGTCTCCTTCTTCTGCTTTTAAGGATGCTTGTGATTGCACTGGGTCCACCTAGATAATCCAAATAACCAATCTCCCAATCATAAGGTCAGCCGATTAGCAATCTTAATTCCCCTTTGCTATGCAATCTAACATACTTACAACTTCTAGGAATTAGGATGTAGGTATGTTTGGGAGGTCATTATTCTGCCTAACACCCTCCCTAATACATAACTCATGTTCCCCACAGCAGTCAGAATGGTCTTTTTAAAAACACAAATATGATAATGCCACTTCCTATATAAAATCCTTCAATGGCTTCGCACTCCTCTAAGGACAAAATTCAAAATTCTAAACATGTCTGGCTAGTTCCTGCCTACCTACTGGCCTCATCTCCTGGTTCACTGGGTTCCTGCCACACATGGCTTCTCTCTGCCTGAGGCACCAAGTTCCTTTCTGTCTCAGGGTCTCTGCTCACACTATTTCTGTTGTCTAAATAGCCCTCCTGGCCTCCCATCCAACCTTCACCTGGCTGACTCTTGCTCAATCCTTCAGATTGCTGTAAAAGTGACTTTCACAGAGTGGACTTACCCGGTCTCTCAATCTAATATTAGCTCCCTCTATGATACATTGTCGTTGTTGTTGTTGTTTTAAGTTTATTTATTTTTAAGAGAGAGAGAGAGAGAATGAGTCGGGAAGGGACAAGAGAGAGAGGGAGACACAGAATCCCAAGCAGATTCTGCACTGTCTGCACAAAGCCCATCTCTAGGCTTGATCTCAGGAACCGTGAGATCACAATCAGAGCCAATATCAACAGCTAGACGCTTAACTGACTGAGCCACCCAGGCACCCTCACTGTTCTTTTTCTTTCAAAGCTTTTACTGCAGTTGCAGTTAAATGTTACTTGTGTGATTAATTATTGGCTTAATGTCTGCCTCCCTGCACTACACTGCAAGCCCATGAGGGCTGGGGCCTAGTCTGTTTTGTTCACCACTGTAAGTGCGGAGGCATAGAACTGACTGACTTATATTAAGTGCTCAATAAATAGATGAGTGTTATCAGATACTATTTCAAAAACAGACCTAACTCTTAGGGGATGAGTTGCATCAACCAAAGACCTCAACATTCTGCTTGAGAATTTTAGAACAGGTGGGTCATACTCAGCATTTCCCCTCACCCCATCCTTCAAACCTGTTGCAAATGTCTGCCTGCAGCCTGTATACCAAACTCTGAGACGCCAAAAAACATTCGACTCATTTCCTCGGCCATGTGCTGCATGTGCCGTGCCAATCCTGAGGAGGCTGTATCATTTCCCTACTCGTGCTCAGGTGCTGCACCACTAGAAACAAGTTCTAAACACATGAGAGTCTGTGTCACAAAAAGTTCATGATTTTCTGCAGCTCAGGAACCCTTCCTTATCTCAACTCCCTGTGACTTTCCTCACAGGTCCTTTTCTTTTCTTACTTTCTTTTTTTTTAATTTGCACTGTTTATTTATTTTTGAGAGAGACAGAACATGAGTGGGGGAGGTGCAGAGAGAGAGAGGGAGACACAGAATCTGAGGCAGGCTCCAGGCTGTGAGCTGTCAGCATAGAGTCCAATGCGGGACTCGAACTCATGAACTGTGAGATCATGACTTGAGCTGAAGTCAGCTGCTTAACCGATGAGTCACCCAGACACCACTCTTCTTTTTTTTCTTTTCTTTTTAAAATTTATTTATTTTTGCAAGAGAGAGAGAGAGCAAGCAGAGAGAGGCAAAGAGGGGAACAGAGCATCCAAAGCAGGCTCTGTGGTGACAGCAGACAGCCCAATGCAGGGCTTGAACCCACAAACTGTGAGATCATGACCTGAGACAAAGTGAGATACTTAACTGAGCCACCCAGTCGCCTCACACAGGTCCTTTTCTACCCACTTGGAATCCCATATGTTAAGTCCGACTGGCAAGAGTATGTGTTCTGGAGCCAGAAAGTCCTAGATTTAAAACCTGTTTCCGTCCTTATTCAGAAAGTTCACCAAACTTTGAGACTTAGTATCATCACTAAAAAAGTGAGGATAATGATTTAATTCCTACCTCGCATGGGTATTAGATAAACTCAGTGTGCATATACTTTGTTTACCACCGCCTCAGCCACCAAACACTGGCACGTCACACTACTTTCTAAGCTTAACTCAATCCACTACTGGGACGATTACAAAGAATGCCAACATACAGATTATCAGTATATGAACCCATGACTGTCTGTTGATCTAGGAACACATCTTCATAGACACTATGTTCACTATAGAACTTCAATTTCCAGGAACAAATCTTACCTCCATCGTCCCCCAGGCCTGAGGGACGCTGCCTGACTCAGAAGAGATAATACACAGATGTTAGTCACCACCACCCACAACCCCTTCATCCTCATTCTCAAAATGCCCATACTGAGAATCTACTCATCAGGTATGCACTCTTCCCATTTCACTCCATTATCCAAACTGTACCTGTTGTTCTCTTTCACCTTGGTGGTCTATGGTCATTTTGCTCTCCTCACATTCCCATAAGAACACTTCTATAACTTTGACACCTAGCTCAAATGTAACTTACGCTACTAAACCCTCCTAGTCCCCTGTATGCTCTGGTATCACCTTCTCTCCCCCAAACCATATTGCAAGACCCCTAGGAGCAGACTCTGACTTGATCCATGTCTGTAATCCTCCTCCCTAGTGTCTAGAACGTTTTATATGTAGTAGATACTTAGTAAATATTTGTTGAGTGGGTGAAATAATGAATCAATGACTGGTTTCTCTGGTAGTCTGGTTCTGACCTATAGTTGATAGTTGGAACTATCAGAGAGACAACCAGTAGAGGTGTCCATGACCTCGCTCAGGAATAGGCTCAGGACTGAAAATGTACATTTGGCAGGCATATTCACTACAGTAATATCTGAAGCCTTAGAACTCACAAGGAAAAAAAAAAGATGTGCTAAGAGAAAACAAAGGTTAACAGTAAAACATTTCAGGGGTAGAAGAAGGCAGTGCAGTTAAGATTATTATTCAGAAATAAATCACAGAAAGGAAAAGAAATCCAAAGGAGTATACAGTCCCAGGAGAATAAAAAAGACTCCTGAGAAACACCCCTAGTGCATTAATGTTGCAGAAGGAAGAGGCTGGAGGCATAAAGGTCGCTTCTGTATGTGTAGATTTGAAAATTCTTGGTGACCATTAGCCAGTAAGGTGTTAGGGGCAGAGGTGGGGCTGGCAGAGCAGAGGTATGGATAAGAATGACAAAAAGCCTAAGACTATTCTTTCAAGAAGTTTGACAGGAGAAGGAAAGATAAAAATCACAGTGCCAAGTGAGTCTGGTGGCAGCTGTGAACATAAAATAACAGAGAAAAAGACGGTTCAGCAGGTAAAGCACTGCACCAACACACAAATGTTACCACTGCTACCACCTCATAAGACAGGACATGGGCACTAATATAATTCTGTTGCTCACTCACCTGTGTGATCTTGAGAAAATCATTTTCTCCTCCCTTAGCTAACTCATCAGATCCTAACAGTATGAGTAATATGTGGAAAGGAATTATGGAAGAGTTTATCATTGAAAGTAAGGTCTTAATACTGTAATAAATGGGGTTGTAACCTCACAGATGTTTGTCATGTTTCAGTTTCCTTTCTCCGTGTGATGGAGGGAAACTGAAACTCCTTCATATGTAACAGTGGTTACTTATTCCAACCCTGGAAAAGAGGAAGAAGACAATGACAAAGGGGCGGAGAAAGGCAATTCCTCTCTGCAGACTTTGCCCCTTTCTTAAACTGGGGGACATCAGTCAAGGGCTACCTCCACCAGGTGGATGAAGAACTGCCAAGAGCTCATATCAGAACTGAGTGTGCCTGCTGCTTCTGTCAACCAGATCTGCCTTGGCAGGGACATTATGCTTACCTCAAGGTGCCTGGTCAGTGAAAAGCTTGAGTAGATAGCACTGACCTCATGACTGTCTTGAAAAATAAAATAAAATTTTGTACTGAGACAAAGTTTATTTATAACTCCTTGGTTATCTCGTAGTTTTCCCCCCTGAGGAAATGTTGCAAGCTCAATGGTGATTTTCCACACTCAAACTATGTCACGGAGACTTTTCGCTTGGAAGGGGCAGCTGCTTTGGAGTATTACCACGGCCAGCATCAGTGTAACATCATCTCAAAGCTACTTGTGAGTAGAATACAGTATCATGCTGAAGGTGTATTTGCAGTAGGAGGCATATCTGTAGCTCATAGGTGGTCTATTAAGGCCATATATGCTACCAAACATATACAGGGAGAAAAGAGGCAGAAGACTTCAATTAAAGCAGTTCACAGTGGCCTTTCTTCACAAAGCAGAATTTACTATCTCATTCAATGGCAAGAAATGGTAAATAGGAATTTCAGTTTATAGTAAATTCAACTGTGTAATGCAAAAGTCTTCTGCATTTATCTTTAGGATACATTGTGGGTTGTTTTTTTTTTTTTTTAATTCCCAATGTGTTTGGCTTAGGGTAACATTAAAATTAATTTCCATTCCATGACCACAGCTGGACAAACTGTCCAGATGCCTCTTGTATTGATATAAGATAATAAATTACACGAGAAACACAAATACAGATGTTGATTGTATTTTCAAAAACTAAACTGTCCTCAGGGCGCCTGGGTGGCTCAGTCGGTTAAGCGTCCCACTTCGGATCAGGTCATGATCTCAGGGCTTGTGAGTTCAAGCCCCGCATCAGGCTCTGTGCTGACAGCTCAGAGCCTAGAGCCTCTTCAGATTCTGTCTTTCTTTCTCTCTCTGCCCCTCCCCCACTCACACTCTGTCTCTCAAAAATAAATAAACATTAAAAAATTAAAAATTAAAAAAACTAAACTGTCCTTATTGATGGGATTCATATGCTCATCGGAAGAAAACCAGTACTAGTAAAAAAACACAGTAGCATTAAGACATACTAAGGCGGCATGATAAAAGTCAAAGAAGAATGTGGGATTGTATGTGGAAGGTTCACCACTACTAACAAAAAAGTCAGTCTGCTCTACTGAAATCAAACAAAATCATTAGGGTGATGTCAGAAGAAACAAAGAAATGAGATAATGATATAGCAAACTAAATATATGAGACATTCACTAATATCTTTATAATCCTTACAAACTTACAAATAAGCCAATAGCAGATGCTACTATATATGTGACAGAGGAGGCAGAGTGAAAAGTAGGAGCCAAGGACTCTCTCTAGTCCTAATCCAATCACCTTTATTAATTCAACAATTATTTACTGAGTGCCTGCTAAGTGCCAGGCTCTGTTCTCTAGTCTGAGGATACAAAAATCCTCACAAAACAGACAAAAATCCCTGCCCATCTAGAGCTTAGCATATAGTGAATAATTTGAGCAAGACATACTGCGGTGACTAGAAAGTTTGTACAGAGAAACCAAGACAAAAGGGACTGTTAATAAAAATTGAATACACACACACCAAATGTACACATATACATGCACACATATACGTATAATGATATAAAATGAAGACTGTTGATGACAGTGAAAATGAATATAAAAGCAGAGAGCACATTCTCATAATCCTAAATTACTTTTGCTAAAATCAAATGCCAGCAATCACTTTTCTCTGATGAGGCCTGACACTGCACAATTATATGTATGAACAACAAAAACCTTAGATGATGACATGATGGGCTGGGATGTACAACCAACAAGTGCGGACCAAAAGACTAGTTGCTACTGGCCAAAAACTTAAAAACCATAACAGAATTAACTGATAAACTCTCCAACTCATCAGGCAATATATTCCAGAAATGGGAAAAAATAAGTGTTGATTACAGCAAAAGCCTTGTTGCAAGTATGTAGACGGGGCTGTAAGTAAATTTGGGCAGTTATCTCAGCATAGGGGGTAGTTTCACACAGTCCAACAATTTGGCAAAATGTGATTCTGCCATTTCCACGGTCAACTCGTACGGTGTATATAATGTACGTCTGCCATGTTACTAGGCGATTTCAACTCTAACAAGAGATTAATGGAATATTCGGCAAACGGGTTCCACTCTTTGAGGGCGGCACATTAAATAAATGTATAAAAAGCAAAGCAGACAAAAATACGTGCAGACACAACGCAAATACCGGAGTCAAACAAGAGAGAGAGAGACAAGACTTGCAGTTGAAAAGTCCCGGGTCATCAGTTCTGGCCACTGAAAAAAAAAAATCTAAGAACTTCTCCATCTAGAGGCTTAGAACATACACTCAGTCCCCCAAGTTTGAAATGACTGTCCACTAAGAAGGGAAAAGGAGTACTGATGGTTCCTCTTAGGCCCATTCAAGTCACGGGGGGTCGAATCCCCCTCGCTTTGGATGGATGGGACTGGCAGGTACACCTGAGGCAAAGGAAGAGTAACAGGTCCGAAGCCCCGTAACTCCGATCAGGAAGCAAAACACAAAGTTTAAAAAGACAGTGAAGGGCGGAAGGCAGAGAAACCACAGCAAGTCAAATAACTGTAACAGAAAGAAATAATGCGTTGGGGATCCCACGGAATCATCTCTACCATTCAAAAGGCCAGAGACTGTAGAACCCACAAGGGCCGGGATCTTCGGGGTCCCGGAACTCAACACCCAGCCTGAAGCGGGTGAGGGGGAGCAGTTCCCGGGAACCCCCTCCCTCCCCTCTCGCCTCAACCCCGCCCATTGGGTCCGCCCCGTCCCGCCCGGCTACTCACCGGATTCGCTTCCCACATAACGGTGGCGAAATCGAGCGGAGAGAGCCTGGGGGAAGGGGCTAGCCGCGGGACCGGGGTGTTGGGTTTTTTCCGAGGGTCCCCGGGAGCGAAGGGATGGAGAGGCAACCTTTATGTAGGCCTTCCTTCTACCCCGCCCTGTCACAAGCCAGCGTCTTCGGACCACCGACCCTCCCGACTTCCGCCCGAACCGGCCAACCAGCGCTGGCCCCGCCCCGCCTCCGGAAGCTCGTCCCGCCCCAGCCGCTCCCTTCCGGGCGGTGGGCGGATCACGGTGGGCGGGGCTTGCGAGTAAGGGGAGTGTAAGGGAATTTAAAGGGCTTCTCCAACCACCTTTCCGGTGCTGAGTCCCAACGGCAACATCTCCTCCCCGAATGATCCTCAAGCAGCGGATGGTTGTATTTCCAACGGTATTTATTGATCACTACGTAGTGAGTGTCGTGTCAGAGTGCCAAGAATCAGACAGGCCTGAGAATTAATCCCAGAGTGGCCAGTGGCTTTTGGGACAAACTTCAGTCTCTCAAGTTCCTCCTCTTCAGAATGGAGACAGTAATAGTACCCGCCTAAGGGTGTAGTGAGATCATTTAAAACACCAACCACAGTATTTGGCATGCAGTAAGAGCTCCCAGACAGCTAGCTAGGCTCTGGCATGCTAGACTGACCCGTAGGCAGCCCATGCCCTCGTAGAGCTTAGAGTCTTAGGGAAGAAAGGAAAAGGTAATTTAGGTAAATAAAAAGGTACAGTATGGTTTATAGGTAGTATGGCAAGCACAGGGTTCTTGGTAAGATAGCCGCTTACCTAGGACAGAGTGTCTACTTTCCGTCTTCCTGCCTACGGAGTTTAAGCTAAGACCTAAAGGATACACTATTGAACTTAGCTGGATAAAGAACCCTAAGAGATGGGGAGAATCTTCTGGGCAAAGAAATAGAATCTACCCAGGAGAAAGGAAAAAGAAACCGTTTGTTTATATTATCCTTCCGGGCTTTTCTACATAGCTCTACACATTAAAAAAAAATTTTTTTTTTTTTGATCAAGGAATACCTATAGATTTAGAACCTGGTTCTTTCACTTAATATCATATGGATAGCCTTCACTCCAATGCATTTAAGCCTATTTCATCATTTTGAAGGAGACCCATGGCATTCCGCGGTTTGTATGTCTATCTTACACACACACATTTGAAGTAATTCATTGTGTTAAATATTTAAGTTGTTTTCAATTTTTGCTATTCTAAAAAGTGCAGCAATAAACATTCTTGTACATTTGTCCACTTACCTCCTTGGATTAGTTCTTATAAATGGACTTGTTCAATAAGAGATTATAGAGATTATAATCTAAATAAGAGATTATAGAAATTTTGGTACATATTGCCAAATCACACTCAAGAATAGTGTCTAAATTTGAAATCTCTAATTTTTTCTTATAAATAGATTCAGATAGATATCTTCACCTTATTTTTTCCACTTTACTTTTTACAAAATAGTTAACCAGTTGCCCCAATATCACCTATTGAATAACCCATTTTTTCCCCAATGCTTTGAAGTGGCACGTTAATTACAAACTAAATGTGTGGGAGGGAGGCATATCTGTTTCTGAACATTCTTGTCTATTTTATTATCTGTGTATTACCCTGCGATGTCACACTTATAATCGTTGTAGCTTTGTAACATATTTGCTGTTTCATAAAGCAGGTTCTCTCCTAATTCCCTTCTTTTTCAAAATTTTCAAAATCGTGAGTCTTCCCATTCAGGAATACATCTCTTCATGTATTTAGTTATTTTATATTTTCAAATATATACATATTTTTTCACAAAGATTTGCACAATTTTTGTGAATTTTGTTCCAAGATACTTTATAATTTTTTTGGTGTCATTGCAAATGAGACATTTTTCATTACTGTAAGTTAGGGAAACTATTGATTTTTGTCTATTTAACATGTAACCCTACACACTGAAAATGTCTTATTAGTTCTAATAGTTTGTAAGCTGATCTCTCTGAATTTTTATGTCAAAACTCATTTTACCTGCAAATAATGCAGTTTTTTCTCTTACTATTGCATTGGCCAAAACCTCAGAAAACTTTTGAGGAACACATGACAAGAGAATGAACATTCAGTCTACAATGCAGTAAAACAAGCATTTGTCTCTAGTTCGTTCTTGATATCCTTTAAATACACTGTCAACTTAGGGTGCCTAGCTGGCTCAGTCGGTAGAGCATGCAACTCTTGATCTTGGGGTTGTGTGTTTGAGCCCCACGTTGGGTGTAGAGATTACTTAAAAATAAAATCTTAAAATATGCTGTTATCTCTCAATTTTTTTTCTTTATTTGTTTTCAGAGTGCGAGTGGGGGAGGAACAGAGAGAGAGGGAGACACAGAATCTGAAGCAGGCTCCAGGCTCTGAGCTGTCAGCACAGAGCCTAACGTGGGGCTCAAATCCACGAACCGCAAGATCATGACCCCAGCCGACATTGGATGCTTAACTGACTGAGCTACCCAGGCGCCCCTAAAAATACAGTCATCTTTAAAGAAACTTCCTTCTAATCCTCATGTCCTACAAGGTTTTAGGTAGGAAAGGAGGTTAAATTTTATGAACTGTCTTTAAGCTCTATTACTATGTTCACTTTTTACTCTGACTTGTTAATATAACTGTACTAGATTTCCTAATGTCCAGCCCACACTTACATACTTGAAAAAAACACTCCCTTTAGTGTGTTCACTACTCTTTGAATACACTACTGGATTCCATTATTTAGGATTAAAATTTATTTATAATTAATGAAATTGGCCCATTGTTACTAGTGTTTTTTGTGTTCATGTTCAACAATTTTTATTAAGTGAATACTATTTAGCTCTTTTTCAAAGATGGGGATTTTTATAAAGCAAGTTAGGACCATGTCCTCCACCCTTGTGGGGCTGGGACTATACTTCATTTCCTTGAAGTCTTAAGAGTTGCCAGTGGTGGTGATCAAAGAATGGAATGGAGAGAACACAACTGGTTTGAATATATATCAGCTTTTAAAATATAAACTGCTATATCTCAAAGTAATATGAAGGGAACATATTTCATAAATTGAAAATAGCTGTGCAAAGTTTAGTATTAAACTTTTTTCCTATCATTCTTGATTTATGACCACTGAGAGAACAAGAGTGGGAAGGGACCTTAATGACCATTTAGTCCTGGGGTCGCAAACTGATAGCTAATGAGCTTTAGCACACACAGAGTATCTAAGTTTAGGGGGTAAGTTACTGCCATTTTAAAACTAGGAAATTTCACATTCAATACTGTGACTCTGGCTTCGCTTAGACTCGGTATTCTCATATGCCAACAACTGGCTAAAGTCTTGCTGATCCCATCCCACTAGGAATGGCCTCTCAGCTTTCCCTGAGTTACCAGGCCAATATCTCTCATCCTTAAATTACCTACTTGGGCCATCTAGGTATTTGAAATTGTACTAATAAGGCACCTCTTATTTGGCTAAGGAAGTGCAATGGATCTGGGACTTTCTAAAATATCCTCATAGGAAACAACTTGACTATACTTTTCTATACCTCTCAAGGACAGGCCCCATCACTGGGGCCCAGCCTCTCAGTCTTTCAATAGATTACTCTCTGCATGTAATGCTTGAAATATCTCCTGTCACACAAGGTCTGGCATTGGGAATGTTTCCCTCTACATTATGGCTCTGGGCAATGTGCCACGGCAGTAGAAACTATGCTTACTGCCCATGGTCACTGGCTTTCTCAGGAAGACCAAACAAACAGAAGACAGTTTACTTTATCTTACATGTTTTCTATATGTGTTCTGGGTGGAAGCGTCTAGAGCCATGCTAACCCCAGCCCAAGGATACTGAGTGCTCGCAGCCCCCCTTCCACCTGCTTGAGTGTATTAGATCTTTGAATACCAGGAGAGGAGGGAGGAAATGCCTGAGGGGAAAGGAAAGAGGAGAAGAAAAGGAGCAGTGGAGACCTGTCACTGGAAAGCATGAAAATGATCAGAAAACCATTAGCTGAGTGGCAAGGGAAAGTGGTGAAAACCAAATGTCACATAAAGACAGTAGAGGGAGAAAAGAGAACCAGTAAGTGGTGAGATGCAAGATATAGTATCACTTATAATTTTAATGTAATTTTCATAATTGTTTTTATTTTTAAATCTTCATTTACAGCCAGAAATAGGGAAGTGCTCAAAATGCACATGGAAGACAGGCTGGATTTGACAGAAAGGAGGAGCCGGAGACCGGAAGAAGGCGCAAAAGGAACGCCGAGGGGCCACAAGAAGGTACCCGGAGTAAGGGAGAAAAAGCAGCATTTGTGCCCATCAGCCTTGAACATAAAGACCCAGCCTCAGCCTGAAAAAGAGCCAACAATGAGGCAGCCCCAGAATCAGCCCTGCTGTTGAAGTCTGACGCATTAACAACCCCGACAGGAATTAAGAGGTGAAACAAGCAGATGAAACATTTGCTGAAGCCGAGATAAGCATTCCTGGGAAGGAATTTTTCAAAAAATCAAAATGAATCCTGTAAATCTTCCTAATTAGGAAACATGACCAGAAATTAAATTCAACTGAAAAAAAAAAATGAAGTGCTAAATAACTCCCCCACTAAATGGCAAGGCTCTATTGAAAATACCACTGATTATTAGTTTTAGCTGCTCAGGGAAATTATCTGGGCACAATGCTGGGCATCAACATGCAGCTCACAGCAGCAGTCAAAAGCAGCAGCTGAGATGTGTGGCCATCCTAATTAGAGGATGGAGATTCTGAAAAGGCTCTGGGGCTGTGACATTCCTGGCTGGGGCTTTCCTTCCAGGAATGCCACATTAGGGTTTTGGTCATCACATTGTCAAGAAGGACTTAATAGGACTGATCCGGAAAGGGACAACAGAAATGACTTAGAAAAGAGTGTGAGAAGCTTTGAGGTTAAAAGCAGAAAGCAGGAAAACACTTCCATAAGAAATAATTTTAAAAATTAGGAGACAGGGAGGCAAGCAAAAGCTTTGGGTGATGGAAAGAGTGGCCGGAGGGTGTCCTGCCTGCATTAGGTCATTGCAGGCATGTGGGGCTTTCTCTTGTTCCTAATGAGCATGTCCAGGGAGGTCAAGAAATTAGAACAAATTATCTGATATGAATTACTCTTCAGTTCTTCATTTGACAAATATTTACCAACCACCCTCCATGTTCTAGGCACTGTCTCTAGCTTTTTAGGATAGATCAGTGAACAAAATAGAGAAAAATCCCTGTCCTTGTGGAATTTACATGCTAGGGGGGCAGGCACAACATTGTGCAGTATGTTATAGGGTGATGAGGACTACAGAAAAAAAACAAACAAGGTAAGGATATTGAGAGTAATCAGGATGGTCCTCATTGAGAAGGTAACATTTGAGGAAAAGTCTGGAAGAGGTAAGGGAGCAAGTGTGATGTATATTTGGGCAAAAAGTATTCCATACAGAGGGAACAGTTGGTGCAAATTTCCTAAGAGTGTGAGTGTGTCTGAGTGTGCATGTTTGGAGAGCAGGGAGCAGATAAGATGTGCAGACTGAACTGGGCCTGGTATAACAATTAGCAAATACATGGCACAAAGTATGTGTTTGACCCTGTTATAAGCTCTTTCTATATACCAACAAATATAATTCTCATAACAACCCTATAGAGTAAGTGCCCTTATTACCCCCTTTTACATGTAAGGGTAGTGAGGCTCAGAGAGATTAATTACCTTGGCCCAAGACCAAAGATTCAAACCTAGGTGGCTGGCTACGGAGCCTGTGCCCCTAATTACTACTCTATGCCAGTTTTCAATGTGGTTTCAACCCATCTACTTCTGACACCAGACCTGATTACCCAATTGCAATTGGAATTCAAGTACTCCCCCAAGATAAATTTATGTTCTTCTTTATAAAAAGGCAGTGTTACTTGTTGCCTTACTGCCTACATCCCTTTCCCTGACCGTTTGCACCCTTCGCCTACCAACTCGAGGACTGCTCTTTTCTGCAAGTTCACCATGAAGTCCATTGCTTTCGTCCAGCAAATCAAGTACGTGTCTACGGATAGAGCTTTGATTCAGTGTGGGAGGGGGGGTTGGTGAGCAATAGAGGGGGCTTCTGTAGATTAATAATGCCCTATAGATCACTAGGAGGCAGGACAGAGCATACACTGCATTTAAAAACTAGATATGTATTGTCTTTCCTTCCACTTTAAAAGGCACCGTGTGGAGGAGGTGTGTTTGTAATACACTGACCACTGGCTGTTCTCATGCTTTCTTCCCGTTCTCTCAAGATAGAGTGCCTTTATACTAAAAACCATTGAATTATGCACTTTAAATAAAGGAATTGTACAGTATGTAAATTACAGCTCAAAAAAAGCTGTTAAAACAATTCATTTTTTTAAAAATATAGGATCTTTGCTTTCACATCCATGGTTTAGCCTCCTCTGGCCTCCTTCACATAGCTTTAGGGAGTCCAGAACCATACCCAGAAAGATGTCCACCAGTCTTAAACCCCAAGCACTCCACCCAAAGTTACAACTTTGTTTTGACTTCCATGCTTACAGCATTATGCCAAGGAATAAATGACTTTCCCATTATACCTTCGGTACCAATTTTCCTTATTAGAAAACAATAATTCTAACATTTGTATGTTGAGACAAGCACGTATCTATTATGCAATAGAAGGTAATATTCGCATACATGAGAAGGCAATATTCACATACTGTTAGAAGCAGCTTCTTGCTTGTGGCTGACTGTTTCCAGCTGAGGGTTAGGGGGCACGTGTTCCCTGCCTTTATGGGAGAGAAGCTTGAGATGACATGTTAAAGTCTAGAACAGTCAGGAGACTCAGAGGCTGATCCAAGCTCTGGTCGTAAGTAGCTGGGTAATGTTGCACAAGTCACATCCCCTTTAGGGGCCTCAATTTCACATCTAAAAGATGAGATCATTGGACCAGGTGAT
Source organism: Panthera tigris (assembly GCF_018350195.1). NCBI lineage: Eukaryota > Metazoa > Chordata > Mammalia > Carnivora > Felidae > Panthera > Panthera tigris. Next base: position 38,511,674 of record NC_056666.1, read on the forward strand.
CTCCAATGTTGCTGCCAGATCTCACAGTCCATGATTTGGTGTCATAATGAGACAGATCAGATGCTGGGCTAAGGTATATCAGCACCATGATGCCCAGACATTCAGGAAGCAAAAGATAAACTCCCTGCCTTTGAGGAACTTTTAATCTATTGGAGGAAACTAAAAAGAGAATTACATGTAAGACTTGTAAAAGATATCAAGTAAATACACAAGCCATCCAAAGAATGCAAGGGACAGGAATCAGCTAAGAATCAGTTCTCCTGTCCAGATCATTTTGCTTTGACTCACCTGTGCAACTAAAGAAACAAGGAGGCTCTTACTCTGTCAAACTGTGGGACCTCTGAGACAGGTACCCCTGATACAAAGGCACTCCTTGTAGACCTTGTGGATGGACTCAAATCACAGAATAAGAAACTTTCAGAGGAGAAAATGAACCCTAGCAAACATGTAATCCAAATCCCTCCATCAACATTTAACATTTGTCGATGATGCTTTCTCATGTTTACATTCTTACATGATAGGATACTCTTAACATTATCCATGATCCTGAATAATTCTAAAACTGGAATAGGAATGCCTGTAATATCCTTCCCTTCAAAGTCCGGTGGGTGAAATGTGGAATGGCTTTAAGACAAGGCTGATCATTACCACAGAATTGAACAAGATTTGCCTGGGAATCACTTCTCAAAAACCACTGCCCTGAAGAAAGTTAAGTTCCTCCCCTCTATCGTAGGGCGCTTGTACATTTTCCTATGTCATGCTTTCATTTCGCATCCATTCCCACTCCCTGAGGCTATTCTAAGCATTTCTGCAGGTCTCCAGTCACATGCCTTTGCATGTCCTCACTTGCCATGACTTCTTAAAAAAAAAAAAAGTGAAACTAAAAACAAATAGAAAGGAAAAAATCAGCGTGATCTCTACCATTCAATTCGTTCATTTTCATCTGTCCTGGGAGGATATCTTTCAGCCTGGGCTCTGCTGGGTGAATACTTACTCTGGGACTAGACTAAAAATCACTGTCTCTGGGAAGGATCTTGGGGAAGGCCTGCCTGGATGAGCCGATGATACAAGCCTGTTAAATATTTGTCCCCTGAGGTATCTTCCACTCCAAATATTTTGGGATGCAGATAGGAATGGTGGTCCCTCAGATTGTCTGAAACAGGGTTTTTACTCCCTGACTGGAAATGTGCTCCTTTCATCACTAGATGGCGCTGGCACACAGGCAAGAATGGCTGTGATTTAATTTAAAAAAAAAAAAAAAAAAAAAGCGAGCACAAACTTTCTAATAAGCCAGAGAATTCCTTTGTTTCTGGGTGGGCAAGATCAGCTTTTGTCAAGCACATTTAAGAATAGCTGTCTGGAGTAGCAATAATCTAATTGTGCTGCTTTACCCCAAATCAACCAAATGGTCAAGACCGAATGAAAGCAGTATAATGTGTATTTAGGAGTAAAGGCATTTATAAAAAACTACAGATCTCTTAACTATGTAGTGTCAAAAAGAGATAGGTGGTCAGGAGGCTCAACTGTGCAGTATAATTAAAAAGTGAGAAGTTTTACATTCTTGTTCTGATATGGATTGATATGGATGGACCTTTGCCAGTTAAATAATACTGATATAAATTCAGGTAGCTACAAATTCAATTAAGAATTAAAGTAGAAACTTTCCTATTTCCCAACAAATCATATTGTTTGAACATATTTGTATCTGTTTCAGGATTGGTTGATGGACCATTTGATAAGTTACTCACTATTGGAACCATAACCACTAACCAAATTCTGCTAAGATAACATCTAAGTGGAGTCTTAGAATTTTGGATTTGGAAAGGAGCTTACATGACCTCTGTCTTCCTCCCAGTTCCCACACTAACCTCTTCCACATTAACAAGGGCTCACTCCGTCTGTTTAAACTCTTATAGTAACGGCAAACTGGCCACTCTGAGAAACTGCCCATCGTATTTCCAGAGAATTCCAACAGAGAGTCCTTTAGGTTGAACCAAAGCATGGCTCTTTATAACTTCTACCCATAGATTTCCATTCTTCTTTTTAAAGGAATTCTGAGCTTTTTTTCATATGACTTGTTTTTAAATATGTGATGCTTTAGGGGGCTCCTGGGTGGCTCAGTCAGTTAAGCAACTGTCTCTTGATTTTGGTTCAGGTCATGATCTCATGGTTTGTGAGTTCGAGCCCAAATCAGGCTCTGTGCTCATGCACAGGGCCTGCTTGGGATTCTCTCTCTCCCTCTCTCTCTGCCCCTCCCCTGCGCTCTCTCTCTCAAAATAAATAAAAACATGTAAAAAATTTAAAATATATGTGATGGTTTAGGACTTCTCAGCCCTTTCTTCAACCATGTTTTATATAACATGGTTTCTGAATTGATTTTGGTTGCCTTTTTCTGATTTATCTTAAAACGTGTTCTGATCACATAGCCAGCAGGACCATTAGCTGTCTTGGTTCAAACACTGTGTTTCTATGAAGAGGACCCACATTTGGTGAATTCTCTTCACCGTTTTCTTTTTGGAGCCTGTGGCCAACTCCTAGGTCACTCCCATGGACGTGGTAGGTCAGACCGGCCCAATCCTTGTATATGAAATTAATTTTTTAAGTTATAATGCATGTGTTCAGCTCTGAGATGTGGCACAGATTTCAGTTTCTGGCTGTGGTCTGTCAAAATTACATAGATTCATTTAATTCAGACTCCAATGCCAGACATAATGGGATTCAAAATTTTGTTCCTCTGCTCATGAACTGTGTCATCTTGGGCTAGTGACTTGATCTCTGAAAATGTCAGTTTCTTTATGTCTAAAATGGAGATCTAATATTACCACCTGCCTCAGAGAGTGGTACAATTTAAGTGTGATAATTTTGTGGAAAAATATTTAACACAGTTCATGCAATATAGCAAGTGTTCGCTAAGTGTTTGCTATTATTATTATTATTATTATTAATATTAATATTATCCAATCATCCTTCATATCAGCTATCCCTCCTTGTTCATGTCATATGAAAATCTGATAAGCATCTCCTGTAAGACACAGACAAAAATCCTTTCAGAGACGTGTAAAAGAGAGACCTCCGGGGCTCACCACCGTGGCTTCCCTTCAGGCTGACATATGTACTAATCAGCAGTCTTTAGGTATAATTCTTACACCAGCCGTGGTTGTACCCATTGGCTATCAGCCAGGTCATGTCTCATCCACAAGGTGATTATGATAGATTTCGTCAGATGCCATGCTGAAAGCAAGTATGGTTTTGATGCCTCTTCTTTCTGCCAGTCTAATATCCCTATCCAAAAAGGAATAAATGAAGACATGTTTTGTTTTCTGAGATTTCGGGTTGGCTCTGAGTGATCTCTGCTTTTCTAAAGACTTACAAAGAGTCTACTTAATAATCTGTTCAGTTGATGGGTTAAAGTGGGGAAATTGTAGGTTATTTCCCCCTTCGTTTCTATTATTATAATAATGTTTGTGGAGTAAATAGCTTTTTAAAATTCTGTTCTAGAATTCTGCCAGGGATAATTGTCAAGCTGACTGGCTTATAGTTTTTATAATATGCCCCTTTCCCCCTTTTTGAGAATCGGGACAACTTTGTTCTTCTCTTGTCTGTTAACAGTTCTCCTATTCTCCATGCTTTTTCAAAGATTATTGACAATGGTTCTGGGAGTTCTTTGAGCAACCTGGGATGTGATTTGTCAAAGTCTGGAGATTTGAATTTATTAAGGGGGGTGAAAAGAACACCACACTAGTTTCTAGCTCTGGCTTTGCCCTTTACTAGCTGAGTGAGCGTGGGTACGTTTTGATTTTATTTCAGCTGAAACGTCCCCATCTGTGAAATACGGCATTGGGACCAGATGATGTTGAAGGGCCCTTCAAGGTCTGATGGTCTCTGTTCTATGTCTCAAGTAATCTAACATTTTCTTACTAGCTTTTTTCATTGATCTCGGCTTTCAGTTTCCTCTCAATAAAATTTATTCTACCCTTTTTTTTTTTTAATTTGGAAGATACATTTTGGTTTAGAATCCAAATGTTGCAGTGTGGCACTCAGAGTCCGACATATCTGGCCCCAGCGTTTAATTCTGGCTGTGTCCCCTCCACCCAGGTGCAAGCCTACTATCCATTCAGATGGACCATGCCGTCTTCCAGGTGCATAGGCCCTTCCATCCTTTTGCTAAGGCCACTTCCCTAAGGTGAAATGTGATATGTGATTCCCAGCCATCTCTTTCAGTGGGTTTTCACCGGCCCTTTAAAGCCCAGTGCAGTTACCAATCCTCCTGGGCAGTGTTTCCTAACCACCCCCAGGCACAGTGCTCTCCTCTCTCCAAATCTCTGATGCATTCAGGCAGTTGGTCTGCCACTTGATCACAATAATCCTTGTGGCATTTGGGTGTGGGTGTTGAATTGTGTTGTTATTGATTTGTGTGTCCTGGGCTGCTCCCTTCTTCCCTCTTCCCCTCTTCCTGTTGAGCAGTGTCCAGGGGATACTCCAAAAAGTTTGGTGGGCTATTGAATGAATTCCAAGCCATTGACAGTTTTTCCTAATCAGAATATTTAGGTAATAATCTAATATGCAGAAATTTCTTTTTTATCTTAGGAGTCATAGGAAGTAAGCCCACATAGCTCAATACTAGAACACATTTCATTTTAAGGCAAGAAAAGGATTTTAGTACACAATTGATAACAAAGCCCAAACTAGCTCACTTTCGTCCCTATGCTATGAAATTTGAGAAAAGTTGTTGAATGGACAACTAATTGCTTCAGGATCAATTTGCATCATTGGTGCCCATCCTATTCTAATCCAACCCTTCTTTTATTGGCCAACAGCCTAACGCATTTATATTTCACCAAATAAATGGTATAGTTACATTTCTTAACAATGGAGAAACTACTGTTGTGTGTCCTACATAACATCAAGTGCATCCCAGGGAGAACTGGCTTCTCCCCTCAATGTTTGTGAAATAGTTCTTGATAGTAAATTATAAATTGTCATGAGTAATCTTAACAGAACACTTCAGAATCACACCACTGTCATAAAAATACAGCTGACCCTCGAACAGTTTGGGAGTTAGGGGCACCAACCTCCTGCACAAGAAAAAATCCATGTATGACTTTTGTCTCCTCCAAGCCTCAGCTACTCCTCCCTTCCTGTGGACCGGAAGCCGTACCCATAACACAGTCGATTTACACGTATTTTGTGTGTTATATGTTATATTATATGTAATGTGTATATACACATATGTAATATGTCATATTACATGCATGTATTCTTACAAAAAAGTAAGCTAGAGAAAAGAAAATGTTAATGAAATCCTAAGAAAGAGAATACATTTACAATATTGTACTGGAAAAAAATCTACATGTATCTGGAGCTGTGCAGTTCAAACCCATGTCGTTCAAGGGTCAACTTGTCCTATAGTTGTGGGCAAGCCTTGGGATGAGTTTGTGACAGAGGAAAAATAAATTCTTTCCAAAAATAAGCTGCTCCCAAAGCATGTCAGAAACAGAGCTGAGAAAAGAAGTCATTCTTATGTTCAACACACACTGAACATCCACTTATGTACCAGACCCTACTGGGGACATTGGCGTTAGGCACGAGGAGATAATAGAAAGGATATCTAGATTTTGCTCATGAGGAGCTCACCTTCTTGGGGGAGAGAGCACTAAAGAAACAGATAAGGACTGTGTGGTAAGAAAAATGCTATGTCGGTGATTTGTGAATCCACTGGGGCCAGGGGCCTGGGTAGAATGTAGAAGGCAGCAAACATCTTTGTTCCTGTGTAGGACTCCCAACCTCCCAAAACCTCCCCACACACCTGAGAAGAAGCTAAGTTCTCTGGTAGTCACTACCCCTGCCATCTTCCAACACCAGGAAACAGTTGGGAACTGGGAGGCTGAACCATGTACTATTATAGTGAGAGCTGCATACTAACAAGCCAGCCTGAGGCTTATAAAGCAGTGTTTGTACAGCTCACTCATTGCCCTGGTTGGGGTGATAAGCACAAATTTCCCAGGCAAATACAAGTAAAGCCAGTGCTTAGTAAGCTCGTAATAAATGGGAGTGTTTATAACTGTTAAACATAATGATAACACTGGAACTCTTTACAGGAAAGCAAAAGTAAAAGTGTGTGAAGAAACAGCCCAGCCACATGCATTGCTGGACGCATCATCAGCCGTGGGAACATAAACTCCTGCTCGCCAGTAACAGTCATCCAGAAATTACACCACTGAAGCCACATCTCCTTCCCTTAAAGAGCACTGTCAAGAGCACTTGTCACTTCAAATCAAGGAAAGTACTTTCCCTGGCAAATCCCATCCCTGTGAAGCCAACCTTATCTCTCACATGCCTGAACCCCTGACCCCCTCCCCCCCCCCCCCCCCCCAGCCTTCACCGGGTTGCAAATTCCAAGCCGGCCCATTGCCTGGACCATGGCTTCCCCACATTTTCTCCTTTTCTCTTCCAGCTTGGTCTCAGATGACTGGGCAGGGCTCTTTCCCCCCACCCCCACCGTACCTCCCCAGAGAGGAGGATGAGATCACTTCTTCCTTCCACCTGAGGAAACGGAGGCCCACAGAGTTTTGCCACTTGTCTCAAGTCACACTTCTAGTAAGGGCCCCAGGGGACCCTGAACAGGAATTGTGACCTGGCCTGTTTTGCAAGCCTCTGAGCTGTCTGCACATCCTGCCCTTCACCAGCAGGGGGCTCCATTGCTGCCTTGTCTTCCCTCTACCCACAGAGGTTCTCAGTATGGAGGCAGAAGGGGGTGGGGTGGTCCAAGCTCCCTGAGAATTGTAGCATCACTGGGAGAGGAGGAAAGGGGACCCAATGGATTTCCCAGAGGACTTCCTCCTACAGGGAAACCCCTCATCCCCACAGCCATGGAGGCGAGGCCGCCATGTGAAAAACTGTTGACCAAAAACCATGGGGGATTGCAGTGGTGTAAAAACACTTTCAGTGGAGCAGATTGGAAATGGGACTCTGGCTCTGCCATTTGCCAGCTCTTGATCTTGGGCCCATGAATGTCCCCGAGGCTCCCTTTCCTCATCTATAAAATAGCTACAGTAAATACCTACCTCATCAATTTGTTCTGAAGATTCAATCTGGTGATGCGGGTCAAGCACGTGGCCCCATGACTGCGGTTATTTCAAGTACTTGAAATCTGTTTTATTTCGAGAAAATGACTTGCCTTAGGTGGAGAGGTGATTTTTTTTAACTTCATTTTCTGCACTTTAATGTATTTATTAAGTAATGTGTTAATGGGGGTGCCCGGTGGCTCAGTCCCTTTCACCTCCAACTTCAGCTCAGGTCATGATCTCACGGTTCATGAGTTCGAACCCCACTCGGACTCTGTGCTGACCTCTGGGACCCTGGAGCCTGCTTGGGATTCTGTGTTTCCCTCTCGCTCTTTGCCCCTCCCCCACTCGTGCTCTTTCTCAAAAATAAACATAAAAAAAGAAATGTGTTAATGGATTAATAAATAAATGCATGCATCTTTAAAATGTAAGAAAAACACGAGTTCTTTCCAAAGTAAAAATGTTCAGTGTGCTTTAGTCCTAAAAGCTTCATGAGACCTTCTGTAAGAATGTCAAAGAGCAAACTGGAGCAGAGGGGGCCTGAAGCTGTTTTGTTCTACTGTGGCTGAAGTTTTTGGCTCTCAGTGTCAATAAAGACCTCCACAAGACATAGCTAGGAGGAGGCTTTAGGACCCAAAGCACAATATTTGTCATTCTCCAAAAGTTGTAGGGTCCATCTCTGATGGCGCCATCCCCAAGAATAAACTCCTGGACTTCTCATGTGGAATAGGAGCCTGTTAGAAAAACCCCTCAAAGACACACATTTACAGCCAGACTTAGAGGCCTGTGGGAAAAGTAATTCAGAAAACAAACAAGGAAAGCAACAGAAGACTCGGTATCTACATGTCCTGCCTCCTATCCTCTTCTCCAGGCCATGAAAGACAGATCCCGGGGGGATTTTAGGGCACAGCACATGTTGCTTTCCCATTTGCTTGGTGTGTACAATCTTACCAGTAGGCTGTGTCCTTCCACCTGCGCCGCAGAGTTTCTGGCTATGCTACCAGGACAGCCCAGCCAGAAACAGTCTGAGGACTGTGCAGGCACAACACTCCCTCCAGGGTTCTCTTGCCCTCTCCATGATTCCCTTTCCTCACGTCCTCCTGGATATCCCTCAAAGTGTTTTGCTTGGTTTTTAGAGACACTATATGGTTTCTCATAGAAGTTTCTTCATTTCATGGGAACATTGTTTCAATGTGTAAAACCTTACACCCACCTAGTGTCTCCATTTCTTTTTTTAATTACATCTTAAGCCCCTGAGACTGGGCATCTACCCAACTTCTTCCACTGTTCCCCTGAAAGCCAGTGACCTTCTTCTTCTCAAATCTGGTGACTTTCCTAAGCTACCCTCCCTGCCCCCTTTCTCAGCCCTGGGGCCTCCCTGGGTTTGGTCACCCAGCTAAAGACTCCTTTCTGAAAATACTCTTCATTCCATCCTCTCTGGCATGCTTGGTTATCTTCACTCCCTTGAGCAAGAAAGTAGGTATGAACTCACAAACCAAGCAATGCCTTTTTTCTGTGTTTTCTGCCTTCCCACCCCAACACACACACACACACACACACACACACACACACACATGCATGCACAGCTCCCTAAGTGTGGGTGTCCTGTAACACTTACTCCTTGGGCTATGCTCTTCCTTTTTTTGTCTTTCTCAGTGAACTCATCCCATCTCATGCTTTTTAGCCATCAGCTCAGATGGCAGTGCCCACAGTCTTCATCTCTAATTGTGACTTTCAGAGCTTCTGGGTTGGTGAACACATGGAGATTTCAAGAGAATGGAGTATCTGTATATAGAATGGAAGCTCCATACCCCTTCCCTACACCTTTTCCTATGCATCTCTTCCATCTGAATGGTCATCTGTATCCTTATCATACCTTTTAATGAACTGGTAAATGGAAATATTCTTGGAATAGGAAAAAGAAAACAACAACAGAGAAACTTTCTGCATGGCAAAAAGGGGTCACTTGACCATCAAAGACCCAAATACTCTTTTTGCCTTTGAAGCAAGAGGACATTGAGAAGGTGGAACTGTCAGGATTAAAGAAGATTGTGCTGGCATTAGTTCCTAAAGGGTCCCTGGCCTTGGAAGATGAGTCTCTGACATTTATGATGGTGTGGGAGTTGAAGAGAACTGCAGTTATGAGTCTCTATGAGTGGCAGTGTCCAGGATAAATAAATAAACGTAAAAAAGAAAAAAAAAAGAAGCATGACAAAGGAGAAATACCTATGGTCATGGCGCCTGAAGTAGACCAGCTAATTGTGACCCTCAGGTCTACTCTGTCTCATGACTTAGAGGATGCCTCCACTTGGTGTCTTCTCAGATTCAGTTAGTGGAGTTAAACACATCTATCCCTTACCAACCTCTTCATGGGTATTTCAGTCTGGTTTTCTAACTTCTCCCTGTCTTACACATTTTCAACTTGGTGGCGAGACCAGCTATAGCTACACGTTTTGGTCACCCCATGTACCAACATATCTGTATTACAACTTTATTTTTCTCTTTTAAAATTTTTATCTTACTTATTTTTGAGACACAGAGAGAGAGAGAGCACTTGTGCGTGTGAGGGAGGGAGGGGCAGAGAGAGAGAGAGAGAGAGAGAGAGAGAGAGAGAGAGAGAGAATCCCAAGCAGGCTCTGTGCTGTCAGCATGGAACCTGATGTGGGGCTTGATCTCACATCCCTGAGATCATGACCTGAGCCAAAATCAAGAGTCAGATGCTTAACTAAGTCACCCAGACACCCCTGTATCTCACCTTTATACCACTGCTATGGATGAGCTGGCCCTGGTCCTTGCAAAGGCCACTTTCTCCATGCACACACCAGATCCCATCCTGCAAATTTACTCATTTTCCTAGCAATTCTCCTCTCTGTTCTGGAGAATCACTTCTCTGCTCTCTACTGGATCTGTCCCATGAGCATTCAGACATGGCTCTATCTTAAACACACACACACACACACACACACACACACGCACACACACACACAGGAAACCTCCTTAACCCCACTTCCTCCTCCAGCTGCCATCCCGTTTCTCTTCTTTACACAGCAAAACTCCTTTCAGTAGTTGTTTATACTCATAGTCTCCAATCTTTCTTCTCCCATATTCTCTGTTGAACTCGGTCTCATTAGGATTTCACAGCACCCTACCCTCCCATGCCTTCCCACGCATGCCATCACTGCCAAGACCGTTCCTATGAAAATCACCAATAATTGCCTCACCATTGCAGTCTGCGGTCATCCCAAATAATCACTGTGCCTGACCCCTTGGCAGCATTTGGCCAAGTTGATCACTCCATCCTTCTTTAATACACTCTCTTCACTTGGCTTCTGGGAAGCCACCCTGTTCGGATTTTCCTTCTTCCTTCCTGGATACAGCTTTCCAGGCTCCTTTGTTGATTCCACCTTATTCCCCACTTCTTACTGTTTGAATGTCCAGGACCCAGTCCCTAGACTTCTTTCTAATTACTCTCTCTCCCTGAGTGACCTCATCCAGTCCATGGTTTTAAATATTATCAATATGCCTATGATGCCTGCATTTGGAATTGCATGTACATGTATCCAATTGCCCATTCACAATCTCTATTTGGATGTATAAGAGGCATCTGAAGGCATCCAAAACTGAATTCTGGTCTTGATGCCAAAACTTGGTCTTCTCACAACCTTCTCCATCTTAGTCAATGGCATTCTTCTGGTTGGTGGGGCTTAAAATCTTAGAATCCAATCTCCTTCCTCCCCCCACCCCCTGCTCCCTCTCTCTTCTCTCATATTCTGTGGTGATTCTTCTGCAAATCCTGTTCTCTTTACCTTCAGCGTAATGTGCATAATACAACTGCAACCCACCACTTCCAAGGTACTTCCTTAGTCCAGTCACCATGTAATGGCCTCCTAACTCCCTGCTTGTGCCTGGCTGCCTACATGCTATTCTCAACAGAGCTCTCAGAGCAATTCCGTGTAGCCTGAGTTTGTCACTTCCCTGCCTCCCACGATGACCTGAACAAAGATCAAAGTGTCTACAGTGGTCTGCGAGTCCCTCCATGGTCTGAAGCCCTGTTGCCTGTTGTGCCCCATTTCTAAATTCTCTCCCCCTTGCCTTCTCCACTCTACCTATGCTGGCCTCTGCTCCACCTCAAACATGCTGGGTGTGGTCCCACCTCTGGATCTGCCCTTGCTCTTTCCTCTACCCCAATACTCTTCTCCAAATATCTATATGACTTGCTTCCTTACTTCTTCAGGTTTGTATTCCAATTTCATCTCCAGCTGAAGATGTCCCACTTACTCTATTTAAATAGCCCTCTTCCCAGTCTCAAAGCTCCCTAACTCCCTTACCCTGCTTGGATTTTTCCACAGCCTTATCACCAACTGTCATTATGTATATTTACTTGTTTTTCTTTTTCTTTTAATAGCCTACCTTTCCCTTTTAAAATGTAAGCTCCGTGATGGCAGGGATTTTTGTCTGTCTTGTTGACTTCTGAACCCTCATTGACTAAAATGTGGACACATAGTAAATACGTGTCAAGTACCTGAATGAGTGAATGGATTTCTCCCTTGAAGATGATTTTCAGGGGTGCCTCAGTGGCTAGTCAATTGAGTGTCTGACTCTTGATTTCAGCTCAGGTCATGATCCCAGGGTCATGGGATCAAGTCCTGTGCTGGGCATGGAGCCTGCTTAAGTTTCTCTCTCCCCCCACCCCCACCCCTGCCGCTCCTTCTCCTCTCCCATGCTTGCTGTCTCTCTCCCTCTAAAATAATTTTTTTTAAATGATTTTCAGATTTCCTCTTATATTCTCCATTTTAGCTACCAGCCCTAGTTTAGAACTTATTTTCTCAAGTCTGTATTACTATAATATCCTATGCCCTGGTGTCCTTTAGTAACAGAACCAAGACTATTAAACAGGTTTCCTGATTCTCAGCCTAGATTACCTCCACTGCCTGGTCATTCCAGCCTCTAAATATTTTTAATGTTCTGTTAGTAGTGCCCATCTATGATGGCAGGCTTAGCCAGAAACTCATTGAGAACATAAGCTTTGATTATGCTTGAGAACCCTGTTTAAGCAGTCATAGGAACAAACTTTTGCCCCCATTCTTAGAGGTTCTAACGTCTTAAATTATATTCTTGTCAGACTTTGTGGTTAAAAAACCACAGCACAGAAAGTGAGTACATTATTGGGAATGGAGGAGCTTGGACAAGCTGAGTAACATAAATACATTCTTTTTGGAACCCCTGGAGTTTCTGGGAGCCCCTCTTCCAGGAGAATAACAAGGCTGAATTGAGTGTAAGAGACATATCTGTGATTTTCATAACCTTTGCTCCCTCCTTTTCCATGTGGCAGAAGGCTTTCTCTCTGAAGCCAGGAAAAACAATGGAGCCACAGCATGGCCCTGGGCTTTGCAAACCCAAATACCTAGCAGGACCAAGTAGAGAATGTAAATGAGGAAAGAAGTACAGATCATGAAGACCTGGGGAGGGCATGATCTCCCTAAAGGGATCACCTCTCTTCAACTTGGCCAGTGGTTGCCAGGGGAAAAATGTGGGTCCACAAATTTTCAAAAGAAGCTGGAAATCTGGAATTTGATGATGGAAAAATCTCCTAAATTGTAAATGTTGACAATATATTCAATTTTTTTTTAAATGCCATATGGTTCACAAAACACATCTCTGGGCTATATTGGTCCTGTGAGCTGCTTTCCCTACAACCTATCAGGCAGGAAAAAGAGAATAAGCAGTAGGGTCATACAGATTGAATTAGACTCTTGGCTCGATCTATTAGATCACAGACAATGTTATTTCAAGTTACTTAAACCAAGCTTCATGTTTTCCATCTCCAAATTCAGGACAGTGCTTACAGGAGTGATATACAAATTAAATGAAATAGTGTTGTTGGCACTCAATGTTAATTTCCCTTCTTTCTTATTCTCTGCCCTCTCCCCTCTTTCGCATTGCACAATAAACTGGAAAGAACAGCTCCTCCACATTCTTATTTGAAGCAAGTTAAGCAACATTTTTTATCATTTGTCATACATTTTTCTAGGCAAATTGAACATGATGAGCCTAAAAGTACACCAGTTGTTTACCAGACCTCATTTGCATCTGTGATAGGAAGCAAACCTGAAGAGGAACTTTTTGGTTGTTACTCTGTTTCGCTTTATTTTATTGTGTTTTATTTTTAAAGGACAGGAGGACAGAGGATGTATTAAAGAAACATTCTTCCCCAAATTAAATCAAATTCAGAAAACACGATGTCCAGCCGCAAAGGGGACCCCGGCACAGCCAGAAGAGAAAACTCCACAGCACTCCTTAGGTTTTCAAAAAGCCTTTACAAAAGTGGGAGGGAGGGGCACAGAATCAGAGCAGAAAAGCAGAGTGTCACTTGCTTGTAGCCACCACGTTAGCAAGTCAGGGGCTCAGAAGGAGCTGAGACTTGCAAAAAGTGCTCAGGAACAGCAGAAAGGGCTTTATGCAAATATGTTCTGCTCAGGAAGACTAGGGAAGGACAGGTCCAGTGCTTAGGGCAGAGGATGTAATGCTAGCAGGTGAGAGATACAAAGCAGAGTTACTCAACTCCTACTTAGCTTCCATCCTATCTCCAAGAAGGATCTTTAAGCTGGAAAGAGTATAAACATGGTGAAGAGGAAATTGCAGCCCTAGGTGCGAAGCTCCTTAGAAAATAAATACCTGGCCTCTCTAAATAAGCTCAGGTCTCCAGGCCCTGACAAATTACATGCCTGGGGACTGAAACAGCTTGTAGATTTAATCACAGAACCATTGTCAGTAATCTTTCAGGAATCTCTGGAGGGATGCCAAAGAAATAGTGATGGGCAGCTGTCCTAGTTGTGAAAAGGGAGACTACGTAGGTTTGGGAAAGTTTGCACTGTTCAGTTTAATTTTGATCCCAGCAAACCCTAACCTGGGTTATTAAAGAGTGAGATTATAATCATATCAAAAAGGAAGTGGTATTCTCAAGAAGCCAGTACAAATTCATGCAGAATAAACCACATCATACTGACATCATTTCATATTTTTTACATTTTTTTTGAAAGGTTACCAAAACTCACCGGATTATTCCAGAGGGAGCGAATCTTTCAGCAGGGCTTTTGACAAAGTTTCTCATGGTAAGATGAATAGATAAGGACCAGATGCTTTCCAGTTGAGTGAAGGTACAACCAGGCAAACCACGGCATCCAGAAAGCATTGCACGATTGAGCGAAGTCACCCAAGGAGAGGTAGATACAACAAGATGCCTCTGGTCCCTGTTTGGGACCGGTTCCGTTGAAAATCTTTCAGTGACATGCACTATATGCCAACATGTAAATATGGGCTGACACAAAATGAAATATAAATAATATGCTGCATGACAGAAACAGGATATGGTCTGCCTGAACAAGGAGCCAAAACAAACACAGTGGAATTTAATGGGGGGGGGGGAGAGGAATGAAAGTTTTTCATTTTGATTTAAAGAAAACAACAACTCAGTTATTAAAACTGTTGACAATAGTTAATGTAAAGAAGTCTTGAGGACTTGAGCTCAAAAAGCTCAACATAAGCCAAAAGTTCTGACATGGCTACAAAAGACTAATGTTCATCAGGCAACAGAGAGGGAAGCATAGGGCGCTCCCCTGCCCCCCACCAGTCATGAGCATGCCATTGGGCCACTTCCCTCAGGGTCTCAGGGTTTGCCCTAGGCACTGGGTTTCTCCTTCATATTAAGCTTTGTGGGCCTTTGTCATTTTTTTTTTTTTTAGTTATAAAATCAAAATATAATCATTAGAAACTTAGAAATGTAGAGAGGTAAAAAAAGAACATGAAAGCAATCTAGTTCTCTCATTAGTTGAGGATCACTACTGATTTCATTTTGGTATGCATCCTTCAGATCTTTTTTAGTGTAAGGAGGAGGCAAAGGGGAGAAAGTTTTAAAAAGGGGAAAACGTACGGGTACCAGGGTGGCTCAGGTGGTTAAGTGTCCTACTGTTGATTTCGGCTCAAGTCATGATCTCATGGTTTGTGAGTTCGAGCCCCACGTCAGCTTCTGAGCTGACAGCATGGAGCCTGCTTGGGATTCTCTTTCCCTCTGCCCCTTCCCCCAGGATTGCATTGTCCCTCCCCCCCCCCGGCCCCCACGTCTCCCTCTCTCTCCCAAAATAAATAAAACTGTGGCTTATGTAGTTTTATATGGTTTTAAAAAGTAACGTCGTATCCTGAATTATCTCCCCAACTCATTATATATCTTTTAAAAACACAGCTTTAATAGTTACACATTCTATTATCATATGGATATGCCTTAATCTGTTTACATTGACTCATTTAGGTTGTTTACATTGTTTACATTGACTCATTTAAGCTGTTTCTTTTTAGAGGTGTGGCAGGGAGATGACACCAGATTTTAAAGGGGATACCGACAAAGCAGTGAGCAACTCAGGGTGGGCAGCAAATTAAGAGAAGGCTCTTGGAAACCTTGTCGTGAGAGGGGCAGTTAGAAAATGAGAATGTTTGTCCCAGGGAAGGGCAGACTGAGAGAACCCTGAAAGTTGTCTTCAAATCCTTGAAGAGCTGTCACAGGGGAGAGAGAGAGAATTAGTGCTGTGTTGCTCCAGAGGTTGAATGAAGAGAGTGGAAACAGGTTGGGGGGAGTCTGATCACAGCTCCATCTATCACGATTCCTGCTGCCTACCAATGGCCACCATGGGAAATGCTCAAGCTGAGGCAGGATGGCCACCCGGGGCAGGAATTTGTGGACCGGATTCCTCCATGGCGTGGGAGGCAGAAATAATAACCTCAAAGATTTCTTCCAACTGGAAGGTTTGGTGTTGCTTTCTAAGTAACAAAACTGCCCTTCGGTGACCTTGCTTGCATGAAGAATTTATGGCAGGTAAGGAGGACAGAAGTCGATGTCATTAATTTTACTGCCAGGGTGAGCACTGTAGCTCAGAGATACAATATACATCTTTGTGCTCTGTATTGGTTCTCATCTAGATAGCAGTTTACAGTCAACAATGTGTTTTTCATATACACCTTGTAATTTCATTCTTGTAACAGCTTTGCGAAGTAGGTGTTATCATTCTCCCACATTTAAAAACGAGAAAATTGAGGCCTAAAGTGCTCAAGTGACACAGCCCAATCCTCCAGCTCCTGTTCCCTGGTACTTTCCACGATAAGATGTCACTCCTCTGGTGTGAGTCCCTGGGCGGTCTTTTATGGGCTCCCATAGGAGGGTCTTTTGTCCTTTACACCGTGTGTATTTCATAGCTAGGCTGCTAGATTTTAAAAACCCATTCGGGTAAGATTATATGTTATTTTTCTTTTTCCATGCCATCCTCCTGTTACTCAACGATGTCTCTAGAATGCAGATCCAACCATGTCAGCCCCCTGTTTAGATATCTCTAGTTTCCCGTTGTCTCCCACAGTGACTCCTAACTCAGTTGGGAGGGGACATTTTGGAATCTTAGCAGGAAATGAAGCATGGTTCAAAGCATCAGACATTATTTGAAAAGAAAAATTAAAGCTCTTGGCTCATAAATACATTTCCTGCTTGGTAGTGATATATAGGCAATACTATAGCCCTCAATCCTTTTGGGAGAGCATATTATTTTGAGAGTGCAGATGAGTGCATGGGATTTTAATTTTTATCAAAGGGACCAATAAGGTTTTAATGCTGCTGTTTGAGAAACACTGATGAAATAATGCCACCTCTTTCACGTATCAGATTTTTAAATACAGTCAGGCTTATGTTTGGGCTATCTTCTATTGGTCTAGGTTTCTATGTCGAAGCAATTCCATCTTTTTTTAAATTAATGTTTTAAAGTGTATTTATTTTTGAGACAGTCAGAGTATGAGTGGGAGAGGGATAGAGAGAGAGGAAAGAGAGAGAGAGAATCCCAAGCAGGCTCCATGCTCCTCATTGAGCCTGATGCAGGGCTCGATCCCACAACTGTGAGACCATGACCTGAGCTGAAATCAAGAGTCGGACTCTTAACCCACTGAGACACCCAGGAACCCCAAAGCAATTCCAGCTTAATTATTGTGACTTGATAGGATGTTTTGACAGGACAAGCGCCTCTAATGTTTTTCCCTCCAAAATTGTCTTAGCTATTCTTGGCCCTTTGTTCTTCCATATTAATTTTAGTATGAGTTTTTCAAGGTCCTTGAAAAAAAAACCCTCATTTTAATTTTGGTTGTCACTGCACTGAAATCATGGATTTAAATTGGGGGGAAAAGCTGACAAGCTAATGATATTGAGTCCTTCCATCCATTTATCCAGGTGTGGCAGGGTATGCTGGTCACCTACTCATTAGCGACATGCCGTACCCCATGCCTTTCTTGTTGGTAGAACAACAAGCCCCATGATAGAGGCTGCAGACAGGAGATGCTCTCCCAGCTCCCTTACTGGCAGGCATGACCTCAGGACGTCCTCCTGGGCAGTGGGGCATAAGGTGAAGATTTATGAGAAAGGTTTGATAATAATGGATGTGTGAAGAGATACTTCTACGTCCTTCAGAACAGGGCTATGTGAGGAAGACTTTGCACACAGACTAGAGTTAGGACATCTAACCTGCAACCCTGAGAAGACAAATCTGAGGATAAAAGCCTTGCTGGAGAGGACACAGCATAAAGATGGAAAGAGCTTGAGTGTTTGATGACATCTTGAGTGGCAGAATTAAACAACCCTGGACCTGCTTATGCTGGACTTCTTATGCAAAATAATAAACATTCTCTGATTTAAGACATTTTTGGTTGGGTATCTGTTACTAGCATGTGAAAGCATCCTGATGAATGTAACAGGCATTTTTTTTTTCCATTTCCTTCAGTATTATTTCCTAATTTTTGCCACAGACACGTCTTACATTTTTGTGAATAAAACATTTTAAAAATTATATTTCTTATTATCTGCTACTGATGATGAGGTAGGCTACTGATTTGTTTGTTGGTCTTATATCCAGCCTTCGTGATCACTTTTATTAATTCCCAAAAGTTTGTCTAGAAAATCTCATACTATCATATCATCTGCAAGTAGGGACAGTTTTCCTTTTGCTTTTAAATTCTTGTGTCTATTACTTATTTTCTTTATCTTATTGTATTACTTAGGCTATCAGTAAAGTATTGAGAAGGAGCAGTTACAGTAAGCAGTCCTGGCTCCTCTTGACTCTGATAGGAATCCTTATGAAGTTTTATATCTTAGGTCTCAGTGTGGCATGACTCCAGGGGACTCCATCACGTTACTCTGCCATTATGTGTGATTTTGTGATACATTTTTATAAATATTCCTCATTTGGCTAAGTTATTCCTTTTTGTATCAGTTTGCATTAGGCTTGGCTGCAAGTAACACAAGTCTAAATAGCAGTGGATTAAACAAGATAGAAATGTATTTCTCACATTCAAGGTGTCCAGAGGTAGTCCATTCAAATGGCACACAGCGAGCGCATCGCAGTCTGAGAGATTCTGGTTTCTACTTTCACATTCCACCATCTTCATGGGAAAGGTGGAAAAGCTTTTCCCAATAGGTGAAGAAAAAGCATTTAATAGAATTTATCACAGACATGGGGCACCTGTGTAGCTCAGTCAATTAAGCGTCTGACTTCAGCCAGGTCATGATCTCATGGTTTGTGAGTTCGAGCCCCGTGTCAGGCTCTGTGCTGACAGCTCAGAGCCTGGATCCTGCTTTGGATTCTGTGTCTTGCCCTCTTTCTGCTCTTCCCCTGCTCATGCTCTGTCTCTCTCTCCTTCAAAATTAAACAAACATTTAAAAAATTAAAAAAAAAGAATTTGTCACAGACTTGTGATTTTTTTTTAAACCTTAACAAACTAGGACTAGAACATATGGCCAAGGTTGTTGACTTCATCCAGTATTTATTCTCCCCTTCTCCCATTGTAAAAATAAACTTCAACCTTTTCATCTGAATTTTCAAGTTTATTTGCATACATTTATCTATTTTCTCCCCATGGTTTGTTTACTCCATATCTTAATGTGGTATGCGTATGTTCTTTTTTTGTTCTTTTCTGTTGTACTTCTCAATATTGTTTATTTATGCCTTTTTTTCTTGGGTAGCCTTGCTAAATATTTTTCTTTTATTCAAAAAATCCAATCTTACTCATCGATCTTTTGATACAGTTTGTTTTCTAATTTATTGATCTCTCTTTTAGCTTTATTATCTCCTTCCTTCTGGTGTTTCTAGGCTTTTTCTGAGTTGAATTGATTGTACATTCATGTAATTTTCATCTTTCTTTTTATAAATTAATTGTAGGTTCTAATTGTACCTTTTTTTTTACATAGCCCTGATGAAAAGTTCAGAATCAGAATAAAGAATATCACACAAAACAATTCATGAAAATTAAATACAAATCCCTTAATGATTATGAAACAAAAGGATCTAGGCAATGGGTTTGAAGGGACTGAATATGTACCATTATGTAGCTCTATGTACAAAATTATACCTTTTAATTTCACTCTAGCTGCATCTTACGTTTATATGTGACCCTTTCATTTTTATTTAGTTTAAAATATTTTAGACTTTCCACTGTGATTTCCTCTTGAACCCAAAAACTATTTAGGAGAGCATTTTTAAGCTCCCAAACATGTTTGTTCCTTTGTTTGTTTTTAACTTAAAAAGAAAAAAACAAACCCTGGGGGGATTCCTAGGGAGTTCAGTCAGCTAAGCATCTGACTCTTGATCTCAGCTCAGGTCATGATCTCAGGGTTTGTGCGTTGAAGCTCCTCATTGGGCTCTGCTGATGGTGCAGAGCCTGTTTGGGGTTCTGTCTCTCCTTCTCTCTGCTCCTCCCCTGCTTGTGTTCTCTCTTTCTCTCTCTCTCTCTCTCTCTCTCTCTCTCTCTCTCTCTCTCTCTCTCTAAATAAACTCAAAAAAATCAAAAAAACAAAAAACAAAAAAGAACAAAACACCTGGGCACCTGGGTGGCTCAGTCAGTTAAGTGGCCAGCTTCAGCTCAAGTCATAATCTTCCGTTTCGCGGATTTGACCCCTGCGTCAGACTCTGTTCTGACAGCTCAGAGCCTGGAGCCTGCTTTGGATTCTAGGTCTCCCTCTCTGCCCCCCGCCCCCTGCTCTCACGCTTTGTCTCTCTCTCTCTCAAAAATAAATAATTAAAAAAAAACAAAAACAAAAACAAAACCTCCCCTCTGGCTTATAGGTGTCTAACTTAATCAAACAGTGATCAGAAAATATGTATAATTCATTTGTAAGTAGTGTGAATTATTATTATCCTTCTTTTGTCTTTTTTAAATTTGCTTTTTCCTTTTCTATGTGCTTTTAGATTGATAGCTTTTACCACTACTTTTTCTTCTGCTTATGGTATGCATTTCTATCCTTTAAAATATTATACTTATCCTTAAACAGTCAACAATAATATACTTTTTAAAAAAAATAACAAATCTCAAGGGTGCCTGGGTGACTCAGTCAGTTGAGCGTCCAACTTTGGCTCAGGTCATGATCTCACGGTTTGTGAGTTCAAACCCTGTGTCGGGCTCTGTGCTGACAGCTCAGAGCCTGGAGCCTGCTTCCGATTCTGTGTCTCCCTCTATCTCTCTGCCCCTCGCCTGCTTGTGCTCTATCGCTTTCCCTCTCTCAAAAATAAATAAACATGAAAAA
This sequence comes from Panthera tigris, assembly GCF_018350195.1. Classification (NCBI taxonomy): domain Eukaryota; kingdom Metazoa; phylum Chordata; class Mammalia; order Carnivora; family Felidae; genus Panthera; species Panthera tigris. The sequence continues at coordinate 38,532,335 of NC_056666.1, forward strand.
AAAATTTAATTAACAAATCTAAACTTTTTCAATATTTTTAAACTTTTTTCAATATTTTTATTCTCGTTCTGATAATACATAAAATTCATCTATAAAACTTCTTCCTCTTCCATTTTATTATTCTCTTGAACTCTACTTTCACTGCTTTATAAATAAAAAGTATTAATTTTATTGTCAGTAATTCACTATATTTAGTGACATATTTAATTAATTTCTGTATACTCGATTATTTTTCCATTTTCTTGTCAAACTATAACTTATAATAAGTTCTGCTAGTGAGGATTAGTTGGTGGCAAGATTTTAGCCTTTTCATTTCTGAAATGTTTCTATTTTATACTGTATTTTTAAAATTTTATACTGCATTTTGACTCGGTTAGCTGAATATAAATTTCCCTTAGCACTTTGAAGATACGATTCCTATATTTCTTGGCTTCTATTGCTACGGGTGGAAAGTTGAAGGCACAACTTCAGTCTAATTGTTAATCTTTCACAAGTAATCTATTTTTTCTTCTCTGGTAACTTTAAAGATTTTTCTTTTATTGAATTCGTTACACAGTTTCACTGTGATATAGATGTATCTTTATCCTGCTAGATACCCAAAGTGCACTTTTGATTTGAATTCTCATGCTTTCCTTTAATTCTGGAAAATTCTGAGCTACTCTCTTTCAAAAAATGGCTTCTCCATCACTCCTTCAAGTTTTCCTTTTGCTGGTACTCAAATTAGAGATGTGTGTTGCAACCTCTCATTTAATCTTCCATTCCTTTAACTATTCTCTTTAAAATTTTGTATTTCTTTGTTTTATTGTACTAAATCTGGGTGAATTTGTCAGCACTATCTTCTCATTTACTAATGATCTCTTAAACTGTGCCCAAAGGATTTATCCTGCCTATTCAGTTTCTTATTCCATTCAATAATATATTTTTAGGTTCCAAGATTTTCAGCAGATCATTTTTGCATACCTACATGTGGTGATTTGCAAAATGGCCTCAAATTCATCCCATTCCTACATGCATGTCCCTTTGCAATGTGACTTTGAGGTTCTCCTCATGAAAAAGTGGATTCTCTTTCTCCATCCTTGAATCTGGGATTAGCTCTGTGACTCTCTTTGACCAGGGGACATTGGCAAATATAATTCAAACAAGGGCTTGAGAAGAGCTTGTACACTGGAGCTTGTCCTTTTTTCTGGCTGCAGGAAAATGCTATCTCCGTGCGCAGAAGCCAGGACTGGCTTCCTAAAAGATGAGAAAGCACAGTAAGAGGCCACCTAGCTGTCCCAGTGATTCCAGCTGAGGCCCCAAGTGTGCAAATAAGGCCATCCTGGACCATGCAGCTCCAGCTAAGCCAGTTCAGATCAGAACTGCCTACTCAACACAAAACCGTAAGATACAACACAGCTTTGATTTTTGAGCCACTGAGTTTTGGGGCGGTTTGTGATGTAACCAAAGGTTATTGATACTAAATCTATCTAGTTCAATTTCTCCCTGTTATCTGTCACAACTTTTGCTCGTTGTAAATGTATCTAATTTCTTTTTAATATCTTTAATCATCTTACGTGAGTTCTTGTCAAATTGCTTCATAAATTGTTTTTTTCACTGGAGTTACGGATTGATTTTGTTGATTGTCTCATTTCTACATACATTCTGGAAAGTTTGCAGACTCATTTTGCATGAGAGGATTTCTGTTTTGTTTGTTTTGATCTCTCTTGCACCCAATTGAGAAGTTTTGTGGATGCTTTCACCCAGGACCCTGCACTCTCGGTCCTTCACCAGTTTATAGTGATGTCGAGGGGCTCCCGCCCCACAGTGACAATGAGAGTATTACAGAGTCCGTCGCAGAACCTGGATCAGTTCCTAGTTAGGAGGTTGGGTCTTAGATCTTCCTTCCCTGGCCCCAGATCTTCTGAGAGAGTCAGACCCTGTCTCCAGGGAGTTAGCCTGCTACTATCATCTTGTGCATAGAGGCTCAGTCCTGGTTGCCCCCAAAGGAGTTAGGCTTCTTCCTGCTGCTGTCTGATTTGGACTTGGAGCCCCACAAGCCCATGGCTCCATCCACTCTCACTGCTCTGCAGTGATCCAGAAAGATATTGTTTTCTCGTATTTGAGTTTGGCTACATCTTATTATGTTTGCTTTTCTTTTTACACCTGCCGTTTATTGCTTTATGCTTAGAGAGCAGGGAAATATAAAATTAAGGAAAGCCAAATTAACAGGATATCCATTTCAGACAAGTTTCTCCCTAAAAATTGAAACATAAACTCCTTAGGCTGCCTTTCAACATCTTTTGCAATTCAGGTCCACCCCACTTCCACTGCCAGGCGTCCCACACTCCATTGACATGGGGTTTCCTGCTGTTCCCTGAACATTCATGCTCCTGTGCCTTTACACCTCTGTTCCTTCTGTCAGCATGGCCCTCCTGCCACACCTTTAACTTTAAGACCTTGATCAAAACTCATTTCAACTGGGAAGCTGGCTCCAGATCCTACAGGCTAAGCTATTTCTATTTCCTCTCTGCACAATGCACTCAATACATATAAACTGAATGAATGAATGGATGAATCATATGATAAGCAAGATTGAGTGAACACACAAGACATGTGACTTACTGCCATATTGCTACCTCTGTGGTCAGTTGTTGTTTATCTAAGTGTCTGCTCTGAGCGACTGTGTAAGTAGGGGGAAAGCAGTGGACACAGTTTTTCCATGAAGGTTGTCTTGTATCATGGCCATTAAGTTAATTCTGCATGAAGCCAGTCAAGATAGCCTAATATACTTTTGTAAAAGTGTGGCCTTTACAACTATTAAGGCAAGACGATTAGGGACAAACCGTCTCATTTCCTTCCTCAATTTCACAGCATTCTTTTTTTTTTTTTTAACGTTTATTTATTTTTGAGACAGAGAGAGACAGAGCATGAATGGGGGAGGGGCAGAGAGAGGGAGACACAGAATCTGAAACAGGCTCCAGGCTCTGAGCCATCAGCCCAGAGCCCTACGCGGGGCTCGAACTCACGGACCGCGAGATCGTGACCTGAGCTGAAGTCGGACGCTTAATCGACTGAGCCACCCAGACGCCCCAACACAGCATTCTTTTAAAAAGAGAAGAGATGTTAGCATGAGCGCTGGGTTGGTTTTTTTTTTTTTTTTTTTTTTTTTTTCCATTTCAGGAATGTTAAAAATATGATGGAAAAAAGCTTAATTACTTCAAGGTCTAGTATGTTTAAATGCTTTAACATCTATAAAAGCCCAATTGTATCTTTCTGTTCATTATGATTCTATCTCAGGAGAAGGGTTACATTTTTTTGGTCCCTTTTTGACAAGGAGAAGATAATTTATCAAGGAAAATGGCACCAAATGGCATGTTTTTTGAGCAAAAATATTTACTTAATTGTCCAACTTTTCTGGACTCCTTCAGGATACTATTTCTTCCTCAGGAACAGAATGAAGGCTCTGTGACACGGAAAAAACAAAAAACAGTTTCAGTCTGGGTGCGGGATACTTGTGCTTTCTTTTCCTCCAGCTCAGTTGCTCGGCTATGGCAAAAACAGAAATTCAACTGAGTAGCATTTTTGTTCTAAAAACATCTAAAATTCATCTTGATTCCGTATCTCTTCTGGGGAGAGAAACTAAATCCATTCTAACAAGTAATTAAGCAAACAAACAAAAACTCCCCTAAAACCACAGTCCCCTCTGGCACCTGTCTACACCTGCTTCCTGCCTGCACCTCCGCCCCTGGAGCTTCTTTGGGAGCCACCTCCTTCTGCACGCGCCATCTCTCACCTGGCCCACTGTCACGGAGGGCTCACTCCGGGACACAGGGCTGAGTCACACCAAAGCTGCATGCGGGAACTGTGGGTAAGACAGCTGAGAACGAGAAGTGGTCGTCCCATGTCACGTTACAACTTTATTCCTGATTCCATTAGTCGTCCCAGCTTCCTGAGAACTCCAGATGAAATTTATTCGAGATTTCATATCCCTGGTAATTCGGGGGGGGGGGGGAAGCCTAAAATTTTTCTCCAAATCTCTATTTCCCAGCACATTCTTAATTCAGGCTCAAGGCTTTATTCATTCAATTTCACTTAACAAAAAGGCATTAACTACTTCCTCTGCTCTGTGCTGTATTTCCTATAGATATTGACTTTGAATTCATGGTAAGCCCTCAGAAAGGATTTAGAGTTTGGACAATTTAGAATTTTTTTTTAAAACATTTTATTTTTAAGTAGTCTCTACACCCAACACCGAGCTGAAACCCACCATCCCGAGATCAAGAGTCATGTTCCGCTGACTGAGCCAGCCAGGTGCCCCTAAACAATTTAGAATTCTGAATCAACTTCACCATCTACAAAAAGGATCCAAAGTTAATAAATTGTCTTTTCTACTTGTACAACCAACTATCTCACTGTACTTGAGCAATTATGGCATATCCCAGAGAAGGAGATAAGGGAGAGGGACGTGGGGAATTTTTTATTTACAGAAAAAGTATCTAGGGGTATCTTTTGGCTCATTGTCTTAATTTTTTATGCTAAGTATCTGTATGAATTTTTGCAAAGGAGAACAAGATTCACGATAGAGGTAAGTCAAACCATTATACTGTACACCTTAAACTTATCCAGGGATGCATGTCAATTATATCTCAATAGAATGGAAAAAAATAAAAGAACAAAAATTACAGAAAGAAGTACTGCTGAAGGAAAGGGTATCAGCCACAGTTCTTAGACATGTCATTGTGGTACATTTAGTTTCATCTCATTTCAAGTCCTGTATATGAGCACCTGCTAGGTGCTAGGCACTGCATTAATGTCGAGAGTAAGTTCTATTTCTGCCCAATAGAGATATAATGCAAGCTACACGTGTAATTTTAAAGTTGCTATAAGCCACGTTAAAACCATTACAAGGACATAGGTGAATGTGGTCTGGTCTGACCGACCTTCAGTCTCACCCTACCATTCCCACCCTCTGCCCCAGAACTTCAGCCTCCCAGGGCCACTAAGTTCCTCCTACAAGCCCGTCTGTTCCTCCTTGGGCCTTCCACTAGTTCCTGCCTCTGCCTGGTGGCTCCTCCCATGTTGTTGCCCCGAATTCTTGTCATCTGGTAGAGTAATGCAGTGATGGCTGATAGGAGCCTGGTGTCGATGCAGCCCTGGTCACGATGAAGGAGGGAACACTACTTTCATCCAGTCATAAAGAATGGAATCCAAATGGTGGAACTTTGGACTCCATGACAACAGGCTTTCATCTGGGAATGTGTAGACTGTTTTCACCGAGGAACTTGAAGCTAACAGGGTGGGTGACACCATAAACCCATTCTACCCTCTATCTGCTAAGCCATGTACCCTGGCACAGAGCTGCCATCTTCTCGAAGGAAAGAATGATTTTTCTAACTTCTACAAAGCCACTGTATTGGCCAGTGGCAGCTCTGTGCTGCAGGTGGAGGAGGAAAGAGCCCTCACCAGCCCCTCTTAAAATGTATCTTGCAAGTGGCTCCCTACGTTGTTCTATGTAGTCTGGGATACACATATTTGTGTATTTGTGATAATTCTTACATCTCAGCTATAAGATTCACACGAGGAGAGACAGAAAAAGAACAGAAATATCAATCATTTCACTAAATCTTATTTTGGGCCCAACATGAATCATCTGCCCTCAAGACTCTGGTTCCCTGACATTCAGATGGAGTTTTCCATGACAGCAGGAGGCATGGGCTTCTGTCTCCTACTTTCTCAGAAATGAGCCTTAACTAAGAATTAGGGGAGAGCAGAGTCACATCCAGATGTAAGGGGCCTTCTGGAGAAAAGTCTGAGACATGGGTATTGGAGATCACTATTGTGGTGGTGTAAAACCTCCTTTACAATATCACCCGCACTCCAGAAATCCACACCATTCGTTTAAAAAAAAATCCTGCTCACTGAAGCTACATTAGAACATTTCTAAAGAGATCCCTTAACCTTCTCCCTTCCTTTCTTCCTCCTTCCCATATGCCAATAATCAACCATTAACAAAATGTTCTTATGCCTACTATGTGCCAGTGGTGACAAAGGAAGACACAGCCAGTTTCTGGTCACATGGAGCTTAACACAAGCTTGTTTCCAAGTTGGTTTCTCCAAACAGAACATTTTAGGTCTGAGGTGGTCTCTGGGAATTCGATGATGTTCACATCTCCAGAACCCCTGGTTCCCCCTTCATGTTCTGTGAGATTGAGATTGAGTTAGAAGTCACTGATTGTATGCTGAGGAGAAAAAAATTCCTCACCTGCACCCAAAGAAATGAAGCTGTGCCTTTCCTGTATACTCTTACCACCTGGCAAGTACATTCAGACTTTCCAAACACCAAATCAAAGACACTGACCTCCAGAGAGGACCGCAGCTCCACACTTATCAAACTTCCTCTTCTCCATGCCTCAGTTATTAAGCACACCATTTAGGTTTTCTTAACTCACTCTCTTCAAAGATTGCATGCTATCTGTTTAAATATATATGTTTCATGTTTGTTTACCATCATGTATGTGCTGAACATCTGTACTAATTTTGCAATGAGTTTCTGTAAACAACAAAAGTGATAAAACATCGTCCCTGCCATTTTTGAACTCATGGGCCAGTGGGAAGACAGAAAGTAAGGCCATGGTAAGTCCTGTAGAAAGACAGCAAACCTAGCCACTAACTTTAACTGGTGAAGCTGGGAAGGCTTCATGGAGGAACTGATTTTTGAACTGAATCTTAGAGAATGAGAGTGAATTATCCAGGTAGAGAAATAAAGGGAAGACAACTCTAGGGAGGGGGAACAGAGTGTGCAAAGTGCCAAGGAAGGTGTATTCTATACAGAGATGGACACCGTTCCCCCAGCACAGCTCGTTTCTATTTGAAAACCTGGGAATTAAAGGGACCAGCTATCTGTACCCCTCTGCCACACCCAACATTCAATCCTAATCACAGGTGTGGGATAGCCGCTATAGACACTCCACCCAGAAAGGGGGAAAACAGGAGGCAAATAGGAGTGCAGGGTCTAAAGTAATTCTGTGGCAGGGCACATGTGGCCAGTCCTCTCATGAGAGATAAAGCCCTGGGAATTATTCTCTGTGGCTCTTGGCTCTGCCCTCTGTCACATTCTTCCTTTTCTGTAAAAGGTAGCCCATATTTGCTACTGAGTTTTCTCGGCCCTATAGAAGTTTGGAGATCCAAAGACTTTTTTTTTTTTTTTTGGTACTTTTCTTTCTCTCTTTTAGTCCAAACTGGTGATGTTTCTGTTTTTACAATTCTCTTTAAATCTTTGGGAGCCTCCTGTGAATCTTACTGTGGTTCATGCAATTAGGGGAAGGAAAAAGGCCACATTCACAAATCTTTTCATGATAAACCATTCTGTACCTCGGGCTTCTGCTGAGGCTGCCAAGGGTCCTTAAAAGTCCTGTGTTTTTGTTTGTTTTTGGTTTTGCCCAAATAGTTTCCTTAGTTTAAATCTTTCCAAGGTCTTCACAAAGGACTTTATCACCACCATCTCAGTTTCATCTTTCCAACGTGTTATTCTGAGTATTCCCTGAATTGTATTTTTGTCTAGAAGCCATTCTTAGTTTAACGTTGCTTTTCAGCTCGAAGAGGCAGGGGATAGTCCAACAATGCAGATTCGCCTCCTTTATATTTAACTTTATTTCCCTCCTTGAGCTTATCCCTCTCCTGTCAGATTTTAATACAAGCCGCAGGAAGAAGCCAGGGAAACCTTGAATGGTGTCCGGAAATATCCTCGGCCAGGCCACCCAGTTCTTGAGGTACCTTTTCTATTTTCCACATCACTGCAGGCAGGAGTGTGGTTAACCTTTCTGCCACTGCAAAAGAGGGATCCTTTTCTCTCTAATTTCCGGTTACCTTTGCCTCATTTTTCCTTAATCTTTGATGCTTTCTGGAAGGATATCAGGCTTCTGCTAACAGTGTTTTGGAGATCTTTTGGATTTTTACCAGTACCCTCATCAAGGTCTTTCCAGCTTCTGTCCTCCACTCTCCCAAAGCCACTCTCATAGTTTCTACTTTTTTTTTAAATTACAGCAGTGTTTCACTCCTCTCTCACCTTCTGCTCTCCTACTTTGAGCCCCCTTGCCCATTTACACCTCCAGCCACTGCCCATCAAGCCTGCTTCTGGTCCCCTTCCATGCAGGGGAGGCAGACAGTTTTCTTCCAGAATGCCTGCCCCTTGGGGCAGTCCTGGGAAAGAATTCTCACATATCGGCCCAGAGATCAATTCCTCCGAGGAGCTTCTCTTGGGGAAGGTCTGGAAGATGAGGTGAGTGAAAGACTTTATTTGATGTCATCCTTCAAAAACCAACCAACCAACCAACCAAACCCTTTCCAGGATACCAAATGTTTCATCTGGCGAAAAGTGTCATAATTATATGGGAAACATTTTAAATGTTCTACGGGCAAAACCCAGAAAGTGAATCTGTTTCTAACATTTTAGGAGAGAGAATGAAAAAATGTCAGATTAAATGTACATCAGGTTAATATGGGTTATGAATGCTTTACTTTTATTTTTGAAGAGCACTGGCCATGGAAGGAGTGCGTGGCCGAGTGGGAAAGACTGCTGGCTGAGGCCTCCTGCGAACATGGCTTAGTCTCTTAATTCCGCCAGCCCCAGTATTTCCATTTCTGAGGTGGAATTCTAATCACAGTTACCTCACAAGGTTGATGTCAGGAGTAGAAGACACATAATGTATGAGCAATACACATATGCATAAGCCAAGCAGAACATCTAGCAGATGTTTAGTAAACCACTCTGGACCCACCAGTGTGGAAAACCACAGAAACGACTCCTTGTCGTCTCTCTGAAGGCTGTGCTGGTCTTTCCTGAGGTGTTTAGAATCAGGAATGTAGGCTCCCGCTCCCTGGGAGGTGGGGGGTACAGGAAGGGAAGCTTCCCTCGTGCCCTTTTAGGAATTAGGTTCTCTCCCACACTATAACAAAATCTCAAATTTAGGACCATGGAATGTGAAATCTCCAGGGACCACATTAAATCTGTTCCCAACAGACTATGTCAGGGAAGAAACAAGACCAGTTTAATTTAATTTAATTTCTGCCTCAAATCCACCCTTGACCTCATCTCTCTGGGTCTGTCTCCTCTCTGGGCCCAATCTCCCTCGTCGTGCTTCCCAGGAGAACCCTTCCACACTTCCCTCCAGCAGCCCTGGGCAGTAGGATGTCACTGTGGAGCCCCCTGGGAAGAGCAGGGAAGCGGAAAAAGGAGAGAATATGGAGGTGAAAATGAGATCTGAAGGAGAAGGAATGTTGGGGAATGGAGAGGAAAGTTTGAAATCGCTGGGAACATGCCTGGGGGAGGAAAGTAAGGGGGGGAGGCAGCAAAAGCAGAGACACGCAGAGGGTGTTAGACACACTTCTGGGTGTGGAGGGAGTTAATTACACTTGCTAGAATTCTGAAAGGTTTCCTCTCCTTGCCTTTCCCACACCTTCCTCTCTAGGTGATTCTACCTTTTTATTTTATTATTTTTTTAATGTTTTAAATGTTTATTTACTTCCAAGAGAGAGAGAGAGCATGAGCAGGGGAGGGGCAGAGGGAGAGAGAGACACAGAATCCGTAGCAGGCTCCAGGCTGTGAGCTGTCAGCACAGAGCCCGATACGGGACTCCAACCCACAAGCTGTGAGATCATGACCTGAGCTGAAGTCAGACACTTAACCGACTGAGCCACCCAGGCGCCCCTGATTCCACCTTTGTAGATAGTCTGCCTTCTTTGCTCCCTCTGGCATAGCTCAGACCAGGTGGCCTGTTGCTTCAGAGATGACAAGGCCTCCTAACCAGCTGGTCCTCACCCCACGTCCTGCCCCCCAGTCTCCTCATCTCATAACCCAGTAATTTCCCTTTCACCTGATCTTGTTCCTGACCCACCCCAAGCTTCAAGCACTTATGATGGCACCAGTTTGTCTCTGACGCTGGGAAGAGAGCAGCTTAAGGACAGAGACCTTACCTTATTAGCATCTAGAACAGCTTGCATGGTTTCTGGAAGGTAGCACAGGAAGGGTTCCATCATGGTGACTGAGTAAAAAGATGGATGGATGAATACCCACCTGGTGGAGAAGAAGAGAGAGTCTGGAGGATCCAGGGAAGGAACGAGACTTGGTGAGGAAGAAGAGTATGAAAACTCAATAAGTGTGTGGGTAAAAGGAACACATTTATTTTTGTTGGGGGTGATGAGTTCTGTTTTGGGAGACTGCCACATTCAAGCAGCACACTGAGTTCTTTCTGCTGTGACTGAAGGAAGAATAGGTATGGGAAGGGGATAGGTCCCAGACCCTATAAACAGCACCCTTCAGGATTCATCTGCCTCCCCATCCAAGGCCTCCCTCCCTGGGCCCACAGATGTGTAACTTCCTTCCCTTGATACTAACTCTGTCCCTGTCACTCCCTTCACCGCCCCCCCCCACCCCGCCGCCAACCAGGGACAAGCTAGCCCAGACTTCTCTCTTGCTTCGTTGCCCCTGCTTTCTCCCTCCACTTCCACCCTGCCTTCTTCTTTCACAGGCTTGCCTCTCCTCGTCCCAGCTACCCTAGTTCATCCATTTTCTCATGTGCTAGGAGCTCCCGCTTGTCCAAACCTCCACCAAAAGCATGCTGCCTCCACTTTTCAGCTTCCTCACGCTACCAAAGACTCCCAAGTTCTGTTAAAACGATCAGAATATTTATGGACCATCATTTTTTAAAGCTTCCGAGGCACTAAATTGTACCTGCCCACGATACCACTTTGACTGAACTTTTCCAATGTTGCAAGGCAGGCCCTGTAGCTGAAGATTAATGTCTCTGCTGGTTGAGGGTCAGTTACTCCTGGGGTTTTACCAGTGTAGGCAGGGTGGAAAAGGAACAGAGAATCAGATCAAGGGACCCTGCTGCCCCTCCCAGGCTGCCTCCGATCCTCTCTCCTTTGGTGCAAATACTGTCCACAGAGCCAGAACACCACAGTTTATTTTTATCTGTTTATTTTGCAATTAACAAAGAGAAGGAGCCTCTTTTTGATGTGCTGGTTCAGGGGTTCAAAGCATCTAGCTCCCTTGACCCCTTTACCAGCCTCCGACGTCGCAGTACGGCTGCCCAACTGGGAAAGATTTATACTTATTTTTATATAATGGAAAACTCATTGCTGGACATCGAGTTACTCACTTTGATTTGTTTTCTTTGGAAGAAGCGGCCGGCGGCCGCGGCAGCGCCCCAAGCTGGGTCATTAACATGGCAGCAACAGCAACAAAGACCTTTACAGCCGCTCCCTGTAAACCGTGGATAAAGTTCAAGCATTTATTCTGTTTGAGGCCTCCCAGTGTCTATAAAAGCCCAGCACGATTATATGATCAGTGTCAAGACCCACTTTCCCCTCTTTGTGCTCCGGGATGCATTTCCTTGCCCTGTCCCTCCGCGATGCCATGCAGCTGCTCTGGCTTTAATAGCAACCCAAGGCACACACTATTGGAGTGTTCCTTGGGCTTTGTTTTAAACATGGTTTTTGCTTGTGTTAACTACCGCCTGGCTCTCTGACACCCGTGAATGGGGCTATGCGGGGCTGTCAATCAACAACAATAATAATGCCATCTGGGTTTGAATAATACTAATGAGAAGAAGAAGAAGAGGGATACTGTGTATTAACATAGCACCTTTGTCCCAGAAGCTCAGAGGGCGTTCAGGATAATAATTCATTCATGCTCTGAGCACTGCTTGGCGGTAGATATTATGATCCCACTGCGGGGGACTGAGACACAGAGAGGGCAAGTGGCTGGCCCCAAGGTCACACAGTAAGTCAGAGATGGCATAAAACTTAGCTGCTGCAAGTCTCCCAAAGCATCCACCCCGCAGGATCACACTGAACTCTAACTCTCTGTGCATCTGTTTTTAAAATCCAGACGTAAGAGGAGCCATAGGATCTTGTTGTTCCATACCTGATGGGATAGAAAAAAAGAAATGAAAAGAATGTTCTAGGATGGAGGAGAGACCTCAAAGATCCTCAGTGTTAATGGTGAGCCTATCCAAGCCAGGGGCAAAGGAAGAAAAAGAGGACGGTGAGATGCCAGTATATCACTCCTAGAAGTATCTGGGGGTTTCTAAAGGGACAGGAGGATAGTGAAATGGGTTAAAGCAGAATGGATAAAGAAAAAGGGGAGTCCCCCTGGAGGTGGGAAAACGAGCTAATCGCGGAACCAGAAAGCTCATGGAAGCCCAAATATGGAGCTGCAGTCATCCAGAAAGACTCCTGCTGAAGACATCATGAATTTCCGTTTAGTCTAAAGTCCCATCCTGCACTTTGCTGGAACCCTAGCTCTCCCTTCTCAACCCTTTTGGTCCACAGAAGTGTTCAACCTGATTGTTGCTTCGAATCAGTAGGATCTCCCCTAACTTCCCTGTGCCTCAGTTTCCACCTCTGTAAAACCAGTTAATAACATTATCTCATTGAGTTATTTAGCACGTTGCAGTAACTTTTGAATTGATTTCCCCAACTTCAACCCCTCCCTGGTATCTACCATTGGGTTGCTGTGAGGGTTGCATAAGCTACCTATATAAAATGCTAGTGGCACCTCATACAGGTTAGCTATTATTATCACAAGTAGTAATAGGACTGTTACTGTTGCCATCATCATCATCATCATCCTCTGGTTTGCTGGCCACCTACTCCTAGACATATAAGGAATAAAACAAGCACCGTGAAGGAAGAGTTCAGTCGTATAAAGACATAAAATTAAGCCACCCGAGCTCATCCCCTTTTCTATGCTTGTGTTGCTTTTAGGAACTGCCCCCTACAGACTAGCACTGTGTTATTCTCACTTGCTGCATGTGTCAATTCTGTCTCCTCCAATAGACTCAAAACAAATGCACAGTAGACATCCAGATGGCCAACAGACACATGAAAAGATGCTCAACATCACTGAGCATCAGAGACACGCAAATCAAAACCACAATGAGATATCACCTCACACCAGTCAGAATGGCTAGCATCAAAAAGGCAAGAAATGACAAGTGTCAGCGAAGGTGTGGAGAAAAGGGAACCCTTGTGCCCTGTTGGTGGGAATGCAAATTGGATCAGCTACTATGGAAAACAGTATGGATGGTCCTCCAAAAACTAAAAATAGAAATCCGATGATTTCCACTCCTGGGTATTTACCCAAAGGAAATGAAAATACTAGCTTGGAAAGATACATGCACCTGTATGTTCATGGCAGCATTATTTAAAACAGTCAAATATGGAGCACCTGGGTGGCTCAGTCGGTTGAGTGTCAAACTTTGGCTTTGGTCATGATCTTGTGGTTTGTGAGTTCAAGCCCCATATCAGATTTGCTGTTGTCAGGGCAGAGCCCACTTTGGACCATCTGCCCCCCTCTCTCTACCCCTTCCCTGTTTGCACTCTCTCTCAAAAATAAATAAAAATTTTAAGAAATAAATAAAATAGTAAAAATATAAAAGCAAACTAAATGCCCATCGAAAGATGAATGGGTAGAGAAGGCATGGTATGTATATATACAATAAATATTACTCAGTCACAAAAAAGATTAAGATCTTGCCATTTGTGACAACATGGATGGATCTCGAGGGTATTATGCTAAGTGAAATAAGTCAGAGAAGGACAAATACCATACGATTTCACTTACATGTGGATTTTTTTTAAGTACAAAGAAACAAACAATAAAACAGAAACAGACCCATAAATACAGACAACTTGTGGTTGCCAGAGGACAGAGTGGTGGGGCGATGGGCAAAACGAGTGAAAAGAAGTGGGAAGTACAGGCTTCCAGTTATGGAGTAAATAAGTCATGGGAGAAAAGGGGGGGGGGATAGAAAAAATGAACAAATGCCCATTGACACATCTAATTCTGCTCCATTTCCCTCTGCACCCAGCACTCCACTTGACAAGCAACTTTTGAATATATATGTTACCTTTCCATGATTTCTAGAACATCTGCCATGTGCCAGCCTCTGAGCTGAGGGACTCTGAGATATACTAGGGAGGGCTCTTGCCTCAGAAGATACATATACTTCCTTGGGAGAAGAGATAAGCCATATGGCAATAATTTGCAAATCTTGGCATGCCTCAGAATCATTTGGAGGCATTGTTAAAACAGGCTACAGCTAAAATGACTTAGCCCATCAAAATTTTACTTTTATTCTTTTTCAATGGAACTATTACATTTGTAACAAGAGAAATAACGTGGTCAAAGCACTGTCTGAGGAAATCAACCTTGCAATACTGTGGAGGGTAGTTAAGACCAGGGAGAGATTGAAGTTGGGGAAATCAATTTGGAAGAAGGTGTAACATGCCAGGAAAGAAAGAAAAGTGCTGAGCTCAATAATTAATTGACTTTTTGGTTTTGAAGTTTTCCTAAACCTCTCTCATCCAAGGATTACACCCCCGGTTCCCTCTCTCTCGCAGAGAGCCTCTAAATACTTGAGCTGACACCTTCTGCCCTATAAGTTTGTTATTTATGGTATCGTCTGTCCTTTGTCTTTGTCCCTGACCCAGTTTAGAGACACTCTATCACTGGGACTGAATCTGAGGCACTCTCCAGTTTCCAAGGCAAGCATTCTTTGGCAATAAACAAACAGATTTGCAATTCCTCCCCAGACCTTCAAGGCAGAAAGCCCCGCTTTCCCATCTCTGCAGGCTGGAGGTAAACCTCCCTCTTCACCAGCCCTCACCTTGTGTAAGGATTTTCACCTTGCATTTGATATTTTGGCTCATGCCTTCCCCTTTTCTATAGACTTGGAGCTTCTAGAGGACATAGCTCACATCTGCCCCCATGTTTCAGTCTCTTTTTGTGTAGTGCCCGACACAGTGTAGGGGCTTGTGAAATCTTTACTGAAAAAAAAAAAAGGAAACATTTTATGAAAAGCAACTACCATTTTTCATGTACTCAAATATGTGATGCCACATCACACATAGATATCTTTGTGAAAACATCTGGTTTACAGGGTTTCTCTTTCAGACAGAATTGATTATATCTATACAAGAAGACAATATTTGTAAGGTCTGCTTTCAAGAATAAGAAATCACCTCATTAGGGGCATCTGGGTGGCTTAGTTGGTTAAGTATCGGACTTTGGCTCAGGCCCTGATCTCACGGTTTGTGGGTTCGAGCCCCACATTGGCTCTGTACTCTGTACAGCCTGCTTGGGATTATCTCCCTTTCTCTTTCTGCCTCTCCTTCACTTGTGCTCTCATCTCTCTCTCTCTCTCTCTCTCTCTCTCAAAATAAATAAATAAACTTAAAAAAAATAAAAAAATCACCTCATTAAACAGTAGTCTTTGGGGGTGCCTGGGTGACTCAGACAGTTAAGTGTCAGACTTCAACTCAGGTCATGGTCTCATGGTTTGTGAGTTCAAGCCCCACATCAGGCTCTGTGCTGACAGCTCAGAGCCTGGAGCCTGCTTCGGATTCTGTGTCTCCCTCTCTCTCTGCCTTTCCCCCGCTCACACACACACACACACACTCTCTCTCTCTCTAAAATAAATGAACATTAAACAATTAAAAAAACAGTAGTCTTCAAAAAAAAACAGTAGTCTTCTTTCCTTTCTTCTCTCCACCTCTCCATCCTCCCTTCCTTCCCTCACTTCTTTTTTCCAGTAGGTACATGGTGACTAAGTGTAAGACACTTACATGAACACTGTGGGAGATTGGTCCCTGCCCTTAAGAAGTTTGAAATCCAATGAAAGATATACAACCATGCATACTTTTTTTTTTTACAAATTGAATTTATCTTTGATCAAAATAAGGTAGGGACCAACATAGTGCAATCATGTGGAGGAACAAGAGGAGGGATCATGACTTAGCGGTATAGAAGGGGCAAAATGTGAGTCAGCTGTGGGTGTGGGGGGGTGGGGGTAGGCTGCATTTTCAGCAGCTCAGAAGGGAGGGACGGACGGGCTTTGCCGGCTGGCAGTGCAGCACTATGGCTGTGATGAGCTCAGGGAAGAGTGAACTTCCCAGGGAAGGGAGAGCCACCTGTGGGGAGTGAGAACAGGCCAATGGTGCAGCAGCTGAACGACAGAGGGAGGTAGTGATGGATCTAAATAAGCCACAGTGAGGATTTTGGATTCTACTCATAGACAAGGACAGTCCCTGAAGTGTTTGGAACAGCGACAGGTACCCCAAATCTAGTTTTGACAGAATTGTCTTGGCCCAGATGGTCAGCCAGCATTTGCCCTGTGGCTTGAACCTACTGGGACTTTGTCTGCACTTTTCCCCCATGGCTGCAGGAGAAAAGCGAACCCTTGCCAGAGATGATGGACACTTCGCTCAGTGGCCGAGTGCCTGGGGATTTATCTGGCTTAGGAGTGGATTTATTTGTCCTTGGAGCGTTTTCCTTGAGGAAGGTTTGGTCCCTAAAAGCCCTTTCTTGCTTCCCTCTCCTCAACCTGGGGACTGCTTTTATGTTCAGCTTGAGACTGAGCTTTTAACTGCTACAGTCTCTCAAGTGGATTGACCACCACAATGGGCAGGGCCCCAGAACGTCTGCCCCTTCTCTGGCAGGCCAGCCTGGCCCATTCCTCACCATGTCATGAATTTTCCTGGAGGGAAACAGCGGATGCCACATGGTCATGGCTTGAAAAGATTCCATGCTGTCTGCACAGAGACTGGAGCCTCTGGGAATAGCCTTGCTCTCACCTCACTCCCAGAAAGCTGTGAATCGGTGCTCTGACTTTCACACACTGATGTACTGTGGGACTGAGGTGTGTGTGTGTGGGGGGGGTGCCTCAAAAAAAATAAATCTCTCCATCTCCTCTCTGATTGGACATGCTTGTCTCTGAGGACCTTTCCTCTCCAGACAGCCTTGAGCAGTACAGACAAGAAGATTCCTGGGAGTGGCCTGATCTAACTGCAGGCACCCAGGCATAGCCCGTGTGGTCTGAGAACAGAGTGAGTGAACTCCCTGCAGCCCCACAACCCCCTCCTCTCTACACACATGATAAACCATTTGCCATGCACTTACGCCTTTCCGCATTCCGGCTCCTCTACCCAGAATGCCATTTCTTTCCTGCTGTCTTGGAGGAGCTCCTATTCATTGTTCAATGCTTAGCTTTAAAGGCACTTATGCTATGAAGACTTTCCCAGCTCTCAGATGGGGAGATACTGGTTTCCTCCTTTGCTGTATTCTTTGGATGTGCGTCAGTGATAGCGCTGATGAGACTGAATTATGGTTGTTTATTTAGATATCATTACCCCAACTCAACTATGAGCTCCCTAAGGGAGGAATAATGAGGGCATCAAGGGACAGTGGTACAGATTGTGCACTGCTCAACCCTCTGGGGTGCCATTCACATTGTAGTCTGAATATATTCTGTACAATCCTAAGCAGAAGCTTTGGGGATTGTTATATCTTTTTTTTTTTTTAACATTTATTTATTTTTGAAACAGAGAGAGACAGAGCATGAATGGGGGAGGGTCAGAGAGAGAGGGAGACACAGAATCTGAAACAGGCTCCAGGCTCTGAGCAGTCAGCACAGAGCCCGAGGCGGGGCTCGAACTCACATACCACGAGATCTGACCTGAGCCGAAGTCGGACGCTTAACCGACTGAGCCACACAGGCGCCCTGTTATATCTTATTTTTAACAGGGACTGACACACAATAAAAGTTCATTTATCTAACCTCAAGTAAGGCCACTACTCAGATGTTTGTTCCTCTAGCTCTGGTCCCATAAAAGAGAAGAGAAACACTAGCTAGCCCAAAAGCCTTGCAGTGAGAAAATGTCCAGCTCTCCTCAGAGGTGGTATATTGGTTCTAGATCTAAGAGGGGCCCCAAGGACTTCTTAGCCTTCAAACAGCTAATGGTTGGTCCAGGGATATCAAAAGGGTTTTATCTCATGGGTCAAATCAGATTGAGATGTAGTGACCACTTGAAGCACTCAACTGAGAAAGAAGTCTTCTGGGGCACCTGGGTGTCCGACTTCAGCTCAGGTCATGATCTTGTGGTCTGTGGGTTCGAGCCCCACGTCAGGCTCTGTGCTGAGAGCGCAGAGCCTGGACTCTGCCTCAGATTCTGTCTTCCTCTCTCTCTGCCCCTCCCCCGCTCATGTGTGCTCTCTCTCTCTCTCTCTCTCTCAAAAATAAATAAACATTTTTTAAAAATTTAGAAAAAAGAAAGAAGTCTTCTGAGGCAGCATCCAAACTCAGTGGAAGAGAATGCCCTCATGGATGTGTGAAGTCGGTCTTGGAGCAGGAACAGGAGACAGAGGCAGATGTGTCACATGGCCGCCATCTGTTCTCACCTGGCGCTGGGCTAGTGATGCTAGTGACATGAGCTGTGTGGTCAGGGGAACTATATAATAGGAGTTGCTGCCTTATCTTGCCTTGATGTTCTCAGGGTCTTATGACTGGTACATGAATTGTTGTCCTCATGCCTCAGTTTCTCATCTTTATAATGAGATATCTTTCTTGCAAGGCTTTGGAGAGGTAAAGCAAAAGGTCAAAGTGGGGCTTGTAATCCCCCCAGCAAAAGTAAAAGGCAGGGACACAGAGATGCTCAGAACCCCTTTCAAATCATCAAACAACATCTTAGTTGGGGGTCCGCTTTTCCTCTGCCACCACCCCTATTCTGATATTTGGAAGAAGTGAGGGTGGGAGGAAAGGACTTCTAGAAGACAGTTATAATAACAACAACAATGATTTTTATTATTTGAGACTCAGTAAATAGGCATCAAGGGTGCAGGGAAAGGGTTCTTGTTTGTCCTATATCACTGGAAGAAGACCCAGAAGGTCATGGATTGGCTTCTGGGCTCTGGGACCAGGCCACCTAAGCTCAACTGCAGGCTCTGATAACCATTATCTAGGTGATCCTGGGTAAATTGCTTGAGTTGACTCTCCAGTTTCCTTGTCTATAAAAAGGGGCTAATAATCACACTTACCTTACAGGATCATGAGGATTAAGTGAGTTAATAAATACAAAGCACGTAGAGCAGAGTGTGGTCCATGGTAAGTTTCCATTGCCACCATTGCCATCATACTTACTATTGTTGTAGTGTGTGTCTCTTCCAGCTCAATGAGTAAGGAAACCAGACTTATATTATGTAACAGAAACATTTGAGAAGAGACCAAGGGCCACAGTAGACAAACATGTCTTCTTTTATTACACCAACATTATACCCCTCTTCTTGTTATGATTCTATCTTTCATGGATTTAGCTAAAGCTTTCATTACCTCCATTGGAATCCCTTTTCTCAGAGTAGTCTATAAATAAGTGAATGATCAAGTGGCTTTCACATGCTTGGGCACACTGCTAAGAACTTTGACCTCACCATCAGTCTCAGACACTGTCTTGGGCACCAACCAATTAATAAAAGACCCTGTGTGCCTCTAAGGTTTATTTCTGTGAAGTGTTGTGCTATTTATGCGTTTGGTCTTCCATTTTTTGTTCTTTTAGCTTATGCTAAATTGACTTTACGACAGTAAAGGAGGAAATAAGGAGGGGATGCTTGTCTATCCCTCACATATTCACACCTACTGATCCCTGTGCCTAGAACACCAGTTTCTCCTATGTCTACCTGGCAAACCGCTATTCATCCTTCAAAATCCAGCACAACTATAACCTCTTCCATGCAACCTTCCTTATCATCTCCCAAACCCCAAACAGTAACATTCATGTGAATTCTTTTTGCTTATATTTTATAATACACTTTCTGACATTATGCTTTAATTGCTTACTACACTATGAACATCTTAAAGGGAAGAAAATCCTAACTTACCTCTGAATGCTTAGAGCCTAACGTATAGCCTGACACACCATAGGTGTTTGTTAGTGTTTGCTGAGTGAGTTCCTTTCACCCTATACACAGTACCTCTCTGGAGCCATTGGTTTAAACAAATTTAAGACTTGCTTTCAGGTTGTGAATACCATGCTGCCAGAGGAATTAAAAGCAAGTATGAGGAAAGATTTGTTGACAATTACAGTTGTAAAACTCTAGAACAACGTGCTAGAGATTCTGGAATAAGCTTTATGAATGAGAGAGGATGACTTGGTCATGAAGCCATTTGGAGATAGGGATAGACGAGTTGGTCTTCTCTGCTCTAGGAATCTTTAAGTAGACTTCTGGACATATGTAGGATGCCCATGGGTAGGAGAAAGGGGCTCATCCCACTTCTGCCATCTTGTATACCCTTTTATCCTGTTTGGGTGCCCAGCCCTTGCCTTTCTGCCCAAGCTATACCCTCCTTTCCAGCCAGCTCAAGTCCCACCTTCACCCTCTCTTCTGATTAGCCCTGTCCAAAAAGAACACTCCTTCTTCTGGGTTCCGGGCAGTGTGATATTTACCAGGCCTCTAATTGATTCAGGAATATGTTACTTGACTTCACATGGGAAATTCCTTTGAGACAAAAAAAAAATATTTCTCTGAGGCCCCTCATTCCCTCCCCAGTGTTGAGCACAGTTTGGGATACTAGCATGTGTGTGCATGTGTGTGTGTGTGTGTGTGTGTGTGTTGGCATGGCAACACAATATGTATAATCCGAGCCGGAGATCCTGGTGTCATACATCTGGAACAAAACAAATTCATTTATGACATCTTCCAGCATGTACACTGTCTCTGAAACACTGAGATCTCAAAGAAACAAAACAGCTCCAAAACAGGGTGGAGAGCTGACATTCTTTCCTTGCCTGCCGGCTTGCCCTTCCCCCCTGCCCACCTCCCCATATACAGAATGGAAACTTTCAGGGGAAAAGAATTCTGAACAGCTGTTGTGAGAGACCACACAGACTTCCCCACATCTGCTAGCATACAGCCGGTGAGCTCATTTCTCCTGGGGACGCAGTCTGAGTCTGTGGGGTCCACTTAAGTACACCTTGGGAGGGGCTGAGGAGGAAAGAGGAAGTGGCCCCAGGTGGAGGGGAACTTTCTCATGTCATAAAATTCACTGGAGACAGGCTAAAGGTTGAGTGCTTCTACGGACACCTTCCTTGACTAGGAGAGTTGGTTTTCCAGAAAGTTCCTCTGCCATTATGTTTAAAAGGAGTTATCAATTTATAATTGATTTTAAAAAGAACCTTGACTTCCACTAAGTCCTCCTCCCCTCCTCCAAAAACTCAAGAAACAATTTCTGATTAGAAAGTATCTTCCAAAGAAATATTGTCCTGGGCCATGCATTACAGCTTTCCCCAAGCTTTCTAGTGTTAAAAATAATATTCTAATTTATACAGTGATGTATTGTCTACAAAGAACTTTCACTCGTGGTATCACATTTGATCTTCGAGTGGCTCCCTGGGAGAGGCAGGGCAGATATTGCTAGTATGATTGTTAGTACCAGAATTGGTTATCGGTAAAGGTACTGACACTGGCATTAGCCCTAATTTTCTAACTTTGAAGTTGAAGTTGCGGCAGTTCCATGGATTGTCTGAGTTCACAAAACAGAATAGAGGACTTGGACTCTTACATTTGACTTGTAAACCCATGTGCTTTTCCTTTTGCAAAACCGTGAAGCCGTCTCTCACAAAATAGCAGCTTGTTTGTAAGCTCTTTTACTTCTTCTCCCATTTCTTGGGGCTCCAAACTCCGAAATCCAACCAAGCCCTGGGATTCTTACGGATATGATGCAATCACTTCCTGAGCTGAGTTTTGGCTCCATACCCTGGCAGAGCAGCAGAGGGGAGGATTAGTGAGAATACCTAACCCCTTTGGAAAGTCCACCCTCATTCTCTGATGCATCTGTGGCACCCAAAGCAGAGCAGAGCAGGCAGTAGGAGACCTGGGTGCCCAGGAATCCTGGCCTCACCTATCTTGAACCTCAGCCTCTTTCACCTGCAAAGTGAGGGAGGGAGGCCAGATAATTTCTACAGACACTCCCAGCTCTGGTCTTCTGCAGTTCAGTGATAGGGGACAAGGGTAGAGAGTTTCCTGGAGGGAACCTGTGCCTCGCACTCACCCTCTAACCCCTGTGTCTGCTGTTAGCCTGGAGCTGGCCTGGCCCTGCTGGGCCTAGAGACGCCATTGTGTAGCATCAGTTGAAGGTTTGGGTGAGGGCGGGCTGAGGCCAGCAAGGGGGGGACCCACTGGGGTATTTTTTTCAGATGCATATGTCCCCTCTCAGGCAGCCCTTTCAGAGCTCTGGACAATGTGCTCTTTTTGTCCCCAGCTCTTTCAGCCGCCTGTTCATTCTCTTTGCATCTGCTGTCACACAGGACATCCCGGCTGGCAGGCGACCACGGGGACACATTGTGCTCCCTTAATGAAGCATGGGGCTGGTGTTATGGGGGTGGTTGGGGGCCTACAGGGAATAAGGGTGAGCAGAGGGACACCCCATCTTTCTACTCCAGGCTCCTCCTGAGGGAAGGGACAATTGGCCCTTCTTTTACCTCCCACAGTTCGAATGGATGTGTCTATAAGAAAGAAACTAATTCCACGTCACAGACTTTGGAGATTGAGGTGTGAGGAGGTGAGCTGGAAGACCAAAGTCTCTGTTTTCCCTCAAGGAGTGACACTGCTGGGCAGGTGGGCAGGAGGTCCTAGGCCAAGGAGCATCAGCCAGGAACATTTCTGTTGGACAAAGAGATTCCCTACACCACCCAACATACGAGTGGACAAGCAGGACCCTGGGGGACACTTCTTCATTCTTTAAAAGCTTACTGTGTCATCACCTACCTAGGGTTAGTTTCTAAAGAGTAATTCTTGGAGCCAGAAGGGTACGTGAAATGATCTCATAGAGTCTCCTCAGCCCTCATGTGTCATAGTTGGAGGCCTCCTCCATCCAGGAGAAGAAAATGAAGGATGGCTACAAGAATACACACAAAGTGGCAAAGGCAGTGCGACGTTCGCCAGTACATAAATGAGCAACCGAGTTAGATGGGGAGATTCATAGATGAGTCTTCTCCTTGTCCCCACTTTCTTTGAGAATGTCCTCTTATGTCCCCAAGCCCCAATAGTAAAGAAAAATGAAATGGATGGGATCTTGTTGGAGAAGATTTTTCTTGAAGCATGGCTTGTAGACCCATATCTCTGATCCTTGTACCACAAGGTGATGCTACCAAAAGCTGATGACTGTTTGCTCTGTGGGGGTGAATGGCAGGCACAGATAAAGCAACCCTAATGTTTTCAGACCTGGCTGCCCTGTGTAGCATGGGCTCTGCCTGCCACTCTCAGGACTAGTCAAAGTCTTTTCCCCAAAAGATAGCCCCACACTCCTAGGCCCCTTTCCTACTTGCTAAAGAGTTACCTTGAAGAAGCCAGAGTTCACGACAATGTTCTGGCATGTGCAGATGTCTTCTCAACTGTTACTACAACTTAGAGTTTGTCTTTCTGGTATGTTTACTGCACCCCCCAACCCTGTCCACCCCTCACTCCTCCTGGCCTGCTTACCCGCCCACCACCCTAAAGAAAAAAGCCTGGGCCTTGTCCAACACGGCCCCCTGTCCCCTTTAACAAGCAAAGTGTGCTGGCATTGCAATTGGTGGTCTTCTCCCCGAAGGTCGTTAATTAGTACAGAATGTAGACTTCAGTTGTCCTGCCAGCCCCGATGAAAACGCAGCTGGCAGGTGGCCGAGACGGAGGAATTTGTCATAGGTTAGATCAGCTCAGGCTCTGAGAACCAAGTGTACAGCTTATGCAAATAGTTTTGCTTAGCATGGATCCTGTGTTCTTTTTCCCCCTCCCTTTCCCCACAACTTGTTTTTAAACTGAAGGGTGGGGAGGGAGTGGGGAAACAAGGGAAGGAGGGAGAACAAGCACTTACTTGCCAGATCTCATTCTAAATCAGAAAGGAGCAAATTGCTTTCCCTAAAAAAGAAAAAGCCAGGGGGAAAAAGAAGACAAAACACCCATCCTTTGGTCTAAAGTACTGAGCATTTGAAAGCTGAATTGCTCAATAAGAAAGGCTAGCAGTGAGTGTATTTGGAGAGAGACTATTATCCCCATCAAAACCCATTCATGCTCTCTGGGAGGCCTGCAGAGCACCTGGGTGGGGACTTGGAACACTGGGTTCTATTCCTCTCTTTGCCACTCATGGTGTCGCTTCCTCAACCCTGCCTCAGTTTCCCAAACTTTGACAGAGGCTGATGCTAGCTAGCCTCAGTTAGCCAGAGCATATGGGCACCCACAACTCTCAGCAGAGAGAAGGCTATGGTGGCTTCTCTCAGCATATGTATCTGACTGACAAGCCAATTCTGAGCTATATGATTTGGGTTACATCAGGTAACTTCTCTGAGCTTCAGCTTCCTCATCTGTAAAAGCAGGGAAAACAATCCTTCTTTCATGTTGAAGTAGTGTACCTGGCATGTATTAAGGGCTCAATTAATATTTAATGAAGATGAATGAAGATAACAAGAGAAAGTAATAGGCATGCTGCCTGGTGGGTCATAGATACTCAGTGCATTGTTGGCTGAATCTTGACTCATACCCTAATAATGGTGGCAAGACCTAAAAATAATCAAGAGAATAGTTGAATTTCAAAGTTGTAAAATAGCATTCAAGACAACAAGTTGGTTCAACACTGGTTTTATTGAAGACGGAGGAGAAGAAAACTTCAAGGTTAACTCAGGACAAGGTTTCTCAGTCTCACTTATTGACATCTGGGACTGGATAATTTTTTGCTGGGGTGTGGGGGGCTGTTCTGCTCAATGAGGAATGGTTAGTGGCATCCTCCACCTAATAGTTGCCTATAGCAGCTTCCCCCGTTGTGACAATGAAAAATGTGACATTACCAAATATTCCCTGGAGAATAAAATCTCTCTTGATTGAGAACTATCACTGATCTAAGATAATTTCCTCCAGGCAAGCAGATTAATAACCTGGTGAGCTCCATGCACTGTGGGCATGTGATACTCACATTTCATCTGCTACCTAACACTCTAGCAGAATAGCAATTCCTTGCTTAAGGACTACTTAAGAGTCAGATCTTTGTGCATATAAAGAATGGAAAGGGTATCATAGACTTCTGGTTTGTGATCTGGCACATAAAGAGCTTAGAAGTCATTACTCCATCCCTACAACTAGAAAAAGCCGAACAAACTAAAAAAATCAACATGTCTTCTTAGATCCATCAGAGAAGTGAAGTCACAAGGCAAGCTACCGCCCCCAAAATTGGAGGGAAATACAGAAAAATCGAAGGCAAATATAGAAAATCACAACTTACTGGAGTAGAAACGTACATGGGAGCCAGTACTGCAGTTGGACATGTTAAACTGTAACCAACAAAGGCTCAGGATGGACAAGTTGCTAAAGGCTCAGGATGGACAAGTCTGAGAGGTAAAAACTCAGAGGGGGCCCTCTCCTTTTTGTCAGTTTTACCTCCAGGATCTTGACCAGGTATTCACAGTGAGTATCAGAGAAAAATCCCCTCATGCATCTGGCCAGGGGAAAGGAAAGGGGTCATTTTGAGATGTACCAGAGAACTCTGTTCTTCCAGGCCTGTCTGTAAGAAAATTTTTTTTACCAGAATCTAGCCTACTGAGGTCTTATCAGAGATGATCCAATAGGCAAAGGGAAATAGCTAACTACAACCTGTTCTGGCTATCCATGTAGGGAAGGGAAATAGCCAACTCCACTTACACTAAACTTCCTCATGGGGGAGGGAAAATACTAAACTCCAGCCACTCTAGACATCTTGTCCCTCCTAAGGCATGGGAGTGGGGGAGTGAATGGCACTTATGAATTCACAGTCTGGGGCACAGGCTCTCTAAAAAACAGACCTAATCATAGGACTATAAAAGTCTTCCCCTCCCCCCACACCTCACCACTCACCACCACATTATTAAAAACTTGTTTACTACAATTCCTTTTACCCAGGATATCATGTCCAACTAGCAAGAAAAAACTTAACAAATCACACCAAGAAGCAAAAAACAAAGTTTAAAGAGATGGGTCAAGCATCAGAACCAGACTCAGACGTGGCAGGGATGTTAGAGTGATCAGACTGGGAATTTAAAACAACTACAATTAATATTCTAACGACTCTAATGAATAAAGTAGATCAGCAATGTATGCAGAGAAATGCAAATTTTAAGAAAGAATAAAAAAGAAAGGCTAGAGATTGAAAACACTGTAACAGAAATGAATAATGCCTTTGATGGGCTCATTAGTAGATTGGACACAGCTGAGGAAACAATCTCTGAGCTTGAGGATATCTCAATAGAAATCATTTCCAAAATAGAAAAGGAAGAAGAAAAAAGAGTGTAAAAAAATTATTCAAGACCTGCAGGACAACCACAAAAGGTATAACGTATGTGCAATGGAAATACCAATAGGAGAAGAAAAAGGAAGAAGGAACAAAAGAAATATTTGAAAAATAGTAACTGAGAATTTCTCCAAATTAATATCAAACATCAAACCACAGATCCAGGAAACTCAAGGAATCCCAAGCAGGATAGATGCCACAAAAACTACACCTAGGCATATCATATTCAAACTGCAGAAAATCAAAAATAGAGAAAAAGCTCTTCACAGTAGCCAGAGGGAGGAAAACACTTTATCTATAAAGAAACAAAGATAAGAATTACATCTTAGAAACCATATAAGCAAGAAGAAAGTGGAGTAAAATATTCGAAGTGTTGAGAGAGAAAACCCCAAACTAGAATTCTGTATACTACAAAATTATCCTTCAAAAGTAAAGAATAAATAAAAATGTTCTTAGACAATCATTAAGGGAATTCATTGCCAGTAGATCCACCTTGGAAGAAATGTTAAAACTTCTTCAGAGAGAAGGAAAATTATGCAGATCAGAAACTTAGAATCACATAAAGAAAGGAAGTACATTAGAGAAGAAATAAGTAAAGATAAAATAAGTGCTTTTATTCTTCTTATTCTTAATTCACCCAAAAGATAACAGTTTTTTCAAAATAATAATAACAACACTGAATTATATATAATATTAATGTATTATTAATATATAAGTATATATAATATTATAATATATATAAATATGAAATGAATGACAGGAATAAAAAAAGAAATGGGAAGTAGGAATTAGGATTATTTTGCTATTATAGGGTACTTGCACTATGGGTGAGGTACTTGCACTATAGTTTTATTTGAAAGTAGACCTGGGTTAATTGTAAATGCATATTGCAAACTCTAAGACAACCACTAAACAAGCAAAAAACAAGTATTGTTGATATGCTAAGAAAGGATAGAAAATGGAATAATAGAAACCACAAAAGGGAAAGAATATGAAAAAACAAAATTAGACAAGTGGACTATATCAGAATTAAAAAAAACTGCAGCAAAGGACATAATTGACAAACTTAAAAGACAATTTATGGAATAGGAGAAAATAGTTTCAAACCATTTATATGATAAGGTATTAATATCCAAGGGAACTCTCACAACTAAGTAGGAGACAATACAAAACAAAACAAAATAAACTGATTTAAAAACGGGCAAAAAACTTGAATAGGTATTTATCCAGAGAAAGCACACAAATGACCAATAGGTATATGAAAAGATGCTCAACATCACTATCAGAGAAATGGAAATTAGAACCACAATGAGATATTACCTCATACCCATTAGGATTGCTATGATAAAAAGAAAAGAACTACTGTGGCTAAGAATGTGAGAAATGGGAAATCTCTTGCACTGTTGATGGGATAGTAAAATAGTGCAATTGCTATTGAAAACTAGAGGATCCTCAAAAAATTAAAAATAGAACTCATCACATGACTCAGGAATCCTACTTCTGTGTATCCATCCAAAAGAATTGAAAACAGAGTTTGAAGAGATATTTGCAATGTTGACTGTAGCATTATACACAGTAGGCAAGAGGTGGATGGACAAAGAAAATGTGGTATACACATACATTGTAATATTAGTCAGTCTTATAAAAGCAGAAAGTTCTGTCATATGCTAGACATGGATGAATATTGAGATATTTGCTTAGTGGAATATGCTAGTCATAGAATAAAAAATACTGCATGATCCCACTTATATGAGGTGTCTAAGGTAGTTAAACCCATAGGAGCAGAAAATAGAATGGTGGTTGCCAGGGTGTGGGGGAGGGGGAAGAGGGCTTTGCTGTTCAGTGGGTCTATGCTTTTAATCATGCAAGATGAAAAGTTTCTAGAGATCCTCTGCTCAACAACGTGCATATAGTTAACAGTATCGTACACTTACAAATGTGTAAGAAGATAGATTTCATGTTATATGTTTTTTTACCACAAAAAAAGCAGAAAAACTAGGAATAGGCAAAAAAGGGCAGAAAAAATAGGAAGACAAAAATAGGAATAAAGACCAAGAGCAATGTAAAGAAAGCAGTAACATATGTAGTAGATATTAATCCAACTGTATCAATAATCATTTTAAACCTGAGTTTTTGAGATAGATGGAGAAAAGTACATCATGCTAACACTAAACAAAATAAAGCAGGAATAGCTATATTAATTTCAGAGAGAGCAGATTTCAGAGCAAAGACAGTTATCAGAAATAAAGAGGGGCATTACATAATGAAAAAGGTGTCAATACTCCAAGAATGCATAACAATTCTTAAAGTGTATGCATTTAACAATAGAGCATCAAAATTCATGAAGCCAAAACTGATAGACTGCAAAGAGAAATAGATAAATTCACCATCAGAGTTGGAGACCTCAGTACCCTTTTTTTGGAAATGGACAGATCCAGAAGACAAAATCAGTAAAGACATAATTGAACTCAACAGCACTATCAACTGACTGAATAGAATGAACATCTATAGGTTACTACATCCAACAACACTGAATACACATTCTTTTCAAGCTCACATGCAATATTCACCAAGATAAGCCACACCCTTGGCCATAAAATACACTTTGAGAAATTTAAAAGAATAGAATTAACACAATATCTATTCTTAGACTACAATGGAATTAGGCTAGAAATTGATAGCAGATAGGTGGAAAATCCCCAAATACTTGAATACTTGAAGGTCAAACAAAACACTTCTAAACAATGCAAGGGTCAAAGAAGAAATCTAAAGATATATTTAAAAAAATTTTTGAGCTAAATAAAAGTGAAAATATAACTAGTCAAAATTTGGGGGATGCTGAAAAAACAGTGCAGTGCCTAAAGGGAGATTTATAGCAGCGAAGGCATATATTAGACAAAGAAGAAGAAGGAGGAGGAGGAGGAGAAGGGGAGGGGGAGGGGGAAGGGGAGGAGGACGAGGAGAAGAAAAAGAAGAAATATCTAAAATCAGTAACTAAGCTTCCACTTTAGAAAACTAGAAAAAAGAACAAAATAAACCAAAGTAAACACAAGAAAAGAAATAATAAAAATCAGAGCAGAAATCACTGAAATTAAAACAGAATATCAATAGAGAAAATCAATAAAATCAAATGTTAGTTCTTTGAAAAAGATCAATAAAGTTGATCTTTTTTAGCCAGGCTAGTTGAGAGAAAAAGGACTCACAATATTAATATCGGAAATGAAAGAGAAGACATCACTACAAGCCCTATGTACATTAAGACAATAAAGGAATATCATGAACCACTCCATGACCACACATGTGATAACCTAGATGAAATGGGCCAATTGCTTGAAAGACACAATCTGCCAAAACTCATACAGGAAGAAACAGACAATCTGAATAGACCTACATCTATTAAAGAAATTAAATCAATAATTAATAACCTTCTCAAACTGAAAGCACTAGGCTCAGATGGGGTCATTGGTAAATTCTTCCAAATATCTAAGGAAGAAATTATATATTTGTACAATCTCTTCAGAAGAAAGAAGATGAAGTACTTCCTAATTCTGTCCATGAGTCCAGCATTACTCTAATACAAAAACCAGACAAACACACTATAGAAAAACAAACCTATAGACCAATATATCTCATGAACACAGATGTAAAATGTGAACAAAATATTAGCAAATTTAATCCAATACATTAAAAAAAATTATTCACCATGACCGAATGTGATTTATCCCAGGTGTGCAGGCTGACTCAACATCAGAAAACCAATTAATGTAATCCTTCACATCAACAGGCACATGATTACATCAATAGATAAGAAAAAGCATTTGGAAAAATCCAACACCCATTTATGATTTAAACTACCAATAAGCCAGGAATAGAGAAGAACTTCCTCAACTTGATAAAGAACACCTATGAAAGCCTTACAGTTGACATCGTATTTAATGGTGAGAAAGAGGAAATTTTCCTCCTAAAATCAGGAAAAAGGAAAGAATGTCTCTTCTCTTCGCTCCTTACAACACAACAAAACAGTCCTAGCTAAACAACAAAACAGAAAGGAAATAAAAGGTATATGAATTGGGAAGGAAGAAATAAAATTGTCTTTGTTTGCAAATGATGTTACCTATGTAGGAAGTCTGAAAGAATATACCAAAAACTACTGGAGGAGGGGACTAGAAAAGTGATTCTAGCAAAGCATATAAGGTTAATATACAAAAGCCAATTGCTTTTCTATATACCAGCAATGAACAAGTAGAATGTGAAGTTAAAAACACAATACCATTTACATTAACATCCCCCCAAAAGAAAAGATAGCATAATATTTCTATTGAATACTACTGTTAGAGAAATGCTTATTCCAGTTTGCCCATTTTTTAATCAGGTTATTTGATTTTTTTTTTTTTTGGCTTGTTAGTTCTACGAGTTCTTTATGTATTCTGTATATTAACTACTTATAAAATATTTTATTTGCAGGGGCACCTGGGTGGCTCAGTTGGTTGATCATATGACTTTTTAAAATTTTTTTTAATGTTTATTTATTTTTGTGAGAGGAAGAGATTGAGAGAGACACACACAGAGCATGAGCAGGGGGAGGGACAGAGAGAGGGAGACACCGTATCCAAAGCAGGCTCCAGGCTCTGAGCTATCAACACAGAGCCCAATGTAGGGTTTGAACCCACGGGCTGTGAGATCATGACCTGGGCTGAAGTCCATCCCTTAAGAGACTGAGCCACCCAGGTGCCTGAAGCATCTGACTCTTGATTCCAGCTCAGGTCATGATCCCAGGGTCGTGGGATTGAGCCCTGTATTGGGCTCCATGATGTACATGGAGCCTGATTGCGATTTTCTCTCTCTCTCTCTCTCTCTCTCTCTTTCTCCATCTGTCTCCCCCTCTACCTCTTCCCCATACATGCATGGTCTCTCTCTCTCTCAAAAAAAAAAATATATATGTATATATATATATGTGTGTGTGTGTGTGTGTGTGTGTGTGCAAATATTTTTTCCCATTCCATAGATTGCCTTTTCACTCTGTTGATTGTGCACAAAAGCTTTTAATTTCTATGTAGTCTCATTTGTCTACTTTTGCTTTTGATTCCTATGGACTTTTTTTTCTTTTTTCCAGCTTTTTTTCTTAGGGCGAGTCTCAGTCAGCACCCAACCAGGGTGATTAAAAATAGGATCAATAGTCTAACTAGCTTACAGTACCAGAAGATATAATTTGGGGAATCCCAATCATCTGGGAATTGAAGGGAGAAATCCAAGACTGGAGACAGCCACAAAGAAAAAGCCCCCAAATCTGTATATAAATGCTGGCTGGTTCCTGAATTACAAATCTATGTAGCAGGGTCCAAAGACTCCTGCTAAACTTGAAATAATTTATCAGTGGCTTTTGCCAACACTCAGAGGGCACATAGCATGGAGCATGGTCCACGTAAGTTAACTGTCCACTAAAACTAAATACTAAACCCTCTTCAAAGGAATACAGAATCTCTACCACATACAGTGTCCAGGGTATAATACAAAATAAGTAGACATACAAAGAAACATAAAAATGTGACTCATTTTCCAAAGAAAAGGCAATCAAGGGAGATCAACCGCAAAAGAATATAGACATTGTATTTGGCAAGTATGAGGAATTTTAAAGTCACAACGTTCAAATATATAAAGGAAAATATGCTAATAATACATTAACAAATAGGAAATCTTGACAGAGAAGTAGAAACTATATAAAATAGCCAAACTCTGGGGCTCCTGGGTAGCTCACTCAGTTGAGTGTCCGACCCTTGATTTCTGCTCAGGTCATGCATGATCTCATGGTTTGTGGGATCGAGTTTTGCACTGACAGTGTGGAGCTTGCCTGAGATTCTCTCTCTCTCCCTCTGCTCCTCGCCCCATCAAAAATAAATACATAAACATTTTTTAAGAGATAAAATAAAAAATAGGGGTGCCTGGGTGGCTCAGTCAGTTGAACGTCTGACTTCGGCTCAGGTCATGATCCCACGGTTCGTGGGTTCAAGCCCTGCATCGGGCTCTGTGCTGACAGCTCAGAGCCTAGAGCCTGCTTCAGATTCTGTGTCTCCCTCTCTCTCTTTGCCCCTTCCCCCCTTGTGCTCTGCCTCTCAAAAATGAATAAATGTTAAAAAAAAAAAGTTTTAAAAAAAGGTAAAATAAAATAACCAAATTGAAATATATATTTAATAAATATATATTAATTTTTTAATTTACTGGATGGGATTAACATCTCTCACCCTTTCTATTCAGCATTGTACCAGAAGTCTTACCCCGTGCAAAGAAGCAAGAAAAAGAAATAAAGGGTATAAAATTTGGCCAAAAGAAAAATTTTTTGTCTTTGCAGAAGACATGTTTGCTTGATGTAGAAAATCCTTTAATATATATAAGTCAGTACAACACCAAAAGCTTTGGTAAGTTGGACTTGACTGAAATTAAAATCTGCTCCATAGAAGACATTGTTGAATCAAAAGACAGGCGACAGCACAGCATAAGGAATATCGTCAATGTTATTATAATAGTAATGTGTCAGGACAGATGGTAGCTACACTCGGTGGTGCATATAGCATAATGTAAAAACTTGTCAGATCACTATGTTGTACGCCTGCAATGTCACATTGTGTGTCAACTATGCTCAAATTTTAAAAAGCCACAGACAAGAGAGAATATATTTGCAAAACATGTAACTGATAAAAAAAAAAAAACCCTTATAGGCAAAATGTACAAAGAGCACTTAAAACTCAACAATAAGAAAACAAACTACCCAATTAAAAATAGGCAAAAGATTTGTACAGACACCTCATTAAAGAACACATACAGATGGCAAATAAGCATATTAAAAATGCTGCACATTATTTATTATTAGAGAATTCCAGCTAAAAGAATAATGAAAAGCCACTGCACACGTACTTGAAAGCCTGAAACTCTGAATTCTGACAATAGCAGTTGCTGGTGAGTAAGTGGGGCAATAACTTTCTTTCATGGCTGGTAGGGATGCAAAATGGTACAAATACTTTGGAAGACGGTTTGGCAGCTTCTTACAAAATCAAACATTCATGCTACTAGATATTTACTCAAGTGATTTGAAATTTATGCCCACACCAAAACTCGCACACAAATATTTATAGAGGCTTTACTTATAATCACCAAAAACTGGCAATGTCAAGGTTATCCTTTAATAGGTGATTGATTTAAACAAACTGTGGTACATCCATGCAATGGAATATTAATCAGTGACAAAAAAAAAGAAAAAGAAAAAGAAATGAGACAAAAAGTGGCAAAAATACATGGATGAACCTTAATTTAAAGACATATGGATAGGGGCACCTGGGTGGCTCAGTCGGTTAAGCGTCTTGACTTCAACTCAGGTCATGATCTTGTGGTTTGTGAGTTTGAGCCCTGCATCGGGCTCTGTGCTGACAGCTCAGGGCCTGGAGCCTGCTTCTGATTCTGTGTCTCCCTCTCTCTCTGCCTCTCCCCTGTTGATGCTCTCTCTCTCTCTCTCAAAAATAAACATTAAAAAAAATATTTAAAGACATGTGGATAAATGAAAACCAGTTTGAAAAGACAAAACTATAGCAATGGTAAAAATAAAAAATCAGTGGCTACCAGGGGTTTGGGGGAAAAAGGAGGAGGTTGAATAGATAAAGCCCAGTTTTGATTTGGTTTGGTTTAAGGCAGTAGAACTATTCTGTATGACACTAATTGTGGATGCATGACACTAGGTATTTGTCAAAACCCATAGATCTTCATAGCACAAGGAATAAATCTTTAATGTATGTAAATTTTAAAAAATCATTTAAGAGGTTTCAGAATGCCTTATGTGATCAAAATAATAGAACGGTAACAAATGAATCGAACAACCTTACTGAAGGGAGTAGGTAATGTACAACTTTAAATAACTTGGGAAATAAATGGAGTCTATAAGACTCAAGGCAAAAGAAACTACCTGAACACTGTATTCTGACTCTGCTATACATGTATCCTGGTAATGAACAACTAAGTAAATGGAAAGTGAGTTGTGGGGGCCAGGTTTTTATTATCGGAGTGGGAGATTACAGATAAGCAAGAAGAGGGGGCCAAAACAAACCACATGGTAATGGATTAGAATTGGAGACATTAGTATGGACTCACGTTCATACATGGTTATACACAGAAGCACTAATAGACATGTATTCATGCATGGACTAGCATACGCACATGTATCTCCTTGGTCTGCCTAAAAGTAATGGTACTCCAGGAGAAATTGACACACCTTATACCCAGACCTTGGCTTCTAACAGCACTCTCTTTTTAAACCTACTTTTTAAACAAATTTTTTAAAATGTTTATTTATTTTTGATAGAGAAAGAGACACAGAGTGCAAGTGGGAGAGGGGCAGATAGAGAGGAAGACACAGACTCTGAAGAAGGCTCCAGGCTCTGAGCTGTCAGCACACAGCCTGACACAGAGCTTGAACCCATGAACTGTGAGATCATGACCTGAGCTGAAGCTGGACACCTAACCTACTGAGCCACGCAGGTGCCCTGAAAAGGAACCAGGCTTCTTGAAGACATAGCCGATTTTAGCATTGGGTCAGGAAATATCCAAAATGAGCCTGGTGCACCTTTTATTTCCAGAAAGTAAGGAAGTACACAAAAATTAAAGTGAGTGAAAATTAAAATGAAATAATGTACTTGAAAGCAATTTATAAAGCATCATAGCTTATACGAATTGTATGTCGGCAAGAAGAAATGGGTCTGAATAACATCCACACATTTTTAGTACATAGTCAATACAATGTCTATTTTGACTGTTCCGAAGTATTCCTGATTCTAGGCAGTGGAAGTTGTAGAATAAGTAATTCTGAATAAGGGAGAGAGCCATGTACTTAAAGAAAAACAAGTCTTGGCTTTTGTAAATATCTTACTTAGGACACAAATTGTCCCATTTTTATTTCAAACAGAGATGAATAGCTGCTCTTCCTAAATGCGCATGTTTTGGACTTATCAGAGTTATGAAGCCTGGATCATGAACACTAAGACACCTATCCTGTAAGTTGAAGGCAATTAAGAACCACTGGCAAATATCTGATAAGAGGGGCTTCCTGCATACTAAACAGCATGCTTTTTCTTTCTTTAAGATGAAGCCGGTTCATTGCCCTCTGTCCCCCACCTAATCCTGCTCCTCATAAAACTACATGAAAAGGTACAATCATTTTATTCTCTAATATATCTTCTTTTCCTTATCAGTTAAGGAATAATAAAGCTCACATGACTGTTGTAGGAATTAGTTAATACGCTTAAAGTGCTTGGATGTTGCCTGGTTCTCAGTAAATGTATAATAAAGTCTCTATTAATTTTTTACATCAGCCTTTGACACAGGCCCACAGAACTGCTTCTTAGTCTCCAAACAAATAATTTTCTTCAGAACAGCTGTATTTTGCATATGATCTTTCCCCTCTCTTTCTTTTACTGCCTGGCAAACTCTTAGTCATCCTTCAAAACCCACTCCAAATGTCTCCTTTGTGATCCTCTCCTACTTTTCAAAGCCAAAGGTAATTTCTCATTTTCTATACTTTTTTTTGAAAGTTTATTTATTTATTTGAGAGCAACAAAGACAGACAGACTGGGATAGGGGCAGAGAGAGAGGGAGAATCCCAAGCAAGATCTGCACTGCCAGCGCAGAGCCCGACACGGAGCTTGAACTCATGAAACTGTGAGATCATGACCTGAGTGGAGATCAAGAGTCAGACGCTCAACCAACAGAGCCATCCAGGCACCCCTCCATATTCCTTCTTGTATGCAAAGATGTGACTAACCATTAAGATGCTGATTGTCTTGCTGTTAGTTGCCTTATCAGTGCAGGTTAGGGTCCAAGCACCAATTCTGGTCATAAATGTCTTAGTTAAATGTCTACTGATGGAATATCAAAACAATATTGGATTCCAGAACAACAGCAGTACATCAGTGATTACAGGCTCATTCACATCCTTGAAGACTTCTCTTCAGAGAAGATTCTCTCTTCTCTGAACTGAGTGATTTTGATGTCTTGCTTCCAAAATCCCATGTTCTGCATATTTGATCAATTCTGGAGCTTTCTTTTAGAACTCCTGTAGGCCTTCATCCTGCATATAAGTGCAGTGCCTTCTACTGCCTTACAAACCAGCACTCCAAACCATTAGTCCACCACACTGCCCACTACTTCTCTTGATTCCTATATCGATAACCTATTGAAATCCTCCGAAGAAGTAGATTATCCACCCTGTGAATATATTTTTTAAACTTTAAATTTGTATTCATTTTTTTAAGATTTTTATTTATGTAAGTAATCTTTACAGCTAACATGGGACTCACACCTACAACCCTGAGATCAAGAGGCACAGGTTCTTCCAACTGAGCCAGCCAGGCGCCCCTATTTTTTTACATTTAATAGCCCTGGTTGACTTCTTCTCTGAGACTACAAGCCCTGCTCCTCTCCCTCACACTCATCAGTGAATTTGTGATTGGTGACACAAAATAAATCTTCCATGACTCCAGGCAGACCATGCAGGCACACAGATAATCATTGCCAACGTGACACTTTATAAAAATAGTAGTGACAATAACACCACCACCAAATGGTACTGCCTGCATTTTTTTTTTATGAGGAGGAAGAGAAAAAAAGGTAAACAGTTAATGTCATGCAGCGTTTTAAAGCAGACAGAAGTCTTTCATATCTATTTCAGTAGAACCTTTCTGATTTATCATTTCATAGTCAATTTGCTCCAAAAACAAAACACTTCTATGCATTCCCATGCCTAAGAGAGAGGTTTGAGGCAGATAACTGAAGCTGACCGAGCCAGACACAGAGGTGACAAGGCAGGCACCCTTCGGCTCCCCTTACGCTCCCTCTTCCTTGAAGGAGGAGTTGACAGCAGCTGATAATAATTGCTACCCAAGAAAAAAGGCTGAACAGAGCAAGTGTCCCTTCCTCAACAAGGTCTCCTTTGGGTCAAGTGGAAGACATTCCTTTGTCTGCTGTTTTCCCCTGGAACCCTGCAGAAAGCACATTGTGGCTGTGAATGCTTGTGTAGGGAAGACCCAGGGCTGTTTGTGGTGAATCTGTGGGTGTGGGAAGATGGAGGGGCTTTGAGGTGGGGGATGGGGTGTGGAGAGGCGGAGCGGAACTCCAGCGTAGGTAGGTCAAGTATACAACCATGGCGTGAGGTAGTTTAGAGGAAGAGAAAGGCTCTCTGCCCAAAAATATCCCTTCTACCAGCCTGAGAGAATGGCTGAAATGACCTCATTACTCATCCTTCTTCTTTAACACATTAAAGCCTTTGATAAAATGCACCGATTTAATTGAAAAGAAGTGTCATCTTAAACTTGACTTAGCGCTGAACCAAGCATGAGGAAATGCGACACCAGATGGGTAGGTTCTGATTAGTAAGAGCAAGTCAGGGAGGATTGGTTTCAGGCGACATGCCCCACATAAGGAATTGCCTAAGCAATGGCTGCCGTGTAGCATGAGCCCCAGTCGAGAGATGTTAGGTTTAGGAGAAGTGGATGGACATCTAAGACAAGACTTGCTCATTTCCCTGTTTTACTTCAGCCATCCTAGTCAAATGTGAATCTCACTTCACATGTCACTTACTCAAGGGAAATCCTGAGCTGGGGGTCTGGGTCAGGTTCTCCATGCTCTCTCATATTCAGGGTTCTTATCTCAGGCTGTAGTCACACACTCAGTAGTCAGTAAGGTTGGTTGATTAATGTCTCTCTTGCCTGCTGGACTGTAGCCTCAGGGGAGGCGGGGAGTGTCTAGTGTTGTTCCTCACTTTATTCTCAACATCTGGCATGGGGCTTCCTGCACTGTGATTAAATGAATGAAGAGACAAGCCAAAAAGAACACATAGCGTAACAAAGTAGTTGCCAAGTGAGATAGCAAAGGCAAATGGCCTAGGAATCTAGAAAGGGGGAAAGATCTAGAACACTGATACTGTCATGGAATCATAGAATCTCAGAGCTGAAAACACCTTGGAGACTGAGTGTTTAACTCATGTGTAACTTACTATTTGCAATGCTAGATCTTTCCCTTTTTGGAGAACTTTAATCTTTGGAAACATCCTTCTTATATTGAGATCTCTACTTGTTGTTTCTAGCTCTGCCTTCTGGAATTAGCAATTTAATAACAATAGCTAAAATGTATTAAAGCCTATGTGCCAAGCCCTGTATTAAGAACTTTGTTTGTGTTATATTGACTAGCCCTTGAAATGATCCTATTATGATTCACATTTTACAGATGAGAAAACTGAGGCTCAGAGATGTTAAGTACCATGTGCAAGTTCACACAGCTAAGTAAGTGGTACAGCCAGGATCCAAACCCAAGTCTGTCTAGTTAAATCTTAGCTCTTATCTTCCATGTTCCATTATTGTCAGAGTAATCACTTTACATGACATCCTA
Source organism: Panthera tigris (assembly GCF_018350195.1). Classification (NCBI taxonomy): domain Eukaryota; kingdom Metazoa; phylum Chordata; class Mammalia; order Carnivora; family Felidae; genus Panthera; species Panthera tigris. Next base: position 38,570,860 of record NC_056666.1, read on the forward strand.
AATATTTGTCAACAGTTGTGTTATGACAATTCTAATTATATTGTTACTCGGTTGTTCACACATCAAAATAATAACAACCACTATGCATTTAACCATGTGCCTTGCACTGTACTAAATTCTTTAATATGCTATCTCACAATATCCTATAGAATAGATATTATTGCCCTTTCACAGGTGAAGCTCAGAGACTTGGAGAGAGTTGCCTAAGATGAGACAGATAGCCAATGATAGTGTCAGGATTGAAACTTGACTCTTTTACACCAAAGGGGAGGCTTATTTATTTATTTTTTTAAATATTATTTCCCAAGTTACCATCTTGACTTGGCCTAAAACTGAGATCTTTAGTGCTTGGGTGGTTCAGTTTGGTTGAGCCAACTTTTGATTTTAGCTCATGTCATGATCCCAGGGTCATGGGACCAGCCCTGCTCAGTCTCCATGCTGGGCATGGAGCCTGCTTAAGATTTTTTCCCCCCTTTCTCTCTTTCTCTCTCTCTCCTCCTCTGCCCGTCTACCCCACTCATGCTCACTTTCTCTCTGTCTCTAAAAAAAAGAAAGAAAGAAAGAAAGAAAGAAAGAACGAAAAAACAAAACTGAGATCCTCTAGAGAACACATTTTTTTAAAAAAAAATTAAAACCATAAACTTAGGTGTGCCTGGGTGGCTCAGTTGGTTAAGCATCTGACTCTTGATTTCAGCTCAGGTTATGATCTCATGGTTCGTGGGTTTGAGCCCCAAGTGGGGCTCTGCACTCACAGTGTGGAGCCTGCTTGGGATTCTCTCTCTCCCTCTCTCTCTGCTCCTCCCCTCCTCATGCTCTCTCACTCTGAAAATAAATAAATAAACACTAAAAAAATAGTTTAAACCATAAACTTAACTGATATAACAAGAAACTAGGTTATTGAACAGAACAATAAAGTAGATAAATATTTGCCAACTCTGATAAAGAAAAAAAAATACATATTTTTAGAAACTCAAGAATGAGAAAGGAAACATGGCAAAAGATACATTACATTTTTTAAATTATAAGAGAATAAATACCATATATAATTTTATAACAATAAACTTTAACTTAAATAAAATGGATGATTTTCTAGAAGACTTACTCAAAAGGTGTAGAAAACCTGACTGAGAGCAATAATTACATCAAAAATTGAAAAGGTACTGAAAGATAACTTTTAAAATAGCATCAGGAGTGGTGGGTGGGGTGCCTGGGTGGCTCAGTTGGTCGAACATCAGACTTCAGGTCAGGTCATGATTTCACAGTTCCTGAGTTTAAGCCCTGTGATGGGTTCTGTGCTAACAGCTCAGAGCTTGGACACTACTTCAGATTCTGTCTCCCTCTTTCTCTGCCCCTCCTCCTCTCGTGCTCAGTCTCTCTCAAAATAAAATAAAATAAAATAAAATAAAATAAAAACATTAAAAAAATTTTTTTAAACGGCATCAGGGAATGCTCTAACTTTCCTACTTTCAGCAATGGAAGCTTCTTCCAGCCTGTTTTAGACCAAATCTGTCCCCGAGAACAACTAGAAGAGCTAGGTTAAATGTCACATAAATAAATAATCTACTCAAGGGACTGGAGGGCTACCAGGGAAGCAAATATTTATAAGAATAAGGACCTAGAGAAAAAGGAAGTTCAGATTGAGGAGTCCAACATTTTATATGGCTCTTCCCCTAGAGACATTTGATCAAAAATTGTGGCAAAGAAGTCAAGTAAAGAACTTTCAGCAGCCTCTCAAGTTTTGGAGAACGGTATTTGAGGTTCAGAATTCCCCAAGAGAAAGGTGCTAATTAGCCTCCCAGGTTTTTAGTTGGGATATCAAAAGGCTATACCCTAGGAATAGCAGTGAACCAGAATTAGACCAGCCCTCACAAACACTAGCCCATCTTCAAGTATTTTATTGGACTAGTTGATCAGCCCTAATCTAAATGTCTACAAGAAACAACAACAATAAATTCTATGCAGGAAGATACCATCTAGGAAGTCAAATTATCTCTCCAATGTTTTATACAAAAAATCTGTCTAGTACTCTACTTCCCCCTCTCCTGTCAAATAAACAAGCATTCAAAATAACAGAAAGAGACATAGCAGACAATATGAATGGACCCACAAAGCATTCATATAGTGTATCAGACAGACACTTTTTTAAAAAGATGAATAATATGTAAAATAAATTAGTGGTGCCTGGCTGGCTCTGTCAGTAGAGCATGAAACCCTTGATCTCAGGGTTGAACCTATTTTAAAAAAAACATAAATATGTTAAATAAATCAAATGAGAAGATGACAACTTTGGTAGAGACCTGAAAACTATATATTAAAAAAGATTTTATATAGAGAGTGGCAATTTAGAATTGAGAAATTCAATAATTGAAATTAAAAATGCAACAGATTGGACAGCAGATTAGATTAGATGAACACAGCCAAAGAGAAATTTGATTAATGGAAAGATAGGCCAAAAAAATCCAAACTGAAGAAGTGTGAAAAAAAGATTGACAATACATAAAAGAAAATATAAGACTACTGGAATGGGTGAAAAGAACTAGTATACATTTAACTGAAATCCCAGGAGAGAAAAAATGAGACAAAAATAGTATTCGAGGAGATACTGGATGAGAATTTCCCAGTGAAATAAAACATCAACCCACATGTTTAAGAAACCCTTTGAACATTAAACAGAATAAACCAAAGAAATCCACACCTAGGGCCACTGCAGGAAATCTTTTTCTAAAAAAAGCATAAAAATCTTAAAGCAGCAGAGGAAAAAAATCACTTTCAAAAGAGGAAAAACAACACTGATACCTTAATTGTCAACATAAATTGTAAAAGCTAGAAGACAGTTGAATGATGTCTTCAAAGGGCTGAAGAGAATAATTGGCAATCTAGAATTCTATGTCCAGCAAAATATACTTCAAAAATAAAGGTGAAGGGCGCCTGGTGGCTCAGTTGGTTAAGCATCTGACTTCAGCTCAGGTCATGATCTCATGGTTCATGAGTTGGAGGCTTGCGATGGGCTTTGTGCTGACTTTCAGAGCCTCTCTCTCTCTCTCTCTCTCTTTCAACAATGAACATTAAAAAAATAAACAACTGTTTTAAAAAACAATAAAGGTGAAATAAAGAAATTTCAGGCAAGCAGTAATTGGAGAAACTTTATTAACAAACCTATGCTAAAAGAAACAGAAAAGGGAATTTTTCAGGTGGAAAGAGAATGTTTATAAATGGAAGCACAGAGATTCAAAAAGAAATGAGAACCATAGAAAGGAAAAATATATGGGTAAATGGAAATAAATATTAACTACATAAAAATATAATTTTGTTAAGTTCAAATCGATATGAAATTAATTTACAAACAATAGTACAAAGTTACAAGGGGATAAATGGAGTTAAAGTGTTCTAAGGACCTGCAATTTTCCACAAAGTAGAAAAAGTACTCATTTATATTAGACCGTAATAAGATAAAGATTGCAGGTTAAAATCTCTAGGGTAAGCAGTAAATATATACGTGTGTGTGTGTGTGTGTGTGTGTGTATTCTATTAATGTGTTAAATATACATACATATTAACATATATATGTATTAACAAATAACATATGAACATATAACATATATAAAGTTAAATATATTTTTTTACAAGCTAATAGAAATTGATTAAAACAAATACTTCCCAAAAAGTTAAAAAAAGAAAAACATGGAATTTGCTTTGTTTCTGGGACTCCAGTTGCACGTGTATTATGTCTTTCACCTATACTCTTGCTATATACTCTCCCTATATATTGTGTACCCTTTTGTTTCTCATTGTTTGCACCTTTAATTACTTTCTGACCTATTTTCCCATTCAGTTATCTTCTTCTCAGCTGTGTCTAATCTGCTGTCAAGTAGTAAGATGATATATTTAAACATAAATGCGTCTATAATTACCTAAAATGTCCAGCTGACAAAACTACTATGCTCAGACTAGATGAAAAACAAAATTGAACTCTATATTCCTTACATAATAAATACCATAAATATCACAATACAGAAAAGTTAAGAATAAATGGATGAAAAAAATACCATAAAAACACTAACCAAAACAAAACTTACAGGTGTGCTAATATAAGACAAAGTAAATTTTAAAGTGAGAAATATAGAGATATCTCTTTAGCAGAGAAAAAGGAAGATATTTTAGTATGATCAAGAAAGTCATTTTACCAGAAAGATATAAAAATTACAAATTTGCATTTACCGAAAGAAAATCACGATCTCAAAATATATGAAGCAACCGTTGACAAAACTTAAAGGAGGAATAGACAAACCACTACAATGGGAGATATTTAGTAAATTTTTTATCAAAACACATCATATGCAGAAAAGTATACAAATTATAAGTATAAAGCTCCATAGTGGGAAATTTAGACATGTTTTTTAAAAAACATAAAATAAGCAGACAAAACCAGTGATGATATAAAAGATTTGAGCAGCATAATTAGCAAAAGACTTAATTTACATATATACAGTACAGTGCCCAATAACTATAGAATTCATTTCAAGTGTATATGGACTTGACAAGACATATATGTCCAAATTGACTGTATGCTATTTTGTAGAGCAAGCCTCAAAACATTTTCAAATCATGCAGATTATGTCCTGACCACAGTAGATTAAACTAGAAGTCAATAACACAAAGATAATGAGAAAATCCGCATAAAATTGAAATTAAGTAATATGCTTCTAAATAACCCCTAGGACAAAGAAGAAATAGTAGATATTTTAAACATTGTTATTATGAAAATATGACATATAAACATATGTAAGATCCAGCTAATAGGGGAAAGTAAAAGGCCTTAAGTGCATATATTTGGGGGAAAAGGAAGTTAATTTGAAAATCAATGATCTTATACATCACTAAGAAGAAGATAAACAACCAAGTGGGAAAAAAAATGGGCAAATGACACCAATAGACATTGAGAAAAATGTATAGCCAAGCTGCCAAAGCATGTGAGAACACATGCTCAACTCAGTTATCAGGTGTGGCAAATTTAAACTCACTGAAATACAACCAAACACCCACAAGAATGGCTAAAATATTAATTAAAAAAAGGCTCATAATACCAAGTGTTGGTGAGCATATCAAACAACTAAAATTCTCATACATTAGTTTTAGGAGTATAAATTTATACAATCATTTTGGAAAGTGGTTGTTAGGACCTACTAAAGATTAACACATGCATACCCATTGATCCTATTTTTTCATTTTTACTAGAATTATGCATGTGTATGCCCAAAAGACATGTACAAAATGTTCAAAGCTGGATTATTCATAATAGTCTAACATTGAAAAGTTCAAATATCCCTCAATAGCAGAGTGGATAAATTAATTGTGGCAAATTTTATATAATGAAATACCATGTGACAACTGAAATGAGAAAACTCTTGCTTCACACGACAAGATGAATCTCTCCAAGCAAAATAACACACAAAAGCATGTATATTGTATGTTTTCATTTATATTGCAAAATAAAGCAAAACTAAAGTGGTAGAAGTCAGAGCAGAAATTGTCTTTGGGGAGGAAAGTAGGGATAGCAAATGAGAAAAGACAGGAGAGGGCTTTGGGGGTATAAGTGATGGTCTATTTCTTGGTCTATTGGTGGTCATTAGAGTATGCTAACTTTGGGATAATTCATCAAGCCACACACTTATAAACTGAGTAATTATCTCTGTGTATGATATTCCTGAATTGAAATGTTTAGAAAATTTTTTGTCATGAGACCCAGGTGTATGCATAGGTAAACTCTACCTAGCCTAAAAGTTGCAGATAATCCTTATGACATATAAATTATTCCAGAGCAGAGAAAAAAGATGGAAAGATACAAAACTCATTTAAAAAGTCTATAGTAATCCTAATAACAAAACCTGACAAGTTATAAGCCAATTGTACGTATAAACTAGATGTAAAATTCTTAAATACAGCCATGTAATACAGGAATAATATCTTATGACCAAATAGGATTTATTTCAGGAATGCAAAAGTGGTTAACACTAGGGATATAATTTATATGTTAACATTATGAATAAAAATCTTATATTTCAAAATAGAGGTACAAGGAAACTCTTGGTAGAATAAGAAGGTAGGTTAATCTACCAAGAATGGTGAAAACAGAAGTTTGCCCATTAAAATGAGGAACAAAGAAGGACGCCTTGATTATTGCTGTTATTCAACACTTTACCAGAGATCCAGACCAATTCAGTACACACAAAGTAAGTGATACAAATATTCAAAAGGAAAAAATAAAACAGTCATTACATGCAGCCTATACATGATCACCTACTTTAAAAATTCAGGATAATATATTTTTTTAATTATTAAAATCAATAGATGTCGTGCTAGATACAAGATCGACACACAATAATTGTTTCCCTGTAAATCCAACAATAACCAATTTGAAAATCTAATAATATTAACTATAACAACAAAGTCCTTATAATACCTAGGCATATACTTAATAAAAAACACAGAAAGTGGGACACCTGGGTCGCTCAGCCGGTTAAGCATCTGATTCTTGGTTTCAACTCAGGTCATGATCTTGTTTTGTGAGTTCAAGCCAGGCATTGGGCTCTGCACTGTCAGTGCAGAGCCTGCTTGGTATCCTCTCTCTCCCTCTCTTTCTGCCCCTCTCTGCTCACACTTTCTCTCTCTCTTAAAATAAATAAACTTAAAAAAAAAACATAGAACAGCTATGTGGTGAAACTATGACACTTTACTAAAGAATATAAAAAAGATTTGAATAAAAGGAGAGGGAGATTTGTGCCATCATAAAAATGTGTATTATAAAGCCAATTTTCTCAAATTAATGAATAAATTTTAAAAATCCCAATGTAAATTGCAACAGAAGTTTTTAATATATCTTGACAAATTGCTTCTAAAATTGATCTAGCAGAGAAAATAAATAAATTTGGCAAGACATTTTTGACATAGAACAATATGACATACAATAGAAACTGCATAATGAATTTTGGTTAGGCCTACTAACTGGTAGGTTAATAAGCACTATTAATAAAGTTGGAAATAATAAAATATAATTCATATCTACTTCAAATATTTTACTTTAACTTAAAACATATATGTGCATATTTATTCACCAAACTTGCTGTGAGGACAACATCTTAGAATGTAGGTCTGCTGGTTGGAATTCTGCATAGTCTTCCTTGCAAAATCTGTACACATAATACAACACACAATTTTCAGTTTCAGGGGCTTTTGTTTTAAGAATAAGAATGTAAACAGAAATGATTGTCCCAACCATTTCTAATTAAGTAGTGATTTTAAAATGACTTTTTTATTGGCTCTTTACAAATCATCCAAGTTCATCCTCATAGAAACAAAACTGAAAATCGCAACAAGATTTTTAATGTATCTTTAGACTCATAAACTGATTCTAATCTAGCAGAGAAAATAAATGAATATAGGCAAGACTTTTTGGACATAAAACAATATTACAATAGAGCCTTTTTTTTCAAGTTTATTTATATTTAGAGAGAGAGCGAGCAGGGAAGGAACAGAGGGAGAGAGAGAATCCCAAGCAGGCTCCACTGTGTCAGCACAGAGCCCAAAACGGGGTTTGATCTCACAAACAGTGAGAATATGACCGGAGCTGAAATCAAGAGTCAGACACTTAACCAATTGAGCCACCCAGGTGCCCCTACCATAGAGGCTTCTTAATGAATTTCAGTTAGGCTTGTTCACTGGTTGGTTAATAGTTTTTATCACTTGCAGTTTATTGAATTGCCTAATAATTAAATAGTATGGTTACAATGTCAAATACAATTAGCATTTGTAGGTTTGGGAACAAATAGAAATGGCTAGTAGGTATATGGCTCAATGAGTAGGAGCAGAATAATGAGGATGTCCTACACAGTAGCTACAATCAGTGAGTATTCAATGTGTGATATACTTAGTATACTTGGTAGAATAAGAGGGTAGGTTAATCATATTGGTGTAGCTTCCTTTAGTAAATTCCTACTGTTCAAAATCATAGTGTCTAAAATACCATGGGAGTTTCTCATTCCTTTGGTGTAGGCTATGCATAGTGACTTGCTTCCAAAGAGTACACATGGGAAGAGGGGAGAAAATAATAGCTTTCCAATGGGGAAACCAGAGAAACACTACCACAGCCAGGTGACACAAGTCAACATTGACAGTCATAAGTTATATTGATAATATGTATCCATATTATGTGACGAGAATGGCACTTTACCCCTGTGACTTTCCTCCCCTAACTTATAACCCTAGTTAAATCATGAGAAAAACATCAGACAAATTCCAATAGAGGGAAATTCTACAATATACCTGATTAGACCCCCTCCCCAAATTGCCAAGTCATCAAAAACAAGGGAACTATGAAAAATTGTCATAGCCAAGGAAAGCCCATAGTGATGTGATAACTAAATGTAATGTGGTCTCCAGATAGAATCCTGGAAAAATAAAAGGACAATAGGTAAAAACCAAGGAAATGTAAATAAACTATGGGGCGCCTGGTGGCTCAATTGGTTAAGCATCCAACTTTGGTTCAGGTCATGATCTTGCAGTTTGTGAGTTTGAGTCCCGCATCAGGATCTGTGCTGGCAGCTCAGAGCCTGGAGCCTGCTTCAGATTCTGTCTCTCCCTCTCTCTCTTTGCCCCTCCCCCACTCATGCTCTGTCTCTCTCAAAAATAAATAAACATTAAAAAAATAAATAAACTGTGGCCTTGGTTAATAATAATGCATCAACAAGTCTTCATGAATTGTAACAAATGTATGATATTAATGTAAGATATTAATAATAGGGGAAATTGAGTGATGTAGTAAATGGAAACTCTCTGTACTATCCTCTCGTTTTTTTTCTGTAAATTTAAAACTGTCCTAAAAAGTAAAGTCTATTTTAAGAACAAATAAACAAACAGTATAAACAATACAAGTTGCCAAAGACCAGAAAGCTCTCCCTGAATGATGGACTTAAAAAGAATTTTCAAGTATCTCTTTTTTGTGTTCTCTGCATATTTAAAAGTTTTCATAATGAACATGCATTACTTGGTGCATTAAAAAAAATACAATTTAAAGCCAAGGCAAACATAAACTAACCCCCTTTTGTCTCTCTCCTCCACCCGCTCACTCCTTCTCAGACCTTCCCACACTCTGCCTGGGTGTAGACAAAAGAACCAGCTCCAGTCCATACCAAACCCTAGCAGAGGAGCCTGGAGTGAGATGGTAAAAGGGAAAGGTGACACTTGGCTGGAATAGTTTGTTTATTTTTTAAAAAAAGAATTATGTAATTTCTTTGTTTAAGTTTATTTTGAGATAGAGAAAGTGGGGAAGGGACAGAGACAGAGAGAGAGAGAGAAAGAGAGAGAGATAATCTCAAGCAGGTTCTGTGCTGTCAACATGGAGCCCAATAAAAGGTTTGATCTCATGAACCGTAAGATCATGACCTGAGCCAAAATCAAGAGTCAGACACTTAACCAACTGAGCCACCCAGGTGCTCCAAGCGTTGTGTAATTTCTTAACACCTATGCTCATCATTGCAGCATTACTATAATGTCCATGAACAGATGAATGGATAAACAAGTTGTGGTGTATACATACAATGGAATACTACTCAGCCATAAAAAGGAATTAAGTTTTGACACAGGCTACAACATGGATGAACCTTGAAAACATCACGCTAAGTGAAAAAGCCAGTCACTATAGATCACATAATGTATGGTTCCATTTATGTGAAATATCCAAAATAGATAAATCCATACGGTCAGAAAGCAGATTGGTGGTTGCCAAATGGTAGAGGGAGGGAGAAGTGAGTAGTAACTATTGAATGTGTGTGAGGTTTCCTTTTGGAGTGAAGAAAATATTTTGAAACTAGTTAGAGCGGCACCTGGGTGGCTCAGTCGGTTGAGCGTCTGACTTCAGCTCAGGTCACGATCTCACGATCTTGCGGTCGGTGAGTTCGAGCCCCACGTCGGGCTCTGGGCTGATGGCTCAGAGCCTGGAGCCTGCTTCCGATTCTGTGTCTCCCTCTCTCTCGGCCCCTCCCCCCATTCATGCTCTGTCTCTCTCTGTTTCAAAAATAAATAAACGTTAAAAAAAATTAAAAAAAAAAAAAAGAAACTAGTTAGAGTTACTGGTCGCACAGCATTGTGAATGTACTAAATGCCACTGAACTGTTCACTTTAAAACGGTGAATTTTAAGGGCACCTGGGTGGCTCAGTTGGTTAAGTGACTCTTGATTTAGGTTCGGGTTGTGACCTCAGGGTTCATGGGTTTGGACCCCACATCGAGTTCTGCGCTGACAGTTTGGAGCTTGCCTGCGATTCTTGCCCTCTCCCTCTATCTCTGCCCCTCCTGAAAATAAAAGAAATACACTTAAAAAAATTGTAAAGTGGTCAATTTTAGGAGTACCTGGGTGGCTCAGTCGGTTAAACATCTGACTTCAGCTCTGGTCATGATCTCACGGTTCCTGAGCTTGAGCCCTGCCTCAGGCTCTCTGCTGTCAGCATGGAGCCTACTTCAGATTCTCTGTCTCCCTCTCTCTCTATGCCTCCCTGGCTTGCATTCTCTCTCCCTCTCTCTCTCAAAAATAAATAAGTAAACTTAAAAAAATAAAATAAAATGGCTAATTTTGTGTTCTGTGAATTTCCAATAAAAATTTAAAAATTCTCCATAATATGTTAAAAAACAAAGGGAAGCTGTGGAGCTGAGCCCCTTTGGGCCCTTTGTTTCACTGGGGAAGTACACACACCAGTTTTGAAAATCTTCCATGCCTCATGAGAGAATGCACATTCAAGGCAGAACTTCTGGCTCACAATCTCAGGACTTCCAAACCCACTTGCAAAGGAAAGGGCGAGTAAGTGTGCCAGATGGAGTTAGGACACTGGAGACACAAGCACGCAAAGTTCCAGAGAAGGCCAAAATAGCTGGAGGGAAAAAGAGTAACTCCTTGCAGAGTGAGGGCTCCCGGTTCAGAAAGAATCTGAGTTTGCCTTACAGCCCTGTTCCCAGCTACAAGAATCTCTTCCTCTCTCTGAGCAGCGACTCTCCACTTGTAAAATAGGAGTACCAATATACTACAATCCTATGCCCAAACCCCAAAAGCTCTTATGTAAGTTCTACATAAGTTTGGTGGCAACTCGTTGGTTGCACAACCTGAGTGATCCGAAATAAAGCTACTTACACTATTTATTCCACTGAATATGAATATTCATACATTTCACCATAGCAATATGAATGCATTTGATTGGAGCATGCTGCCCCAGACCCAACTGTACTATATATTTTATTAATATCTAGTACAGGCACCTCATTACCTTCCTAATATATGCAAAATAAATATAAATTAACTAATTAATTCCCAAACTCAATTGGTCCTGAGGGTTTTGGATAAGGACTAAGGACCTGTAAATGCTAAAATGTATGAAATACTTGCTATTCTCTCAACATGGTGCTTCACCCTTTGCCTACGTTTGCTCACTGGATGCACATAAAATCTGTCACAAATTGGAAGGCAATCAATGTGAGCTGCTGTTATGGAGTGGTCTTAACGTGGGAAGACTCCATAGAAAAAGTATACTTCACCCAAGGATTTAAAGGTGACAAATTGGGAAAGGAATGGTGGGTGGAATAGGAAAGGCTGCTATAAAGGGGGTGGGCTGTTTCCATTCTCATTTTTCCCCCATCTCAAGTGCTGAAAGAAGAAAACAGTTGGCAACAGGTTATGGACCCTGGGTAAGGAGTTTGGCTTTGCTAATGGATGGTAGGAGGGTCTGAGGAGGAAGAGCCATGTGTTGTGGATTTCACAGTCCAGCTGGAAATTGGATCTCCATCACTTCCCCTCTCTCTAACTCTTCTACCCAAAATCAAATGAAGATAATATATAGACATTACCAGGATGTTTTGTGGTGGGAGAAAAACCATATGTGGGTAGTTCCTTAAGGACACTGAATACAAAGGCCACATTCATTTACACTTTGTTTTAAAAGGTGTCCTTCTCTAAGAACCTGAACATATTTAAATCTTAGCAATGTCACATCAAGGCATTCCTGAATAACTGAGAGGGGGCAAAAAGGAAAGTGCTCATTTTGCAGAGTTGAAATTGAGGAGCACAGATTCAATTTCTTACCCAAGGTCACAGATCTGCCTAGAATAATGCCAGGGAGAGGATTCAGACATCCTTTCTTTCCACAGTAGATTTATTCACAGCCCCAAGGTGCACTTAGAAATTGTTGAATCAAGAACAGTTCTGAGGAGAAATCATCAGAGAAGCCTTGCTCTCAACGCCAATCCCCAGCACTGCTCTGCATGTCCTCTTTTGTCATGGGCTACCTTATCCAACATTAAACCAGGCCATAGAGATCCAGAAAGGTCTCAAAAGAGAGCCCATAAGTGATTGACAATGAAAACCATAAAGGGTTGTATCGCTATCTCTCTGGATGTATGACGTGAGACCGAATTAGGCTCTGAGCCTAACTCCACCACCAGCCTCTTGGTTGTCCTTAGGAATGACTTCCATCATCAAATAAGATTTGACAGCTGGTCTGTAAGATGTTCTTTAAAAGTTTTTAAAATGTAACTTTGGATATACAGAAAAGTTGTGAAAAATGATACAAAGAATTCATATATGCCCTTCATCCAGATTCCTCAAAGGTTAACATTTTACCCTATTTGATTTATCATTTTCCTTCTGTGTGTGTGTATATGTGTGTGTGCACAAGACTGTAAACTGTGTGAGAGTAAACTGCAGACATGATGCCCCTACATCCCTATTTACTTCAGAATATCTTTCCTAAAAACAAGAATACTTTGATATTACCATAGTATAATTATAAAAATAAAAAAACATTGATAACAACACTACTACCTAAACTAGAGACTTTATAAAGATTCGACCAATCATCCCAATGATGTTCTTTATTTCAAAAGAAAATCCAGACTTGTACTGCATTCATTTATCACGTCTCTAATTTAGTCTCCCTTAATCTAGAATAGTTCTTCAATTGGCTTTGTGTTTCATGTCATAGACATTTCTGAAGAATACAGCTCAATTCTTTTGTAGAATGCCCTTGGAGTTGGATTTGTCTACTGCTTCCTGGTGATTAGACTTAACATATTTGGCAAAAACACCACAGAAGTTATGTTATGTTCTTCTTAGTGCATTATTTCAGGAGGCACATAACATCAATTTGTCCCATTACTGTGATGTTAATTTTGATTGCTCCATTAACGTGGTGTCTGTCAGGTTTCTCCACTGTAAATGACCATTTCCCCCTTGATATTAATGTCTTATGAGAAGACACAGATTGTATAAAATTCTAATACTCCTCAAACTTTCACCCATTAGTTTCAACACCCATTAAGATTTCTTGGCTAAGTCAGTTATGATGATGTTATTGACTTGGCTAAGTCAGTTATGATGATTGCCAAATGGTGATTCTCCATCATTTCTTCTACATTTATTTCTATCACGGAAGACTCATGGCTTCTTACTTATTAATGGGTTATATTTCTTTATTATTATTATTATTTATTTTTATGTTCAAATTGCCCTAGATTTTCTAAGACCTTCTTTATGTCTAACATTCTATGAGAAGGCTAAGCATTACCTGATTGTAAACACTCACAATATTTTTTAAGGGTGATGTTTAAATTGTAAACCAGATGGTGAACCACTCCCTAAAATTCACCAGAGAAAGAGACGCCATGGTTGAGTTTCCAAGCCCTGAAAAAAAGATTGAATGCTTTGAACCTAAGTGTTTGTGGGATAGAAAGAAAACATGTGGGGGGGTGGGGTGCTTAAGGACAGCTAAGTCCATGAACTGTAGAAACTTCTCTGGTACAGGAGGTTTGAGTTTCCTGTTTCACTCAGGTTGTAGCTGAAGGTTATTTACTTAACCTTTTCTACAAGCAGAGTCTGATCAGCCATGCATCTCTTCCATTCTCAAATTTATTCTAACTACATCCAGTTGGGTTTTTTTCCCCTCCACTTCTCCCTCCATACCTTCCCCCAACTAGGAGGAAATAGAGCCCCTGGCTATGACTTGTGACGCTGAATGAACTATTTGGAAATAGTTTATTCAAGCATGTTGAATGGAATTTGCAACTTCTGGGGCTTGTTCTCATGAAAAACAAAACAAAACCGCAACTGTGTAGGAGAACCCAAATGTTAATGTACAGGGCTGCAATATATATGCCCCTTGTGTTGGGTCATTCGGTGGCCATCCTCAACTCAATTCCAACCTTTAGGTAAATCTATATATTTATTGGTTCAGGGTGATAAGAAACTATTCTCTTCTTAAAATGGGCTACACTTGGGAAATAATAACATGTCTGAAAGTGACTTGGAACAAATTAATGCCTCTGCCCAAACCCAGTCATCTAAATTGCTTTAACATCTTTGGGCTGAGACAGAAGGCAACTGGTCATAAGCCCCCGGGTAACTTGAGTTTTCTGGACTCTGGACAGAATGAAGAGGTGGGGCACATGGGAGGGAGCAGCCTCATTCCTTCCGGTCACCCTTGGAGACTCAGCTTAGTGGCCTGGCTCCACAGGAATCTGTGCATGTGTTTTGAGGAGGCCAAGGAAGCCTGCACTTTAGTGATGGCATTTAGATATTCCTCTGAAATGCTAATGAAGAGTTGATTTCAGAATTGCTAACAAAGTTCTCAGACTTGTTAATGTATCACTGCCTCTGAAGGCCAGAGACAGTAGCACTAAACAAATGACTTGAAGAAACCAAAAAAGGAATTATTGCCTTAGTTGAAAGACTTCCAGGGAAAGACGGTTTCTAGCTCTCCTTGATGCCACTTTCTGCGCTCTCGGTTGTTTGGCAGCAAATACCTTGTTTCTTTCATCTAACCTACATCTCTCCAGCTGATTTAAGCATAATTTCCAGCTCATCATCCTTCTCAAAATACATATCCAATTGCCCTCTCTCCTTTCATGTGACCCTTCTCTTCTTAGACTAAGGAGAAAAGGTGAGAAGGAAATTATGGGGTAAGGAGGCAATTCTGGGGTAAGGAAATTGACACAGAATGCTCCTACTGTCATGTTCTTTACACAGTTATTGCATTTGAGCCTCATGACAAATGAGGTAGAACGAGGTTTGGAGAAAATGAGTAATTTGCCAGAGCTCTCTGAAATCCAATTTTCTTTCCCTGTTCTAAACCATCTCTGATGAGTCTATAGTCAGAGGTTTACTACAAGTTTTCTGTATGACTTTTAACAAATAAAATAATTTCTTTGAACCGTTTTAGCAATAATAAAATAGGGATTTGTGGATTTGTATACAGGTGTATATATAGAGAGAGATGGATATGACTACCATATGAATATACATACATATCCATATATATTTGTTTACACACACACCCACACACACACACATCCCCATCTTATTGCTGAAAAAACAGGTTCAGAGAAATTATATGATTTGCTGGAAGTCATACAGGAAATCCTTCTTAGGGGCACCTGTGTGGCTCAGTTGGTTAGGCGTCTGACTTCGGCTCAGGTCATGATCTCATGGTTTGTGAGTTAAAGCCCCACGTCAGGCTCTGTGCTGACAGCTCAGAGCCTGGAGCCTGCTTCAGATTCTCTGTCTCCTTCTCTCTCTGCCCGCCCATGCTCATGTTCTGTCTCTCTCTCTCTCTCGCCAAAATAAATAAACATCAAAAAAGAAAAAAAAGAAAAAAAACAGAAAATCCTTCTGGGAGAGATAAGGAGATAGAATATATATATATTCTCCAGTTTGCTGTCTATCTCATCTCTCCAGGAAACAGCTTTTACTAAAGTTATCAGTGACGTCCATGTTGCTGCTTCCAATGGATATTTACAGTCCTTACTTATTTCATTATATTATTTTCAGATGTACAACATAATGATTCAATATTTGTATATATTGTGAAATGATCACCACAGTGAGTCTAACATCCATCACCACATATAGTTACAAAATTTTTCCCTTGTAATGAGAGCTTTTAAGATGTACTCTTGTAGCGACTCTTAAACATAGAGAACAAACTGAGCGTAGATGGGGAGGGCAGGAGAGAGGGGGAAACGGGTGATGGGCATTGAGAAGGGCACTTGTTGGGATGAGTACTGGATGTTGTATGTAAGTGATGAATCATGGGAATCTACCCCCAAAACTAAGAGCACACTGTATACACTGTATGTTAGACAACTTGACAATTAATTATATTTTTTAAAAAAATGTACTCTCTTAGCAACTTTCAAATATACAATAGAGTATTACTAACTATAGTCACCATGCTGTACATGACATCCCCAGGACTTATTTATCTTGTAACTGGAAGCTTGTACCTTTTGACCCCTTCACCCATTTTATCCAATCCCCATCCCCTACCTCTGGCAACTTCCAATCAGTTCTCTGTATCTATGAATTTGTTTGTTGTTGCTGTTTTGTTTTTAGATCCCACATATAAGTGAGATCACATGGTATTTATCTTTCTCTGACTTACATCACTTAGCCTGATGCCCTTAAGATCCATCCATGTTGTCACAAATGGCAAGATTTTCTTCTTTTTATGGCTAACATTCCATTGTGTGTGTATACACACACACACACACACACACACACACACACACACACACCACATTTTCTTTATCCATTCATCCATCAGTATACACATCGGCTGTTTCCATGTCTTGGCTATTGTACATAATGCTGCAATGAACACTGGGAGGTTGCATATATCTTTTCAAGTTAATGTCTTCGTGTCCTTTGGATATATACCCAGAAGTAGGATTGCTGGATCATATGATAGCTCTATTTTTAATTGAGAAAATTCCATACTGTTTTCCATAGTGGCTGTACCAATTTACATTCCCACCAGCAGTGCACAAGCATTCCCTTCTCTCACCTCCCACCAATACTTGTTATTTCTTTTCTTTTTGGTACTGGCCATTCAAACAGATGTGAGGTAATATCTCATTGTGGTTTTGATTTGCATTTCCCTGATTAGTGATGTTGAGCACCTTTTCATGTACCGGTTGGCCATCTGTATGCTTTCTTTGAAAAAATATCTATTCAGACACTCTGACCAATTTTTAATCAGATTAATTTTGAGCAATTGAGTTGTGGGAGTTCTTTATATATTTTGAATATTAACCCTTTATCAGATATATGATTTGCAAATAATTTCACCCATTTAGGATTTCCTTCTCATTTTGTTGATGGCTTCCTGCTGTGCAGAGCTCTTTAGTTTGATGTAGTCCCTCTTGTTTATTTTGCTTTTGTTGCCTTTGCTTTTGGTGTCAAATTCAAAAAATTATCACTAAGACTTATGTCAAGGAGCTTACTGCCTATGTTTTTTTCTAGAAGTTTCATGGTTTCAGGTTTCACATTCAAGTTTTTGATCCATTTTGAGTTAGTTTTTGTATATGCTTTAAGATAATAGACTAGTTTCATTCTTTTGCATGTGGCTGTCCAGTTTTCCCACCACCATTTATGGACAAGACTGTCCTTTCTCCATTGTATATTCTTGACTCCTTTGTCATAAATTAATTGAGCATATATGTTTGTTTCTGGGCTTATTATTGTATTCCACTGATCTATGTGTCTGTTTTTATGCTAATATCACACTGCTTTGATTACTATAGGTTTTGTAATATTGTTTGAAATCAGGAAGTGTGATGCCTCCAGCTTTGTTCTTCTTTCTCAAGATTACTTTGTCTATTCAGTGTCCTTTGTGGTTCCAAACAAATGTGAAAGTTTATTTCTGTGAAAAATGTTCTATTTCTGTGGAAAATTTTGTTGAAATTTTGATAAGGATTGCTTGAATCTATAGATTGCTCTGGGTAGTATGGACATGTTAACAATATTAATTCTTTCAATCCATAAGCACAGTACACCCTTACATTTATTTGTGTCTTCTTTAATTTCTTTTATCAATGTTTTATAATTTTTAGTGTACAGATCTTCCACCTCATTGATTAAATTTATTCCTAGGTATTATATTCTTTTTGATGCAATTATAATGGGATTTTTAAAATTTCTATTCCTAATTGTTTGTTATCAGTGTATAGAAATGCAACAGATTTTTGTATATTGATTTTGTATCCTGAAACTTTACTCAATTTGTTTATTAATTCTAACAGTTTTTTGGTGGAGTCATTAGACTTTTCTATATATAATATCATGCCTTCTACAAATAGTGACAATTTTACTTTTTCTTTTCTGATTTGGATGGCTTCTATTTCTTATTCTTGCCAAATTGTTCTGAATAAGACTCCCAATACTATAATGAATAAAAGTGGGAAGAGTGGGCATCCTTGTCTTGTTCCTGATCCTAGAGAAAGAGCTCTTAGCTTTTCACTATTGAGTGTGATATTGGCTGTGAGTTTGTCATATATGGCTTTTATTACATTGCGGTACATTTCCTTTATACCCAGTTTGTTGAGAGATTTTATAGCAAATGAATGTTGAATTTTGTCAAATGCTTTTTCTCCATCTATTATGATGATCATAAGATTTGTATCCTTCTTTTGTTAATGTGGTGTATCATGCTTCTTGATTTGCGGGTGTTGAACTATCCTCACATCCTGGGAATAAATAGCACATGATCATGGTATACAATCCTTTTTATGTATTGTTGAATTCTGTTTGGTAATATTTCACTAAAGATTTTTGCACCTATGTTCATCAGGTATATTAGCCTATAATTTCTTTTTCTTTTTTTTTTTTTAGTGTCTTTGTCTTGTTTTGGTATCAGAGTTATACTGGCCTCATAAGATGAGTTTGGAAGCATTCCCTCCTCTTCTATTTTGGGAAGAGTTTGAGAAGGATTGGTATTAATTCTTCTTTAAATATTTAATACAATTCACCAATGAAGCCATCTGGTCCTGGACTTTTGTTTGTTTTCTGTTTGTTGTTGTTACAGTCCTTATTTTACTTAAACTCTCTGGCACATTTGACCTCTTTCCTTCTAAGATTACTCTCTTTCCATGATTCTCACCACCCAAAACCTCTTAGCTCTCTTCCAACTTCTTTGGCAGCTTTTTTTCTTTCTCTCCTATGGGCTCTTTATTTTTTATCCAGCAATTAAATATTGGACTTCATAAGAAATTTCCTTCTCATTCTGTATTCTCACCTTAGGTGGTTTAATCTTTTTTCCTCATAGAAAGAAATCGTATTTCTCTCATAGAAAGATCATTGTAATTTCTTTTTACCTTTAGTCCATACCTTTTCTCCTATAGCTCCAGCTCATCATATGCCCTGTTCTCCTCAATCTATAGGTTCCAGCTACACCAGCCTTCTTTCAGGTCTCTAAGTATGCCTTGTCCCTACCCTTCACAGGGTCTTTGTACATGCTGTTCCTACAGCCTGGAATACTCCTCTCTCTTCATCAAAGCAACTCCTACTCTATTTTTATTTCTTAAGAGTTCTTCACAGTCATAAGGTCCTCAGGGAAGACTTCTGTGATCTCTGTCACCTAATTGAATCTCCTTATTATATGTTGTCATAGCATTAATGACAGTAGAAACTCTCTTAACCATCCTCCACTTAACCGAATTCCCAGATTCACCAACTCTTTCCAGCTCTCTGGGAAGCATCCTGATTGATGCCCACAATGCACTGAATGCTGGAAGCTGGTAGGTCACTCTTCAATATGGTTGGATACTTCTACTTCTCTCTTGTTTAGTTTTTTTTTTTTATTAAGTGTCATTTGTATTTGTTCCCAAATTGACTCATGCTAGTTGTACATGCCATTGTAATTTATGTAACTGAATATTACACAAGCCAATATTGATATTTATGTAATTGATATTACACAAGCCAATGAAATGTGAAAACAAAAAGGTATTCATTTATATGAAAACTAAGTTCAATAATTTAGAAAGACTTGATAAAGGTAAGACACCAAAACTTGCTTAGGAGTGAGTAAAACGATTATAAAATATTAGAGAGAGGATTATAAAACTAAAGAAGAATTATTCAGGTGTGCCTGGGTAGCTCAGTCAGCTGAATGTCCAACTCTTGATTTTGGTTTGGGTCATGATCTGGCGGCTCATGAGTTCAAGCCCCTCATTGGGCTCTGTGCTGACAGAGTGGAGCCTGCCTGAGATTCTCTGTCCCTCTCTCTCTGCCCCTCCCCCATGCACACACTCACATGCTCTGTCTCTTTCTCTCAAGGTAAATAAATAAATTTTATAAATAAACATTTTTGATTATGTATATATATACTTTTTATAATTCCTTCCTCCAGTAGATCATGACCTATGCAGGTAATGACATTGGTACATTTCCATCATGACTGATCACAGAATTCACAGAGCCCAGTGTAAAATGAAAATGTGGGGCTCCCTGTTCAAAATGTATTAAGAATTTCAAGATGGTGACAACAGAGCACTAAACCAAGTAGGGAAGCTGTCTAATTGTGGGGTCCTGTGAGCCTGCACAGGTCATATACCATTAAGACAATTCTGATTCCGATCTCCTAGCACAGAACTTGGCATGTAGTAAAACAATTCTTTCACTCAGTAGGTATTCATTGAGGGCCTTCAACATGCCAGGCACTGCTCTAGACTCTGAAAATACAGTACAAAACAGAAGAGACAAAGCCCCTACCCTCATAGAGCTTAATTTTTATTGACAGTGTTAGGAAGTTAGAGGAGATATATAACAAGTGATAGAGAAGTAAAGTACGTGGTGCATGGGAAGACGTTAAGTGCTATGGAGATAAATAAAAACAGGGAAGAGGAACAGGAAATGTAAGGGATAATAAATATTTGTTGCATGAATGTAGTGAACTTCTAACCAAAATTCAAAGGAGAATAAAATGGCAAAACACAATCAGAAATGAAAAAACAGACCGAGGGAAAATAAGGATACAAGCAAAAAATTAAAACCAGAATCAAAAGTAAAATCAGTTATATTCAAGCTACAAATTTAGTTCTGAGCCTCCCGGTAGCCAAAGCAAAAAATAAGAGATGATCAATCATACAATTCTTACTATCAGAAAGGAGGAAGCATACCCATGTCCAAAGGATTAAAAGTGATAGAGTAATAGATCATACTTCCTTATGGAACCAAATTAGATTGCAGCTGTGAAAATAAAGAAACATAAGGTATTATGATGTGCAGAGAGGTATTAGTGTTAGGATTCTTTCACAGCATAACAGAAAAAATTTTGTTGTAACATTTTCATTTTTCCTGGAAATGGGCTGAATAAATTCACTTTTGTAGGCAAAGAAGCTTTCAAATAGGCAAAATCTTGATGTTGAAATCCAACAATCACTTCATCCCACAAAAATGTCAACCTGTCTGTACAAGTTCCACAATGTCCCTTCCTGACCCTTACTAGAGGAAGGAGATAGCCCAGTGCCAGGCAGTCAATGACATGATGCAAGACATCCTGGGTCCCCTGGCTTTCCTGCTCCTCCCAGACCCCCACTTCCACTCCAATTGGGGCTGAAGCTGCTACATCTTTTCTTTCAGCTCCTCCCTTAAAACCTTAGACCCCAAATAAGTACAGCCCCAGACATCCAGGTGGGTTCATCCTCAGGGACTTGACCATGTCTTTTTGCTGGCTAAGAGCAGAAAATAATAGCCACACACGCTCACCTTCCTGCCATCCATCCCCCTTCATCAGCTTCTCTCCCTCTATGTGCGCTGATCTTTCTCTCTGCACTCCCACCTCCTCACCACCACCACCATTTACTTAGGAAGTTCTATTTATTCTAAGGTTCAAAGAGACAGACTGTTCAACAGGACAGACAACTGAACAGAGGAGGCAACACAAACAGATGAGTTCCTTGTCTCTTTGCCTTTCTTTGTGTCTGCTACTCTATGTCTGTGTGTCTATCCCTCCCACACACTGACAAACTGAGTCTAGGTCTGCATCAGAGAGACAGTCTGGTGGGAAACAAACAAATAAAAATTACCAACTACTTTGACCAGTAGACTGTCTTTTATCTAGATGGAAAAAAAAAACCCCAAACCCAAAACCTCATTAGGTCAGAAACATCATTGGACCCTGAAAGAGGCTCAGAGAAGTTAATTTCATGACTATCTTAAACATTCTTTTGAACAATGAACCTACAAGTTCCCTCAGCCACCTGTTTGAGGCTCTTCAGATACCAAACATCAACCCATGGAAACCAGCTAGGTCCAAAGAGAAAAATCTCTGAGCATGTCCTCCAAATGCTGTTGCCAGACTATGGCTGGTGCCATTCGAATTTCCCCATAAAATGTGAGAAAGAATTGCCCATCAGCCACTTTCTGGTATTAACAACGGACACCAGGTCTTGCCCGGGTATCCACTTAGGTATTAAAGAGACAGTGTTGGGGCACCTGGGTGGGTCAGTCATTTGAGCATTTGATTTTGGCTCAGGTCATGATTTTGCAGTTTGTGAGTTTGAGACCCGTGTCAGGCTCTGTGCTGGCAGCTGGGAGCCTGGAGCCTGCTTCAGATTCTGTCTCTTTCCCCCACCCCTGCTCCTACTCTGCCCCTCCCCTGCTCCTACTCTGTCTCTCTGGAATAAATAAACATCAAAAAAAATTTTTTTAAACAGAGTGTTAATGAAGAAGAGCTTGCTGCATATAAGATTTCTATTTTAGGCCTCCTGCTAGTAAATATAACTCTGTTTACACTGACTCCAGTCTGGGGCGTGCTCTGACTGCACAACGGCTGTTTGAAGTGCACCTTAAATGTGGTCTTTGAAACTCTGAGCTGTGGTATGTGTGGGCAGGACTCTTTCTTTCTCTCTACCATGGTGGAATTGGAAACTTCTTCAGTGGCTTGCATCATGTCCACGTGAACAAGACGAGGTCTTGGGAGCTAGTGAATTTCACCACTCACACTCCTGCCTCAGGTGCTCTTATATCTGATAATTCAGAAAGCACATGGTCTCCCTGCTGTCTCCTTTCTCTGGGAGCCAGTGTCCACCAGCTTCCTACCTCCTAGGGTGTGGCCTCGACCTCATTTCCTCATTGGGGACCCATGGCACTCAGCCACAAATCTTTGATCCTGTTCCCTGGGCTGGACGTTTGTGGATGTCCAATCAATACTGGCCCCACGAGACTATTACAGTTGACTAAGAAATTTGTGAAGTTTTGCAGTTTGTTTCTACCCTGGAATGTCCCTACTGAGCCATCTCATTTCTTAACACCTCTCCTTTACCCATCTCTAGGTCCTGTTGATTCACCCTAAAAATTCTTTCTCTGGTGCTTCCTGTTGCCACTGCCTCGGGTTAAGTCCCCATTATTGTCCACCTTAACTATGATAATAACCTACTTTCTCTGCCATCTGGCTCTGTTTTCTAATCAATCCTCACTTTGCCCACACAATTTTTATTCCTCTCTTCCTGATTAACCTTTAAGACCATAACTTCTCAACATCGGCCCTATTGATATTTGGGGCCAGATAATTCTTTACTGTGGGTGGCTGGCCTTTGCATGGTAGGGTAGCAGCATGTCTGGCCTCAACCCGCTCAATGCTAGTAGTATCTGCCCCCACTTGTGACAAACAAAAATGTCTCCTGACATTAACAAATGTCTCCTGAGGGATCAAAAGTGTCCACTGCTCTCGGTACTTCTTAACTATATTCCTCAAGTTTTATTAAGTAGAATTTCAAATTTTGTTCTAAGTACTTGTTCATCTCTATTACAATTTGTCCTTGATCTGTAGATCATGTAGAAATGCTTTATTTTTAAAAATTTTTAATGCTTATTTATTATTGAGATACAGAGAGAGACAGAGCATGAGCATGGGAGGGGCAGAGAAAGGGGGAGACACAGAATCTGAAGCAGGCTTCAGGCTCCGAGCTGTAAGCACTGAGCGTGAAGTGGGGATCGAGCCCACAAATTGTGAGATGATGGCCTGAGCCAAAGTTGGACGCTTCACCAACTGAGCCACCCAGGCACCCCTAGAAATGCTTTAAATGTTGAGCATTGGTTGTTGTGGCTTTAGTTACCTTATTGCTGTTCATTTAGAACTTACTTTGTTTTTTGTGTGTTTTTTTCTTTTTAAAAATTTCTTTTTGAAGTAATCTTTACACCCAACATGGGGCTTGAACTCACAGCCCCTAGATCAACAGACACATGCTCTACTGACTGAGCCAGCCAGGTGTTCTAGAACTTACTTTGATTTTAATCAGAAAAAGCAGGTTATATGATATTTATTCTTTGGCCTTCTGTTGAGACTTGCTTTATGGCTTAGAACCTTCTTAATTTCTGCAAACATTGCTTGGGTGTTTGAAAATGTATATGTTCTTCAGTTGTTGGGTACGAGATTCTAGATATGTTAGATCAATCTTGTTCATGGTGTCATTCAAATCTTATAAATTAAAACCAATTTTTATGTCACTTTAACAATCAATTACCAGAAAAGGGTATTTTAAAATATCCTATAAAAGAGGGGCGCCTGGGTGGCTCACTCAGTTAAGCATCCAACTCCAACTCAGGTCATGATCTCATGGTTCATGGGTTCAAGCCCCACGTCGGACTCTGTGCTGACAGCTCAGTGCCTGGAGCCTCCTTCAGATTCTGTCTCTCTCTCTGACCCTCCCCCACTCATGCTCTGTCTCTCCAAAATAAATAAAAACATGAAAAAAATTAAAACAAATTGAAAAAAATAAAAGATCCTATAAATGAGCCTATAAAGGAAAAAAAATTTTAATATCCTATAAAGATTTTTCAGCTCCTCCTTATACTTCAGTTGACTTTTGTTTTTCTACATTTTGAGAGTCTATAATAAACACAAATTTGTATTTGTTATATCTTCTGATGAATTGTTCCTTTCTGTCATTATATAATGATTTTCTTTTTTTTTTTTTTTTTTTTTTTGCCTTAGAGACTTCTACTGTGCAGCAGTTATAATAGGTACAGTTTTGTCTTCATTAGTCCCTGCCTGATATACCTCCTGTTATCCTCTGTCTTTCCACCTTTGAATCCTTCCAGTGGTATATATTTGGAAAACAGAAGTAGCAAGTAGCAAGTTCTCTTTTTCATCTTTTTTTTTTTACATCAAACCTAACAATTATCTTTTAACCAGTGAGTCTAATGCACCTAAATGTGTTGTGTTTCATAAGCGATTTGGATTTATTTTCACTATTTCTTTCTGTACTATCTCTTACTTTGCTTTTATGCAACCCTTTTCCTGCTCTTTTCCTGTCTTCTTTTGGGTCAAGTTTTTTGTATTTCTCCCTTTTCCTCCATTAATTTTGAAAGCACACGTTCTGTTTATGCCCTTTTTATGGTGAACCTTAAACTTTGGTCAAGCATATTGGCCCTCAAGTCTAAACTTAATATTACTACCTCTTCCAAAATGAGGTAAGGAATTAAGAACAGTTGTTCTTAAACTTACATGTTACCACCATCCAGCATTTTAGGTATTTCCACCTGACTTCTATACATCTAAATTTCATTATCCTTATTATTAATTATTATTGTTGCTGTTTTTGAACAATTAATGCACTTTTGGCTTTGCCGAGATGCTTACCAACCTCTTTACTTACCATTGTTTCTTGCCTCTGAATTTTTACCTCTGGGTTCAATTTCTTCTTTCTGAAAGTGCATACTCTAGAAATACTCTCCACAAGGATCTTTGATTAGTAAATTCTCCTGGTTATTGCTTAAAAATATCTTTATTTTCTTTTGTTCTTAAATGATAGCTGAAGGAGGTAAAAATGAAGGCTAACAGTTTTTTTTCTCTCAACACTTCAAAAATGTTATTTCACTGACTTCTGGCTTTCATTGCTGCTTTTGAGAAGTCAATCATCATGATGTCTCCTTATCATTCCTTTGTGAGAAGTCCAGATTTCTCTCTGGATGCTGTTAAGAACTAATTTATTTTTGGTTGTTTTTTTAAAAAGCTTTTTTTGTTAATTGTTGGGGGGCACCTGGATGGCTCAGTCAGTTAAGCATCCAACTTTGGCTCAGGTCATGATCTCGCTGTTCATGAGTTCAAGCCCCACGTGAGGGTCTCTACTGTCAGTGCAGCACCTGCTTCAGATCCTCTGTTTCCCCTTCTCTGCCCCCCTGCCACTTGCTCTCTCTCTCAAAAATAAACATTAAAATATATATATTCATATAATATATGTATTTATATATTATATATAATATATAATTTATATAATATATATATTATATAATTTATAATATATAAATACATATATTTTTTTTTTCACTTTAAGAGAGAAAGAGAGAGACCACAAGAAGCGGAGGGGCAGAGAGAGAGAGAATCCCAAGCAGGGTCCACACCTGGCAAAGAGCCTGATGTGGGGTTCGATTCTACAGCTAGGAGATCATGACCTGAGCTGAAATCAAGAGTCAGATGCTTAACTGACTGAGGCACCTAGGCACCCTTAAATATGTCATTTTTAAGTAATCTCTACACCCAACATGGAGCTCGAACTCATGGCCCTGAGATCAAGAGTTGCATGCTTTACTTACTAAGCCAGATAGGGGCCTTATATTTTGTTTGTTTTTTTAAATTTTTTCTATGATGTTACTTGCTACAGATTTCATTTTATCTTTCTTAGAACTCATTTCCTGCCTCTGAAGATTCATTTCTTTCATAGGTTCTAGAAAATTCACAGACTTTTTCTCCTTGGTTATTTTCTCATTTTCTTAATATTCTCCTGAAATTCCTATTAGTCATACATTTACTTTCATTCTATCCTCCATGTCTCTTAATCTTGTTTTTACATTTTCTACCTCTTTATGTCTCTGTTATGTTTGAGGCAGTTTTCTGAAAGCTGTCAGTTCTTAAACTCTTGCTTTTGCTATGTCTAATCCATGTCAACTACTACACTTTTGTTTTTTTAAGTTCTATTTGCTTTTTCAAATAAGTCTGGGTTTTTTGCATAGTGTCTTAGGATTTTTAATTTTTTCCATTTTTTCCCTTTACTCATCTTTAATTATTTTTAAAACACATTAATTTACAGTTTTTCACCAACAGCTCTATTTTCTGAACAATGATTCTTAGAGTTCTACACCTATTGTTCGTGTGTCTGCTGATGTTTGCCAATCGTGACTATAACTTCAGAGCTGAGAATTTGCTACATTGGCCACGAGAATTCTGAATGACCTGCACTGAGTTTGTATCCTGCAAGAGCCATTTTGTGTACCATGGAGTCCCAGCAGTATCATCCACCCAAGATGAGAAGTATTATTTCATTGACCTGGGGACTCCTGGACCAGTCAAATAATGAAAATGCAAAGCCCTGATCCACATGGAGGTGAGCAAATGGGCGGTGAGATCATAAGGGACACTTCTTTTCCTTCTACTCCTAGCCCAGGATCAACAGACAAGCTTGTGTGGCATCTCCCTTTGTATGTGAGCAGAATGTTTTCTTATAAACCTGTTTTTAGCATTACCAGAAGTCCTTTTAACTCTCCACCTGGCATCAACCCAAGGTCTCATATGCAATATATCTGTGCATCTAAAAAACCCAATCTAAATGTTAGACTGTAAAATCCTAAAAGCCTAAAAACCCAGTCCTCTCTATACCTGCCTCAATGGCCAGGGTTGTCTCACATCTGTTCACCTCCTGGCTATACTCATTCCCAATTCCTACTTGTTTTCCCCTTGGGGGAATCCTCCTTATTCTCTTGTGAGCTCAGCTTGGGGTAGTAGGAAAAATGTTTTCTAAAATACATTGTTTAGCATTTCTAGAAATTTTGAAGTAGGAGAGTTTTCAGGTCATCTAATTTGTCATGTTGTTGGAAGTGGTGAAGCCCTGACCCAAGATTTAATAGTCAAGAGCACTAATTTGATTACTCCCTATTACCTAGACATTAAACATCAAGCTCTGTAGTGTAACTTTTAGGAGACCTTTAGTCTGGCTCATAAATGTTTTTCCAGTTCCATTCTCTTCTGAAGAGAATGCCCTACATTCTAGCCACACAGACAACTCATGGTTACATATGGTTCTCCAAACTTTCACACTACAGCCATCAGTCTTTTAGGCTATGCTGTACCCTTCTCCTGAAGGACCCTTTTCTCATTTCATAAACTTCTTTTTTTTTCATGTTTATTTATTTATTTTTGACGGAGACAGAGACCACACAAGCGGGGGAGGAGCAGAGAGAGAAAGAGGGAGACACAGAATCTGAAGCAGGCTTCAGGCTCCGAGCTGTCAGTGCAGAGCCCGATGCAGGGCTTGACCCCATGAACCATGTTGTCATGACTTGAGCTGAAGTCGGACCCTTAACTGACCAAGCCACCCAGGAGCCCCTCATTTCACAAACTTCTATTCCTTAGCCAAAGCAAACCTCAAATATTGGCTCCTCTGTAACACCCACTCCAATTTCCCAAAACGTAATGAGTCAAGTCCTCTCCTCTGCTCCCATTGCATTCGAATGTATCTCATTTATAATCCTTATCATATTGACCAAGATGCTTTTACATCTTTAACTAGATTTAGATGTTTTAGAGAGGCAGAGTAAGATTTTATCCATCATTCTCAACACATAGCATGGTATATGCCGTATTGCAGACACTCCTAAATGTTACAGCAATTTTCTTGAATTATGAGACTACTCAATTCTTGCATGGAGAATATAACTGGAAATTATAATACTTTTATGTGTTATAAGCAGTCTTAATCATTGAAAATCTGTACATAGTAGTGCTAGGTTAGTCATGATACACAGTGAATATGCTCAATATAGCTCCTGCTTATAATTTTTATTAGAACTTAGTTCTGATTTATGGCTAATTCCCACTTCTGTGTCTGAATGAGTAGTCACTTATAATATAGGAAAAACAGTACAGCTGCAGGACATAGAGATAATCATACAAAACACAACCAGACTATCTTACGCATTGTTATAACTCCATTGTGTAGGACCAGCATGGAACAAGGGCCCAGTGAACACATGGATGAGTAAGCTAGAAGTTATATGATGAAGAAAAGATATTTTAGGCAAATGGCAGGCAAAGAAAGTTACAAGATGTGTCTTACTCATCTTTGTATATGCCTGGCATACAGAGAATATTGTAAAAAGAAATGAATGAATAAATGATGGAAAAAACTTAATTAGGTTGAGCCTGAACACATGAGAACATTCCAGATCTAGAGTTATGGAAAGAGGGAGACCAAAAGGCCAGCATTTTGACTAAAAAGGAAAAATTAACTTTCATAAATCTTTTGGGTTTTGCTTCATTCATGTATGCTAGCCTTACTTGTTTGATCCTCTTGTCCATCCATCCATCCATCCTTCCGTCTATCCATTTATCATTCATTCACTCAAGAAACATTTCCTAAGCATCTGCTATGAACCAAGCACTGTGCTTTTGATTTGGAGATTTTAGTTTGGTATTGAGGAAGACATGGTACCATTAGTATGCTGGAAGCTAATGTTTCTGAAAACTCATTCTGTGATCCATGAATTTATTCATTCATTTATCTAGCAAATTACCTTTGAGCATATCCTCTCTGCCAGATGCTGTGTGAAGCATCAGAGATTAATTCCTTCTTTTATGTATTCATCCATTCAACGAACAGTTCTTAAGCACTTAATAAGTGCCAGGCATAGATAGGGTCTCTGCTTTAAAAAAGCTTACGTGATAATAGTGGTAAGGTTCAGGCAAGACACAAATAAACAAATAATTTAGTTTAAATGATAAGGCAAAACAACAGTAAAATTGGGGTTACCACATATAATCTATGTGGTCTCTGACCTCAGACAGTCAGAGATTTCTAAGGAAGCAGAGCTGTCGCCAGATGATCTGAGTGCTGGCTACCTGGATTCTCTTGACATGCAAAGCCCTATGGGAGCATATACGAGTGTGACCTGGCCTGGAGGCAGAGAATCTGGGTCTTAGAGAGAATGGAGCCAGAAGGACAAGCCCCACACGGAGGCCTCTCTGGCCTGCATGGCATGTCACTAGGGACAGAGCTTCTTGCCCTGTGGCCCAGGGTGACCTGCCTGAGCTGTCTTTGGGGAGGGCAAATATCTGCCTTCAAGCCACTTACCATGTCCCCCCTTGTTGGGAACTTTGACTCAGTGTTGACCTGGTTTTGAACTAGTGACCTGGAGGTGAATGACTCCATATCTCATTACTAATTCCCCACAGCCATGCGGTTCCTCCTGCCAGCCACAAGCAAGAGAGTTTGGCGGGGACAGGGACAGAAGTCCAGCCAGGGGCCCTGAACCCATCAGCCACAGCATCCACCCTGACTTTAGCCCCTTTGGCTTGCCATCTGGCCTCCTGCCATTCCCCCCATCCTTTAGCCTGGTCTGACTGAACAGGTTTTTGGAAGAGGCCAAGGTCACCCTGGGGCCGACCTCCACAGATGGATTCAGCCTGAGACCGCATCTGTGGTCCAGCTCAACCATGAGTGCTCAGGACCAAGGCATAATCCTTCATCATGGTGGATCATCACTAAGCCAAATGAGGTCTGGACCTCAACCAGGTAGGACATGACTAGACCCAGAAACTATAAAATCACATTCCTTGGCTTGACTCCCCCTTTTCTTCACCCCGTTTCCTTCTGTACCCCCAATTTCCTCACTTCCCAGTCCTGTTTGTTCTTCAGGCACTCTTGCCCTTCAAGACACCATTATCACTTCTCTGAGGTTAGTGTTCAAGGGAGAAATGAGCTCCATACATGACCTTGGGCAAATACTGGTGAGAATACAACACTGGGCAACATTGTAGGGTCTTGGTCAAGAAATCTCAGCCCATAGTTCCTTGGGCCAAGGCCCATCACTCTCATGAGAGAGCCAAACCATGAAGGAACACTGGCTCTCTGGATTGCAGCTGGACAGTCTGTTGGAGAGTGAGTGGGGTTGTGGTTAGCGCATCAGGAGCACTGAATTCTTGCTCTAATGGACATAATTACTTTGTGCTTTCATATGGCTGCCATACAAATTGGCATAAAATGCATTCTTTTTTGTAAGGGCTAATGATACAGGGCAATGAAGGTACTTCATCTTTTCTAAAAAATATGGCTTTAATCATCATTCTTTGAGTATGCTTCTCTGAGAGCATATAACACTTCACACTGAACTATTCACGCATTTATTTCCTCCATTAGACTGTGAACTCTTCAAAAATGAGGGTCCTTTCTTGATCATTTTTTTAAGCAAGTAAATGATGAAAGCGATAGCTATGTAGATAGCCCATACAGAGTGAATTTAACTTTTATTCTACCTCTCTCTGGATTTACCTGGATTTATCTCCACTACATCATTTTCTTTCAACTACAGTCATGTCCAATAATTCAGACACTAAAAATAATTTGGTGTAAAACAATTAAAATCAGGGGTGCCTGGGTGGCTCAGTTGATTAAGCTTCCGACTTCATCTCAGGTCATGATCTCATGGTCTGTGAGTTCAAGCCCTGCATCGGGCTTTGTGCTGACAGTTCAGAACCTGGACCCTGCTTCGTATTCTGTGTGTGTCTCTCTCTACCCGTCCCCTGCTCATGCGCTCTCTCTCTCTCTCTCTGTCTCTATCTCTCAAAAATAAACATAAAACTATAATTTAAAAAAACAATTAAAATCAACATTTACTGAAAAGACAAATTAAGGTGTGATGTTTTGATTTACAATAGATTAATTTAAAATGGTGAGCTTCAAAACTGCTTTTGGTACCGTTCAGATAAAGCCAGCTTGCTCCCAGTCTTGAACTATAACGCTCAGGTCACAAGTGGGGAGAAATGATTGTCGCCAGAAATCAGCTGGCAACATGTTTCTTGTGATCACAAAGCACAAAGTCTTGGCTCTAACTCACAATCAGATTGTGTGTCTCCTAGGAGCTTATTGTCCACCATTCTCAGATGCATCCTTGGGTTTGCCAAGTTCAGACAGTCAGAAAACCACCCAAGGGCATTTCAGTCTTTATCACACATCCAGCATTTGAGCAAGGACCTTAAGGAGAACAACTTCCTTAAACTTTGTTTCGATATCATTTTTCTCTGCTTCCACTCCCAGCCATAGTTCATATTAGGGAAATAACACTCTATACTGGACACTCCTCTGAACACAGAAATTCCTACTATTCTTAGAGAACAAAAAGCCACAGTGGGGAATAAAAACTTGCTTGGGTTCATTTGGCAGTCTTGACCTCTCAGTCTATGACTTCTGGGCCTCCAAATAAGGCTCCCCCTGCCGCCCGCCACCCGCCCTTCTCATTTTTTTTTTAATGAGCTCTTTTATCCCCTTCATACACAAAATTCAGTTAAATATACTAAATTAATTTACATGGTCCCTTTTTATGCTCACCATACATCAAGGTTATTTCTAGCACTTCACTTTCTCTGTGACCTTGATCAAGTCACTATGCTACCCCTTTGGAAATCCCTTTCTTCAATTTTAATGGAAAACGAGCAACTTGATGATTTCAGAATTTCCCTCGAGTTTGGAGTGTGTTTTTCTGTTCATCACAGTATTCCTGTTTCCTGGCACAGTCCCTGGCACAGAGGGAAAGCTTAACAAACATTTATTGCATTAGTGAATTAATCCAATAATGTAGTGAGTCCATCAATCGCATGATACTGAAGAGGGAATAGGGGCCTAGTTTTAAGTCCTGACTGTGTCATTAGCTTGCTGGGCGAACTTGGTCAGTCACTTCCCCTCTGTAAGGCCAAAGAGGAAACAAGATTCACCCAAGTTCATACAACTAGTAAGTGCAGAGCTAGGGCTAGAATGCAGATATTCTTGATTCTCTTCTATACAGATGCACTGCTTAGAAATCAGGTCTTTTTTAAATTAGGAGAGGGCATCAAAGGCCACTGATAATCACTATCCAGACCCCAGATTTAGAGCAACCATAAGCTGGAGGAACAACACATGCCTTCAAGAAAGGGGGCCTCCCAGCGGGCCTCTAACCAACGTCTCCTTACCTGCCAAGTGGAGATAGGCAACCACCAAGTGGGTGAGGCGATGTGGGCTGATCTGACAGCCCTGCTCAGCCAGGATTTGCCGTTTCCTCCTAGAGGCAGCTGGTTGGTGTCTAGTCTGCTGACAATGGCATCTGCTTCTACTACTTCCTAGTGTGGAAGCCAGAGTCTAGAGAGGGGCCTTGAAAGTAGGAACTTCAATCAGAGCAGTTTCCTTTGACATAAACATTCTACAGAAGGCAGAGATGGCCTCCATTCTTATTGACAGTGGCCACTGTCAGTGGCCACTGACAGTGGCCCTGGTGGCTAGCTGTCTGCTTGAGGTGACCAGAGCTGGCATGGGGAAGTCCCCCATTTGGGTTCTTCCTGTAAGCTCATCTCTACCTTCAGCTTCCCCCATTGCCCTGCAGGTAGCATCGACTTCACCTTCTCCTTGGCTTCCACAATGAATCAAGGATAGATAGGCTTGAAACCAGACCCCAGGACACAGTCTCATTGTTAGAGAGACCACCAAGTTTGCTGTGAAAGGCATGGGCTTTGGGATCAGACAGACCTAGACCTGCACCCAGTTTTGCTGCTTACTAGCTGTGTGACTTAGAACTAGTTATTTAATTGTCTCTTTGGTTTACTCATCTGCCAAATGGGAATAGTAACAGCTACTTCATGAGATTTTTGTGAGGGTTAAGTGTAAAATATTTCTAAAACACCTAATGCAACACCAGAAACACAATAAGTACTAAATAAATACTAGCTAAACAATTCTTTGGTGCCCTCTGGTTCCCTGGAGTCCTGAGATCCTTCCCAGGAGTTTAAGAGCCCCTTGAGTGGGAAAGGGTGCAGGGAGGAAAGGAGACATGAGGTGGGTTATTGGCCTTCTGCTTTAGCTAAAGCAAATGTTCTGTTATCTGTTGTCCATGTCTGTTCCCCTTCTAAGGAAAGTCTGAAATCTTGCTCTAGTTCAATCCTTTCATATAGCAGACGAGGAAGCAGAGGCCCAGGGACCATAGAAATGTCACAGGGCTATTCCAAAATGATGCTGGGAGTCATTATCCTATGGTGTCTGAAAACACAGGTTCTGCAATTATGCTGTTCAAGTCTGGTGTCTTTTCCATCCCTGCCTAGCTATGTAACCTTAAACCAGTTCCTCCCCTCCTAACCCCCTCACCAGGCCTCAATTTCCTCATCTTTTTTTAAGTTTATTTATTTATTTTGAGAGAGAGAGAGACCCAGGGAGGGGCAGAGAGAGAAGGAGAGAGGGCATCCCAAGCAGGCTCTGCACTGTCAGCGTCGAGCCCAATGTGGGGCTCGATCTGACAAACTGCGAGATCATGACCTGAGCCAAAATCAAGAGTCCGACATTTAACCGACTGAGCCACCCAGGTGCCCTTCAATTCCCTCATCCTTAAAATGAAGGAAAACAGTGTTACTTCCAGGGGATTTTGTGGAGATTAAGTAAATTTTTATATCTAAAGTGCTTAAAATGGCATTTGACATACAGTGTTTTTCAAGCATTGGTGATTATTACAGGAAGTTGACCCCACTTCACAGTGTAGTATAATGTAACTGTAAGATACTGACTTTTAGTATGTGCACATCCTTCACCGCAACCAAGATGCTTCATGAGGTGAAAAGAGCTTCAGCTGCCTGTAACCAACTTGGACACAAGTGAAGTGTCACGTTTCCTCCAGCCCAGAAGCTTGGGCCAGGCTGAGAGACTTAGTTGAATGAAAGGGAAAAGCCCATGCAGGACCAAAAAGATGACTTTAGAAGAGGAGAAGCTCTATTCTAAGCAAGTTCTTCCTCAACAGATATCACTTGGGGGAAACTTGTGGAACAGGACTAAGTGGGGCCGTTTGGGCACCATTTGACCACTAGAGGTCAGTGGAATGTTTGCTAACAATGGAGTGTGGGTTCCTGAGGAGAGGTAGTGTCCACAGCAAGATGAGCCAGGGTACCACCACCACCACCTTCCCTTGGTGGATCTGGGTTTGGTCTGCTTTCCCAGAACTCCCACCATGCACAATTGTTCCCTCACCCCTTCTGTGACCAGGCAGCATTGGCAAGGAAGGCAAAGCTCTGGGCCAAGGATGGAGAGTGTGGTACACTAGAGATCCTTTTCTCCTCTAAAACCAACCTGCCCAAGTGTTCAAGATTGTCAGTGGCCTTCATTTTCTGAGAAATACAGTCCAGACTCTTCCAAGGCCTCCTGAGGTTGGCTTCCCTGATTTCTTCAACATCAAATCATTCTGTCCTCTCTACCCATCTCTGCTCACTCTCCACCCTCTTTCCCCATCGCAAACCCATCTGCAAAACCCTCACCATTCTCTGACACCTGCATAAAATACCATAAATAAATCAATATTCTCCATATAGGATATCTCCAGATATCCTATAAGACATTACCCCTCTCCTAGGCTATTTACCACACACCACTGCGTATGACCATTGTTTTTGTAGTTGTCCTGGCTCATCTACTAGACTGTGAGCTCCTTGAGGTCTTGGACTGTGAAATATTTATTTATTATTTATTTAGGTATACGGTTCCCAGTCCAAATGTGATATTCATAACTATTTGTTAAATGAACATATGAGTGAAAGAATGAGTATGGCCACGATTCAGACACATATTTTTCACTGCAGGCCCATACTAGTATGCATGAGCCTCTATGCAGAAAGAAAGAGATCCAGAAGCTTCCCAGAAAGCTATCCACTTCAGACTGCATCAAGGCAAGCTGGTGCTTCAGTTTCCCCACTCTGCTGGCATTCACCCATGGTCATGTTCTCTTCCTTTTCCTGGATACATAACAGTCACATGTTCTTGCCTCCTTTCCAATCAGATGTCATCATGAGACTAAATTACGGCCAACAGACTGGGAGCAAAAGGATGTGTGCTTCTTCCCAGCCTGGCAAACAGAAACCTACAAGAGACCATCCTCAGTTTGTTGGCTCAAGAGGACCTAGAAAAGATGGAACATGAGTGGAAAGGTGCCTGTGTCTCTATATGACCCCATGCAAAGCCCATGTGCTGATTATGAGCAAGAAATTAACTCTTAAAAATTTTTATTTCTCAGTATATGCTTCACTTGGTAATTCAGTTATGATATTTGGCCATGGTTATTGACTGTACCTTTTGGGTTTTCATTGTTTCAGTGGACATTGACAGGATGCTATAAAAGCTTCTAAGATAAGATTCTATAACAGTACTATACACTGGCACATGACTTGTTTTTTAATTTAAGAAAAGATTCATTTAATTTAAGAAAAATTCCTCATCTGAAGTAACTTTGTTTGCCTAAAAAGGGTCATTTTAGTGAACTATAAGTTCTGAAAACATCCTTTTTAATTAGTTGAGAAAGTCCCTTATTTTTCAACAAAGGGGTTTTGTACACATAATGTGGATTATTTAGTTTAACTCCAGCAAAAGCAATTTTTGTATGTTGGGATAATTGTACAGCATTCATTATAAATGCTCCATAAACATGTTAATCAATCATTTAACAGTAGAGCATATTTCAGGCTCCTTGGTACTGAGCATACTGAAATGTGATTTAAGAGCCCAGGGACTTGGTATCAAAAGGGAATTGGAGCATGAATTCAAGGTATAACTAGATTCATATTTGAACATTGTAATGCATTTTCCTCTTAGTGTTACCAGTGAACAAAGCCAACAAAGTAACCAAATGAGGAGTACCTGGGTGGCTCAGTCAGTTAAGTGTCTGACTTTGGCTCAGGTCATGATCTCACAGCTGGTGAGTTCAAGCCCCATGCTGGGCTCTGCACTGACAGCATGGAGCCTGCTTGCGATTCTCCCTCTCTCTCTTTGTCCCTCCCCCACTCTCTCTCTCTCAAAAAATAAATAAACAAATAACACAGCCAAATGAAAAAGGAAAGAACAAGTAAGTGAAAAACAAAGGGAACAAAAGCAGCATCACAAAAACGATTTTAGTTTGACAAAGACTCATAGTCACGATGGGATTCAAAGTGTAGTTTATTTGAAACATGTCCCAAATTTCCCAAATCTGCCAAAATCATTGTATTTCTTGGTTGATTTTTGAGTTTTAGAAGGGTCAAATCTTTTCATCTTTAGGAAACAGCATGAGGAGGAAGCAGTGGGTCTAATCCCCAAGTGAGAAAACTACTGCTTCTTAAGTTTTCACAAAATGTTCTTGTCTTCTCATTTAACTTTCTTTCTAATGTAAATACAAATTCAAACCTAGACTTAATATAGGTGGGTTTTTCCCCCCTCTATCCGAGTGATGTCATAAATCAACATAAAATCAATGATCCAAAATGCTTGGTGGGTAAAGATAATCCTAAGTATTTCTGGATGGTGAATTGGTATGTAAAAAATTGCATTGACTACCATGTGTTCTGGGGCTGGCTCTTTGACTGTATGTGTACAATGATGCAAAGTTAAAACAGAGCCTGGAAATTTCGTTCTACATCTAACTACTGAAATCAGTGTTTCAATCTCTTAGTGGAAATTTTCAGTTGCTTGAGTCTGTATTTGAGAAATTTTTTTTATGTTCAACATCATTTATGTTGTATTACAACACATGTAGAACTGATAACCTGTGGCATACTTTTCCAGAACACTCTCTCTCTCTTTACACATATATGTATATGTACATGTATATGCATATGTATACATATATATGTAAGTGTGTGTGTGTGCTATATATATATATATATATATATATATATATATATATATACAGGTGTATATATAATGTATAATATATACATGCAATGATTGTGACATGCATAAATATTTTTTAAACACAACAGTGGCCTATTCACATCTTTTGATTATGCTTCTATTTACTTAGTTTGGCATAAAAATGAGCTTCTATATCATGTGGAAAATATATAAATGTTATCTGGTATTGCTCTTAGATGTAAGGCTAATTAATGCTAAATCACAAACAAACAATATTTTAAATAACTTTTTATAGAGCACAAGCCACAGCTCTTTGGGCTGCAGGAAGGATGGTACCTTGGAGGAATTCAAAGGTCAGGGATTCTTTTTTACCCCTCGCTGTTTCAAAACATATGAATCATGGAACTTTAGAGCGAGAATGAATGTACCTAACCCCCAAATTTTATTTCACAGATAAACAAATTGAGGACCAGCAAGATGAGTCAACTCATGCAAGGTCACACAGCTATTTGGTAGCAAAAACAAGATTAAAGTGTAGGCCTTTTTCTCCTTCCGCATATCAGGCTTTCAAGGGTGTCCCAGAGTGAGCCAAACCAATCCCTGAGAGGCCAGACCACTCTGTACTGCTTCTCTCTGTTGTAGTCTCTTTCTGCCTTGCAGCATGGAGTAATTCAGGAGACTGCACAAATACTGAAAAAATGTCAGGCAAAGATATTAAGTTTCTATATGATAAGAAAAAATAACGGCTTGCAGCCCTGGAACACTAGGAACCCAAGATCAAAACATTAAGCCAAGTGCAGCAGGGATTAAGGCTACAGTACAGAAGGAGTTGGGGAGGAGCCACTGGTTGGCTGGTCGGTTAAGCATCCAACTCTTGATCTCAGCTCAGGTCACGATCTCACGGTTCGTGAGTTGGAGCTCCATGTTGGGCTCTGTGCTTACAGCACAGAACCTGCATGGGATTCTTTCTCTCCCTCACTCTCTGCCTCTCCCCTGCACACACACACACACACACACACACACTCACACACACTCCCAAAATAAATAAATAAACATTAAAAAAAAAAAAGAAGTTGGGGAGAATAGAAGGTAAATTAACTGTAGGAAAAGGAGTCCTAAAAATGTCCTTTGGCTCAGTCTTGACCCGTCCCCTGGATCTCATCTCCATAGTGACTATCAATCTGGGGACACCTGTGTGGGAAGTTTCCACCTTGTAAGAGAACACGTAAGATAATCATGAGCAGCCTGTTGGTAGAAATACGGATGGTAAAAATGTTGTGGTTTAGTTTCAGACGGAAATGAGGAACACGT
Source organism: Panthera tigris (assembly GCF_018350195.1). Taxonomy (NCBI): domain Eukaryota; kingdom Metazoa; phylum Chordata; class Mammalia; order Carnivora; family Felidae; genus Panthera; species Panthera tigris. The sequence continues at coordinate 38,609,636 of NC_056666.1, forward strand.
TATAGGAAACTGGAAGAAAGGGGATCCTTGTTAAAAAGTGGCAGAGTTTGGCTGATTTCTAGTGTTTTGTGTTCTAGTGTTCTTGTGCCTTGTAGGACTCGCAAACAATGAAATTCTCAATTTAGCTAAGGAGCTTCGTATGCAAAGTGTTGAAAGAGCGACTTGATCCCTCCTAAGGGCTTACTGTAAAATGAAGGAAAGAGATCAATTGAAGACAGAACTGTTCAACAAAAAAGAACCAGAACTTGAGATCTGGATAATTTGCAGGCTATACATATTGCAAAGAATAAAGTTTGCTCTGAAGAGATCACGGAGGGTGTGCGCTAAGCAACCAGAAGGGTCATGGGTCCGACTCATGAGTTTAATCAGCAGAGACCAAGAGAGATGGGATTATATTGGCAAAACCCTTACAGGTTTTAACTAAAGGGGACAGGGAAAGCTGGAAGGGAAAGAATGAAAGCTGTTGGACTTTTTAGATTCTACAAGATGAGACTGTAGGGCTACTTAGCTACAAATGTGTGCTATCCTTCCAGAAAAGGGAAGGAGAATCCCGAAGGCAATTTAGAGGTCAGCAGGGCTGCCATTCCACCCCAGGTCCAGAGTGCACAGGCCAGCGGTCTGGAAGGAACAGGGAGGGGCAAAGCTGTCTCTACCGCTGTGTCAAAGGACAGGACCCCTACAGAGATCCACAGCCTGCGCTGTCCTTCTTACCCCTACAGAGAGCCTCAGTACCTTGCACAGCCATGGGGGTGACACTGTCATGGCAGTGAGCCTGGAGGGCAGAGCATCGAGCCAAAGACAAGTATTCTCGAGCCGTAAGAGCTCATGGAATTCACCTTGCTAGGTTTTGGACTTGCTTGGGACCTGTTACCTTTGCCTTCTTTCCAACTTCTCTCTTTTGGAATGGGAATGTCTGTCTTGTGCTTGTCCCACCATTGTATCTTCAAAGCACATACCTTGTTTGGTTTTACAGATTTACAGCTAGAGGGGAATTTTTGCCTCAGGATAAATAGCACCTCAAATCTCATTCAGATTTCATTTAGATGAGACTGGACTTTAGATGTTAGAAACGATGCCGTAATGAGTTAAGACACTGGGGGCTATTGGGATGTACTGCATGTATTTTGCACACAACAAGGACATATTTGGAGGGGGGCAAGGGGCATAATTCTCTGGACTGAATTGTATCTCCTCTAAAATGTGTATATTGAAGTTCTAACCCCCAGTATGATGGTATTTGGAGATGGGCTTTTGGAAGGTAATTAGGCTTAGATGAGGCCATGAGGGTAGAGCCCCCATGATGGGGTTAGTATGATTATAAGAGAAAAGATCTTTCTCTCTCTCCCTCCTTCCCTCCCTCCTTTTCTGCCACATGTGGACTCAGCAAGGAGATCAATGTCAATAAACCAGGAAAAAGACTCACATCTGGAACTAAATCTTCCAGCACCTAGATCTTGGACTGCTGGACTCCAGGACTATAAGAAATAAATGTTTGCTGTTTAAGCCACCCCATTGGTGGCATTTTGTTACAGCAGCCCAAGCAGACTAATACAACAACCAAAAGGGCTGGGACCCTTCACAAAGAAAACACTAGCTACACAACTTGCAGCAGACAAATCTGCAAATGACATGGATAGGCAGAAATTAAAAAAAAAATACATGCATCTCAGGATAGAAATCAGAAACACAAGTCCTAACGTAGCACTAGTATCTTTTTTTTTTAATTTTTTTTAAACATTTTACTTATTTTTGAGAGAGAGGCAGAGACAGAGCATGAACAGGGGAGGGTCAGAGAGAGGGAGACACAGAATCTGAAACAGGTTCCAGGCTCTGAGCTGTCAGCACAGAGCCCGACGCAGGGCTCGAACTCACAGAGTGTGAGATCATGACCTGAGCCGAAGTCGGCCACTTAACCGACTGAGCCACCCAGGCGCCCTAGCACTAGCATCTTTATAGAGGTCAGAGATACCTGACATATTTGGGTTTTTAAAAAGTGAGCTGAAGTACTGAGAGATCAGGCATCTCAGATCCTTTTCAAAAGCACTTCTTTTGGGAAGTCTTCCCTGACTCTTTCCCTGCAGGTTTAGGAACGTACTCCACAGAAATATTTCCGGTGACAGCAGGGTCTACCAAGCCCCATCTGAGCAGGGCAGGTAAGGATGCATATTCTTTCCTTGTCTACACTGAATGACAGGAAGAGCCAAAGTAGAGAGTCCTCATTTTTATCTCATTCCGGGCCACCCTCTAGGTAGCAAAAACCCTTCATGTAGTTTATGGCACTTTATTGTGCCTTCATTGACTCTCCTAACAAACCCTGTGAAGTGGTTGGTATCATCAGCCCATCTTAAAGATAAGAACATTGAGGCTCACAAAAGTTAAGTAACTCGCCCAAGGTCACCCCATTACTACACAGAAGAACCAGGACCCCAGCCCAAAACATCTAACTCCAGAGACGGGATGCTTAACGCTACACAGCATTGTCTCTCCAGGCATGTTCATGCGCGTGTGTGTATACACGTGTGCACAACTGGAAGGCATGTGGCAGAAGGACAGGGGAATAAATTGTTTATGTCTATTCAAACTTTTTGAGTGAGAGTTCCACACCTGAGGGGTGGATTGCTATTGCTTACTAATAAAATAATGTATTTTGTGTTAATGCTTGTGCTTATAAAATACTTACTATTGAAAAACTCTTTCTTCCAGAAATGAAGACTGGGGGAAGATATGACACAGAAGCAATGGGGTTGGTCATTGCCGTCCCTATCCGTTCCTCCATTTATTCTGCAAATGTTCATTGAGCTCCTTTCCTGTGCTAAGCACAGCACAGGCAATGCAGGCCTCCCTGGATGAGACACCCTGTCTGCACTGGCCATCATCATGTTCAAGACTCCACTGGAGTTGATCTTCCCATGATGCCTTGTCAGGGCAGCCTCTGGCCAGATCTCTCTGGTACCTGTGTAGACCATCTCTGTGGCAGATGTAGCCTTTGCCCTGGCATTCAGCGGCAACAAGAAAGGAATGTTGCTTTCATTCTTCCCAGGCTCTACCTGGGTGTGGTGGGCGCTGCTGTCACCAGAAGGCTTCTGTAAATAAAGCCTGCTTAATCTCCTTAGCCGGATGGTAGTGTCAGCCGGCTGGGAGCCGGCAGGAAAGCAGCACCATGCTTTAGATTCCCCAAATTGTTAGAGGCCGTGGGTGAGCCACAGCAGATCCCACATGAACAGAGGGACCTGCGTTGGCTTGCCCGAGGGAGGGGAGTTGAGTTCAGGGTTTTCTCTCAGTCTGCTGTTCTGGGCATGCTCTGTGAGGCGTCTTTACCAACACAGGGGGACTGACCAAATTCCCTGGGTGCCAGGCAATTGAGCGGTTTCCAGGAGCACCAGCATTGCCCCTTCCTTCCCACTGGATAGCCCTCCAGGGTTTACATGAGAAATCTGAACTCCTCAGCCCACCCATGAGACTCACTGCAACATGACATGCCCAGGGCTATAGAAGAGAGGGTCTCCAGAGCTTACTCAATTTGTGAGACCCTCTTTCAGAAAAAGAAAGCAAAATACCTAGGGTATTTTTCCGCAGTCTTGGAAGGGGTTCATGGCAGTGAGGGGGCCTGAAGCCTAAACTTTATAACATTATGAAAACACCCACTTTTTCGCACACTTACCTTTTTAAGGCTTTTCTCTCCTGACTCCAACCAACATGGATCCCTCCATTCCAGCCAACATTTCTACTCAGTGGGCATCTCCCATATCCTGTTTGACATTCTTACTTATGCTTCTGTGACATAAGTCTGTATGTAACATGACCATCAACTTGAGATGCTACAATTAACAATAATAATTTTTACAGTGACTATTTTACTGGGTGCCCCTGCTATGTCAATATTGTGCCAGATGCTTACATCCTGCAAGATAGTGATCTATTAAACACTATTAAGTTCGTGTTGTGTGTTACATCTCAGAGATGTTAAGTGTCTTGCCACTGACCCCATAGCAAGCAAGTAGCAAAAAAAATAGCATAACTTAAAAATTGCATTTTTCTGACTTCAAAGTCTACACTCTTTTACCTACCTACATCAAACTGCTTCTATTCCTTTCTGTGTTCTCTGTAATGTCCCCTTCAAAGCATAGTGCCAGACACCTGATACCTGGATGAAAATGGGGGCCAAATATTCACAACTTGGTATTAGAAAAATACTAGGCTTCCTAAATGTTTCCTATTTAATGGTTGTTAATTGGCATCCTAGTTCTGCTTTTTACATACATTGACCCAGCCCATGTGTATCAGTTAGCAATAATAATCACAGCAATGATGCTGTGGGGAAAAAAAATCACCCTGAAATTCAATGGCATGCAACTATGAGCATTTATTCTTATGCATCTGCAGGTCAGGAGGGACTTGGCTGATAAAGGGTAGGCTCAGCTGGGCTTGGCTTGGTTTCTGACCTGCTCCTTGGGTCTTTCATCCTCCCTGGGGCAGTGGTTTTGCAGGGTAAATTCATCTCAGGACAAAGAGAGGTGCACAAGAGGATAAGGGCAACCATCGAAGCACGTTTGAGCCTTTGCCCATGTCACATTTTCTAACATATTGACCAAAAAGTCATATGGCCAAGCTCAAAGTCCACAGCCAGGGACTCCACTCTGCCCACAATGAGGCCACAGTAAGGGAGAGGTCCTGACATCATTACCAGGGGTGAAGGGCTGAGACTAGCAATCAACCTACCACAGTGTAAAGTCGAAGACAAAAATGCCCACCACTCATCTTAAAACTCTCAAAATAGGCTTCCCGTCAATTCAGGGTATCATGATATTCTTTTCAGAATTCTCCACTTTAAATTCCAGTACAAACAAATACATGCTATGTAACATTGTCAGAGAAGAGAAGGGAGAATAGGGAAAGCACTGAAAGGTCAGAAATGCTGGGTTACCCAGCTGCCAAGGGGAAGAAGGCCATGCAAACTGAAATCTACTCCTAGGGTACTACAAAGGTAAATCTTGGGGAAATAACTCAAGCTCATTCCCAGGTGTCCTGGTCTCATTTTAAATAACCGTAGAGGAGTGCCCCCAATTCTCCACCATAAAAGATGGCTAAGGAACTTTCCAAGTCATTTGATATGAAGAAGTGAGGCAGACTACATTCTTTCCCCGAACCCGTACTGGGATTAAAAGTTTGGTGACCTACCTGTATTGGAGCTAGCAATCTGTCTGTTAAATTGGACTAATTCTAGCCTGGGGGAATGTCAGATAGACAGAGGAAAGCAAGTGGAATGCATTCACAATAAAACAAAGGAACAAAAGGTAAAATAGCACAGTGGAATTTTTGAGGAAGAACCCCCTACTTAAGTTGTCAGGGGACGCATTCTACTTTCAAGAGTGTTTTGTCATTGTCACTGGAAATTAATGTCAATGATCACTTTTTAAAAATATCTTTTAAGAAATACGTGTAGTAATGATGCGTTTTTTTAAAGAGCCCAGAAATGGATGCACCAACACAGTCAGGGGATTATTTCTGGGTAGTGGAATCAAAAGCAGTTTTTATTTCTCCTTTATTTCATTTTTACTTTCTGTTTCTCCTGTGTTGACCCCATATTAATGATATAATAAAAAGGAAAAAAGGTTTAAAAAAAAAAGGAATAAACTTAAAAATGTTTGTTTCTAGAGTCCCTGGGTGGCTCAGTCAGTTAAGTGTCGACTCTTGATTTCAGGTCACGGTTCGTGAGTTCAAGCCCTGCATTGAGCTTGGTGCTGAAAGCGCAGAGCCTGCTTGGGATTCTCTCCCTCTTGCTCTCTGCCGCTCCCTCACTTGTGCTTTCTCTCTCAAAAATAAACAAGCACACATTTTTTTAAAAATGTTTGTTTCTAGAAATGGTTAGTCATGGAGCAACCATGTTTATAATGCATCCCAAAGTGTATTCTTCAGACACTGGTTCCCATGCTATTAATAGTTGCCTGGTAGTGGTGATGGGTTCTGTGATGAATCAATCTGGGAAGATCTGTCTTAGACCAAATTAAAACTTAATTTTATCTGTATTAGACCAAATTAAAACTTTCTTTAAAAGAAAAGAAAATAAGAGAAAAGAAAAGAAATGAAAAGAAAAGAAAAAAGAAAGAAAAAACTGCAAGAGTGAATAGTCAAGAAGAGAGCAGAGTATAAGCAATGTTTCCAACCATACCACACCCATGATCCCTTCTTCAAGAAGTAGCTTTCCAGAGTAGCACTCCTTTGGAATTGTTGTTCGAGGCCAACATTGCCCAAATATCAATTCTGGCATAAAGAACAATAAGTTGGGGGGTTCCTGGGTGGCTTAGTCGGTTAAGTGTTTGCGGTTTAGGTCATGATCTTGCCATTCATGGGTTGGAGCCCTGCGACGGGCTCTGTGCTGACAGCTCAGAGCCTGGAGCCTGCTTCAGATTCTGTGTCTCCCTCTCTGCCCCTTCCTTGCTTGTGCTCGCTCTCTCTCTCTCTCTCTCTCTCTCTCTGAGGAATACAAAAAATAAACACTAAAAACAAAAAAGAATGACAAGTTGGTTAGGCAAGACAGTTGGACTGAATTGCTGCTAGACTGGACACCTGACCAGGTGTATTGCCCTCCCCTGTGCCTTGTTGACCCTCCTTTTCTTTCTTTCTTTCTTTCTTTCTTTCTTTCTTTCTTTCTTTCTTTTTCTTTTTTAAATTTTTTAATCTTTATTTATTTTTGAGAGAGAGAGAGAGAAGCAGAGAGAGGGAGACACAGAATCCAAAGCAGGCTCCAGGCTCTGAGCTGTCAGCACAGAGCCCAATGTGGGGCTCAAACTCACAAACTGTGAGATCATGAACTGAGCCGAAGTCGGACGCTTATGGACTGAACCATCCAGGTGACCCATGGACTCTCCTTTTCAGACCCCCTATCCATCCTGCATGCCTTCTTCTCTGCTGTCCCAGAGCTTCAGTGTCAGAACAGGCTGGTAGCCTGGACATGTTCAAACTCCTCAGTTGAAGCTAGATGCTGTTCCACTGTGCCCTCATAGTAAACTGGGCTATACCTTTACATAATTTATATCATTCATTCTTTCAAGCCATTATTCATTCAAAATGGCGTGCCTTACATGAGAAAGACACGGTGCTAGGTACTAGGGATACAGGGGTGAGAAAAACACTCTCTTTGCCTTCTTGAAGCTTAAATTCTATTCAAGAAACTTGAAGAAATACAACTGGATATTAGAAGGCTCACTGATGAGAAGGCAATAGAAGAATCAATAAGAAAAGTCATGGTTTGATCATTGTTAAAACTGGGAAGTGGATCTGTGGTTATTTTTACTGTTCTCTCTGTTTTTGTAAATGCTCAGAATTTTTCATTAAAAAAAAGGTTTTTTTAAATGAAAAAAAGAATCACACAACTGTAAGCAGAGTTGTCTCTATGGCAAGTGTCCCAAAGGAGACATAGATGGTGCAATAAGAGCACATAATGAGGAGATCCCTGTAGGTAGGGGAGCTTTTCTCAGATGAACCAATGAGTGAACTGATTTCAAAAAGAACGAGCAGTTACTAAGAAGCTGCAGGACAGCGGGAGGGACAACAGAGGGGACAGCAAGAGAGTAGAGCTTATGCTGGAGGGAGCGCCACACGCAGGGGCTGAAGGAAGCCAAAGTGACTGGAGCCCTGGGGAGGAGAGAGAAGATGCTGGGAGAGACACCAGAAAAGTAGAAGCCAGACCAGGTCTCCTCCTCCACTAGCCAGCAGTGGACCACCAAAGGAGGCAGTGAGCAGGTCCTGTTCATCTCTAGCCTTGGTCTCTAGTGTCTGCAAAACAAATGCACAAATGAATATATAAAGAATGAATGAGGGGCACCTGGGCGGCTCAGTTGGTTACGTGTCTGACTTTGGCTCAGGTCATGATCTCATGGTTCATGGGTTTGAGCCCCTCATCAGCCTCTGTGCTGACAGCTCAGAATCTGGAGACTGCTTCCGATTCTGTGTCTCCCTCTCTCTCTGCTCCTCCCCCGCTCATGCTCTGTCTCTCTGTCTCTCTCAAAAATAAATATTTGAAAAATGTTTTTAAAATGAATGAACAGACCATGGTTAGGCAGAGAAGCCAGTGCCACGTGCACTCAGGTGGTCAAAGTCCTCAGGTGTTCTGTCCTAAGTGACCCCCTCTGAGATATATCCCTTCCTGCCTCTAAGACTAGCAGTGGTTGGCATCAGACAGCCAAAGTTCCCCACCTCTGTTGTTTCCTTCTGTGTGGAAAGCACCTCCATCCAGAGCTGTCTGTCACGGGGCATCCCTGACCCCTGCCTCTCTGCACACCCCCCCACTCACTCTGTACAGGGGAGGCAGAGTGGTGGACTTGATTGGTGAGTCTGGAAAGAAAAACTGGACAGCCACTGCCCACAAAGCATGCTTTCTGCCCTGCTTCTCTGTGCCCTCAGATTTATACAAGGCCCTTCCCCAGGGAAGGCAGCATGGCTCAACTCTGGTGTGACTAAGTGGGCAGTCTGCCCAGTGCTGATGTTTCATATTAGTTAGCCCTCTTGCCCCTAGATATAAACCACATCCTCCAATTTATCAATACTGAAGTGATAGTTTAGCTCCTGTCACTTCCTCCTTTGTCTTATTTATTTGATGGTTCTGAATTGAGATGGAAAAGAGGAGCTTTATTTATGGAACCCTCTCAGAGACCTCTACATCAATGCTTCCACTATTCCTCCTAAGGAACACCACCCTCTGGGGCTCCCAGCATTGGCTTGGCTACCTGTCTATGGCCTCCAGGCCACAGCCCTGCTTCCCCTCAAGATTGCACTTGAACTTCCTATCTCTGCTTTTGGTCTTTGCTGGAAGATCAGACGCTCATTCTGCCATTCATTTATTTTAATAAGTTATTTAAATAAGTTTTAATAAGTTTAATAAGAAAGAAGCACATGTGAAAAACAAGATCATTTCAGAGACTAATAACCACTCTAAAAATGATAGAAGGCAATGTGATCGAGAATATCTATGGGCAACTTTAGCCTGAGTACCAGGAAGTGGAATTTAAATGCAGTCTTGAATGAGGGGTGCCTGGGTTGCTCAGTCAGTTATGTATCCATCTCTTGATTTCAGCTCAGGTCACAATCTCATGTTTCATGGGATTGAGCCCCATGCCAGGCTGCTCTGGGAGTGGAACCTGTTTGGGATTCTTTCTCTCTGTCTCCCTCTGCTGCTCCTCAACTTGTGTTCTCTCTCTCTCTCTCTCTCAAAATAAAATAAAATATAAATGGAAACTTGAGTGAGAAGAAAGTAGCCATGCAAACATCTAGAGGAAGAGTGCTCTGGGCAAAAAGAATGCCATTGCAAAGGGCCTGAAGTGGGAATGAGCTTGATGTGTTTGAGAAAGGAAAATAAGGATGCTGTGGCTGAAACACAGTGACAGAGGGGACCATAATGGGGGCTGAAATTAGTTTGGCCAGGGCCAAACCACACAGGGTCTTGTGGGCTGTGGTGAGGAATTTGGAGTTTGGGTCAAAGTCCAACGTGAAGCCATTGGTTGCTATCTTGGCTGGGAATCCTGGAACTTTGGTGTCCTTTTTTTTTTTTTTAATGTTTATTTATTTTTGAAAGAGAGAGCGTGAGTGGGGGAGGGGCAGAGAGAGAGGGAGACACAGAATCTGAAGCAGGCTCCAGGCTCTGAGCTGTCAGCACAGAGCCCGACATGGGCTTTGAACTCATGAATTGCTAGATCATGACCTGAGCTGAAGTCAGATGCTTAACCGACTGAGCCACCCAGGTGCCCTGGGACTTTGGTGTTCTTGACCCTAGACTGTACTCCATCTAGCTTGAACCCTTTTTTGGAATATATCATGAAGAACACTGGTCCATTCCCTTGATATTCACTGTTCTCATAATGGGATTGTCACTCTTGTCAAATAGAAAAGTGAGATTATAATCATTAAGAGTTCCGGGGCGCCAGGGTGGCTCAGTCGGTTAAGCATCTGACTCTTGATTTTGCCTCAGGTCATAATCTCATGGTTTGTGAGATGGATACCCATGCCAGGCTCCGCACTGACACTGTGGTGCCTGCTTGAGATTCTCTATCTTTCTCTCTCTCTGCCCCTCTCTTTCTTGCTCTCTCTCTCTCTCTCCCTCTCTCTCTAAATACATAAACTTTTAAAGTCAATAAGTAAATAAATTATTAAGCATTCCAAGTTAAATTCTACCCTTTCAGACATAGCCATGGGTATTTGTTGGGTTTTTATTTGTTTTTGTTTTGAGTTTTAAGAATTACAGTAAAGGGTCAATGCTTAACCCAAACAAGTGACTCACTGATAGTAGGATATCAGGCAGTTCTGGGGAAAACCTCTGGGATCCCTTCAGGTCTCCAGACTGGGCAACCCCCTACTCTGTGTGTGCATAATTCTAGTCGGGGACAAGCTCTGAGAAAAAGAAAATACAGTAAGAGTGGGCAGGAAAAGCGAAAAGGAGTGCCAATTATTTCAGTTGAAAAAAGCCAAGAAACTGGAAGTGCATCTCCCGAAGAGAGAAACACATTGCAACATGGGTGGGGAAATCCCCTCCTTAATTAAGTGGCGCTTTGAAAGCAGACCTGAACAGAGAGGAGGGGAAACCCACAGTGTGTAAGCTGTCTTGTGGAGTTTATTGTTCAGAGCAGGTGTTATTGGGGAATATAGGTGGGAGGGGGTATAGAGGGGGAGAGACAACTCATGCTCAGCTGGGAAATGTACCACCTAAAAACTAAAGACTCCACCTTCTTCACTTTGCCTGTCAAGAACCAATTCTGGGCACTTGAAAGAGAGAGGCACCCACTAGATGTCCCGAACCCTTAAAGCAGCCCAGAATCAGCTTTATGCTCAATAACCTGATTGACTGCAGGTCTTCAGAGTCACCTGTCACTTCCTGTAGATGAGGATGAGGCTTTTGTCTCTAGTAACCAAGTCTCCCAACCAGGATAAAGCTTCAGGGGTCACAGTCTGTCTCTATCACAGGACAACTGGAATTTCCCCGATCTTAAAGAGCCCCAGGGTCACAGGGATCTCTAAAGCGTGCGTTTTCGGAGGACTCAGGTGAAGTGCCCCCTACTCCTCTAAGCTGCAAACCTTCTAGACTCACATATTTCCCAAATAGTTACGGTGCAGCTGGAGGCAGAAGGTTTCAGTATTATCTGGAACACTTCTTTCTTTGATCTGTGTGCCATGCTATCAGGAGCAGAAATCAGAAAGAGGCATTCTGCTTTGCTATGCAGCCAAATGAGGAACCACTAAATCCCCTGGAAGGTCCCCCTCACTTGCAGTGCCAGCTGGGGCAGCTTGGCGGGGAGCCCAGCTGAGGAGGCTGTTAGCCTCTTCTTCTTTCCGTCAAGATCTCTATCTACAAATTGCAGTATGAGACCTGCCAGACAGTGATGGGGAGAGAGAGCCCATGGGGAGACCTGGATAAGCCAGGTACCAGTGCAATCAAAAGTGAACAAAACAATTACGAAAAGCAAGGGAGGTATGCAGGAAAGCAAGAATGTCCCATACTTGTTTGAGTTGAGATCCTGCCTGGGCTTGAGGCAGGACGGATGGGGTTTCTGAAAGTGCCCCCTCCTTATCCTTCTTTCCAGGTTCAGTTCAGTTCAACCCAGCAAACTTGTACTAAGTGTCTGTAATGACTCTGAGGGTGAGCGAAGGGGCATGGCTGTGCCCCACCTGCGGTGGGGGAGGCTCCTAGCTAGAGCAGGGCTTGGCACACTGTGACTCCCAGGCCAATGTGGCCCAGTGCCTGGTTTTGGAGAGCCCACAGGCTAAGCATGATTCTCACTTTTATACCTGTTTTTTTTTTTAATCAAAAAAGGAATCATACATTGTGACATATGAAAATTATGAAATTCAAATCTCAACATCCAGAGATGAAGCATTATCGGAACGCAGTTACTGTCCATGGCTGCTTTTGCCCCACAGAGGCAGGGCTAAGTAGCTGCATCAGACACCATCCAACCCACAAAACCTAAAATATTTACTCTCTGGCCCTTGCCAGGGACAGGTTGCTGACCCCTGGACTAGGGTTATGTTCCCAACAGCTGTTGCACCAAGGGTAATGAGTCCATTTCCAAAGCTAAGAAAAAAAATCTCATGCTATCTAAGCTTTCTCACATACTCTATTACTTCTAACAAATGACTTCATCACCACTTTACCTGCTCCTCTGCTGTTTCTGTTGGGTTCTTAATATTCTGTGGAGGTGAAGGGAAGGACTCAGCCTCCCCTAAAAAAGTTCTGAAGTGAGGGGCACCTGGGGGGCTCGGTCAGTTAAGCGGCTGACTTCGGCTAAGGTCATGATCCCATGGTTCGTGATTTCGAGTCCCACATTGGGCTCTGTGCTGGCAGCGTGGAGCCTACTTAGGATCCTCTATTTCCCTCTCTCTCTGCTCCTGCCCCGCTTGCACAGCATTCTCTCTCACTCTCTCAAAAGTAAATAAATAAACATTTTTTAAAAGGGTTTTGAAGTGCAATGAGAGTAAGTTTGGGGTGAAGTGGCAGGTGCTGGCTGTGGTAGAGCACCCTGAGTGACACTCAGAGACTGCATGGGTTCAAATCCAAGCCCCGCCACTAACAAAAGTGTGACCTCAGGCAAGCTGTTTCCCTTCACTCTGCCTCAGTTTCATGATCTATAAATTGGACATAATAAAAATATTTACTTAACAGCGTTTTCCCAAAGATTGGTTAGTTAAAGATTGAAAGCACTTAATAGCGGGCCCATTATTATTAGCATTAGCCAGCATTATTAGTGAGAAATGTCACAACTCTTGAATTTTGTAAAGCTTACATACTTGCACATTATTATTTAGTGATTAGTGATGCTGGCTAATGTTTACGTTGCTCTAATAACGAATTTAGTTTGCTTGTTTGTTTTATTTTTAATATTTTTTAATTTTTATTTATTTTTGAAAAAGATACAGTAGGGGAGGAAGGAGCAGAGAGAGAGGGAGAGAAAGAATCCCAAGCTGACAGCGCAGAGCCTGATGCGGGACTCGAACCCATGAACAGTGAGATCATGACCTGAGCTGAAACCAAGAGTCTGACACTTAACCGACTGAACCACCCAGGTGTCCCTAGTTTGCTTATTTTAAAACAAACTTTGGCAATAAGCTAAAGGGAACTTAACTAGTTGTAAAATTAAGCTGAAATCTCTCTAGAGAAAAACCATCACAAAGACCTGACATAAGTTCATTTCCTACAGTGTAGACACAGACAGGGGCCAGCTGAGAGCCAAACCCAGCAAGACAAGCAGGATGTGTTTTTCTGTTGAACATTAAAAGAACTTTCTTGTGGCAGCAAAATATAGAGCAGAGAGTTAAAGACATGTTAACCCTGATAGACACCCATAACACACTAGAAAAGCTAGTTAGCAACTGCTAAAAATAAATCTGGACAAAAAATAAATACATTTAAAAAAGAACAATAAATAAATCTGGACACCCACAGTGGGTGAAAATTTTATTCAGAACTGTTTAATAAATATGAAGCTAAACACCAAGATACTTGGTATTTTCCCATGCATTATATTATTTTGAACTTTGATTTGTACAAATAAAAATTGATGAGTAATTTAAGTGGGAGTTAAGAATGTAATAAAGAATTACATTTTGGTAGAAAGTTTACTGAAGAGCCAATTCCACTTTTTCAACTTCTCTTCACCTGCAGGAAACACTTGAAGCCTGTAGACCCATGGGCAGGCATCTATGTTCTTTGAGATGGCAGTTCTCCCAAATACACAGATATGACTAGGAAGAAGAAACCGTCACCTTCGCAAGGCTTGCCTGGTAGCCCCCATCCTTCTGAGTAACGATCAATATCACAGTGTGACAAAGAGAGTGGTGACTGTGTCACAAACACCAGCCCTCTCACCAGTGGCTCTGTGACCTTCGACAAGCCATTTACCTTTCTGGCCTCAGTTTTCTCATCTGACAGAAGAGGTGAGCTGACTGGTTGAACTTTGGGCTTCCTCTGAATTATTAGATGCCATGACCTTTTAAGTTGCAAACTAGCAACATAACTCTTGTCATCCCTGCTATTGTATTTGGTCAACTCTTGAGGGTGGGTAGTAGGGGCAGGTGCAGAGAAACAGCATGAGTAAGATGACAAACGCAATTTACAGATATTCTAAAACTGTATTTTCTCTTTCTGTGAAAGAAACTCATAAGAAACCGAGAGGATTGGCTTTGGTTTGACCTTTCCACCTTCTATTAAACATCTGTCATGGGCTGACATGGTCCACGATGGAAGAACTGCTTAGAATTGTGTCCATGGCAGCTTTCTGTATTAATTGATTGCACATTGGCTAGGAAGGAAAGAGAGAGAACCTGGGTCATCCATGAAAATCCCTTCATATCACCTATGGTATTTATAATTTTGGGGGGAATCATAAGTTGGCATGCCCCATTTTTAAAAAAAAATTTAAAGTTTATTTATTTTGAGAGAGAGAAAGAGAGAGAGAGAGAGAGAGAGAGAGAGAGAGAGAGAATCCCAAGCAGGCTCCACACCCTGCACAAACCATGAAATCATGACCTGAGCTGAAATCAAGAGTTGGACCCTTAACCGACTGAGCCACCCAGACACCCAGCATGCCCCATTTCTTTCCCCACCTTTCTCTCTTCTTACTTGCCTACCTGCCTTTTAACTTCAGTCAAGCAAATCGGCTACTCTCCTTGACCTTCCTGAAGGTCAGACTATTTCTTAGGCATTAGGATGTGACACTCTGCCCTGCAGGGAACGTGAGGAAGACTGGCTGCAGGTTGCAGTTCCATTGCTTAAAAAGGACAATAACAAAGAAGTGCCTGTGGGGAGGCATTTACCACTGCCCTGCTGGAGCTTCACTTCTCAGACTTGGGGAGCCCATCACACCCTTATTTTGAAAGAAAAGAAAGAAAAATAACAAATGTCCTCAGAGAAGACCCTACTCCTGGGATGAGGATCACTCCCTCCCAAATTGTGCATTGGGGCAACAACTAGACAGGGTGGGAGTAATTGGGAGGCAAATCAGACTTTTAAGGTAAATTATTGTTTCATAAAAGAAATGAACCCGTGAAGTGGTACCTGCATCCTTGAGGGGAAGGGATTACTTCCAGAAAGGTGAGTATTGGCAGCTCCATACAGGACCAACCTCTTTTAAGTACTGGACTTCCCACCCTTGAAAACACCTTTAAACCCCATCCTTATTCTATGCGCTCCATAAGGGCAAGCATTTGTTTTTTCTTTATCTTTGTGTTCATTGATATTACCCAAGTACTCAGAACAGAGTCTGCTACACAGTAGACACTCTGTCAATTTGTTGACTAAAATGAATGATGCTGAAATCCAGGAAGCCATCTCGAAGTGTACCTGAGGCTTGCCGAAAGCCCAAGTCACACAGAAGAGAGGCAGGTGCCAACAGAGACTGCTCTTTCTTGTGTATCAGTGCGCTGGGCAGGTGTCTGAGGTCAGTTCTTAAGGAGACACTGGGGGTCTACAGAAAGTCTATGGGGCAGTGACTGGGGGGAGTAAGGAAAGTAGAACAGTCCCCAAGCCTCAGATGACCCCATGGGGGTTTCTGGAGCTGAGATGGCTTCTAAGAGTTGTCCTGCCCTGAGGAAAGGGGACCAGGCCTTTATGCACATTTACATATATGCCTGTCATTGGATGTGAGCCGCCCCCTGTGGAGTACGTGACCTTGGGTAAGGTAGCTGTGTTCTGCAGAGGGCGATTCCTGGAGATGGACCAGCCACCTACACTTCCGGCAGCTGGGAGAATGAGTGCCTCACCCTTAGGGTGGATTCTGGGCAGTAAATCACAGCACTCAGCACAGTGGGGTTTCCCTGGAAGTTTGGAGGAGGGAAGATATTCATTATTTGAGTACCAAACACTGACGGTAGCTGTTTCACCTTGCCAGCAAGCCACGGACTCCAATTCTGGTTTTCTTGATCTACTGAGGGGAAAAGAAGGAGATCACAAATGGATAGGAAGCTGCAGAACGAAGCATGGGTCCAGAAGAGGGACTTAGAATTGGCATCACTACTGCTTCCGAACACTTCTCCTGACCATTGCCCTGGGAATTAATGTACTCCAATCTTTTGTTGCTGTGGTTTTTCACCCTTTCAGCTCTCTGCTCAAGATCTTAAGTATTGGGAAACAACATCTAATTGGTGTAGTTGAGTTCATTGTACCCACCACTTTACACTCGGCAGGAATGGTCCCACCGAAATTGCACACAGTGGTGGTGAGATCCCATAAGGAAGGGGAAATGCATGTTGAGACATGCACACATTCACATGCATACACACATAGACAAAACCATGGGAAATAATTCGCCAAGAGGAAGCCTTCCTTTCCCCACCTAGTCAAAAAAAAATATATGAACAATGGACTCAGACAACACTCTGGTGCAAAGGGAGTAGCAAACACCTTGGTAAGAGTCACATCACACCTCTGGGTCACCAAAGGAAATGGCATTTTAAAATTAGCATGATGTGGGGCACCTAGGTGGCTCAGTTGGTTGAACATCTGACTTCAGCTCAGGTCATGTGGTTCATGAGTTCAAGCCCTTCATGGGGCTTGCTGCTGTC
This sequence comes from Panthera tigris, assembly GCF_018350195.1. NCBI lineage: Eukaryota > Metazoa > Chordata > Mammalia > Carnivora > Felidae > Panthera > Panthera tigris. The sequence continues at coordinate 38,626,181 of NC_056666.1, forward strand.
AACACAGAGCCCACTTCACATCCTCTGTCCCCCTCTCTGCCCCTCCCCCACTTGCACTGTCTCAAAAATAAGTAAAACATTTAAAACATTTAAAACTAGCATGATGAAGCTCTAATAATCTAAAAAAGTTTCATTCTTAAAGGAAAAGGAGGAGAAGGAGGAGGGGAGGGACAGGGGGAGGAGGACATAGAAGAGAAAAGCAATGTCTTCTAACTGGGAAGTTTCACATCATAGCTTTCTAGAGAATAAAATAGCAAAATACCTTTTTGAGACAGTAAACAAATTAAAATTAGACTTTCTCTGCTTTTTTTTTTCTGCCCTTTTCCCTTTGCCTTTTGAGTCGAGTTATCCTACAGAGGGTAAGACCAAGAGAATGACCAGGGAATGGAGTTTCTATTCATTGCTTGTGGGTGCTAGGTGAGCCAAGGCTCACACAGCATAGTCTTCTGACACTTCTTGGATGTTAGAAATTATATTTCATGCAGCTGTTTCCCCAGGACACAGGGAGATCTCATCACTAAGTCTAGCACAGTATCAGACACAGCAGTGGCTCAGTGTGTCTTGGGAGTAAGCAGGGAAGGGTGGAAAGGAAAGGAGAGGAGGAGAAAGGGGCCAGGAGGCTTTCCCTTGACTCATCAGTGTTTAGATTACAGATGAATCACACATCTCACTCAGATATGATCTTCCCTGACCAGCAATCATGTAGAGAGATCTAGGAAAATACTTGAGGGAAGAGAGGCAGGAATTATTAAGGAATCTCCCTCTGATTAGCAGAAGAGTGTGAGTTTTAGTCAGGTATAAAGTAGAGCATATTCTGAGAGTCTTCCACTATCTGTGATTTATTCAAAGGAGCTAATTATTGGGACGCCTGGTGGTTCAGTCAGTTAAGCATCCAACTTCTGCTCAGGTCATGATTTCATGGCTCATGAGTTCAAGCCCCATGTCAGGCTCTGTGCTGACAGCTCAGAGCCTGGAGTCTGCTTCAGATCCTTCTCTCTCTGCCCCTCCCCCACTTGCACTCTGTCTCTCGAAAATAAATAAACATTAAAAAAAATTTTTTAAGCTAATTATTGAAGGGCTAACCATTTTGAGGGAAAGGCATGGAGTAATGAGAATTTATAAGCCACTCCTAATCTAATAATTTTATTCTACATGTGGCACCTGGGTGGCTCAGTCTGTTAAGCATCTGACTTTGCCTCAGGTCATGTTCTCATGGTTTGTGAGTTTGAGCCCCGCATTGAGCTCTCTGCTGTCAGCACAGAGTCTGCTTCAGATTCTCTGTCCTCCTCTCTCTCTACTCCTCACTCATTCCTGCACTCTCTTAGTCTCACTCTCTCTCAAAAATAAATAAAAATCTTAAAAGTTGGGGCACCTGGGTGGCTCAGTTGGTTGAGCACCTGACTTCTGCTCAGGTCACAATCTCACAATTTGTGGGTTTAAGCCCCATGTCAGGCTCTGTGCTGACAGCTCAGAGCCTGGAGCCTGCTTCGGATTCTGTGTCTCCCTCTAATTCTGCCCGTCCCCCACTCATGCCCTGTCTATCTCTCTCTGTCAAAATTAAACATTAAAAAAAAATTTTTTTTAATCTTAAAAGATGTATTTAAAAAATAGTTTTATTCTACAGATGAAGACACCAAGGTCTAAGAAAATAATGTGAAGCTTCCACTGCTGGCCAAAATGGAGTAGCAAGGTCCTGTTTACCATTTCACTTAAAGCAGACAAAACAGTCCTTCAGGATCCACACTGGCCTCTCTCCTCTGGAAACCAACTCAAGACTGAAAGCAGGGTTGGGGCCAGAGTGAGGTAGTCAGGCACATCTGCCCAGCTCTGAGGGCAAATACCTCCTTACATCTCACAGCCTTGGTGCCCTGCTTGCCTGAGGGGATGCTAAGTGGGGTTGACACGAAGTTTCAGGCAAAGATCTTAATGGGACTCTCTGAGCTTCACTTCTCATCTACTTCCTCCTGCATGTGGTTTTGGTTATGGACTCTACCTTTGACAGAAATCTACATTCACACCAGCCTCCAAGCCTCTTCCACCTAAGCGTCCCCCTCTGCCATTGCCCCCCATTCCCAGCCCCTAGGCTGCCATCATTCGGATGCCCCAGTGTGGTGGCTACGGGTGCCATGCTGCGGTTGGGTCACCTCCCACAACAGTGTCCTGTGAAGTTCGCTTTCCTGTCTTCCTGGAGCATTGGCCACCTGGCCCTTCCTAGAATCTATCCTTGCCACCACCCCCACCCCGTACCCCCGCACAGACAATGATTTTGTACTCATGGTCTCTGTCACCTTGCCTTTCCCCCTTCTGCAGCAAATACTGCAAGTATAGGGATATTTCTAGCAGAGTGGACTGGACAGTCCTGTTGCCTTTTTTGGAGATGATAATGTGGGGTGACAAGGTGGAGTTTGGGAAAGGTGTGGTGGAGTGGACACCACTGTGGTTAGAGACTCTGTTTTCTAGCAGTTGTGGGACAGCGGGACTGTCCCTCTCTCTAGAAGTCAAAACAAAACTTTGAAAACCCAGTGCAAATAGCCTTTCTGTCCCATACTTGCCAGGCCCCCCTCCCCCTCTCCCCCCCCCCCCCCCCACCTTGCTTTGCTTGGAGCTCAAGTCCTCTGCAGATACCAGTTTCCAGCCAGCACCCTGGGTCACCCTCTGCCCAGATGGAGAGAGGACAGATGCTTTTCCCTTATCAAAACCAAGGACATGACTTACAATAACAGAATCTCGGGTTAGGAAGGCCCCCTAAAGGGTCATTTCATGCATTCCCCTGCCTCCAGCTAAGTCTTAATGTACTCCTCAACAGATAGCCCCTTGGCTATCTGCCCTGAAGTAGCCCCTGCTTATCCGTGCTTGTTCCAGTGATGAGCATTTCCATGGATATGTGACAGACTGCGAGCACCTTTTTGAGATCTGGATTAGATGTTTCATATGCTCTAACGCAAGATTGGTTTCCCTTGTCTTATTTCTTGTGGAGACAGGAATGGAAAAGGCTGGAGGAGGACCCGAGGAAGGAATAGAAGTAGAAACCAAGATGGAAGTGTCCAAAGCTGAGGGCACTAGGCTCCGTCTAAACTCTTACTGCTCAAAGTGTGGTCCACAGACCAGTGGAGGCATCAGCTTCACCTGGGAGCTCAGTAGAAATGCAAAATCATCAGGCCCACCCCAGATCTAATGAATCCGCTTCTGCATTTTTATCAGGATGTCCATTTGTACATTAAAGTCTGAGAGGCACTGGCCTAGGGCTTATTCTCCATTACTCACTGCAAGCTTTGAGGCAGGACCCTCAACCCAGAGCAAGATCACGTCTCAAAGTGTCTGAATCTGTTCCTACTCCACACACACTTCCCTGAGCGGGTCCCAGCCATCCAGCCCCAATCCTGTGACTTTGAAGGAAGGTGGGAGTATTCCTCCAGGGGGATCAATCTGTCTGCCTTTGCTCACACAACAGAAGCCCTCCCTACACCTGTAGCCCTGGCCCTGCCGGCTGTATATCACTCCACGTTGGCACTGTCTTTGCACTTAGTACAGGGAACTCCATTTTGTTGAGTGGTGTTCACCCCCCCCCCGCCCCCGCCTTTAAGCGTGTGTGATTCATTTGAATTGCTTTTTTTGTTTTTTTAACAAGGGGTTGTTTTTGTGTCTCTGAATGACACCCTTGTGGCCCCTGTTACCCCAGCTCCCTTTGATGCAAGGCCTCTGTTTTATAAGCACCAGGGTTCTGCCACCCGGACCTGGTGAGGCATATTTAAAGCTGTTTAAATTGACAGACCAGGCAAACAGGATTAACTCTGTGGGCCCAGAAGGGGAGGTAGGGGGCTGGGGGAGAGCTGCAGAATGGTTTACATGGATGGGCAAAAGGACAGCCGGCTAGGCTGGGAAGGGGCCTATCACCGGAGCCAGCCAAGAATTCTCGATCTGGGAGGTAGGCAGAGAGCTTGCAATCTGCTGGTGATTGGATTAGACATGGTGTGAAATTCGGAGCAGGGCTGCACGGTTGGGGCTGGGGCCCAGGCTGCTGTGGGGCCAGGCTGCCGAGGCCCCGCTGAGGAGACCGTGTGGGGATGCCTGTCCCTGCCCCAGCAGGCCTTGGAGACAGCCTCAATGTCACAGCCCTGGAGGCTCCCCCACCACCAGGCCCCGTAGTCTTCCCCACCCCACTGCGTCTCCGTCTTGGGAGCATTCTCAGGGAAAGCAGAGGCGGCCTGGCCCCTATTCACAGGGCTCCTGTGCCCTTGGCCTCCCAGCAGTGGCCTGCACTGCTGAGGAGTGAGAAGCCCAGTCTTTAAAGTCTCTGGGTCCTGAACTGCTGTCTCCCGAGATCTTTCTTGGTTTTCTCTTTGTCTCTGTCTCTGCTCTTCATCTCTCTCTCTCTCTCTCTCACACACACACAGTCTGGTTCATTCAGCAGGATTCCACTCCATCTGGATTTGTTCAAGAGCCCAATTCAACTTGTGTTTTCCTCTTTTTCAGGGATTTGGAGGTACTGATTAACATCTTTGAGGATTTTGAAGCTTCTTCCTGAAGCCTAATCAGGCAACTGGGGCTGGAGGGAGCGGGAGGGTGGGTGGGATTCATCATTGCTGAAAAGTTGACAAGGTTTAAGCCTTTCTGGCAAAAGCAATAACGCAGGTGCAAGTCTAAAAAGGGGGGAAAATGATGAGAGGAAGAAGTTGTGGGGAAGGAAATGGATTTTATGGGCATTCCTAAACCCACCCATTGTGAAAGGAGCTCTTTTTTCCAGGAGATTGGTGGTGATGTAAACTGATGGCCAGAGTATGGACCCCTGGATCCCGGGCAGAGGTCTGAAGCCAGTCATCCCCCAACCTCCCTCTGATTCTTATGTGACTCTTACAGGAAGCAAACAAATAAACACACCTCCATGCCTTCATGCCCTCCCAGAGAAGTTTCTCGCTCTGATTCTGCCAAAGTACACCTCTGGTCAAGCTACCTTTTTTTCTCTCCCATTTTCACTGTGTATGAAGCAGGGAGGTTGGCGGTCACATTCCCTCATCTGCTTTGAAAAGCCACCAATCTTCTGATGCATTAAAGACCTCCAAAGTTCATCTGGTTATATGGCCATAACATCTTAGAGCTGCAAAAGATCATAGAAACAACTCCATGACTTTACAGATGATGAAATCAAGAGCCTTGGGGCCCCATCGTCGTTTCAAAGTGCCCATGACTGCACCTATTAAATGACCAGCCCTCTTGGTAGTTGGGGAGAGCTTAAAATAGAGCAAGGTGCAGTGTTCTTTCTTTCCTCTTCTGCCCACTGGCTCCAAGAACAAACTACAAATGGTGTGTTGTTTTTCTGATAACCCAGGAAAGTACCTGCCAGGAGGGCATTTTTCTCTTCTGTCCTGTCTTGCTCTGAGTACAAACCCAGATGGAGGAGAGAATGGCCAGTCCAAGATTTGCCAGACTTTATCTCAGAGTGGCCCCTTGATGCCTTGCAGAGCAGATAACCTGCATCACTCAAAGGATTTCCCTGCATACACCATGCCAATTCAGATCTGTGTCGTAGGTGCCGTGTTAACAAGAACTCCAAGTCAAAATCTGGGCTCACCAGGGAAGTTGGCACTGGTTGAAATGTCTGCCATGAGGGAGAATGGCCACACTCAAACTGTAACCTCTGAACTTGGCACAGAGAGAGGCAAGCTGGTGTGCCCCTGGCAGAATGCGTGTCCCCAAACCCACACCACCTCCACCCATATCACCAGCCCCACCCTATTTCCTTCTAAGGACCCCCCTCCCTGTCTTGCTATAGCCTGTGGCATAGAGACTTGGGATTTCCCCAGCCTTTGCATGGCCATGGAGAGGAGTGGTTTTCTGGTGGAGAGAAAAAGCTTCTGAACCCTTCAATCCCTAATATGCAAATAAAAACCAATAACAGAGGTACTGACAACCCATGGGTCTTATTCAAAACGTTCCCAAATTCTGCGGCATCTTCTGCCCACAGCCCTCGGTTCACAGTCTGTGGTTCACTGTCAAGCGTCCAAGGTTGGCCCCCTGATAATCCTTCCCCTCCCTGTCCTTGCATATGTGACTCCCATCAAGAAGTGGAGCTGGAGTCTCTTGCCCTTGCCCTGGATCTGGGCTGGCATGGGACTTGCTTTGACCCATAGAATTTGCTAATAAGAAGATTTCTGGGACGTCCAAGCCCGGGTCTTCAGGGGCCTGGTAGCTTCCACTTCCTCTCCCTTGCTCATCCCAGTGGAGATGGAAGAGGCCAGGCTAGCATCAGCCCACACACTATAAGGAAGTTCAAGGCAGCCACACCGAGAGGCCTCATGGAAGAGCTCCGAGGCGCCAGACACGTGACTGACATCTGCATAGATTCTTCAGCCCAGCCTGGTCTCCGGCAGGATGCAATCAAGTGAAAGACCCCAACCCAAATGACACCTATGGTCAGAAGAGCTGCTCAGCTAAGTGCTGCCCAGATTCCTGAATCTCAGAACTGTGAAAAATAATAAATTGTTGTTTAAGCCACAAAGTTATAGGGTGGTTTGTTACACCCACTGTGGATGAAACCTGTCTTTTGGGATCGTGGATATGGCCCAATACTAATGGAAGGTATCACTTCTTTGGGTGACAGGCGGGGGACTGACTACAGCAGAAAGTGCACAGGTGTAAGCTGAGTCCCTAAGTAGTCACAACTTGTTTTAAAAGCCAGTCTGTGGTGGGGCACCTGGGTGGCTCAGTCAGTTAAGCATCCAACTTCGGCTCAGGTCATGATCTCACAGCTCATGAGTTCGAGCCTTGCATCAGGCTCTGTGCTGCCAGCTTGGAGCCTGGAGCCTGGTTCAGAGTCTGTCTCTCTCTCTCTCTCTCTGCCCCTCTCTCTCTCTTTCAAAAATAAATAAACATTAAAAAAAAAAAAAAGGCAATCTGTGACCTGACTGCTGCCCAGACAACAAACCACCAAGAAAGCACCTCAGTCATCAGGGGGAATCAGCTGGTTGTCTTGAGCTGTGTGGAGAGGGTCAGGATGGTGTTAGGATGCTATGCTGCAGCTCTGGAAAGGATGAGTGTGCCTATTACATTTTACAAGCCCGCTGTGTGGTGTTGTTTCATTCAACTCATTCTTTTGTTCCTTCCCTACTTAGGTCGGTGTGCCCATCCAAAGACCACCCAGTTTCGATTAACAGCAGTTGATTTCTAGCCCACCACCAGGGTCATCCTCTTCATCTATTCTGCCAGAAAGTCCCATCATTTCTCCCAAGAGTTCAAGAGTGAAGGCCCTCTCACCATGCCATAGCTGCCAGAGTCTGAGCAGTTCTCGTCATAAGGTGCAGCGTTGTGCCCATGGCCACGGAGAGCTCAGCCCTGCATTCTGCAACCCTGGGAGCATTCACAGAGCTCTGCATGTGTGGCCAATGCTCAGCGGTGAGTCCCCAGGAATGGTTGGGGCAGGTATCTGGCAGGAAACCCTCCAATGGTTCGGTAACACTATTTTCAACAGCATTAAATAGTGACTAAAGCTGGGGAGAAAAAGGGAGCAGAAATATTTCACTTGCATGAGCTCAGGAGTACTTATTCTCAACAAATACAGTTTTCATGAACAGCAGACTGGCTATGTAAACCACTATATTATCACATAATGGAATTTATTAACATCTATAAAAAGGAATAAGGACATTTTAAAAACATATTGATATAGAAAGTTATGCAATGTATGTTGTTATGTGGAAAAAGGTTCAAAATGTGTACAGAGTGTGCTTCCTCTTTGTCTAAAAGGAAGGATGACAACAATGTATATTTACATGTGTTTGCATTTGAATAAAGAAATACTGAAAGAATACACATGAAATTAATAACAATGGTTGCCCCTGGCAGAGGAGAGAGGAAGGAGAGGAGAAAGGGTAGGTTGGCAACATGGTGAGTTGAAATTTACCATAAGCATTTTTATTGTTTTGATTTTGGACCATGTGAATTGCATTACCTAATCCAAAAAAATGTTGGAGGAAAAAGGAATACGTACTTTGCCTGATTTGATTAAAGACGAGCACAAAAAGAAAAACCAGGATCAGAAGCTTTGGATGGAACCATGCTTATTTAGGTTGCCTGGAATAACTCCAGTATGAACAAAGAGCTTGAAAATCTGAGGAAGGAGCCTAGGCGAAAGGGATGCTTCATCACAGTTTCCGGAGAATCCAAAGCAAAGATGATGCCTGAAGCAAAAGTAGAACAAACAGGCTTCCAGAACCTGAAGGAGATGTTGGATTGTGAGAAATGGTTAGACAGCATTTCCATACAGACTTGGAAATCTCACACCCTGACTTCTGTGAATTTTGACTGACCTTCCAGACCTGTGATTCCATGACAGTTATACCAGTCCAGATGTTTCTGGACAGTGAGAAAGAGCTCCCTTCTCTAGTGATATCCTAGTCAAGGGTACAAACTGGTAGGTCTAAGCTATGCTCTGTGATTCAGGGGGTTTTCGACTTGGGTACCAAACGTGCACAAGGTGAAATAAATTGTTCTTATTAAATTAGCTTTCCTGCCCACCTTTTAGAAATACAGTATTACAACTTTCTTGAGATCAGGGACATATACATCCTACCTTGCGGTTACTGCTTATTGAACAAACGAACAAATTAATGAATTGTCTGGAACCTATGACATACACTTTATTTGCGAGTTATTTGGAAAAAAAAGTTTTTGCAGTAACTATTTAAATTATTTTCTGAAGCAACCACATCTCCAGGCAGTTTCTAATGCGGGAGGGAAAAAAATGAGGCGGTGGCCAGTAGAGGGCAGTGGTGCGTTTATCAATTAATAAAAGAGTGCCTGTGTGCACGTGTGTGCCTTAGAGTGCACACACTTCTCCGTTCCTTCTCTCCAAAGTTAGCTTCTCCCTGCTGTTTCTGTCAAGACAGAATGACCTGCCTTCTCTCAATACATACACCTCTGTGATGGACAGTTGGGGTCACAGTCCTTGACCCACAAAACCCCCTTGGCTAGACTTGGCAAACCCACTGTGTGCTGGAATGAACTTGAATTCTACATTAATACCTTCTTAATAACATTCAGAAACTGTGGGGATTGTTTTCTGGGAAAAGAAGATACCGCCTCCTTCCCTCTTCCCCTCGGGGCCTCTGACCCCTCTTTATCTCCTGACAGGCACCATATCTAATCATGGGAATGAGGGGTAGCCTCCGCAAGACCTGGGCTCTTTCCGGGTGGAGGGAGCAGGCAGCAACAAGGGCTGGGCCACGATTGTAGGCTGCTCAAATATTTAAGGGCACAAAGAAGCAGCTGTCGGGCACTTGTGCACTCAGGGAGGGAGAAGCGAGTCAGACTGATAATTAGCCTGCACCGGGTTCTTGCCATGAGGACTTCTCATCCCCCTGGGGCCCCTTGGACCCAACCTACTGAATTCAGTCAGATCCAGATGAGGCTGTTTCCCCTGCATGCCTTTCTTCAAAGACTGGGAAAGCAGACTTTCTACTACAGAGTGATAAGTGATGCTCCATAGACCTGGGGGAAGTCCTTGGACCCTGGGCTTTTCTGGACTTCGGTTGCTTTTTCTGATAAATGGGAGAACTAGATTCACTAATTCACCACTTCCAAACCCAACAATGTGTATGCAAGGCCCCTGCATACATAAGCGTACACATAAGTGACTGTAGCAAGCAGCTCTGTGTGATCACAGATCAACAAACTGACAAGCCATGGGTGCCTAGCAAAATGCAAAAGGTACTGATGAAGACAAAAGTCAGGCACAAAAGTGTAGTATGGAATACAATAGGGACATGAAGGGGTATCAGAAAGGGAAAGGAGAATGATTCCAGGGTTCAAATAATAACCATCTTTATGTTTGTGCAACTACTTACAAAGTGCTGGGCCACAGACATCATTGTGATATAAGCCAGTGCAAAAACAGCCCCATTTTATTTTTTTTTTAATTTTTTTTCAACGTTTTTTATTTTATTTTTGGGACAGAGAGAGACAGAGCATGAACTGGGGAGGGGCAGAGAGAGAGGGAGACACAGAATCGGAAACAGACTCCAGGCTCCGAGCCATCAGCCCAGAGCCTGACGCGGGGCTCGAAGTCACGGACCGCGAGATCGTGACCTGGCTGAAGTCGGACGCTTAACCGACTGCTCCACCCAGGCGCCCCAAAACAGCCCCATTTTAAAGGTGAGTTTGGTACAAACATAGGTTAAGCGACCTCCCCATGATATGATTCCCTGACTTCACAGCCAATCCTCCCAGATCCATCCTTTCTAGAGGCAATGATGGATAGAAGGAACTCGCAGAAACAAACAAGCTTCCTATGTTTCACATAGAGAAGACAGAAAACTCAGCTTGGAGGATTCGGGTAGGGCTGTTAGGGGTGAGAGCCCCCATAAGCACCCTAAACCACCATGAGCATTGTGAGGGGGCAAGTGCTCTCTGGCTATAAGCTTGTGCTGCTACAGAGCTCAAAGGAAGAGGCAGAAGAGGAATAAGCCATCAGTCTTGCTTCTTAGAGGTACAGACTAATGGATGTTTGGTGTTTACGGTTCATTTACTCAAACATTGCAAAAAACTTCAACCTTAAACGTGCTGAGCCCAAAAGAAACTATATAAAGGGGGAGAGGGTACAAAGCAAGTATCATTAGCCCTCCTATCCCCCAATAATGAAGAATGCCTTCCCTCTTCCTGAGGCTACATTGGTTTCACCAGCAGTAATTATTAGGATTACTGCTGGAAGCGCTGGCTTCTTGGGGACCTGGGAAGGCTGCAAGGAGAGATGTGGTGGGGAGGGGAAGCCATGTAACTCTAAGTGGAGTCAATACAATTGTGGGTGGCCAGCGCCAATCCCTGTCCTAAATATGTTCTAGAAACACTTTTGGACACATTTGTCTGGGTATATCACTACTTTTGCATAAGAAATTACTGAAAATCATGATAATAACAATAATCATTACATCATTATGACCCGATATAGGTACCACATTTCACCCCTAAGAGTTTTCCTGCACATGTTACCTCCCTTGCTCCTCCTAAACCTGGGATACATTCAAGGCAGGAACCATTACTGTTCTTTTACAGATGAGAAAACTGAGCCCCAGAAAATTGAAGTGATTTGGCCAAAGTTACACAGCTGGAACATCATCAGGCTGGAACTCAAACATAGGACTTCAGACACCATCGAGGCCCAGTTTTCAGTTCCAGGTGAGTATCATTGGGAAGAAGAGAAGCCAGATTGGCAGCACAGGCCTCCCAGCTGGTTGGGGCATCTTACTGGGTCCAGTTGCAGGAACAGGTAGTACAGAACTGTCTGTATACAGGCCAGGGCAACCTACAGAGGCTCACATGACTGCAGGAGCTGGCTGGGCCTCTTGCCCCTGTGACGTAAGGAAGAGGGAAGAAATTGGTGGGTGGCGGGGGTTGGGGACATGTGGACAGAAAACACAGAAAAAGCAATAGACTGGGAATCTATGGTCTTCAAGTCCAGCCCAGACCGCGCTTTCAGCTGTAGCTTGGGGCAAGTCACTTCATCTCTCAGAGTCAGGTTTACCATGTAGAATGAGGTATTAGAGCACATGATTCTCAAGTCCCTTCCAGCTCTAAAATGTTAGGATTAAATATTTATCCACGCTTACCTGCATGCACGCACACACACAGCATTACACACAAATTATGAATGTTAACACTAATTCATGAAATAGTTATCAATGCCTGTTATGTGCAGAGCAACATTAGTGCTCAATTATGATTTAAAGGCAAGCATGGGCCAGATGCATATTTGACTTTCAATGTAAAGTCAAACTGCATATGTTGGTATATCAGTCTGTGTGTGTATGAAGAAGAGGGTTGGAAATTTAGGATAGGTCGATCGTCAGTGATTGGGGCTTATAGGAATGCCAAGTCCCCCACTGATGCTAGCAGTTAATGTAATTAACATTAATGTAAGCTAACGAAGTATATCTTGTACATTAGCTCAACCAGATATCTAGGGACACATGGAAACATAATGAAACCAAATGTATAGGCTCAATGAACTATTTCACATGCCAAATTCTCCAAGAGCAACTTTGCCCTTAAGAGACAGATCATTCTAAGAGATACCATGTTATCTGAGCTTTTTCCTGCATTAGTGTAGCAAAATGACAGGAGATGAGAAAGGATTAATACATGGTGGTAGTTTGCTGGTAGAGATGATTTTATGAGCCCTGGCAGGATAAACATCTCTCTTGCTGGCTTCTGCCTAGTGTCACCGTGGAATGAGACAATTCCCCCTGCTTTCCAATTGTATCTGTCCTCTTAATCCCACCATGAGGCTGGGCTTGAGGGCAGAAGCCAGGAAAGAGAGAGAGCCAATTCACCTAAGACACAGAGAGGGTAAGCCAATTGTCTCAGCCCACACAGGAAATCAGATGCAGGGGCCATGGCACAGCCCTGGAATTCATGAGTTCCAGGCTTTTCTTCTAGACAGATGTTTGTGTTTCCTCCAATGTTTGTTTAATGGTAGAAACATTTCAGTAGAAACCAGAGACCTGGCTTCTCTGAGGCTCACCTGTTGCTTTGGAATGTATTTATTTGTACACGGGGCCCCATCTCAGTAGACTGTTCCTTTCCTACAGCCAGAAGGCTGATGTGCTCACGTCACGGTCTCCACGGCAACTGACTGTGATATTACAAACAGCAGATTGTGCCTTGAGGTAGATAGCAAGTGGCCCCAGCAGGTAAAGTGGGCCAAACAAACTTCCTGTTTCCAGGCAAAGATCTAAAAGAAGAACAGTAAAATGTTCCCTCACTCCCCCAGCCCCCCAGACATGCTCTTCTCTGGAGCAACAAATACCTCACAAATTAAGGTTAGGTTTCGGGTTTTTTTCCGCAGTATTCTTGCAAAAGGAGGCAAAAGCATTTTCCTTCCTGATTGCCACCCTGCTTCCCCATCCCTCTGCCTCTAATTTACTCATAAACTAAAGACAGAGAAGGAAACCCAGCTTCCCTTGGCATGATCGTTGCCTCATCCTGGACCCTAGGCATTTAAATGTGCATTTAGGTCATGGTGGTGATGGACTATCATGGGTCTATATGGAGTCATCCTCAAAGGAGAAGAAAAACTAGACCTTTGGAAAGCCATGTCTCCACCAGTTAGTACATCTGCTTACCATGAAGCCTGGAATGCCAGGGGCCTTCTCATAGTTTGGCTCCAGTATCCCTGACAGTCTGACCACCAGATTCCTACAACTACTGGCCATCAGTGGATCAGGCCCTCATCCAATCTCTCCCCCAGGTAACTTCACCTGCTTTTGACGTTCCCCATGACACCTCCTATACCATGACATTGTTCTAAGGCCCTGGAAATGGAGTAATGGAGCTCAAAGAAATAGACGTGACCAGTTCAAGGCCTCGCCTAATCCCCCTTACAACCACCTGCCCTTAGCTTCGCCTAAGTCCTGCTTCTAGGGCATGGCCACAGCTGACTGGGCATTCTCAACGGGCCTCCTGAGCCCTTAGTCTTGAGGAGTTCAAGGAACTGAGCTAACATACAAATCTCAGTGTGTCTAACTCAGAAACTAAGGGCTTACCCGGTCTTTCTTCCTTCAGTTGTGGACTATAACATTTCCCAAACCACCAGCATTGCATACAATATACACTCTTGCCTTTAGCAAGCAACTGTAGTATCCATGTTCTTAGGAGGTCATGGTTAGTCATCACGCTGCAAGGAGGTAAACACCTTAACAGTGGTTTGGAGAAAGAGCAACCCTGTAGAAGGCATTCTGTGCCTCCACCAGTCCTGCATATCCAAATCTTAATCTTACCTATCCTGCAAGACCACAGACAAAGTCCCGCTCCTCCACAAACTTCCCTGAAACACACCTGGCAGGGACCTCTCGTCCCTCTGCAGACCCACCACATGATCCAAACCTCTCTCCAGCTGTGTATCATTATATGTGTTCACAGGTAAACTATGTCTTACCTTCCCTACTAATTTCTATAAGGCCCATAAGGACAGGATCTGTGTCTCATCATTGTAAAATCTTTTGCCTTGAAAATAATAGCTGCTTAATAAACTAAACAAATAAACAACTATAATGCAATGGGCCCCATGACTTCCTTACCTGGACTATTTTCACCATCCTTCTCCTTTCACTTCTTAAAGGGCTCTCCTCTCTGCCTGTCACACAAAGGTGCTGTTTCATACCACCTGATGGTTGATGTGCTCGAAGTCTCCCCTTCCACCTTTCAATCCTTGATAGATTGGGTAGACTGGGTAGATTAACTCTACCCAAACAGCTCCTTTGGGGAGGTGACTTTCCCAAAAAAGGCATTTATTTTATTCAATCAATAAAAACAGAAATCCCTTTTGAGGTCTTTGCTTAGGGTTCCAGAATCTATCCTTAAGCTGCAGGCAAGAGACCTCCTTTTCCAAGATTACTTGATCCTTTCTTCTACACGAATTAAAGTGTAATATACCCTCATCTAGGTATCTCTAGAGCAGGCTATCCCTTCTAAATGCACTGTATACTCTCTTCTTGCAACAATTGGTTGTATCTTTGATGGCAAGTACAGAAACCCAAAATATTATTGGCTTTAACAAGATGGAAACTTATTTCTCCATCTCCTAGAAGAAGTCTGGAGGAGACAGTACAGGGGTGCTAGGGGAGCTTCCTAAGGTCATCAGGGACCCAAGATCTTCCCATCTGGTCTGCTGTTCTCAGAACTTGCCTCCTGCCTTGTGGTCCAAGATGACTGTTGAGCTCCAACTTTCCTGGCAGCAGCCCACCAACAGCAACAAGAAGTGAAGGACATGCTTCTTTCCCTTAAAGGCACTTTCTGGAACTTCCTCTAAATTCTACTGGCCACAAAGAGGTTGATAAATATCATCTTTTTTCTGCTTAGGTTATTACAAATCCTACTACTTAGGATTCTATTTATTTCCTTTTTTTTTTAATGTTTATTTATTTTTGAGAGACAGAGACAGAGGGTAAACAGAGAGGGGCAGAGAGAATCCAAGCAGACTCCAGGCTTCGCTGAGCCTGATGCGGGGCTCAAACTGATGAACCGTGAGATCATGACCTGAGCCGAAGTCGGACACTAAACCGACTGAGCCAGCCAGGCGCCCCAGGATTCTGCATCTAAAGAAGAAGAGGCTAATCGCTCCCAGGGAAAACTAGCAGGCCCAGCTTCACTTTCTGTCCTGAACAATTCATTGTCCATCTTTGAGAGACTAGTTTTCTCATTGCTTAACATGGTCAGGATTGGCAGAATTACTATGTCCACCCTTGATCTTCATAAACCAGGAGTTTAAGTGGGCCTGGGGGCATCCACGGTAGGGAAGGTCAGGTGACTTCCTCAAAACATACAGTAAAATAGAGCCAAGACAGGAGCGATACACCGTGGTCCCGACCCCCCCAGGCATCACCTCTTTCGGAGGCTCAGCTGGGTTTGAAGCAGGAGCAGAGACTGTCAATGCACCCAGCAATGGGTGCCAATGAATGCCGCGATCGGGAGAGGCGTGTGCGTCCTGGCCAAAACCAACCTCAGGAAGCTGTAGATAAGAAATCTGTGCCCGGTGGCATTGGGTTCCAGCACGCTCATTCCAGGAGCAGCACATGGACCGAGGCAGGCCTCCCTGGTGCCATCCTGCCCAGTAGCACATCACCCTCCTGCCAGGGCAAGAACTACACTTGCCAGACCAGCCCATCCTCTTCACACAGCATGGCTGTCCCCTGCCACCTGGTAGGTAGCTTGGGACCATGAAAGGCAAGCCACACGGCTGCACCTATTTTGGGGGACCCTGAGTCTTCAGGCAAATAAATCCCTGCCCGGGCTGGTGGCTACATGCAGGCTTTCCTGTTATCGTCCTGAATCTGGCCCAGCCCCTCCAGCCCTGCTGTTCCCTACCTGAGTGGGACCTGCCCTCCCACTGATGCTTTCTTCTCCATGGGGCCTCGGGAAAGGTATTTGGCCTGGCGGTTTGCCCGTCCCCTCTCCCCAGGGGCCGGGTCCTCTGAACATCCCACAGACTGTGGGGGTGATGGTTCCAGTTTGGGAACATTTTGTACACATAAGGTTGCAGTGTCCTGGGGAGACTGGGATGTGCCAGGTATGGGACTATCTTGGGCTGGAAAGGCAGGGATTCTGGGCGCGATGCAGGGTTAAATGGACCCACAGGGAAGAAAGACACTGTCCCTCCTGAGGGACTTTTCCAATGGGGCAAATGGAAGCTCTCCAGGCCTCCGTCCTTCAGAAATGTAGTCTCCCTTCCATGGGTGGGATGATCACCTCCTATCTTTAGACAAGTTTTTCTTAATCCCCTTTCACAGTTGAGACCACTGAGGCCTAACCATGAGTATGGGGTGTAATTTCTCATTTAATCTATATATTCTCGTACAGGTCGTATACCCTCTCTAAATGGGTTCTAGGGCCACTATCTAGTTCAGCCCTAGGGCAGAATCTGCAACATTGGAATCTCCTTTCTTTTGAAAAGCCTTGTGTCAGCGAATTAACCTTTAGGGCAGTGAAGCAAAATTTTATTATCAGATAAGTCCCCTTTCTCCTCGTCCTCCTCCTCTTTTAAAAATAAAATCTTGGGGCGCCTGGGGAGCTCAGTCGATTAAGCATTCGACTTCGGCTCAAGTCATGATCTCACGGATCATGGGTTTGAACCACGTCGGGCTCTGTGCTGACAGCTCAGAGCCTGGAGCCTGCTTTGGATTCTGTGTCTCCTTCTCTCTCTGCCCCATGCCCGCTTGCTCGCACGCACTCATGCTCTCTCTCCCTCTCAAAAGTGATAAACATTAAAAAAATTAAAAATACAATCTTCAGGGGCACCTGGGTGGCTCAGGCGGTTAAGCGGCCGACTTCAGCTCAGGTCACGATCTTGCGGTCCGTGAGTTCGAGCCCCGCATCGGGTTCTGGGCTGATGGCTCAGAGCCTGGAGCCTGCTTCCGATTCTGTGTCTCCCTCTCTCTCTGCCCCTCCCCCATTCATGCTCTGTCTCTCTCTGTCTCAGAAATAAATAAAACGTTAAAAAAAATTTTTTTAATAAAATAAAATAAATAAAAATAAAATCTTCATTTTTGAGACTAAAATCTTCTCTGATTCCTTTCTCGAGTCCTGCTTCTCACTCTCCTCCCCAAAGGAAACACCAGGGCCAGTGTGGGATGTGTTGTCCTGGCCCACGCATGTACATACGGTCCTCTTTCCCTACAAAGCAACGGGGCTGGAGAAAAAGAAGGGTTCGAGGGCACCCTGTTTACCATGCCCATCTTTTTTCTTTATAAACCAGTTTTTTCCTGTTTTTTTCCTCTCCTTTCTTTCCTCAGAGAATCCTCCAAGAACAGGCTCCCTGAAACCCTGCCCCACTGTACTGTGAGTTCCCTCTTACACTACCCTCTTCACACCCCAAACCAAGGGGGAGCCAGGGAAAGGCTGCCCCAGCAAGGAGAATAAGTGGGTATTCACTCAGCAGCTGGGAAGGAGGCCTTTTCCAGGGTGTGGTAGAGAGCCACAGACGCCTGAACTCCTGCAAAATAATATCCAGGGAACAGGCGTCATCAGAATGTTCCCAGCCTGCTTTGAAGAAGTTGTCCAAGGCTGGAAAATGGCCTCATGACCTTGCTTTCCAGACGGTCAAACTCAGAATTAGAGAAATAGATCTGCATGAGGACATCCCGACTCCCGTACCAGTCAAGCCCTTGCCAGAATTCCACAGAGAAACAGCTTGCTCTGGAACACTGTATGACTGAGTTTCCTCTTTTGGTTTTAGGAAAACAAAGTACAATAGAAAGACCATCCATTGTGACCATTAGGATGCCTGGGTTCTGCTCTCTTTGCAGTTAGACCTTGATTAAGAACATTCTATGTTTTTTTGTTGTCTCCATATGAAAGATGAATGGAGAATATACCTTACTCCTCCCTGAGATCTCTAAGTTTTAAAAATTCAAATTGTATTTTTAAAAAAAAGATATTTTGGGGTGCCTGGGTGGCTCAGTTGGTTAAGCGTCCAGCTTCGGCTCAGGTCATGATCTCACAGTTTGTGGGTTCTAGCTCCACATCGGGCTCTGTGCTGACAGCTTGGAGCCTGGAGCCTGCTTTGGATTCTGTGTCTCCTTCCCCCTCTGCCCCTCCCCCACTTGTGCTCTGTCTCTCAAAAATAAACAAATGTAAAAAAAAAATTGTTTTTAAGGCATTTAAAAAAAAATTAAAAGGGGTGCCTGGGTGGCTCAGTCAGTTGAGCATCTGACTTTGGCTCAGGTCATAATCTCACGGTCCAGGAGTCCGTGGACTCGGTGCTGGATTCTGTGTCAGCTGGATTCTGTGTCTGCCTCTCTGCCTCTCTCCTGATCATGCTCTGTATCTGTCTCTCAAAAATAAATAAACATTAAAAAAAAAGATATTTAAAACTTCAAATTGTGTAAGGAAAGAGCTAGTAATTAGAGCAGCAACGTAAAATGCGAAGAGCCTGGTCTTCAAATCCTGGCTCTTCTACTCACTAACTGTGGTTTGGGAGCAGGATTTTTTGAGGGGTGGTGTGTGAGGGTGGGTGTGTTTTGTTTTTGTTTTTTGGCATCTCCAGGCCTCAGTTCCTTTACCTGTCTTCTTCCAAGTAACTAAACTGATCTCACAAAGTTCTGAGGATTACATGAGATGACACTCATAGATGGAGCTAGCCTGACACCGGGCACACACTGGGTGTTTGGCAGCAGTGGTTTCATAACCTGTTTATTTTCTTTGAGAGAGGCATTGTCTTACCATAATTAGTTTAATCCAGTGGACTTCATGCTTTTTTTTTTTTTTAATGGCATTCTTTCCACACTTCCAAGTCTGTGGACCATCCCAACCCCCAATCTTAGTGGCAGGCTAGCAGGTTTTTAAAAATGTTCATAACAATGGCTCATTGAGCAAGCACTGAAAATGAAATGGACAGCTGAGGCAGCTTTCCAGATAATCCCCACCTCAAATCGGGGAACGCCTGGTCTGATTGATCGGGACACTTGTCTCCACTCTCTGCCTCATCTTGCCCGCTGCAGACCTACTGGCCCCACAGATCCTTTGGTTCATATTTTTAAAAAATATATATAATGTTGACTCACTTTACATTGCAGACTGCACAAAGGTAGCTCAAAGGTTCTTTGAAGGAAAGTGAATGGTTGGGTCACCACCTCAAATGCTAATTTTTCAGAGAAGTAAAATCCAGAGCAATAATCATATTAGCCTCACTAGCTCACTAGTCTTTAGAAAAACCAGAGGGGCGCCTGGGTTAGCATCCAACTCTTGATTTCAACTCAGGTTATGATCTCAGTGCGTGACATTGAGGCCTGCACTGGTCTCTGAGTTGACAGTGCAGATCCTGCTTGGGATTCTCTCTCTCTCTCCCTCTCTCTGCCCCCATTCAAGAATAAATAAATAAATGTAAAAAGAAAAGAAAAGCCAGAAACACAGCACTATCTGTTGCCTCATTTGATTTTACCATAACTCCATAAATGGCCCATGACATACCCAAGACATATAGGAAGACTACCAATTTGCAAGGAGAGAACTGAAGCTCAGAGAGGTTAGAGAACTGATTCATAGTCACACAGAAAAGCTATAGTCAGATTCCAACCATAATCCAAGTCTCCAGATTACGGGTGCTTTTGAGAACACTTAAGAAGCCCCCTCCTGTCATTTGGGGGAGGGTCCAGTCTCACAAGAAATAGCTTATGCCCTGATAGCCTCATGCAATTTAAGGAATGTCAGAGAACCATCCTTCTCCTCTCTCTACCCCCTTCAGCTAAAAGAATTCCTCCCACTTAGATGCCTGAAGTGATTCATTCCTTGGAGGATTCCCAATTACAGGTCCAAAGATGATCTGGGGCTGGTTACATCCTGAGTCAGTATGCCTGGGGTGGAACCCAAAGATTCATATTTGTGAAAAGTCTCCCCAGGTGACACATAGCCGGTTTTAAGAAGCACTGCTTTAAATTGAGTCTTGCATCCAAGCTCAAAAAAGCTGTCATATTTTGAAAAGGAAGGACACTGGGGAAGAATAAGTCACAGAATGGCTGGAAACCTAATGCAAAATTTTCCTAGATCTGAGAGATGGCCCTCAATACCCTGAGCATATACACTCAGCTTAATCACACTCACGCTTAATCACACTTTTTGCCTTCTTGCAGATTCAAAGTTCACAGCAGCACAGAAAAGCCTCCTCTACATGCAACATGGGGCTCAGATTCACGACCCTGAGATCAGGAGTCTCATGCTCTATGGAGTCATTCAGGCACCTCATTTTTTTGGAAAGGATCTCAATTCTTAATAAAACCTGATTGGCACAAAGTTTCACAAATATAGTTGATCCACTTTTTTTTTTCTTCTCTTAACACCTGTTAGTGTTCCAAAGGACACATTTTGGGAAATGCTGATTTGTGTAAACCATTTCAGCAGCTAGTAAGGGAAGATTAAGGGAGCTGAAAAAGTTCAAGAAGGTTGAAAAACGTTACCAAGTAAAAACTTCATCTGCTTGGGACCAGCTCGATTTTAAGGTTTTATGTGATACTATGTAGAAAAATCTGAGACTTGGGTTCAAGCTTTCTATATTTTCCCTATGAAGTGAGTTTTTATACATCAAAATTGCTTCCTTATCAGAATATTGATATCAAGCACTTGCAGAAAGTTTTGGAGTTTACAAAGTCCTCAATATGTTGATACAATATAATACTGAATGTTAGTATCATAATATTAGTGAATACTAGTATGTTCGTTTTAGGACAAGAATATTGACATTCAGTAAGCTTACGCCACTCATTTGAGAACTGGAAGAGGCTCCGAAATAATCTAGTCTAGTATTTCCTAAGCCTGATTCCACATCAGAAACACTTAGTGCCCTTGCTAAAATCGCAGATCCCCAGAAACTCTGCTTCTGTAGTTTTGGGGCACAGCCTAAGTATCTGTGCTTGTAATTGACCTAGGTGATTCTGATGTTGCCTGTTTATGGACCCATGTTTGGATCTAATCCTCTCTTTTTTAACTGAGAAAATGAAGAACTAGAAAGACAAATGGAAGGAACCCAAACCATAAAGCCAGGACTCAAACATGAATTTTTCTCATTCAGTGCACTGCTATTGCCTCTAAATCCTTGAGGCCTGACATTGGGGCCAAGGGGGTCATGAAGGATCATGGTGATTCATGGAGGTCCATATACAATATTCAGTAAGTACATCTGGAGGCAAGTGGAAAAGTTACTTTGAAGGGTCAACTGTCTTCACCAAGTGCGTGGGAGCCACATCTATCTGTTTAATATCCCTCATAACCCACCTGACCTCTTTGATCTCATCCCTCTTCAGCAGCTGTATACACTGTTGCCCTTGAAGATGTGCTTTTTTGCTGATTTGTTGGCTATAAATGTTCTTTTTTTCTAATGTCTATTTATTTTTGAGAGAGAGAGAGAGCACGAGTAGGGCAGGGGCAGAGTGAGAGAAGGAGACCGAGGATCCAAAGTGGGCTCTGTGCTAACAGTTCGATGTGGGGCTCGAACTCACAAACCATGAAATCATGACCTGAGCTGAAGTCAGACGCTTAAGCGACTGAGCCACCCAAGTGCCCCTTGGCTGTAAATGTTCTTAAGACCTTTTCATGACTTGTGCCCAGGCTTTTTACAGTAAAATCTATGTCTTCTCCTCACTCTGGGTCCCCACTGGGTCTATACCAAGTTAATGGACATTGTCCATCAGCTGTAGAAGAAAATACTCTGGCTGAGAGTCAGGAAGACTAGGTTCTCATTCCAGTTCTGCCACTAGCTTGCTGGCTGTCCTCAGGCAAGTCACTTCCTCACGTTGTGCTTCAATCTCCCAGCCAAAAAGTGAATACATCAGACTAGATTAATATTTCCCAAGACATATTCTAAAGGCCAGTTCCTCAGGAGGTGAATATTGTAAGAAAAAAGGGTAGCTCAGTCGGTTAAGTGTCTGACTCTTGATTTTGGTTCAGGTCATGATCTCATGACTCATGGGATCAAGCCCCACATGGGCTCTGTGCTGACAGCATGGAGCCTGCTTGGGATTCTCTCTCTCCCTCTCTCTGCCCATCCCTGGCTGGTACGTGTTCTCTCTCTCTCTCAAAATAAGCAAATAAACTTAAAAAAAAAGTCACTCTGTAGTCAAATATGTCTCAGAAGCACTAGGTTAAAAGGATTTCTACTTCAAGATGTCTCAGAGACTTTAACAAGCATCATGAACCTGCACTAGGGGGATGGCTTGTCCAGAACCCTTATTTGGAAGGCACCCCATGAGGCTAATGTTCTGCAAAACTCACTTGGCCAGAGGCTGGGCAGGATCAGCTCTGGAGTCCCTTCCAGAAAGAAGAGATGTAAATAGTAGACTAAGCACTGGGCCAGAAGTCAGAAGACTTGGGTTCAAAACTCTTCCACTTACAAGTTGTGGGGTGGTATTAGTCACGTCGCCCCACCTATCTGAGCCTCTGTTTCCTCAAATGCACCCCACCGGGTCATAGTGGAGGTTACACAGTGCTGAACACATGACTCAAATGAAATAAACGTCTAAATCCTACGAGAACTTGGCATTCTTGCTGTCTGGCATTCAATGTCTTATTTCCCTCGCAGGCCTTCATTAACAGTTCCATGGGATATCCTTCTGAAATAGTCCTGTGCATCTGCCCTTAAACTGCATGACTTTTAAGAAGAGTTTTGATACAGCCATGACCACTGGCTTGCCCCGCCCCAGGCTTTGAGCTCTTTTTCCTTCTCCACCCCTTCTCTAGCAGGGAGATATTTATTATAACCCGACCTGGCACTCAAAACAGCCAGGTAGGTGGTTTAACAACAGGCTTGAGAATTTGTGCACAAAGCCCCTGAGGCTCTTTTAACCAAGGTAGGGAGCATCGGAGGTGTGCTGGGATGACTCTGGCCACCTGACGGATGGTTTTAGGCAGCAAGCAGAATGGATCACTGCCAACACGCGGTATAGCCCACTCAAGGCTCAGGAATGTTATTACCTTTGCTCACCGGAAGGCAGGTGTTTGTCTAGGTTGACCCAGGGTCAGGCATACCTAGGCTAAATACAACCAGTCTTTTCCCCAGGCTGAGCACACACGTTTTGACCCAGCCAGGGTCAGGGATCACTAGAAATAAAGGTCAGAGGTTGCCGATGGCAGTAGGGGCTGGATTTCCAGGGCATTTTGTATTCGTTGAAGACTCAGAAAAAGTTACTCGCTTAACAGCCTTAGCAGCATGGGTGTGGGGAACCTGAGCACCTCTGTTATGTAGGATCCTAAGATTTTGATTCCTAACTCGAGGATTTTGATGCTTTCATCAAAAACCAGCTAATAGTGTCAGGTACTACTACTCCAAGAACCTCACACATGTTGTAAGTTCTCCAATCCTCACTATTCTGTGAGGTGGTTTCTATTATTTTCCTCTATTGCCAATGCACAGAGAGGTTAAGTAACTTGCTTAAATGTCCACAGCAATTTAGTGATGACTGGGCTGGATCTAGGAGTCTGGTTCCAGAACCTGTGATCCTATCTACCTTCTTAGACTGCCTCTCTAAAGTTAATAAGGGGCTCACTCTTTGAAACCCAAAATGGAGCTGTAAAAAGTAGGTTCGTGCAAGCTAGTATTTCACAGAGTGAGGCAAATGTGACCTTCCAAACAAGACAGGCTAAGAAACCAGAAAGTTGGGGCCCAAGGCTTGGCACCCTCATGAATTCCACTCAGCTGAATAGTACCCTGTTTTATTTCCTGGACTTCCTTCCCCTAGGGCACCACACCCTCACCCTACCTGAGATCTCACACACACTTGGCCAAAATAGGTATAGAGGGCCTTAACCTTTACCTCCATTCACCATTCCTTCTAACCATGGTAGGTACAAAGAAATACCTTGGAGAGGTGAGAAAGCCAGCACATGTGACATGGCAATGTTTTCCTTCATTCAGTCAAGAAATATTTTATAAGTGCCTCCTGTACTACTGGAATGGCTAGGCACTCACCTGACCAAAGTAAATGAGATGAAGATCCTTCCCATTAGCAGCTAACAGAAAGTAAAACAGCTATTCAATAATGGGAAGATAAAAGAGTATCAAGTGTTCCAAGAGGAACAAGGAAGCTTTATAGGACTTGGGAAGGGAACATCTGGTTGAGGTAATCCCAGAAGGCTTCCTGGAAGAAGGGGGAGGGCGGATTTGAGCCTCTGCCATCACCAAGCAGCTGCTGCAAGCTCTAGTGCCAGTCACTGAGCCCCCCTGCAACTCCTTATAGGATCCATCTCAAAATTCCAGCTTCCAGCTGAGAAGCAACACCCTTGGGTTGAGCCAGCCCAGAGCCCTGCCAGCCATAGTCCCCAGTGACGGTCCTGAGGGGCCTGTCAGAATTTCCTGAAGGAACAGCTGCTTTAAAGCAGAGCTGGGGGCGGTGGATAGCTTTGCAAGTTAATCCACTGATATTTTGCCTGCCTCTTCTCTGCGTTGCCAGGCCCAGCCCCTCGGAGACAGCCTAGCTGTGCAGTAAAGGAGAATGGACCCTGTCCTGGAGACAGGACAATAATGAAGTCAATGAAGCATAGCAGGAATGGAAATAAAGGAGCTTTCTTGGGCCTCACTGCCCTGGGGTGACTTGGCCAGTTAATTTTTCCCCCTCCTCGCCTCCTTGTCCCCTCCCTCAACTCTGCTTGCTCTAAAGGCCCCAGAAAGATATGTGATTATATTCGCATGAGATTGCCAGGGAGGTTGCTGGAAGGCTTAGGTCTCTGTGTTTGCCTTCTAGAACTCCTGTAAAAAGGCACAGGGATTGGGCATTAGGTGGCCTTGTGGCTCAGATCCGGAGGATGGAGGCAGACAAGGTAAGAGGCAGAGTAAAGACCACACAGCAAGCTGGTACCTGGACCCCTGAAAAGTACCCAAGCCCCCAGCAGCAAATATGAGCATTGTTCCCATTGCTGACTTTTCTCAACCATTCAGCCATTGCTTCATTCCATAGAAATTTATCGGACACCTAACATAATCCGGATGCTGCAATAAAATTAAGTTTTGTCAAAGCTCTTTCACAAACACTAATCTCCCTAAACACTAACCCAAGGTAAAATAAGAAAGTCTTGGTTCTTTCTAGGCCCAGTTTAATTGTTTTACAGCCTGGTTTTCATGTGCCGGTACCACTCCTTCCAACACTGTGACATTCCATAATCATTGAACTGATTTATTCTCAGAGAACAGATGTCCACATATATTTGCTGCTATTAGCAATGCATTTATTCATTTATTCATTCATTCATTTGGAAAACATTTTTCAAGTATTTCATGCTACTGAGTTCGCTCTGGTGGGGAGAGCAGAGTTACTAACGGGAGGAGGACAGACATGTGGCTCTGAAACAGAGAATTAATATCTTTTTGTTGTCTAGCACTTGACATCTGCCATCTTGTTACAGTTCCCCTGCAGCCCGATGAGGGAGTGCTGGGGGCCTCTTTGTAGAGAGGAGAAAAAAAAAAAAGAGGCTCTGAGAATTTAGGTAAGTGCCCCAGGGCCCCATAGCTGCAAGTCAGCGACAGACATACCCAAAGAGATTCCCACACAAAGCAGGTATGCGAACAGAGGAAGAGGAGGAAGCAAAGGTGCTGGGTGGCTGGAAAATCTGTTAAACTCCTACTGGGCAGCCAGTCAAAGCTCCTGTCGAGAAAGGAAGGAAGTTCTCCGACCAGAGGAAGGAGGATGGCGATGATGGAGCTATTCTCACAGGTGTGCTCCTGATCTCTCATCATCCTGGAGGGGCTTATACGGCCCTTAGGGTCTGCAGGGGTGCTAGTAACTAGAGGGAGCACAGTTGGAGGTTGAAATGGAGGCCAGAGTGGCACCATAGTTCTCTGCTTTGTAACCAAAGCAGAATGGAGGACGAAAGCCTTTGGAATAGGGCATTCAGTTGAAGATAGGGGGTGCAGGGGGAGACAGAACCCTGTACTCCACTGGGGACAGTAGCGGCAGTGACAAAGAGGAAATAGCCCAAAGGATTGGGCCTGCCCTGGCAATCTCAAGGTCACCGTAGTGCATGTCCCAGGACCGCGCACAGACAAGGCTCCCAATTACTCATTAGCCAGCCTGGTGTTGGCCCCCACATCCCTGTCCTTGGCCACAAACAGAGATGAAAGCCCAGCCGCCAGCTCTGGGAGGTGTGGCCTGATAGTTCGGTAGCTGTCTCAGTCACTGGCATTAGCAAAGCCTGGGACAGCCAAGACGGAGGGGAGGCTCGGCTTTCAAATACTTCTGCACCTTTCATGTCCCCCCTCCCTCTGTCCCCCTCACCCAAACAAACACAAGCCACAAAATCCGCAATTAGGGGATAGGGGACTTTAACAATTGGCTCCCAGGGCAAAGACTCCTTGAGCCAGCTTTGGCAAAGACATGCCAAGATGTGTTGATGAAAGGGAAGGACTCCTCCTGAAAGTCCTTTGACCAGACCCATGGAAGGGACGGCTCTATCCTTACCTCAAGTCTGAGAAAATAAGCACCTTGGATTCAGGTTCAAGTGTACCCAAGCCATCTGGAGGCCTTAGTCCTACCTGGCCTCTGCCTCCCTAACCCTCCTCTCACTAAGGGGCTGTGAGTAGGTGCTCATGTGACCATGACTACCCTTACTTCTCCAAGCTTCTCCCACTCATCCCTCACCAATGGAGATCATACAAATCTAGAAACATTCCCTGAAAGAATGCAGTTGGCCGCCATAATTCTCCACTACCCCACTCCCAGCCAAGCCCTGGAACCAACCATGTCACTCTGCTCATCTTTGTCCACTGCCCCATAAAAGGAAATTGGAAAAATCCTACATGGAGACACTGAAGCATGGTAGGAAAACGCCAGCATGCAGAACTTCCAAAAGTCCTTGTTCTGGACTCTCGAGTGCCTTCTTGAATATTAGCTAATGGCAGCGAAACACCAGCGAGGGATAAATGGTCAGGGCAACAAGAAAGAAAAGAAGCAAGAGATTTCATCCATTCCGATTTCTCAGCCGCCAGGAAACAGTGACTGTCATGTGCCAGGCTCTGGTGGGAGATTGGGGTAAATACAAAGACCTGGCCCCTGATCTCCAGGAGTTCCTACACTTGGGAAAGAATAACGTACGTAAACAATAATTATAACGACGAGAGCTGCCATTTACTGAGCACCTGCCGAATGCTCTGCTTCTCACCGCAATCATGTAGCACTGTCACCCACCTTGACAAAAGAAGCTGCTGCTGCTCAAAGAGCGTCAGGTGGCAGGGCTGGGAGCCACCCCCGAATCTGGCAGGCATGACTTGGGTAGGAAGGAGAACATGCACTTGACACCTTCGAGCACCTGGCAACTTCCCTTTCACCTCACCTGGTGTCCTAGTTTGCTTCTCCTTTCGGCCCACCACACTTCTTTGCCATCCTTTTTGCTTCTCACCGTCCCTAACTCTGACCTTGGAATCTGGATCCGATCCCTACCTCTCTTGTCTTCTGTTGCCCCCACAGCTTAAATTTGTTCCTAGGGTTTCAGTCACCACCTATTGGCTTGGAATTTCCAAACCTGTATCTCTAGCTCAGACTTCACTTCATGCTCCGGGTCCCCCTCCAATCCCCAGGTCATTTCAGATACTTAATGCCACCTTGCCATTCTAGGGCTACTGTGTTCAGGATCTCTTTGCCCCGTGCTTGGATTTTAATGGCCAGAATCCACCGTGACATTCTATTCTCTTCTATACCTAAGTCTTCTTGAGTCCTCTTCCTCTATATTTCTTTTGTCAGTCACATCACTATCTTCACTCAAAAACCTTCCGTGGCCCCCTAACACTTAAAGAATATTTCTAGATGCCCACAGGGCACTCTGTGTTCTGATGCTACCCTCTTCTCTACCTTCCTCTTCTCAGATCCTGCACCCCAGGATGCCTCACCATCCCCCGAGTGCATCTCAGTGCTTCTGCTCCCTGTGCCCTCCTGGCCATCACTTCCTCTGGACTCTTACCTCCCTTCAGGCTACAGCTAGAGCAGGTGTCTTTTATGCAGCTCATCCTGGTGCCCACAGCTGGATGCGGGCCCTCTCTCCCTGAATTCCCATCGCACTTGGTTATTTCATGTCCTTGGGTTTGGGGGCTTTGCCTTGCATTTTGGTGCTGGGGAAGGAGTTTGGGCTGTGAAATTCAAATGAGTGTGAATTCTGGCTCAGCAACTTCCTAGCTGTGTGACGTTGGACCCTTTATTAGGAACCCTTCTTTCTCCCATCTGTAAAATGGGCAACAGAAAGTTAGAAATAACACACATGAAAACACCCCACATGAGCAAGTGGTCAAACAAGAGGCAGTACTTGTTGGCATGATGTGTTTATTTCTTTCCCACTAGAACATAAATCCCTCAAGATTTAGCTGACCAACTTCTATTTGTTTTTATATCAACCTTGGTCATCAGCACAGAGCCAGGAATATAGAGCTCTCTGAAGCAATGTTAGCTGAATGCTGACTGAACTGGAGAAATCAAGACTTTCTCTGTCTCCTTTACTGCTGCCCGGTCTGTCTGAGCCCTGCCACCCTGGAGTCAGAATCCTCCGAGACCACAAACCCAGCCCTTCCCAACCTCTGCCTCCATTTCCCCACCCCAAAGTGCCTCGTTATCCACCCACATGCCGTACACATAAGATGCCATTTGTAAGAACTCAGCTGTAGGTGGAAATGAATGTTGAGAGCTTCTCAATGGAACAGGAATCATAAATCACTCCAAAGTTGGGATGAAACCCTAGGAAGCCGTGCCATGCAAACCACAATTCCCTAAACCTCTGTACAAAGTGGCCTTGAAACCCCTGGAGACCTGGGAAGACATTCCTTTCTCTCTGTTGCTTGGCACTTGGCTGTTCTAATTCTGGCTGAACCCCAGCAGCCCACAGGCATGTAAAAACGAAAAGCCTCACCACCCATGTCCTAGATGAGAATGCCTCCTGGGCCCCGTGTCACTTTGTCCCTGCATTAAAACCCTGTGGGTCTTTAGGTGATAAATAGAGAAAGCGAGAGTGACTGGACTCTCTGGGTGGCTTCGTTATCCCATCCTCCTCGCCTGCTTCTGGTGGCTTTTCCTGAAATCAAGGCCGGAGACTGCCCGTATCTCAGCTAGGGGTGACCACAGTGAACCCCAATCTCTGGACTTTGCGGGTTGTGCTAGGGAATGCTCCAGGCCAAGGCCCCTGAGCCTGGGAGGGAAGAACACTGGTTGCAGATGCGAGCTTGCGAGAAGCTTTGATGTTCCGAGCAGAATCGGGAGGCGTGGGAAGTGAGACTTCTGTTCCCTGGAGCTCCCACAAGGCAAAACCCTTCCGTTATCTTATAGGCCTGAGCATAGCCTCAAGGTGCTGGCTCAAGTCTGTCTTGGCCCAGAGTAAATCAGGCCCGAACCAAAGAATGCACTTGAATCAAAGTGGAAAATTAGACGCTGTGCAGGAGAAAGCTGTCCTCTCCAAAATATATATGCATCAAAGTGTACCCCTGTCTAGCTGGGACAGGAGCCATCAAAATGCAAATGTGGGCCTTAAGAATGCTAATGCTGGAAGTGGAGAACAATACCCAGACAGACTTCTCGGGGCCAGGGAGAGGGCCCCAGGGCAGGATGTGGGAGCCGAGTGGGGGGCAGGGATGAAAGGGGTAAAGGAAGCCGTGTGAGAGAGCCTGGAGATGAGAAAACAGCAGGAGTCAATTGAGGCTGAATGACCGCGGGGGCAAGCCTGGAATAGGGGAGTGCTACAGAGGACGGGTCAGAGGACCTGCCGCTGACCGCTGACCTGAGGCTGCGTGCCCAGGAAAGAGGAGGGTGAGTTCAGGGAAATTTCTCTGAGCGGCAGCCCAGCGGGGTTGGAGAGTCAGGACAAGCCTGGAGTCCCGAGGCTTGGACTTGAGGTCAAGGCCTGGAGAAGCAGACAGAGGGATCCGTGTTTCTGTAAAGGCAGTGAGGCCAGGAGACGTGCTCTGCTTGGGTTCAACTGGCATGGGAAGCACTCCATGCGGGCGCTTGAAAAGGGGCTGCGAGCGGGGTGACGGGGACAAAGCCAGGCTTGCAAAAGCTGCTTCCCTGGGTTGCCTCTGAGAGCCCTTCCTCTCTGCCTCACTTTGATATCTATAAAGTGGCGCTGGCTGGAGCTGGAAGACTGGAGAAAAGTTAAAGCAGAGCCTGGCACAGGGTAAATGCTTGCAGGTTTTTGCTGCCCTCATTGTAGATCAAGAACTGAGGCTCAGGAGGGTTTACTAATGTGTGTTCAAACCCCAGACAGCAGGGGAGAGGTAGGAACGGGATTCTGACTTGGATCTGTCAGTCCTGAGTCAGTCACGGAGGCTGTACTACCTGCCTGTCCCGGTGGTGGCATGAAAACAGAATCCTAAGGGGGGGGGCCCTGGGATCCCAGAGAGGCAAAAGAGCTGTCAAAGCTAACAGCCCATGCAAAGGAAGAACCCTGGGGGCCTTGAATGATGGTGGTAGAAAAAAAAAATCAATACTAGGAGGGCTGGGACACTTGTTTTTGTTTGGGGGCCTGTTCACTCATTTCCCAACAGTGCCTACTCGAATCCTGGCCCACAGTTAAAGCTGAATAAAACACTGTGGGATAACTGTCTCCCCATCCAGACTATAAGTTCCTGGAAGGCAAGGATTTGTGCCCCATACTTGTTTCATAGCCTCCAGGGGCTTGCACAGCACTCTGGGCGGTCATTGAATGGGTTCATTCACTGAAGAGTGTCCCTAGTGCCAGGCTCTGTGCTAAGCAGTGGGAATATGCGAATGAGTGTATGATCCCCGCCCTTGGGTCACTTGTCTTAGTCTGGTGAATGAATAAAAGAAAGGAAGAATGAATGGAAACTGGCCACTCTGCTAATTGCTTTATGAACTGGTAGAGAGCCCAGGGATAGACCTCTGAGATACCCTGCTTTCTCTTAGGCATCAGACCGGAGCCATGCCAGTGGACTTGGCCACATTGAGCTCTGGTAAGTGGCTGCAGTACCCAGCTCAAAGCTCTGAGCAAGTACTGTCTTTATAGATAAGGGGCCGCACCACTCTGCCATACCATACACACTCCACGCAGAGAGCTTCCAAGAGAGATGACTGGATACCCAAAGCTGTTTATATCCTCTCACCTAGATCTTCCTGGGGCTGAGGACTGCCAAGGGCCAGGGGCCAGGGATGGTGGAAGCTGGGGGAAACTGGGAATTTCTCTGGTGTGAAGCTAACTGGTCCCCAGGGCAGTCCACTAAGGAGTCACTGGGATTTCTACCGTGGAGAGCCAGCCAAAAGCTCTGTGACTCAGGGCTGGCTCCCTAAAGATCTGCCTTTTCAGGTGGAGACATCTTCCTTCAGAGGTCAGTGGAAGGGTTCAATGAAAATGCTGGATAGCGGGGCTCCTGGATGGCTTAGTCGGTTGGGCGTCCAACTCTTGATTTCGGCTTGGATCATGATCTCACAGTTCCTGGGATGGAGCCCAGGGTCGGGCTGTGGGCTGACGCATGGAGCCTGCTTAGGATTCTTTCTCTCCCTGTCTCTCAGCCCCACCCCCGCTTGTGTGCACATGCACGTTCTCTCTCAAAATAAATAAATAAACTTTAAAAAAAGAAAAAAAGAAAGAAAGAAAATGCTGGATCTCATAAAGGAGGACAGCTTGCAAGATATTCAAGAACACATTCTCTCCTGTAGACATTGCTTATATCGTATGGGGTTAACCACAAGGAGCAAATCAGGCATTCCTTCTTCAGTGGAAACACCACAGCCTGAGGCTCCCAGGAACAACCGGCAGGAGGGGGCAAGGTTGGCTGGGGGCCCCCGGGCTGTGACTGGCAGGATTTCTGTGAAATGGGTCTGTGTCCAAAGGGGCCTAGTGTGAAATGGAAATTGCCCTGTTCACCACACCCTTCCCCACCAACTCTGCCCTCCAGGAGTCCACACTGCAGGCTCCAAACTTCCACTGTGTCAGCCACAAGGGTGACCAGTCCGTGTCCTGCCAGCCAGGTTAAGGGAAAAGCCAAGACACCCTCCCAAAGATGGCACCCAGAGAAGAGGACTTATGATGACTTATGATTGATAGGATGGGAGAGTGACAGACCATATGGGCAGACCCTACACGACTAACACCGCCCCGCCCACCCCCACCCCCCCAGACCCATGTGGCTGCCCCTAGGCCGGCATGAATGACAAAGAGTACAAGCAAATGGAGACCAAGTCTGCTGCCAGTGTTAGGTACAGAAAGGGCTGGGTTTTACAATCTGGCATGTGGGCTTTTCTGGGAGAAACTAGGGGGGAAAAATGAGAAACTGGGCTTTAAAGACAGATGAATGTTGATGAATTCTCTTCAGTTTGTCAGCCTCTCTCTTCTCGACCGTCTTCACCTTAACCCAAGTCCCCATCGTCTCTCACTTCCTAGCCTGTCCCTTACTTCCGCTCTGTCTCTTCCTCTCCCCTTGCCTCACGGTGTAATACTTTTTAAATAAAAACTGAAACATATAATCCTCATCCTAAAGTCCTCCAGTGGCTACCCGTAGCTCTCAGATCACAGCTGAAACCCCCACAGCATCTTGGCCCTCCTGCCCTTTCTCCTCTCTCCTGCATCCATGCTGGCTTTCTCTGCTTCCTTGAACATTTGTGTGGGAGCTTCCTGCCACAGGATTTTTGCACACTGATGTGACCATGCTTTAGTACCCAGTTCAGTTGGTAATTATGTGTGTGATTGTTTGATCAGTAACTGTTTAATTGGACCAATTGATGATTGTATCTGTCTTTGTGCCATTGGACCCGTCCTTAAGCTCTCTGAGGACAGAGACCACAGCTAGTTTTGCTCTTTACTGTAGTCCCAGTGTTGGACAGAGTGCCTGCACATCAGATGATCAATAAATGTATGCTGAATAAGTGAAGTAATGGAGCAGTCCATTTCATAGATGTTTTCTTGCTGGAACGTATTCAGGCCAGCTGAGGAGCCTGGGGCTTGGAATAGCAGTGACTTGCTAGAGATCACATGGCTTGGCTACCAAGAGGAGCTGGGACTTAGTTCTGAGTATTATCTCCCTTCTCCTGTATGTAGTTTGACTTGGCCACTTTGTGGTGGTGGTGGCCGCGGCACACACGTGTGCAAGCATGCGTGCGTGTCTGTTGGGGGTGGGGAGTGGATGGCAGAGTCAGCTTTTAGATCACAACTAAGGGAAAAGTATCCAGAAAAGTCTCTTGCCATGGATAATGCTTCCCTGCTTCAGCATCTTTCTCCTGTAGAAATAACCATGGTTGGCTCCCAGACCTCATTAAGAATCCAAAGCAACAGTATAGATGAAAGCAGTAAATTAAAAAACAAACAAACAAAAACTGTCAGGTTTGGGAATGCATTTTTTTGCCCAATTAAAAAAAAAAAAGTCTAAGCCTACTTCATATCAGAATAGACCCTGAAATCAACAAAATATCAGCATAGATAACCAAAATATTTTACTGAATGGACAGAGTTATGCTGCTCTTGTAGATAGGGCTGCAGCTCTGGTGTCTGGGTTTATCCTCACCAGTAAGCTCTGAAGGGAACTCTGCTGCTTACCAACCTGCCGAGAGCTCCTAATAGGTGCTCCATAAATATCTGTTGAAGAGTGTATATATACATACAATGGAGTATTACTCTGCAATCAAAAAGAATGAAATGTTGCCATTTGCAACTAAGTGGATGGAACTGGAGGGTATTATGCTAAGCAAAATTAATCGGAGAAAGACAAATATATGACTTCACTCATAAGAGGACTTTAAGATACAAAACAGATGAACATAAGGGAAGGGAAGCAAAAATAATATAAAAACAGGGAGGGGGACAAAACATTAGAAACTCTTAAATATGGAGAACAAACATAGGGCTGTTGGAGGGGGTGTGGGAGGGGGGATGGGCTAAATGGGTAAGGGGCATTAAGGAAGCTACTCCTGAAATCATTGTTGCACTACATGCTAACTAACTTGGATGCACATTAAAAACAAACAAAAAAAAACACATTAAGTTTTTGTTTGTTTTGTTTTAATTTTTTTAACGTTTATTTATTTTTGAGACAGAGAGAGACAGCATGAACGGGGGAGGGTCAGAGAGAGAGGGAGACGCAGAATCCGAAACAGGCTCCAGGCTCTGAGCCATCAGCACAGAGCCTGACGCGGGGCTCGAACTCAGGGACCGCGAGATCGTGACCTGAGCCGAAGTCGGACGCTTAACCAACTGAGCCACCCAGGCGCCCCCACATTAAGTTTTAAAAAAGTGTCTGTTGAATGAGTAAGTGAACAGAACTTTCACTGGGCTGGAAGAGCCCTAGATGGCAGAAGTGAAGCCACAGCACCCTAAGAGATATGGCCATCTGCTCTAGCATTTATCTGCCACCTCTTAGAAGACCTATTATTTTGTAATACAAGTGCCTAGCACAAGCAGAAAGCCAGAGACGGATTGAACATTTTTTGGCTATTTGAATGTCGCGCCGGCAAGTTACCTCACTTGTCTGAGTTTCTATAGCCTCATCTGTTAAATGAGTACAATGATTCTTTACTCCTGAAGATAAATTTTTTTTTTAACGAATTCAACCTAGTATTTATTGAGTGCCAGGCACTATGCTAGGTGCACAACAGAAGTGGCTTCTGTCCTTTCTAGCGGAGGAGACATTAAGCAAATAAATATAAATAAACTTATAAAATTACAGTTTTGGACATGTGCTACCATGGCAAACCACAGGGTGCCACAAGAGAGGATGGCAGTGGGACCTTGTTCAGATCAGGGTGCAGGGAGGGCCTAAGAAAGCACCGTTTATTCTGAGCCCTGAAGCAGGAGCTGGGAGCTAGCCTAAGGCAAGTTTGAAATTGCAGGTAACAAGAATAGCACGTGCAAAGGCCCGGGGTAGGAAAGAACTGGGGCCGGCAGAGGGGATTGCAAGCAGTCCAGGAGAGGTTGAGGGGAAGAAGACCTGATTGGGGAAGGAGACTGATACTGAAAAGGTTGTTAAGGAGGGGACGCTCAGGATTCCATTCACTTGTCAAGAAAACTCTGGGGCTGCTGGGTGGAAGACAGTTGGGGACAGAGGAACAAAGAACCAAAATTCCTCTCTCGGTGTTGAGATCAGAATGCCAATCTCAGGGCGGAGGACTTCACCGATGATCAGGCCCAAACCTCCCACGTTAAGGAGAAAAGACAAGAAGTGCAGTTGGGAAGAGACCTTAGCCGGGATGGCACGACATCCCCGCCTGCCCTCCGATCAGTCCTTCCAACCTCTCTCGCTCTATTCACGGTTCTGGGGTTCCTGACGCCCGCAGGCGGGGGGGCGGACCGGGCACTGACTGGGGTACCGGAGCCCCGAGGCAGACTGGACCCGGCCGGGCCCAGCGGGAGCTGCCTGCGAGCCAGGGGTCCCCTAGCGCTGCACGCAGCCAGCTCCGGGCGGCTCACATTCTGGAATGGAAACTTGGAGCTCAAAGGCCCTGAGGCAGCCTCCGGTGTAGGTGGCTCAGCCCTTTCTTTTTACTTCCCTCCTAGGCCTTACCTGCCTAAACAAACAGCCAGAGCCTCCCACCCGCTGCACCCCCGCCCCTGGGACAGGAAACAAGCAGTGACAGCTACCCGCCCGCGCCTCCCTTGCGGACCCCGGCGCGGCCAGGCTAGCAACCCGGCTAAGCGGCGCTCCGATTGGCTGCGCCCTGCTAAGCGGCGCGACGCTCGTCCAATTGGAGGCCGGGCCGGGCGGCCGCGCCGGGAGTCCTCGCCGCCGGGAGGCCGTGGGGAGCGAAGTTTTACATGCCTGTGGTATTTGCTCAGAGGGGCATGACCACTTTGGGCAAGTCTTTAAATGTGAGTCAGCTTTCGGCCGATCCCTGGGAAAAATTCCTTCGGTGTTGTCAGGCAGGGTTCGCTGGCTGCAGCTTTTTTTTTTTTTTTAAACAATTCAAAAGGGATAATCCTACTGAATGGGGAAAGGCATTCGGACCCTGTCCCTGGCTCTCCCGAGAAGGCGCCGGGGGCAGGGCTTGGGGGCCAGTCACCTCCACTGCGGGGCGGGAGCCCCCCGAGGTGGCAGGCCCCCAGGAGCTGGTTTCCAGGAGGGCGAGGGCACCTGCCCTCTCTTCCCTACGCCCCGTGTCCCCGTGTGCATCAGGGCACGCGGGGCCAGAGGGCTCATAGAATGCAGTCGCAATAGTGCCCCCTGGAGTTGTGCGGCATACCCGCCTTAACCTGGGAAACGCCCGGTCGCCTGCTTCCCTTTCTTCCTTTGGTTGTTTCTCTTCCATCTCGCTGTGCTTCTGGTCTTGGACCCCGCACTTAACAGCTGTGTGATCTTAGATCCTCTCCCCACCTCTCTTCAGTTTCAGTGACCTCGTTGGCAATGTCAAAGGCAGAAGGCAGAGGAAGTGAACTGGTCCGGGAGTGCGGAAACTTGGGGGTTCTCCTAGCTTAGTTTCCCTAATTGGGCAAGTCACTTCTGTGCTCCCAGCCTCAGTTTCTGCATCGGTCAGATGAGGGAGGTGTTCTAAAAGAGACCTTAAGGGCGCTCTGGTTCTACGAGCGGTTCCCCAGCCGGTCCTTGTAGCCGCCTCCTGGAGCTTGTGCGCTAGGAGCAGACCAAGCCCTGTGGCCCGCCAGTCTGCCCCTCTAGTCCCCCCAGTCTTGGCTCCCCACATATCATCTCAGAGACTCTCAGCAGACAGGATGGGAAGTACTGAGGAGAAAAAAAGACCAAAAAAGGCTGAGGGCTGAGGAAAATGAGCAGGGACTGGAGGGATTTGTGTGCAATTTGATTTTAAATGAACATCTTGTGCAGAAGGAGAGGCAATTTGGCACCTGTTGCTGGTGAGTTAATAACTTAGGCACTCTTGGTAATAAGGATACAGTACTGTGAAGACCACATTAGCTCATGTGGCAGCAAATTATAAGAACGGTTGAGAAAGACACTGTCCTTCCTCTGCCTGGGAATTTTGTAAAGCTAAGGTAGGCACCACACTTCTACAGTTGAGGGGCTTCAAAATTGAGACAGAATGGAACTTAGAGCCCTCTGAATCCTGGAGAACATAGGACAACTGGATTCTTCTAGGTGTGAAAAGTGTGGTTTGATAAAAAGAGCATTTCACTCTGCTGCTAACCCAACGGGTGTGACCTTGGGTGAGTCACTTGCCTGTCGACAGTCTTCATTTGCTGCAGGCTGAGGGATTAGACTGACCTCTTAAAGACCCCTCCAGCTATGACACCATAATTAAATGGAATAATGTGTGAATAATTGTTTTGAAAAGTACAGAGCACTGGGAGTCTTTCTGTTGTTATTTGTGTAGAGATAAAAATGACCTGAGAGTTCAATAAGCTATGCGACTGGTTGTAAATCAGGACATGCACTGCCGGCCATCTTGAGACTGCAACAGGGCATTTGCTTGGCAACAGGGTTTGCTGTGGCCTGTGAATCAGTATTTTTTTATTCCGTTCCTGCTGTCAGCTCCTATCCTGGTTTGGTAGCCGAACCAGCTGCTGCTCTCATTCTGCCTTGGTTTCTCCATCTCACCTTGCCTTTTCCAACCTCCAGTGATTGGGATGGATTGTGTTTTGCCTTTGGCAAGCTTGGCTTTCCTAGAAACAGAACTGCCCATCTGGAGGAAGAGAAACTAGAACCAGATTGGTTTGCCACCACTAAATTTGACCAGGCCCCTTATTTCTTTTCTTTTCTTTCTTTCTTTTTTTTTTAAGCTTATTTATTTTGAGAGAGAGAGAGAGTGAGAGAGCGAGAGCGTGAGTGCACAAACAGGGGAGGGATGGAGGAGGGGCAGAGGAGAGGGAGAGAGAGAATCCCAAGCGGGCTCTGTGCTATCAGCACCAAGCCTGGCACTGGGCTCGATCCCATGAACCATGAGATCATGACCTGACCTGAAATCAAGAGTAAGACGTTTAACCAACTAAGCCACCCAGATGCTCCAGACCATGCCCCCTTTTTCTATTCTAATCTTCCCATTCTCCTGGGGGTTCTGATCTTTATGGAGATGAGGGGCTGGGGAGTAAATAGATTAAAGATAGAGAAAGAAGAACGCAAGGGCCAGTCATAAAGGAAAGGAAAAGACAAAGGTTGTTTTTTTCTTTTTTTTATTATTTGATTTTTCTTCATCATAGTAGTGTACTTCAGTCCCCATCTCCTGTTTTCCCCATCTCCCACCCACCTCCCCTCTGATAACCATCAGTTTGTTTTCTATACTTAAGAATCTGTCTCTTGGTTTGTCTCTCTCTCTTTTTATTCCTCTGCTCATTTGTTTTTTTCTTAAACTCCACATATGAGTGAGATCATATAGTATTTGTCTTTCTCTGACTCATTTTGCTTAGCATAACACCCTCTTGATCCATCTGTGTCATTGCAAATGGCAAGATTTCATCCTTTTAATGGCCAAATAATATTCCATTGCATATAACATACCACATCTTTATCCATTCACTTGTCAGTGGACACTTGGGCTGCTTCCACAGTTTGGCTATTGTAAATAATGCTGCAGTAAACATAGGGATGCATGTATCCTTTGAATTAGGTTGTTTTTGTTTTGTTTTGTTTTGTTTCTTGGTATTCTTTGGATAAATACCCAGCAGTGCAATTACTGGATCATAGGGCAGTTCTATTTTTTAATTTTTTGAGGATACTCCATACACCATGGCTGCACCAGTTTGCATTCTCACCAACAGTGCAGGAGGGTTTGCTTTTCTCCACATCTTCACCAACACTTGTTTCTTGTGTTGTGCTTTTAGCCATTCTGACCGGAGTAAGGCTATATCTCATTGTGGTTTTGATTTGCATTTCCCTGATGATGAGTAATGTTGAAGATCTATTCATGTGTCTTCTTTGGAGAAATGTCTGTTCATGTCTTCCTGCCCATTTTTTTATTGGATTATTTGTTGGTTGTTGACTTGTTTCAAGGGTTGTTTTTTTCTTAAATGAATTCTACCAATTTAAAAATAGAGAAGGGTATCTAAACTATGAGAAGGAAGCTCACATGATCACGACATGCTATGTAAAAAGAGAATCTCTAAAGACCATGGGAGCCTAGTGGAGAGTTTGGTTCTGCTTGGGCAGATCAGGGTATCTGTTAAGGGAAGTGACATCTGGGATACTTCTTAAGGATAGAGAGAAATTTTTTCTGCGGTGAGAGTGGGGCACGAGCAAGGCAGAGAGATGGGAGAATATTGTCATGGGCCTGGGTCCCCTAAGAAGATCAGATGCCAGGTGTGTTGGGAATATGGGGTGCTTGGATGAATATGGCAGAATTGAAACTAGAAGATAAAGACCATTATAAATGGCCTTTGCCATGTTAAATAATTTGAACTTTATTTGGTAGGAAATGGAGAGCAATTGCAGGCTTTTAAAATAGGTAGTGAAAATTAGCAGTGAAAAGCATTGTTCAGACTTCAAGTTATACAGTGAAATTCAGGTCATGGACAACATTCCAAAAATAGAATGGATGGGTATAGAATGGAATATAAAATATCAAAATTCATGCATAAGCAGTGAGTATTGTTTCACAAAATAGATGTATTTGTATGTGTTTGTGTGTGTGTTCTAGGTCATGATATAAAATATTATTATCTTATAATAATAAATATGTTATATTTATTTTTATATTAAATAATAAAATATTATTACTACAGCGGGTCATGGTTTAAAAAGTCTGATATCCATTGCATTTGCAGACTGCATCAAGGGAGGGCAGCCTGGAGGTGGAGGGAGACAAAGTGCTTGTGAACAGGAGAGGGAACCTGCTTTCCCTCCTACTTCAAGTTCTTGAGAAGGAAATTGCTTATCTTTTGAAAAGAGTTAACTGATCTCTTCCAAGGCCTCCTCCACAGAAGAAAGGTAATTATATTTGCCCCGCAGAGTAGTGAAGAGATCTGTTGAAGTATTCGGTGCCGTGCTTCATTGGCAGGGCACTGCCTAACAGTGCACATAACAGGACCAGTAGTTAGAATTTGGTGACTTCAAGTCTCTGTCACAGACCCACATAGCCCTGGTACACATCATGATCCTCTGGCTTAAAAGCCATGTTTTTTTTTTCCCATTCTTCCAGTGACACATTATGTACTTACTATAGCCAGCAGTGTGACCAACAGATGTATACAGCTACCTGATATCATATGACTGGTACCCAGGTATGAATTCAGTGAAGATGTCAGACAAGTAATGGCCTTATATTTAAAGCAATCAATAAGACTATTTCATAATGTCCCATGGTCAGTAACACCAATGTTGTAACAGATCTGAGTGTAGAGAAGCCCCTTGGGGATAACTAGCCCCCAAATGATGCCATCAAAGCACATCTCCCCCTTTGCTGGCCTCAGAAAAACTGAGGCACCACTGACTATAAGCCCTATGACATACCCATTGCTCCAAAACTGACTCTAAGAGTCTATGTTTGCCCTTCCTCAGGCAGCCTTACATGCATTGGGGGCCCATTTGCTTTCCAGAGACCAGCCGTGTGGAGAATGTTGCTCCCTTGCAACATGGTCTAATCTATTGTTTTTTGTTTTTTTTTTTCAGGTGACCAACACTGTGCCCAGTTTGATGACACAGTGTACACACCCGTGTCCTCACCTTCCTTAAACCAAACCCTATGCATATGGTGCAGATACCAGTTCATTTACATAACTCCAAACACACAGCCTCTTGGTTACACCTTCAAGGCAAATATACCCACCCCTTTCATTCTTCCGTCTGCATATCCTTCCTATCTGAGCTGGGACTTTTTCCGGATCCTTTGTCCCTTGCTCCTGACTGCTACTAGATCTGTAATAGCAAGAGCACCTTACCATGTTCTAACACCACTATGTGCCGAGCCCTATACTTCATACAATCAGCAAAATTCCAAGAGATATTATCTCTCTTTTACAGATAAACTGAGACTTGGCAACTGAAAAATTTCACATCTAGTTAATGATCAAGTTGAGTTTCAAAATCAAGTTTTTCAAGATCCTTTGACCATCCTTTGACCCCTGAGATACACTACTTCCCCTGATTCCCTTCAATATTCTCCTTCCACAAGAGCTAGGAATACCTTCTCCCTTCTTCTCTTTCCATTCTATGTTCAAGAAACCATGAAAACCCACTAACTCTTTTAGAGAGAAGTTCTAAATGAGATTTTGTTTTGCATTGTGACTCCTACGGTTGGAGAGTTTCTAAAAGTTGTATGTCTAGACTCCTACCTCTTGACAGACTTCCCTGGCTGTGAGAGAAGATTGTTTTCAGTGTCAGATATTGGAAGAGAGGGAAGGAAAGTGACCCAGATCACACAGTTTCCTGATCTAAAGAAGCTTGAACCGTGTGCCTGCCTTGTGCTCCACTGTACCCACCCTA
This sequence comes from Panthera tigris, assembly GCF_018350195.1. Lineage (NCBI taxonomy): Eukaryota > Metazoa > Chordata > Mammalia > Carnivora > Felidae > Panthera > Panthera tigris. The sequence goes on from NC_056666.1 coordinate 38,667,438, forward strand.
TAGCCCTTTCTTCATCATATAGTCATTCCTTCTTCACAGCCTTGCCCTCCATCCCCACCTTCCTTTGGATATCCACTCTTATGGCAGAAACACAAACCCATCATTCCACGAATACTGGAGTGGATCTATATTAACCATCCTTAATGTGACCGGCACTGGTCTTGGCATAGAAGTAATTATCTGTTTACTTAGCCCCAACCAAGGCTTAAGCCCCAGCCACTCTATGGCCAGGGATGAGGTCAGGGCTGGCCAGATGCATAGGAAACATATGATACAAGGGAAGTATACATGTCTGCATCTGCCAGGTTGGAAAACAGGCCATCCTTTTAGCCTGCCTGATATAACAATGCTTTTCCTTTTTTCTCTTTGTTTGGAACAGAGAATCATAGAATTCCCTGTGTTGGAAAGGATCTCATGGGTCACATAATCCAGCCCTTCCCACCTGATACAGGAACTACACTGTGGCTTCACTTATGCTGCTCATCCAACTTCTCCTTGGACACCCCTCACCCCCACCCAGATATGAGCTAACTTGCTATTTTACATGGACGGCTCACTCCATTTATGGAAAGCTTTAATGTTGGGCAATTCATATAATTCTCTAGCAAGGTTGATCTGATTTCCCAAAACTCCCATCCATGGGTCCCATTGCTACCTTTGGGGTGCCAAAAGTTCTAATCCCTCTTCTAATCATAGTCCTTCAAATAGATGAAGGTAGATAAGATATAATTCTTAGCCTTCTCTTCCTCAGACTGAGCTTGCCCAGTTTGTTCCAATTCTGCAATTATGTTGGTACTCTTGGTAATGTCAGTCTCACGTGTAGGGAAGACTTGAGTGACTGAGTGAATAATGAGCTTTTACCATGTGCCAACTCTCTTCAAAGACATTATCTCATTCAATTCTGTGTCCAGCCTGTGAGATAAGAATACTTTCCATTTTATAGAGGAAAAAACTGTAGCTCATTAGGTTGAGTGTTTAGGCCAAGGTCGAATAGTTAGAAATTGACAGAAGTGGCCCATTAGCCTGAGCCTTTTACCAAACACACATACATTATTCTTTTCCTTGACATAGGAGTTTCACCAGGTCAAGGATGATACAAGACATCCAGGATGAAGGGCTTCTCATCTTAACTAAATAGGAATATTGAAAACAGGTGATGTGTATTTCTACAGTCTCAAGTCTTACTTGCTAGAACCCTTTTCTTCCTCTGCTTCTCCCTAACCTGATTCTGGCTATAGGTTGTAACAAGATATGGGGCAACCTTTCCATTTCTGCAGATAGAGAAACAGAGCACTGAGACTGATGGTTTCTGTCCATGTTGAGTCAGGGACACAGTGTTGAAATTAGAATCGAATCTCCAACTCTCAAAGACAATTTTTTTTTTTTGTATACATAAACAGAAATTGCTAATTTCACACGTGGATGCTTACAGCGGCAAATACTGGAGACATTTGTCACTTTTCCATAATATCTTTGGAATACAGGAGCCCTCTGGTGGCCAGAATAGCAGGAAGGTGTCCTTGGGAAAGGCAGTCTGAGATTTCCTGCCATTACTTCCCTTTAGTGATCTCTGGCCTCATTTTGAGGTTGCTCCTTTGCCATTTATCTTCTTTCTGCCTATTTTCATAGAGGGTGGCTTGGTTTTTGCACATCCTTCCTTCTCCTTTTCCCCTCGAGTTCCTCTCTACACCTTTCCCTTCAACCCCAGCTGTCACCACCACCCCCCATACCCCTGGAATCTCTCCTTGCAATCTTTGGCCTCAGAGGACCCTTTCTGAAATCTGGCCAGTTCCCCTGTGGCAGGTGCTGAGCGACAGCTGCTGTCTTTGCTGCTGCTTCAGTAGTGTGGAATTCAAATCCCTTGTGGGTGTTTAGAGCCTGCAAATGGATTAACTAATGATGCCTGTTCATCAACAGGCATTTGCAGCATCCTGCTAAGCACATGGAAGATGCTGATCATCACCCACAACCAAGCTTTCTTAGAAGAACAGATGAGGTTCCTCTCCCTTACACACAAGGAGCTGACTGCATATTATCAGGTCCCTGAAGTTGGCCAACTGTCCAGAGCCTGGGTATTCTAAGCTTCTGGCTATAGCTCTAATTGTGCAGAAGTCGGCTTTCCTCACTGTGCCTTGCATGGAATCGTCCGTCTTCTGTAAGCCCATGCCACACAACAGCCAATGGCAAATGAAGACTCACAAAATTGCTACTGCACTGTAGATAATTGAGAATTGACCATCGATCCAGAGACAGAAGCTATAGTGGTGGCTTTGGTAAACCTCAATGAACCACACAAGGGGAAAGAATGCCAAGATAGGGTGAGGCAGAAACTTTGGTTAAGATTCTGGCTTTTAGTGCAATAAGGTGATGGGACAGTATAACACTTAGAAAGCAAGTTGCATGCTCAAGAAAAAAAATCTCCCATAAAATGAGCTGGTGACTTTATCATATTATGATGCTTAACAATTAGTGGCTTAAATCGTAGGGCAATCAGTAAGATAGACCAACTAGTTATCCTTACTCCAGAGACAACCAGAAGAGCATCCAGAATATGCTGCAAGAGGGTAGCCAGGATTGAATTTAGAAATAGTGTTTCTGGGGGTGCCTGGGTAGCTCAGTCAGTTAAGTGTCCAACTTTTGATTTCAGCTTGGGTCATGATCTCAGGGTCATGAGATTGAGTCCCATGTCAGGCTCCACACTGAACGTGGAGCCTGCTTAAGATTCTCTCTCTCTCTCTCTCTCTCTGCCTCTCTCTCTCTCTCTCTCTCTGTCTCTCTCTCTCTCTCTCTCAAATAAATACAAAAACAAAAAAGAAATAGTGTTTCTGGCCTTTTAGGAGGTGAAGCAGGAGGAGGAATCTGGGAAGATCATAAAGTTTAGAGCTGTAGGTTTGTATAATTTGCAGAAGAAGTGGCTAGAGAGAGTGGACATAGTTACAGAGGGCATAGTTAATCCAGTCCAGCTCACAGAGGGATTGTGTAGTGTGACAAAATGCAGCAGGTTTCTACTTCCACTACCTTCCTGGCAAAAGGGAGTGGCCATTGCATGAAGCATAATGAATTTAGTCTTCTAACTATGAGGATAAGTATAGCATTGGAAAGTGTCACCTGAGAGGCTGCAGAAGTCTCTTCTTTAGATTTTAAGAAAGTGTAGATACATCTTTATGGAAGCCTGTAGGTGCATATGGGTGAAGTCCTACCTCAAGGATGGCCTCAGGGGATGTTCTCCTGACACCTGTCACTTTAGAATCTCCTTAGGTTTCTTGTTTCCCAACATTTTTATGGGTTTTGTAAGTACATCAAGTCTAGGGGTTTGGAGTGAAAGGGTATTGCTGGAGTGGGTGCTAAATCTGTCATCTTAGTCCAGTTTCTCTCAGCGGGCTGCCTCCTTGCCCTTTCTCACCTCCCGCCAAACCACAGATACTCCCCTGCCTTTCAGCTTCTGCCCCAACTTACAGAACTCACTATGACTTTGTCATTCCACCAGGAACCCTTGCTATGAAGCCAGTACATGGTTTGTTTAATGTTTCCCTTGGTTCAGTGTATGTGCACTCACCATGGTGTCCTTTTTAATAGAGCTCCCTGCATTGATGTGGTCAGGTCTCTGTTCTCACACTAAGCTGTGGGCAAAGAGCCTGAACCATGTCTATTTAATGTACTTTGTTTAGCAGCACAGTCCAAAGACAGGTGCTAAATAAATTATTTTTATAGTGATTCCGATGGTATAATGAAAAGCATACGAGATGGGAAGTTAGAAGATCTAGTTTAGTCCTTGCCTGCCACCAATTAGCCATGTGACCTGGAATATCTCACCGTGTTTCTCCAGGCCTCGGTTTCTACGTTTATTCAAGGAGGAGATGTGGACCAGATAACCTTGAAGAGCACTTTCAACTATAAACATTTCTACTTCCACAATGGTGCTCCCCTCCAAAAGCCTACAGACTCCTCAGGGACAGAGGAGGGAGAGCCTCGCCTGTGGTGTTCCCAGAGTGCTTAGCCAGACTCTGGCCCTTGGAGGCCGAGGTGGTGGGGTGCAGAGTAAGGGGTAGTCAAGTATCTGTTGGTAGATTCTTCATATCCAGTCACTTTCCAGGAGAAAGTTAATGGTACCACGGGAGTGAGAGGCACTGAAAAGAGACTGGGGAGATTGGTTTTCCTTCCAGCACCACCTCTTCCTGCATGCGTACCGCGCGTCCCGTTCTTTGCCTCTGTTCATGCCAACAACGGCCCCAGATCTGGGGGACAGCATACATGGCAGAACTTTCATCTCATGCTCCAAACTGGAGGCTGGGGCTGAGCCGCCAAGATCTGTACAAAGACGCTCATCACCCTGCTGGAAGTTGGGAGAACTGTCCTGTCTCACAATGAGGTGAGGTTTATGCTTCTCTGTGAAAATGTTCATGTAAAGGGAAAGAATAGGCTAGAAGGTTTGGGCACAGAGCCGAGGCTTTTGTGAAGGGTGAGATTCCTCAGCTGTCATAGATATCAGTGGAAGGGGAAACAGGTGGCGATTCCCTGCTTTCCTTACACAAATATTTTAAGTGGATCATAAACCCCCTCTGTTCTCTCAACCAACAGCATTTTGTGCTTACAGCTTATAATGCCAGAAACCTTTTTTCCAAACTAAGCGGGAGCATCACTCTACTAGAGTGGGGTGTTTGGGGTAAATAGGCTTTGGTTCTAGAAGGCTGGCTTGGGTCCTAATTCCCTAACTCTGATAAATGATGAGAAGTTGGCCCAACTGCCTGGGCTTGATTGACTTGGGGGCTGTCGATGGAAACATGGCTCATTTTACTTCTGATAACTGAACCCTAGCACATAAGAATTATGTTTGCCAGGCAGGCAAGGTGGGAAGTCTTGGCAGCAGCCCTGGGCGAAACCAGGAAGAACATGATGAGGCCAATTGAAAGAGGACGTCACTCGTTTTTAATGAGGGGGTGCATGTCAGACGAGCAGGGCCTGGGGGGAAAGGCTTTTCATGAAGGGGGCAGTGAGGGACATATGTCATGTTCAGAGAAGGGAAATGCTCTTCAGGCAAATAGAAAGGGGTACAGAATGAGGAAACAGATTACCTGAGGGTCTTTTGAAGACATTATCTTACAGAGATAGAGGCAGGTGGTGAAGCTTACTATGTAAGCATGGGCCAATCCGGCTCCCACCAAGATAGGAGAGATAGAATCGTGGAACTGACAACTGCATAGTACCTTATAGGTCTTTTAGGCCAGTTCTTTCATCTTACAAGTGAACAAACCAGGGCTTATTCCAGGAGTAACTGAGCAGGTAAGACTTTTTCCAGGACAGGAATTTTTAGTACTGCAGTATAGTTTAGAGTCAAACAGGCTTAAGTTGCAATACCAGTAGCCCATTTACTAACTGTGACCTTGGAGGATAAGAATACCCAACTCTGAGGTGCCTGGGTGGCTCAGCTGGTTGAGTGTCTGACTTCAGCTCAGGTCATGATCTCACGGTCTGTGAGTTTGAGCCCTAAGTCGGGCTCACTGCTGTCAGCACAGAGCCCGCTTAGGATCCTCTGTCCCCCTTCCTCTCTGCGCCTCGCCTGCTCACTCTCTGTCTCTCAAAAATAAATAAACATTTATTTAAAAAAAAAAGTACCTCCTAAACCAAAAGCACTATACACTGTATGTTAGCCAACTTGACAATAAATTATATTAAAAACAATATACCCACCTCTTGGGGCTCTTGGGAGAAGTAAATAAGAAAACGTATGTGAAAGCCCCCAGTCCAAAACTTGGGACTGTGCCTAACAAGTACTGACAAATCGTCATATCACAATCATACCACATTATGATTGTGAGGTACTTGACTAATACAGTCTGTGCTGTCATGAGAGTGAATAAAAAAAACATGAATCAAGCCATTGCTATATGCCAGGCACACTCCTGTTATATTATAGGCACTTAATTAATTATTAAGGTTATATTAGTCCAGTGAATAATTGTAAAAATATTAACTGTTACACTAATAAATAAAACAGTGGTTGGTAAAGGCAATGATGGCAATAAATTGCTCAGAGAGAAGAGATGAAATGGGGCAGGGAGGAAGGAAAATTCTCTTGGGACTTACTCCTTTAGCTGGCTTTGGCTTTGGTTTTTGATTGCAGGTGATCTGGTGAATATGAAGGCTCTGTGGTCGTTCATTCCTTGGATAGTCACTGAGGATCTACTATGTACCAGCCACTCTCCTGGGAACTGGGGACATAGTGGTCAACAAAAGTAAGGTTCTTTCCTTAAATGGAGATGACATTCTAGTCGAGGCAATGCACAAACAAGGAAATAGATATACTGTTAGTGATAAGAACTGTGAAAAAATAAAATCAGTCAGGGCAAGGGGATAGAGAGTGATTGGAGTGATAGCTATTTTGTTTTTTTATTCTTATCATTTTTAAATGTATTTATTTATTTTGAGATAGAGAGGGAGTGGGAGAGGTTCAGAGAGACAGGGAGAGAGAGAGAGAATCCCAAGCAGGCTCAGCACTGTCAGCGCAGAGCCCGATGTGGGGCTCAAACTCACAAACCATGAGGTCTTGACCTGAGCCGAAATCAAGAGTCAGACACCCAACCGAGTGAGCTACCCAGGTGCCCCCAGAGGGATAGCTATTTTAGATAAGGAGGAGGGGACACTTGAGTTGAGATCTGAATAGGGAGGGGAAATGGTCATGGGGGTAGATTCCAGGCAGAGGGAAAATCCCTGAGGTAGAGCCACAACAGGGCCATGTGTCTGGAATGTGGTACTGAGCCCTGGCTGGAGATATGTGTTCTATTTCTGCCTAAATGCAGAAAAATGAAAGATTATAAAAGGGCCTTCTCCAGAGAACTTAAAAACAGGCCTGGGACAGCCCTCTTTGGATAAAGCTAACAGGGAAGAAGCAGGTGAGAGGGACCGTGTACCTTAGTGCATTCCGAGAGATGAGAAGAGTCCCTTAAGACAATCCATGACTTGGCAGTGAAAGTCTGAGAAATGGCATCTTGAATCAGAACACAGAGCCATGTGGCTCCGGACCAGTCTAGGGCTCTGTCACTGTCCAGTGCCTCAGGCACATTTAGCAGAAGGAACGTGAACCCAACATCAAGCCTCAGAGGCCTGGGAAACTTCCCCCAACTCCCCACTTTTCCTCATGAACATACTTGGGCTCATCAGATATGAATTTTCCCAGTTGTCTTTCAAGATATTCATACTTCCCAATCCCATCATCTCAAAAGTAGACCCATGAGGCCAGGCACCATGTCTAATTCATAGCATTCCCTTGGGAAACAAAGGACCTACCACAGAGCTTGACACATGGTTGGACTGGATGAGTCCTACTTCTTGTCATCCAGTAGGCACTGCAAGATCACCACTCAGCTCATAAAAAGTCCATCTTTTTGGTTGTGCCACATTTCACTTTGTTCAGGCTTCCAAGGTTCCCCCAGGTTATAGGTTTGTAAAGGCAACGAGCAAACCCTTTTCACCAGTTCTTGTCCTCTGTTGACCATCCAAACTTGTTTCTATGTGCGGCCTCTCCCTAACGCTGACAAATTCTTATAGATCCATGGCTGAGTGAGAAGAAACTGGTCTGGCGGTACTATTCTTGGCATTTATGAGTGTGCAACCTTGTACCTGACCTCTAGGAGGCCAGGTTTCTCATTCAAAAGTGCCAGACAACATTCCCACATTTTAGAGGGCACTGGAACAGATATTAGGTAGACACAGTCCATATTATACCCCCTTCATAAACTTTAAAGTGCACATGGAGGTTTCAGCCATACAAGTGACCTTCTGCCACCAACCTCCTGATCATTCAAATTGCCTCTTGCTGAATTTCTCCAGCTGTGAAGTTTTGATTTTTTAATGTTTATTTATTTTGAGAAAGAGAGAGAGAAAGAAAGGCAGAGACAGAGGGAGACAGAGGATCCAAAGCAGGCCCTGCACTGTCAGCACAGAGCCTGACACCGGCCTCGAACCCATGAACCATAAGATCATGACCTGAGCTGAAACCATGAGTCGGACACTTAACTGACTGAGCCACCCAGACACCCCCGAAGTTTTCTTTTCTTTTTAGTGGACAAGGTGAACATTGGATTTGTCCAAAGACTGAATGTTGTTCCCTTTCGTTTACTCATCTTCCTCCTTCCCCTTTGGGAATCCCTAGAGCCCACTGGGTTTTTTTCCTAGGACATAAATATTTGGAACTGAGTTCTCTGTCATTCAAATACTTTCAACTCAGTATACCTGGAATGAGCTCCTGGTCTATATTGTATATGGTAACTAGAGACCACAGGGAATGAAAAGGTGAATAAGGAGTGATTAAGGAGCACAGGTCAGAGGGGGATGATGGATGTGCACACATGATGGTGTGACCATGCGAAACAGAGTAGGTAACATTCCCCTAGAGCAAAGTGCTGTGGAGCACAGAGAAGTGAGCGATCAAAACTGACCCAGAGAATTAGGGTGGCGTTCTCAATGAGGCTACTTTTCCTGCTGGGCTTTGGCTTGCCCAAAGTGTGGTTCTTGTGCCCTCTGCAGCCTGGTAGATGCTGGTAGATGCTGATGGGATGGGACAATGGTCTTTCTTACCCTATGGGGAGAGGGCTATGTGGGGAAGGTATACCCTACCCTGAGAGTAAGAGGCCTCTGCACCAGTGACTGGAAGACCAGGAGGGAGGTGAAGGAGAGTTGAATCAGGCTTAGAAAAACAAACTTGGCTTGGAAGGGATTTGTCTTGTACTGGGATCTCTTGGGGTTTTACACCAGGGCCCGGACTGTGATACTCTGCTTAGCACAGGCCCTGGCAGGAGGCTTTAACTCGCCAGGGCTGAAAGGAGCCTGCACCCTGTCATTGAGACCATCCAGCCGGGCTCTCTCTGTCCTTTGTCAGGGCCTGGGAGGCTCCGTATCATTACTCCAGAGCATTCCGCTTCCCTCCGGCCTCATTACGCAGTACATTAGCTGTGGGAACTAAACCCATTACAAAAAAGAGGGGGTGGAATTGGCACACAGGGAAAGAGGCCTTCTCAGATCAAGCTAACAACTTGTGCCTATTAACTAGAGAAGATCGTTAGAAAATTCCCATCTCCTCCTCTCCTCCCCCCGCCTCGCCCCCACCCTCGTCACTTGCAGTGTCAGATGTGGAGGGAGAGCACAGCTCACACGTGAACTCGCCTGTTTCTCGTACACACACCCAACCTTAAAGGGGCCCCGCTGGGGGCTCTAGAGGAGGAAGCGCTGGATGGCGATGAGGAATTGCTTTGATGTCGAGTCAGAGTTTAAATGAACAGGACTTTTCTTTTCTCTCAAATATGGGTCTTTTTGGCTCGGTAGAGACAGTGACTGAAATAAACTGAGTCCCACTTCATGAGTTTTCTATGACTCCATAACAAAATAGACAAGGGGGGAATGGTCTTATTTCCACTGTTTAGTAATGTGAATAGTAGAGCTGGAACGTACTTTGAGTTGAACCCATTTAAAGCCCGTTTTACAGATGGGGACACCAAAGCCCAGAGAGAGGAAACATTGTCCCCCACACCTTACATGAACTGCAGAGATCTTGTTTGCAAGTCTGGGTTTTTTTTTTTTCTCACAGGCTTCCTCCAGTTGGCTCCTTTTTTCTTTCCGTTTCCCCTCCCTCCTTGGCTCTGTTCCCTCGCTAAGGGTTGGGGAATATTCTCAAGGAAATCCAGTAGAACACCTTTGCTCTTAAGCCACACGGGATTTGGAGTCTCCGCAGTGACCTTGACACTTGCTCTTCCTGTTTCCCCATGTGAAAAACCAAAGCAAGACAAAAAAACCTATACAAAATATGATTCGTGACTGGTCTCAGAGCAAAGGTCTGATTGAGCTCTCTGCATTACTCCTGCCCTCACCGCACCATCCCTGCCTCTGTGGCCTCCTCCTCGCACCCATTTCTCTCTCCACTGGCAGTCTCCACACAGACACTGACCTGGTAAGTGTACCTTCAAGTCTATGTGCCCTGCTCGTCTGAATGTTGTGCTCAGTCTGAGATCACTCACTCAAAGAGGAGAATGTGGAGGAGGCCAGCCATGCCATGGCTCTCCCCCGGCCTCCTCAGGTCAATGGAGGAAACACGTATTGGGGGAACTTTGGAAACTCTTCCATCCTAGCTACGTGGAACACTGAGAAAAGAGACTTTTCTCCTTCAATCCGAGCCCTGTGCGTGTGTGCGTGTGTTTACTATACTCTGCAAAAAGGTCTGATTAGCATTTCTTTTTCAGTTGCTGCTTCTCCATCCCAGCTGCACCAATTGTGGTCGGTAAAACAGAATTGGTGCAACAGCAATTCAGGAAGGCAGCTGAAAGGAAAGGGTGAAGAAAAAACAAGGGAATGCATTTGCTTTGAGCTTGAAGAAACCACTCCAATTTTAAAAGATAGAGAAGGGATGGAATGAGATATTTGGAGGGAATGGACAAAAAGATTCCAAAGACACAGGAACTGGGTTAAATGGGGGTGGGGGGAAGAGAGCGAGGTGTCTCAAACTACCTACACTGAGAAACAAAGGACCCCCTTCCCCCAAAGAAAGCACATGTAGAAAAATGCAAAAAAAAAAAAAAAAAAAAAAAAAAATTTTTTCCAGAACAACAAATGGGACAAGAAAAGTCTGGAATCTTAGAAGTGAAAAGGTAGTTGGGGTGCGTGGGTGACTCAGTCGTTTAAGCCTCCAACTCTTGACTTCAGCTCGGGTTAATACCTCACGTTTGTGAGTTCGAGCCCCACATTTAGCTCTGAGCTGACAGAGTGGAGCTTGCTTGGGATTCTGTCTCCCTCTCTTTCTGCCCCTCCCCTGGTTGAGCTCTCTCTCTTTCTCAAAATAAATTAAAAAATTTAAAAAAATGAAAAGGTAGACATGAAAATTGCTTATTTCATTTCCCTGATTTTTCTTTTTAGTAGTTCCTCTTTTAATGTATTTTTTCCTAACAGAAAGAGATAAAATTGTCTGGTCTTCAGCCACAAAGGAGATGTAGCTTCTTGCTTTTGAGTGACTTATGCAGCAGAGTTAGGGTTGATCTAACCAACCTTGCCTGGGGACCAGATCTAGATTGTTTTGCAAAGTCTCCCCCTTTGACCTTAAGCATACTTCCTCTCGTTAAGTCACTTTCTCCTTCCCTTTACTATCACTGGGATGATGAAGGACTTCATGAGTTTGTGTTGGACAAGTACCTAGAACTCAACAGAGTAAGGCCACTGGAGAAAGTGTGACCCACGTTCATAAAGAGGATTCTTGGAATCCTTTATAAAGATTGCATTCAAATCATTGCTGTGACTGCTCACTTTTATAGGCTTATAACTTAACCCCTCAAAATTACCTAATTGGGACTGAAATATCTCCAGCTGGCTCTCAGCCCCAAGGAGGATGTTCTTGGAATGTATGACCTCCTATTGTCCATTTTCAAGCTTGTAAGGGATGCAAGGGGATGTGTCCTTTACTGGGAAGTGTCAGCATTGAAGTCTACACTGGGTGGGGGGGAAGCTTCCAGCAGTTAGGGGGCACTTGGTGTGCAGGACAGGACAGCCCTTTCTGCTCATTTTCACAAACCAAAGCAAATGAAATGTGTTTGTGGGATCTCACAATGGTCCCAAGCCTTGTTCTCTCTTAGGATCCAGGTCATCTGGCACAGCATATCAGTAGCAAGGAGTTTAAGAACTTGACTCACACCTGTGTTTGAATCTCAGCTCCACCACTACTGGCCAAGCCAAAGCATGTTCCTGATTTCTCTGAGTTACTTCATTTTAAACTTGGAGTCTGTTGGTTGCCTGACTGGCTCAGTCCGTTAAGTATCTGATTTTGGCTCAGGTCACAATCACATGATTTGGGGGTTCCAGCTCCAAATTGGGCTCTCCGCTGTCAGCACAGAGCCCACTTCAGATCTTCTGTGCCTTCCTCTCTCCACCTCTCCCATGGTTGTGCTCTCTCCCTCCCTCCCTCCCTCTCTCTCTCTCTCTTTCCCTCTCAAAATAAGTAAACATTAAAAGAAGTTTGTTATTTGCTGGGATGATTATTAAAAAGCATGTAAAGTAACTACCACATAGTAAGTTCTAGAAATATTATATAATGGCCTAGGAAATGGGAAATCCAGTGTTGAAATACATAGGAGTTCAACAACTGGCCCTGTCACTTCCTGGCTGTATGAGCCAGGACAAGTTAATTAACCTTTCAGTGCTTCGGTTTCCTTATCCATAACATGTGGCTAAAATACCTACCTCATTAGGTGGACTAAATTAGGTAATCTGTGTTAAGAGTATGATACATATTAGGTTGATACCACTTCGTGATGATAATTCTTGTGTTTATTTCCCAGACTCCAGTGTTATTCCTGCCATCAACTCTGAATGTGACCTAATTAGGTTACCTAACTTTTACAGACCTCCGCTTCCCTGCCTACAAAATAGGGGCAGTACTAAATCTCTCTTGTTCATCCCAATATAATACATAAACTTTCTATTTTTATGAGTTTTCTGTTTCAAAAGTGCCTAGTAAATAGAGAACTGAGTTTCCAGAGGGGCTCCAGGATAGACACCCCTACAGAAGCCCCTGTTCTTTGGTGACCATCTGTCCCCTCCTTTCAGCCCCTGAGCTCACTTAGCTGCCACTGCCGAAGACAAAGAGCAGAGATTCCAGGAAGACGAAATCATCTCCACACTTGGTGAGCCTCCAGGGGAGTTGAAGACAGAGGATAGCTAGATATGCAAGGAAATGACCCAGGTGAAAATCAGATCCTATTAAGTATAAAGTCGTATGGTGAGTATGTAGAATTGGGCTTAAAAGCATGGACTCCAAAGTCAGAGCTCATGATGGGTTTAAATTCTGTCTCCATCCTTACAACAGTTTGGTTTTGAGCAAAGTCCTTTGCCATTGAATGCGTCTAGGTTTCCCCTTCTATTTAATGCCATGTCTTGAGCACCCCCAACATTAGCCATTAATTATTGATATCACTACTGTTATTAACATAGCTAACTGAAAAAGCCTCATGGAAGAGCTATATAGAGAACTGGATTTTTTATTTTTATTTGAGAGAGAGAGAGAGAGAGAGAGAGAGAGAGAGAGAGAGAGAGAGAATCCCAAGCAGGCTCCACACTCAGTGCAGAGCCCAATGCGGATCTTGATCCCACAACCCTGGGATCATGATCTGAGGCCAAAATCAAGAGTCAGACACTCAACCTACTGAGCCATGCAAATACCCTGAGAACTGGATTTTGAAGGTGAGGATAGAGAGTCTGACAATAGGGGGAGGGGTCAGGAAATGGTCAGTGTAAATAAAGCAGCATGTCCAGAGGAATGTCCTGTGGAGGAACCTGACATCTGTAGATTTTGAAAGCTTTCCAGGTATTTCTGACATAAAGCCAGGGCTGATGTGAGAACAAGACAGTCACAGGCATGATTCATTAAGTGTGGACCAGGGTCAGGTGCTGAGATTCCTGGCTTCTGGCTCTGCTTCTGCTCCTAACTAACCGCCTGGCCCTGGCAATTCCTTTGCCTTGTTGGATTTCAGTTCCTTCATTTGTAAAAAGAGAAAGGTCAATCTACCCTGGGTGATCTCCTTCCTGCTCTGATGTTTATGGATCTTAACTGGCTTTTCTTGACTGGATGAGAACCCATGTTCAGGCATCATTACTCATTCTTCCTTTCCATTTTATCTCTTGGAAGATTTTCTCAAGGTGGTAGGCTCTTGAGTGAGCCCTCTGGGTCTTCTCACCACACCCCTCCTAGGTCACTGCATGGATTATACTAGTTTACTGCCCAGTCTGACCTGGCCTCTACCTGGTACCACCACTGAAAGAGGCCAAATAGAAAGACAATGTGCAGAGACTTGGGTGACAGTCCAGAGACTGGCTGACTTTGTGACCTGGAAATTTATAACTGTGTAACTGAAGACTTCTGATAATAGGAACTGTTCACATTTCTTGGGCATTTACAACTGTGTCAACTGCTGTACTAAGAGCTTTAAATCTATTATCTTGTTTAATCCCTCACAACAGAACTGTGACATCGACACGATTATTCCCATTTTACAGCTGTAGATGCAGAATCTGAGGCTTAACGAGATTAAGTACCTTGCCCAAGATCATGCAACTGGTATGTGGTGCAGACAGGGCCCACGCCCTAGTCTGCTGGGCTCCATTGTCAGGGCTCTCCTGCATCATACCATGTTACCTCTCGTAAATCCACATCACAGTGACTGCTTTGTACCAATGAGTGGATCACACAGAAGGGGTTCAAGCTTGCCTCACGTATGAGGCGCTGCATTTGTTATGTTCAAAGGGGTTTCTAGAAGCCATTTACTCTTTCACTTGTCCTTAGAGACCTTCTCCAACCTGCCTGCTTTCCAGTCCCATCACCCTCTGACCATCTGTGGGCAGCCACCTACCATGGAAGCAGCACTGCGGCGTGGTTAAGAGCACAGACTATGGTTTGGCACTGCACTAATACAGTATCCCCTGGTCTCATGTGGCTATGGACACTCATATGGACACTTGAAATATCCAAATTGAAATGTGCTGTAAGTGCAGAACACATACCAGATTTCAAAGACTTCATATGGAAAAAAAAAAAAAACCCAACGTCCAATATCACATTAATAATTTTTCTGTTGATGACGTATTGAAATGATCATATTTAGAAATATGGGCTCAATAAAACATTAGTAAAATCAATTTCACCTCTTACCACTTTCTATTTTTTAAATTTTTTTTAGCATTTATTCATTTTTGAGAGATAGAGCACGAGTGGGGGAGGGGCAGAGAACGAGGGAGACACAGAATCCGAAACAGGCTCCAGGCTCCCAGCTGTCAGCACAGAGCCCGACGTGTGGCTCAAACTCACTAACTGGGAGATCATGACCTGAGCCGAGGTCAGACACTTAACCAACTGAGCCACCTGGGCGCCCCTGCTTTCTATTTTTAATGCAGCTACCAGAATATTTAAAATTACATACGTGGCTAATATTTGTAGCTCACATTGCAGCACCGGTTAGAGTGAAAGCACCTGCCTTTGAATCTCAGTCCTATCTGTGTGACCTTGGGCAAGTTAATTAATCCCTACGTGCTTCAATTTCCCCATCTGTAAAATGGGGATAATAATAAGACTGACTTTGTAAGGTCATTGTGAGCATTTAATGACTTAAATTTCCCAAACAGGGCCTGGCTCATTTGTTTGCTACATACTATTACTCACTGATGCCAGAACAGCCCAGACTCATTTCTTGCCACGCTATGCTTTGTTCTTCTCTTAGAAGACTCTCCACTTTCTCTCCACCTCTTTGGGCTGTGCCTCCTCCAAAACAGCATGGCTTCTGGAACTCCTGTGACTTTAGTTCTTTTATTTTTTTTCTCCAATGTTTAGTTTTTTTTATTCTTGAAGTACAATTAACACAAGGCATTAGTCAGTTGCTCACCACAAAGTCACCATCCGCTGAGACTTTCTTTATTTTTTCATTGACCTTCTTGCCTTATTTGTTGTCATTTTGGCATACACGCCTGAAGTGTAGCTGGAAGGACACTGTGAGCTCCTTAAAATAGAACCTGTGTCTTATTTATCTTTGTATCTCCCTTCCTGTCAAGTCTTCCATGGACCTAACAGAGGGCCTCTGCTCAAAGTGGTGTCATATACATGCTTGTTATTTGAATAATTAATTAATATACCTCCCCTGCCCCCATACTGGGAAGGTAAAAGTTTTCCTCATTCTTTCAGACTCTTGAAGGGAAGTGGTCACATTTCTTCTGGTCATTCTTGAGCCACTGTCATCTCCCCTTGTTACTCTCCCCAGTATAGAATGACCCCATCTCTTTCACCTCTATTGCTCTACCACCTTTCATGTTTTCAGAATGGATGACGGCTTTTGTTTTGCTTTGTTTTTTGCCGTACATGAATATTGATATCAGCTATAATTCAAAGCCTTAAAAGAAATAGTCCAGTTCGTTAAATTCTAATTGCGCTGATGGGAAGGCAAGATAGTCGCTTTAATTAAGGAAGGCCTCCCTCAGCTCTGGTGGTCACAGTGATGGTGGCGGGGAGCAGTGTTGCTGCTCCTGCCGAGAAGGATGATGATTTATGTGGTGTGTTCAGAGGCACCAGCGCACACCCTCCGGCGGCCCAGCCTCCACGTCTGCCAAGCATCTACAGTCTGTCATTACCCTTCTTGGGAACTTACCCAGAAGGGGAAATTTTCACCAGCTTTGGATCCCACTCAAAGTTCAGGGAACATTGTCTTCAGGGCAAATAAAATCCCCCGAAACAACTCACTTTGGAGGGAAAGGATTCTAATTTTGATTTCTCTTTAACAATCTGGTTTTTAATAAGCCTGGGCAAAGACCTCTTCTAACATTGATACAGAAATTGTACCACTAATGGTACTTTCTTTTGAATTAATCATGGTGCCCCTGATGATTGCCTTGGAAGCACTCCTTGACATTTAAGGGATGTCATTATGGAGACATAATGAGTTCTGAACCTTCAGTATGGATTCACATTGAGAAACTGGGGCTCCAAGATGCTGAAAGGAGTGGATATAAAGGATGTTGGGAAGCAACGTGAGGGGCACCATGGGAAAATTCTAACAATTCTGCCAGTTCCCCCAAGGCCAGCCCTGAGAGCAGGATCTACGTGAACTCTGCAGGGTCTCATTGGTATCATTGTGTTGCATGCCCAGATGTCCCTTCAGGATGGAAGGATTTGTTCCCCTCACCTGCCGGGAATGTGGCTGGCTTACCACACTCAGCTGGAATTGTCCTTGCCGAGGAGAGATGCCTCATCCATGCATGTGCCCCCTTCCCAGAGGCAGCCTGTGACTGGTGACTAGGCATGCGCAGTTGTGAACACTTGGCCCCATGACTCAATCTGGGACAACTTGAAAGGGCCATGACAGCTGTAAGGGATGGGTGGGCTGAGGCCTTTCAATTGCACTGTAGCCCAGCTTCACCCTCTGCTCCTCCCCGCTTCCTGCTCTTCCCTCATAGGGGTTGATAGAGCACATTCCATAAAGTTTTCTTCACACTAACCTTTTTTTAATTTTTATTTATTTATTTACTTATTTTAAAAGAGAGAGTGGAGGGGGGAGCAGAGAGAATCCCAAGCAGGCTCCACGCTGTCAACACAGAGCCTGATGTGGGGATCAATCCCTAGAACCATGAGTTAGACGCTTAACCAACTGAGCCACCCAGGCACCTCATCCTTCACACTAATCTTAATTTCAGAATCTGCTTCCTGGAAATCTGACCTGCAACAGTGGGTCCCCCTTTCAATAACCCAGGATGACTCAGTAGTGGCCTCCAACACCCTTGCTACAGTTCACCATCACAAGGCTTTCGGGATCCACGTTCCCTCTCTTCTATTCTTGCTCTTCATTCCCTGCATGGGTGGCTCTGACACCATGTCTGCAGCTCCACACACTAACTGTGAGTTCCTTCTGTGTGAATAGGTGCATGTGTGCTGCTCCCACCTTCTGAGTGCCTCCCACTTCACCACCAGCCAGGATCTTTCTGTTTCTCACTGATTCCCAATATACTCAGTTTCAGGCACATTCTTTTTGGGGGTAATACTTTAGTGCTGCCTCTTGAGCCTGGCTTCCAGAATCCCCTTGGACTTAATGATCCTCAGAGCTTATCATCAGACAAGAATAGCATAGACTACGGCTGTCAGTGGGGGCTCTAAGGTCGTTAGTCCCCTTCTCACTCTATAAGAACCCTCCTTGGAGTCCCTGATGGCTAGCTGCACTTTGGTTGACTTTTTAGTCAAGAACACTCATGATGTCTTCCAGTCTCACTGCTAAGCATTGGTCCTAAACTAACCTCAAGCCCAGCACCTGAGCTGTCTGGTTTCAATCCCATATAAAGCGGCCTAGAGAGGTTAAGTCAACTGACGAGAGCACTCAGGAAGCCATGTGTTAGGAACACATTTTAAGAAAAGACCAAACATAATGGAGTTTGGTTTGCTTATCTGAGAACAAGTGAGGTAAGCCGAAAAGTGCACCTCCGAATCACAGGTAGCCTTGCAAATGTGGACTGATCCTCCAAAGGCCAGCTACAGCATCTTTTGCTTAAACTGTACGAGACCAGCAGCAGATATGCTTATTCTTTAGACTTCAAGAGTTTTTTCAGACTCCCTGGCCACCTCTTCTAGTGTCTTACCACCCAGATAAGTAGGAAGTTCCTGCAGCTGTCCAATCAAAATCTTCCTGGTTCCTCCAACACCTGTCCTCAGTGAAGGGCAGGGAGGAGCCTGTCCTTCATTCCTCATGGACTTGCCTGCACTTGCACTGCCAGTCTTTCCTGGGAAAATGGCTTCTCTGGTGGGGTGCGGATGTGTCCACAGCACCATTCCCTGTGGCCAAGTGCCAAGTGACGAAAGTGTCGGGGCTTTTGAAATTGTCAGGGAAACTGATTTCCTTGTCAAGTCTTGTCCTGTACAGTTGGAGGGCCAAGTTCTACTTTCGTGTTAGCTGCCACGGAGATCAAAGGCTGCTGACAAGGAGCTAAAGGGTTTGTGCCTGGTCTGCTTCAACCTTTCCTCAGTCCAGCATGGGGAATGATCCTGGCTTTCGGCTTTCTTGAACTCTCTTATCGATCCTCCTTTGTGGGCCAACAGATGAAGGGCCTGGGAAATAATTCTGAGGGACATAACTCAGACAGAGCATTCTTAATTTTGCAGCAGGAGAGAGGCCAGAGAAAAGGAAAGACGAGGGTACAGATGAACAGAGTCATCCACTACCTCAGAAAATTCAGGCATATTAGAATTCCATGAATTGGAGGCTGAGATTCATTGGCAAGATCAGGGTAGGAGACAGGGTGAGATATCAACCCTTGGTGGAGACTAGAGAATCTCCAACCATGGGATCTCACAGAAGAAGTGCTAGTCTTTCCATTGCTCATTTTTGGGTATTGCACAAAGGGAGGGCACAGAAGGAGATGACTTTGGGAACCCTTTCCTGTATCACGTTCATGATAAGACTATGAGGTGAATGAGTGATGGACAAGTTCAGGATGTTCGTAACCCCAGATACAGCCAAAGTCAAGGGTGATTCCCAGAGGGGAAGGTGTTGGTGGGATGATGGAAATGAGTAAAATGAGTCAATTGTATGGTGATAGATGGTAACTAGCTTTTGGTGGTGTTCACTTTGTAGTGTATACAGGTGTCAAATTATAATGTCATACACCTAAAACTTACATGTTACATACCATCTTTACCTCTATTTTCAAAAAAGTCTTAAAAATATTTAAGTAAAAAAAAAAAAGTCAAGGGTAAGACAGGGGATGGGATATAGATGAGGTTGTAAAAACCATTCAAGTACCCCAGGAAGGAACCATGGGAATAAACTGAGAGTATGGAGCATGGAGAGCACGCTTCTGGAGTCAAGAAGACCCATTGTTGGCCTTTGAATTCTAGCTTCCTCTTTGGCCTTTTGGACAATGCTAAGTACCATTCATGGTTGCCCTCTCCTCTGTATCTACTTTTCCTCTCCAATACCCCCAATTTTTCTGACCAGAAGAAACCGCCCCCCCGCCATGCATTTCTCTACCCACAGGTAATCTGCACACCTCAACTGAACCAGACAATATAGATTCTCAGCCATTTCTTTGTAACAATATTTAGGCACTACTGAAGACACAAAAGTCTTAAATGGAAAGAGAACACATCTCCAGCAGAGATTGAGCACTGGTATATGACCATGGCTTTAACCTGGAGAGCTTCCTTTTAACGTAGTCAGACTGTTGGGAGCTATAAGGTCCCAAGGTCAGGGTCCTTTATGTCTCTAGATGGCCAATTCTTCCTATTCATTCTTGGCTCATTCTTCTACATAGTATGTCTGGTAGTGTACAATCGCAGTCTGGTTGGTTCTTGAACTAGAGCAAGAGGTTGGGTAATAAACTTGCAAAGAAAGGGCTCCTACATAATCTGTTTGGTTTCTGCCTTTCATGTAGCAAGTAGTGAGAATCCAGATAGCAAGGTATTGTCAACAAATTTATCTGACTCTACTAAGTTCCCAAGCTTAGGTAGCAAGGTTTACTTATACTCTTATTTATTTCCATAAAAGTGTGTCCCTCTTTGTAGTCGATTTCTTGAGGACAAACACTTTGTTTTTCTCTATTTTGCCCTGCCACATAATACATCTGCCTATATACTTGGTAAATAAATCAAATTCTTGAAAACACTGTTTAGATATGGGGTGGGTGAACTGGACCAGATGGGATGAAGCTTAAAGTGTAAAAAGCATATTAAAAAAACTTTAAATATGAATCAAAGTTCTCATCCAGAGAAAACACACTGGTGTTCAGGCTCCACCCTAACCTAGTTGAATCAGAATGGAGCTTTTGAAAGCTCCCAGATGATTCCAACAGGAATCCAATGTTGAGAACTACTGATCTGCATAATTTACTGTCCAACTGGAAAGCCCCATGGCGTGCATGTCCTACTAGTAGTAAGTTTAGCCTCTACTAGTTGATACATGTTAGAGAAATCTTTCCACTCATAGACATTTGCTTATTTTCATGGAGCCTGTTAGGTTTGGTGAAACATGTGGGCCATTGAGAATGTCAATATAACTTGATTACTGTCTTCATTTCACAAGGAGTTACTAAGCCAAGCAGAACACTAGGTGCAGTGAGAGTTATGAAGGACCTAAGGCAAGGTGCCTTGTTTCTAGGAGAGAAACAAGCTAAGGCAGTACACGCGAATCTTTATGATGCAATGCATCAGTACTTACATGCCAAAATGCATGGTGGGGATTAAAATGGTGGTAGGAGTGCAGAGGAAAGGGTGTGTTACACAGGGAGGTCAATCTCAAGCTGGACCTCTGAGGATGAGTAGGATTTAAAGAGGTGGAGGATAGGGGAAAGAACACTTCCCATTCCTGACCCTAGTAACATAGGGCTTAATAGTGATGGGCTTTTCTGACACCCCACACCCAGCCCTTGAGATGTATCCAGTTCTCAGTTCTTTCTGGTGCCAGGTGAGAGTCTGACAGGGGTTGCAACATCTCTCAGACCTCCTTCCCCTGGTCTTCTCATCAGCTCCCCCTACCCTTACTTTCTGGATTTTTACATCTGGCTCAGAAACTCAGTCTCTCCACCCACTGGTTCCCTTGATACAGAGAGAGAGCTGGACTCCTAGGTCTTATGGTCTGCTTGGTTCTTCACTCTCTTGGTTTCAGAATTTCTAAGAGTGTTAAGTGAAGGACTGTCTTTATCATGTTTGGTTCCTGGACCTCTCTCCAGAGGAGCTAGTTCACCTACCTCCTCCCCGATCAGCTGTACTCCAGAATTCTAAGGTGTTGTTTGAGCAAGACCAATGAGGAAGGTGGTAGTTTATGTCTGACCCAATAAGAGAGCCTCCCAACCTTCTTCACATCATGGAACAAATAAGAAAGATGATATTCACACAGTAAATGGAGCTACCTGTGCTCTGCTGTTTTGTAGAGGTGACTGATCTTGAGGGGTGAGGGGAGCAATATCTATCTAAAACTGAGTTGCTGCACACCGGAGGGAAAGCTGTATCCCAATCAACTGGGGCCACCTCGCACCCTAACCTCCGTCAACCTCCAGACCAGTGGAACTGTCCTCAGCTATTTACCCCAACCTTTAAAAAAAGAGGAGGAAATTTTTAAAGGATGCTTTATGGCCAAAGATGACACATTTTGGCTTTAAGAACTAGGCTTTGATCACTTGGTAGGACACAGAGAAATTGTTCACACCTGAGCAAAAATGTATCTTTTGTCACAGTTCTTGGAAAAGACAAAACTCCTAAAGGTGCTAAGTAATGTTGCTTCTCCCAATTGGGATGGGGCCCTCCTCTTGCCATTTGGCATACTGTTCAGCCATTTTCAGCTGGACCCTCCCACCAGCTGTGGAGGAACTATGATCTGGAAATAGATTTCCAAACCTTAGTGGGAACACCATGAGATGGAGGCCAGATCCCATGTTGGTGCTTGGAGGTCGCATCAGAAGGGCAAACAACACTCAGGGTACATAAGAACGTCCACAAGGATTCAGGCAGGATGTTGGTGAAAGTGCCCAAGACAAAAATAGAAAAATGTCCCAACAGATGGACAGAATGTCCCAACAGGTGAGGGAAAAATGCAGCAAGCAACTCTAGAAATTTGATGTCCAGGCAGGAGAGTGGATAGCCAACACTGTCAGACTCCTGAATCTCTAAGGCTGAGAATTAGCAAGAGGCTGGATACTGGAACTATCGCTTCTTGCCCACACTGCCCCCATGCTGGGTGGGACCCACTAGACAGAGATTTCAAAGCCAAACTGGAGAATCAGATCACCTGGAGATGCGGATGGACCAAGCCAAGGAGAGAAAGACAAGCTTAGAGTTGGAGAGCAGAGGAAAGGCTAAGCAAGGATATCCCAGTGGGCTCAGTACCAAAGCCAGTGAGCAGCCAAGAGTAATATGTACCCTTCAAAGTCAAGGATTGGGTCCTATTTATCTCTGTGTTCCTATACCTAACACAGAGATGCCTGGCACAGAATTCAATTATTATTATTATTTTTAATGAATGGATGAATATTGGCTGAGTCAAAAGTCATACGGATCAAGTGGCTCAAGCCACAGAGTCCAGGACTGCAGCGGCTGAGGAATCAAATCAGGCCAACTTGTCGTGTTCAATGCCTGTGGGGTTCATCTGGAAGCACACTGGGCTAGTGGCAAGCACAGCATAATAGTCCAGAGAGAACCAAGGCATGGGATGAATGACAGCAACAATACCATCTAACAATTCTGTGGTGTTTTCAGGTCACAAAGGGTACTCACATCCCTTATCTGGTGCATCTGATCTGTGCAACAACCTCCTGAGGATATCCAAGAGGAGATTAGCTGAGCTCCCTGTCCTCAGACCATGCCTTTCTTCTTTGAGTGCCAGTCAGATGGAGTGGAAGCCAGAGGATTGTTTACCTATAACACATGTGGAGATCTGTCTCCAGAAGGCCAACAGAAGAAACCTTGGCTCCATTTGAAAGCCAGCTGTGCAAGGATGAGGATGAGGGACGAGGCAGCCAGAATAAATATTGAACTTTCATTTTGAAACCCTATGCTGGTGTGGCTGTTGCCATTGTGGGGGGCAAGCTGTGAGGACAACATATTTACCATTTTTAATTGTTCCCACCAAACTGCCAGGTGCCCTCATTCTACTCTATTTATTTATTTGTCCCTTTGTTTATTCCTTTGTTCATTCATTTACTTACTTTCTTTTTTATAAAATTTATTTATTAGTCTGGGAAAGGGGTTGGGGGAGGGGAGGAGGCAAACAGAAGTTGAGTGAAGATTCTCTTCCATCTCAGAGAAAGGAAATAAAACCACAGATGGAAAGTAAAGGTAGAGAAAGTGCTGACTGACTTCTAGATCTTTTACTCACAGTTGTATTTTTTTAAACCTTCTATACTTTGGAATAATTTTAGATTTACCAAAATGTTACAAAGATAGTAAAGAGATTTCCCGCATGTCCTTTATCTGTCTTCCGCTGAGGTTAGCGTCTTACTTACCCATGGTACATTGGTCAAAACTAAGAAATTGACATTGGTACAATACTATTAACCAAACCCCACAGTTTATTAAGTGTCACCAACTTCCGCACAGCTTTCCTTCTTCCGTTTCAGGATCCAATCAAGGGCCCCACATTGCGTTTATTGTCAGATCTTAGTTTCCTTTGATCTGTGTCAGTTTCTCAGTCTTTTCTTATTTTGAAGAGTGATAGATATTTTGTAGAATGTCTCTCAATTTATGTTTATCTGATGTTTTCTCATGATTAGACTGAAATTATGGGTTTGGGGAAGGATACTGTGAAGGTGAAGTACCCTTCTCCCTGCATCATATTGGGGGATACATGCTATCAACACGACTTATTACTGGTATTATTAATCTTTATCACTAGATTAAGGGGGTGTGTTCCTGTAGAGTTACATTTTTTTTTCCTATAGTTTTTTTCTCTTTCTATACTCTCTTCTTTAGAAGCAAGTCACCCAGTCCAGCCCAAGCTCAAGGGGAGAGGAATTAAGCTCTGCTTCCAGGAGAGAGGATCCTATTCCCTGTAAGAAGGGGTATCCCTTCCCTCCTCTTTATTTATTCAGTGATTTACTTATATTAGTATGCTAGATTCTTGGGGCTGCCTTAACAAATCACCACAAACCAAGAGGCTCAAAAAAAGAGAAATTTTTTTCTTTCACAATTCCAGAGGAATGAATTCTGAAACCAAGCTGTCAGCAGGGTTGTTTCTGGAGGCTCTGAGAGAGAGCGGTCCCATGCTTCTCTCCTGGCTTCTGGTGGTTGCCCACAATGCTTGGTGTTTCTTGACTTGTAGCTGTGTCACTCCAGTTTCTACCTCCATGTTCATATCACCTTCTTTTCTGGGCATCTCTTTGTCTTCTCCTCTTCTTATAAGGATACCACCAGTCATTGGATTTAAGCCCCACCCCAAATCCAGGATGATTTTTTCATTTGTTTTTTTGTTTTAAGTAGGTTCACCCAATGCAGGGCTCAAACTCATGATGCTGAGATCAAGACCTAAGCTGAGATTAAGAGTTGGACATTTAAATGACTAAGCCACCCAAGCACCCCCAGGATGATTTTTTTATCAAATTCCATAACTAATTACATCTGCAAAGATCTTATTTCCAAGTAACTTCACCTTGAGCACTTCTGGCAGACATGATTTTTGAGGGGACACAATTCAATCCAATACAATCAGTATGGACTCATGGATATTTATTTTATTTGTTAGATTAGAATCTATTCATTACTTCTTTGTATATTTGCTTGTTTATTTCCTCAAATTGTTCTAGCTGTGGCCATGGAGAGCTCCTTTGGTTAGTATCTGTATCCTTTTAACATATCCACATCTTACCTTTTCTTTCCTTATCTTCTCTTTTCTTTCCTTCTCTTTTCTTTTTTTGGTCTCTCCCTGTCTCTGTCTCTTTCTCTCTGTGTGTGTTTTAGTGCTTCCTTACTTCCTGACACTAAAGGATGCTCCAGGCTTGTCTTGTATTCTCCCTGTTCCAGCTCTAGAATCAGCCATGTTCCAATACAGCCTTGATTTCTTTTATGGAAAATGTTATTTAGAAATAAGGATCCAAGTGCTAGGTGTGTTTGTTGCTGCCAAGGATGTCACTACCTTGGGGACTTCTCTGCACACAGAGTCAGGAAATATATGCATGTGTGCTAACCCATGTATATATACATATCTATTTCTGTACCTATAGATCCGTATGCATATTAAAATAAATTAGTTCTTACTGATATCTTACTTATCAACTCTAATCAGCACCCTGGGCCCTAGCTCTCCCTCCAGCTAACTTGTAACTTTTTTCTTGAACAGTGAGAAATTTGGCTCCCATTATCCACAATTTATACTTACTTGTTCAGCCCTAGTATACACATAAAGTAGTTTCAGAATTGCTAACCACTACCTCTGTGAGAAACAAATTTTCCAACAAGAATATAGTGGGTTTTTTTTTTTTTTACAGTTCTTTTGTCTTTAGCCTTATAATTTCCACTAAAAATACCATGTCCAAGTTACTTAGGTCAGATCCCCTTTTTCTCACTCCCCCTCAGTGAGGTATTTCATACATTTGCAACATAGGTAGATTCATTTCTCAATGTCTGCATTCCATTCTAGGATTCCCCCAACAATCTGGTTGGTTTTTTTTTAATAGACTATTTTTTCAACGAGTTTCAGGTTCATAGAAAAATTGAACAGAAGATAGATTTCCCATAAACTCCCTTCCCCCCACATGCATAGCCTCCCCATTATCAACATCCTCCACCAGAGTGATACAGTTGTTATAAATGATGAATCTACAGTGATCCATTAAAATCACCCTAAGTCCAAAGTTCATGTTAGGGTTCACTTTTGGTATTCTACATTCTATGGGTTAGGACAAATGTGTAGACATTTATTCATCGTTATAGTATCACACAGAGTATTTTCACTGCCCTAAAAACCCTCTGTGCTCTGACTATTCATCCCTTCTCTGCTTCCCCTCTTGTCTGCCCAGCACCTGGCAACCACTGATCTTTTTACTGTCTCCATAGTTTTGCCTTTTCCAGAATGTCATATAGTTGGAATCATACAATACGTAGCTTTTTCAGATTGGCCAAGTTTCCTTCATGTCTTCTTATGGTTTGATAGTTTCTTCTTAATTCTAGAATAATATTCCATTGTCAGGATATACCACCATTTCTTTAACAATTCACCTGCCGAAGGGCGTCTTGGTTGATTTCAAGTTTTAGCAATTAGGAACAAAGCTACTACAAACATTTGTATGCAGAATTATGTGTGGACATAAGTTTTCAATTCCTTTGGGTAATGCCAAATTGTGTGATTGCTAGATCATATGGTAGAATATTTTTAATTTTTCAAGAAAATGCCAAGCTAGCTTCCAAAGTGGCTGTACCATTTTTGCATTTCCACCAGTAATGAATGAGAAGCTCCTATTGTTCAATCTCCTCATCAATGTTTGGTGTTGCCCATGTTTGAGATTTTGGCCATTCTAATAAGTGTGTAGTGCTATCTCATTGTTCAGACTTAGATTACCCTGATGACATGTGATGTGGAACATATTTTTATGTACTTATTTGCCATCTGAATGCCTCTTTAATGAAGTAACTGTTAAGATATTTGGCCCGTTTTTAAATTGGGTTGTTTACTTTCTTATTGTTGAGTTTTAGGTGTGGGGTTTTTTTGTGTGTGTGTATAATCATCCTTTATCAGCTCTGTCTTTTGCAAATATTTTCTCCCATTCTGTGGCTTGTCTTTTTATTCTCTTGTCTCACAGAACTGAAAATTTTCATTTGAATGAAGTCCAGCTTATCAATCAGTTCTTTTGCAGATTAGTGTATCTAAAAAGAAATCACCAAAACCAAAGTCATCTAGATTCTCTCCTGTATTAACTTGTAAGAGTTTTATAGTTTTTCATTTTACATTTAGCTATGTGATCCATTTTGAGTTAACTATTATGAAAGGTGCAAGGTCTGGGTCTAGATTCATGTCCAATTGTTCCAGTACCATTTGTTGAAAAGACTGTCTTTTCTCCCTTTCATCGTCTTTGCTTCTTTGTCAAAGATTGACTGACTATATTTATGTGGGTCTATTTCTGGGCTCTCTATTTTCTTTCATTGACCTATTTGTCTATTCATTTGCTAATACCATACTGTCTTGATTACTGTAGTTTTATAAGTTTTGAAGTCATATAGCCCTGTCCTCCAACTCTATTTTTTTATTTCAATGTTGTGTTTGCTATTCTGAATTTTAGCCTCTCCATATAAACTTTAGAATCAGTTTGTTGATATCCACAAAATAATTTTCTGGGACTTTGTTTGCTTTATTTTTTTATGCTATTTATTTTTGAGAGAGAGAGAGAGAGAGAGAGAGAGAGAGAGAGAGAGAGAGAGATGCATGGAGGGATGGGAACAGAGAGAGGGAGACACAGAATCTGAGGCAGGCTCCAGGCTCTGAGCTGTCAGCACAGAGCCCGACGCGGGGCTTGAACTCACAAACTGCGAGATCATGACCTGAGCCAAAGTCAGACACTAAACCAACTGAATTTGCTGGGATTTTGATTACATCACATTGAATCTATAAGTCAAGTTGGGAAAAATCGGCATTTTGGCAATATTGAATCTTCCTATCCATGAACATGGAGTATCTCCCATTTAGTTCTTTGATTTCTTTTATCAAAGCTTTGTAGTTTTCTTCACAGAGTCATGTACATATTTTATTAGAATTATACCTAAGTATTTCTTTGGGGGAGGTCATGCTAATATAAATGGTATACTGTTTTTAATTTCGAATTCCACTTGTTCATTGCTGCTATATAGAAAAGTGATTAACTTTGGATTTTTATTTTTGTAGCTTGTTTTCTACATCTTCTACACAGATGATCATGTTACCTGCAAACAAAGATAGTTTTATTTCTCTCTTCCCAGTCTGTATATCTTTTATTTCCTTCTCTTGTTTTATTGCATTACCTAAGACTTCTAGTATGATGTTGAAAAGCAGTGGTGAAAGGGACATCCTTGCCTTGTTCTCAATCTTTGTGGGAAGGCTTTGAGTTTCTCACCATTAAGTATGTTAATCATAGGTTTCTTGCAGATATATTTTATGAAGTTAAGGAAGTTCCTCTGTATTCCTAGTTTACTGAGTTTGTTTGTTTTTTTTATCATGAACAGTGTTGAATTCTATCAAATGTGTTTTCTTTATTTACCGATATGATCATGTGAATTTTCTTCATTAGCCTGTTGATATAATGGATTACATTACTGATTGGCAAATGTTAAACCAACCTTGTATACCTAAAATAGATCCCACATGGTCATAGTGTACAAATCTTTTTATACATTGTCAGTTTTGATTTGCTGATATTTTGTTGAGGACTTTTGCACCTGTATTTATGAGATATATTAGTCTGAAGTTTTCTTTTCTTTTAACATCTATGTCTGGATTTGGATTAGGGTAATGCTGGCCTCAATAACATGAGTTAAAAAGTATTCTGTCTGCTTCTATTTTCTGAAAGAAATTATGGGAAATTGCTATAATTTCTTCCTTGAATGTTGACACAATTCACCAGTGACTCCATCTGGGCCATGCTTTCTATTTTGGATGGTTATTAATTATTGATTCAATTTCTTTAATATAAATAAACCTTTTCATATTGTCCTTTTCTTCTTGGTGTGAGTTTTGGCAGGGTGAGTCTTTCAAGGAATTGGTCCATTTCATCTAGGTTATTAAATCTGTGGGCGTAGTTTTTCATAATATTCCTTTATTATCCTTTTTTAAAATTTATCTGTTTATTTTAAGAGAGAGAGACAGAGAACATGAGCAGGGCAGGAGCAGAGAGAGAGGAAGAGAAAGAGAATCCCAAGCAGGCTCCACACTGTCAGTGCAGGGCCTGATGCAGGGTTTGAACTCACAACCCGTGATATCATGACCTGAGACAAAATCAAGAGTTGGAGGATTAATCGACAGAGCAACCCAGGTGCCCCCTTTATTATCCTTTAAATGGGACCTGTATGATGTCTCCTCTTTTACTTCTTTTTATTTTTAAAGTTTATTTATTTATTTTGAAAGACAGAGAGAGAGCACAAACAGGGGAGGGGCAGAGAGAGAAGGAGAGAGAGAATCCCTAGCTGGCTCTGTGCTGACAGCAGTTCTCAAACCCACAAACCACAAAATCATGACCTGAGCTGAAATCAAGAGTTGTATGCTTACCTGACTGAGCCACCTAGGTGTCCCTCCTCTTTTACTTCTGATATTAGTCATTTGAGTCTTCTCTATTTTTCTTAGCCAGGCTAGAAACTTATCAATTTTATTGATCTCAAAAAACTAGCTTAAACTTATCAATTTTTTGATCTCAAAAAACTAGCTTTTGGTTTTGTTAATTTTCTCTATTGATTTCTTGTTTCTATTTCATTGATTTATGCTCTAGTTTTTATTATTTCTCTTCTTCTGCTTAGCTTGGATTTAACCCACTCTTCTTTTTCTAATTTCCTAAGGTGGAAGTTTAGATTATTGATTTTAGGTCTTTCTTCTTTTCTAATTTATGCATTCAATTCTAAAAATTTCCCCCTAAGCACTGTTTTTTTTTTGCACCCCCCAAATTTTGATAAGTTGTGTTTTCATTTTTATTTTGTTCAAAATATTTTTAACTTTGAGATTTCTTCTTTGACTTATTTAGAAATGTGTTGTTTAATCCCTATGTCTTTGGGGATTTTCCAACTATCCTTCTGTTATTGCTTTCTAGTTCAATTCCATTATGGTATGAGAGGAGACTTTGTGTGACTTCTATTCTTTTAAATTTGTTAAGGTGTGTTTTATGGACAAGAATGTGGTCTATCATGGTGAGTGTTCCATATAAGCTTAAGAATGTGTATTCAGTTATTGTTGGATGAAGTATTCTGTAGGGTCCATTTTATCCAGTTGATTGATGGTGCTGTTGTGTTCAACTATGTCCTTACTGATTTTCTGTCTTCTGGATCTGTCCATTTCTGAAAGAGGGGTGCTGAAGTCTCCAACTCTGATAGTGAATTTTTCTATTTCTCCTTGCAGCCTATAAGTTTTGGCTTCATGCATTTTGATGCCCTCTTGTTAGATAATTTTAAGAATAGTTATGTCTTATTGGAGAATTGACCCCTTTATCATTATGTAATGTCCTTCTTTATTGCTGAAAACTCCCTGCTCTGAAGTGTGCTCTGTCTGAAATTAATATAGCTACTCTTGCTTTCTGCTGGTTAGTGTTAGCAAGGTGTATTTTTCTCCCTCTATTTACTTAGTCTAGATGTGTATTTATATTTAAGATAGGTTTCTTGTAGACAACATATATTTGGGTCTTGGTTTTTGATCGTTTCTGACAATCTCTTTTAATTTGTGTGTTTAGCCCATTGACATTCAATATAATTATTGGGATAGTTGGATTAATATCTACCATATTTGTCACAGTTTTATATTTGTTATCCTTGTTCTTTGTCCCTATTTTTGCCTTCCCCTCTTTTTCCACTTTTGTGGTTTAAATTGAACATTTTATATGATTCCATTTTCTCTCCATTCTTAGCATACGCTTTGTGTGTTTGGTTGTTTTTTTGTTGTTGTTTGTTTGTTTTTAGTTTTTATTTAAATTCCAGTTTGTTAACATACAGTGTAATATTAGTTTCGGGTGTATAAACTAGTGATTCAACACTTCCATACATCACCTGTTGCCCGTCACAAATGCCATCCTTAATCCCCATCACCTATTTCACCCGTTCCCTTCTCCCTCCCCCATCAGTTTTTCTCTACAGTTAAGAGTCTGTTTCTTGATTTTCCTCTCTTTTTTCCCAACTATGATCTTTTGTTTTGTTTCTTACATTCCACATATGAGTGAAATCATATGGTATTTGTCCTTCTCTGACTGACTTATTTTGCTCAGCATAATACTTTCTAGCTCCATCCACGTCATAGCATATGCTCTGTAAGCTTTTTTTTAGTGGTTGCCCTGGAGTTTGCAGTATACAGTTACAACTAATTCAAGCCCACTTGAAAATAACACTATACCACTTCACAGGCAAGGTGACTGTCTTATAACAACAAAACAATCCTAATTCCTCCATCTCTTTTCTGGTGTATTTGCTGTCATTCATTTCATTTAAACATAAGCGTAGATATGCATAAGTACATATCAGCAAATACATTCCCGCTATTTTGTTATAATTTTAAATAAACTTTTAGATAAATTAAGACTTAAAAAAATATAATTCTTAATTTTACCTGCACTAATTCCTTCTCTGGTGCTCTTCCTTCCCTTACATAGATCTGAGTTTCTAACCTATATCATTTCCCTTCTCCCCTGGGAGAAGTTCTTCCGTAGAACTTCTAACATTTCTTGCAAGGCAGGTCTACTGATACCAAATCTTCTCAATTCTTGTTTCTCTGAGGAAGTCTTTATTTTTCCCCTCACTTTTGAAGGATAATTTTGCAGGGTACAGAATTCTAGGCTGGTGGTTTTTTCTCTCGACACTTTAAATATCTAACGCCACTCTTCTTGTTTGCATGGTTTCTGAGGAGAAGTCAGGTTAATTTTTTTTTTTTAATCTTTGATCCTCTATAGGCAAAAAGCATTCTCCAACTTCTTTCAGTGCTTTTATTTTCTTCTTTATTTTTGATTTTCTGTAGTTTGCATATGATGTGCCTAGGCTTAGTTATTTTGGCATTTATACTGCTTGTTCTCTGAGCTTCCTGGATCTGTTGTTTGATTTCTGACTGAATGTGGGGTTCTCAGTCATTATTGTTTCAAATATTTCTTTCCTTTCTTTATCAATTTCTTCCCCTCTGGTATTTCCCTTACACACATTTTACACCATTTATAGCTATCTCACAGGTCTTGGGTTGTTTTTTGTTTTCAGTCTTTTTTTCTCTTTGCTTCTCAGTTTAGGAGATTTACACTGAGATATTCTCAAGCTCAGACATTCTGTTCTCCATCATCAAAGGCTTTCTTCATTTCTGTTACAGTGTTGTTTTTTTTTTTATTTCTAGCATTTCTTTTTGGTGCTTTTTAGAATGGCCATATTTCTGCTTACATTGCCCATCTGTTTTTACATGCTATCTTTTTTATACATTAGAGTCCTTGGCATATTAATCATAGTTATTTATTTATTTATTTATTTATTTATTTATTTTTTGAGAAACAAAGCACACACAAGCTGGGGAGAGGGGCAGAAGGAGAAAGAATCTTAAGCAGGCTCCACGCTCACCACAGAGCCCAATGCAGGGCTCGATCCCAGGACCCTGGGATCATGATCTGAGCTGAAACCAAGAGTCACTCAACTGAGCCACCCAGTCACCCCTATTGTTATTTTAATTCTCAGTATGATGATTCCAACATCCCTGCTATATCTGAGTCTGGCTGTGATGCTTACTTTTTCTCTTCAAACTATTTTTCTTGTTTTCTTGTTTTTAGGGGTTTTTTGCCCTTCAATAATTATATTTTTGTCCTGATTGCCAGACATAATGTGTTGGGCTAAAGGAATTGTAGTATACTGGCATTTAGTAATGTGGTGGTAAGGGGCAGGGGCAGGGGAAGTTCTATGATTAGGACTCAATCTTTTAATAAGCCTTTGCCTCTAGACTGAACTTCACAAGAGGTTCTCAGGTTTTCTCCCCTCTTTAAAGGTTCTGGATGGCTAAAGAGGGCTGGAGTTGGGTATTCCTACTTCCACCTGAAGTTCCAATAAAATTCCAGCAGGTTCTGGTTAAAATAGCTTCAGCTGAGGACATACGTTGTTAAGAACAGAATGCTTTGGCGTATCTCAAAATTATTCCTTTTACCCTCTCCCTCCAGAGCAATAAGGAGCTTTTTCTCCTTTATTCACTGTAAGAAGCTGGTCGTTCCAGAAGGTATAACTCACAAAAATGTGAACACCTCCCAGTGACTGGGTTGCCCTGGGATTTTTATCTTTCAGATTTGTCCACATGAGTCTCCAGCAACTCATTGATTACAGTTCTGGTTTCCCTACAGAAGTTTCTACTCATGGATTTCTGCTAAGTTATGATTCTCTCTATTTACCTTTCTCTCCAATTTTAGGTATAGCAATCTGCCCTGTGACCTAATTTCTCTTATGAATCTAAGAAGAGTCACTGATTTTTTCAGTTTTTTCAGCTTTTTTTAAATTGTTTTATTTATTTTTGAGAGAGACCAGAGTGCCCCCCAGTAACATTTCCATCTCTAGACAACTATCGATCTGCCTTCTTTCACTTATTAATTAGTTTCGCCTGTTCAAGCCTTCCATATAAATGGAATTATGCAGTACATACTCTTGTATTTGGCTTCCTTCACATAGCATAATGTTTTTGAGATTCATTCATGTGTTACATGCATCAATAGTTTCTTTCTTTCTTGGAACTGAGTAGCATTCCATCTTATAGATATACCATACTTTTTTTTTAATACCATCTGTTGATGGGCATTTAGGGTGTTTCCAGTTTGGGGTTATTACAAATAAAGCTGCTGTAAACATTTGTCTATGAAATCTCCTTCTGGAATATTTCTTTCATTTCTCTTGGGTAAATTGCTTGGATTAGAATTGCTGAGTTGTATGGCAGGTGACTATTGAACTCTGTAAGAAACCGCCAAACTGTTTTGCAGAGAGAACTCTCGCATCCCCACCAGCAACGTGTAAGAGTTCCAGCTGTTCTTCATCTTTGGCAACACTTGGTTTTGTCAGTCTTTTTAATTTTAGCCATTCTAGAAGGTGTGAAATGATATCTCATTGAGGCTTTAAAGTTTCTTTGTTTTGAGAGAGCACAAGAGGGGGAGGGGCATGAAGAGAGAATCCCAAGCAGGCTCCACAGTCTGTGCTGAGCTGGGCACAGGGCTCAATCCCACGATAGTGAGATCATTAGCAGAGCTGAAATCAAGAGCTGGATGCTTAACTGACTGAGCCACCAGGTGCCCCACTTGTTGAGTTTTTAATTTGCATTTCCTGATGACAAATGAAGTTTGGAGCATCCTTTCATGAACTTATTGACCATTTATATATCTTCTTTTGTGAACATTCAAATATTTCACTCATTTTTTATTGGGCTGTTTGTCTTATTGAGTTGTATATTCTGAGTATAAGTCATTTGTCTGATATATAGATTGTAAATATGTTCTCTTAACTCATAAGTTTTTATATATTTGATGCAATAATTGTTATTCTTAATGTTCAAACTGCCCTATCTTTAAGACAACTCTTTTTTTTAAAAAGAACACATATTTGAGCCATTTTGTATGGGATATGTCAGAAATGCATCCTGGTGGTTTTACACAAAACCTTTTGAGGGACGCCTGGGTGCTTAGTCAGTTGAGCATCCAACCTCAGCTCAGGTCATGATCTCAAGGTTCATGAGTTTGAGCCCCAGCATGAGGCTCAGTGCTGTCAGTGCAGAGCCAGCTTCAGATCCTCTGTCTTCCTCTCTCTCTGCTCCTCCCCTGCCTCTTTCTCGCTCTCTGTCAAAAATAAGTAAAACATTTAAAAAAACTATTGAGCCCACCACCCAAAATTTGATTTTTTTTTTTTTTTTTTTTTTTTTTTTTGCTAAGTCTTGAGTGTCATCTGTATTTATAAGATTCTCTTTGGGTCTGATGAGGGAAAAGATACCACCTTTTAAAAATTTTTTTAACGTTTATTTATTTCTGAGATAGAGGGAGACAGAGCATGAATGGAGGGAGGGTCAGAGAGAGAGGGAGACACAGAATCAGAAGCAGGCTCCAGGCTCCAAACTGTCAGCACAGAGCCCGACACAGGGCTCGAACTTGTGAACCATGAGATCATGACCTGAGCTGAAGTCGGACACTTAACCGACTGAGCCACCCGGGCGCCCCATATACCACCTTTTTAATAAATGATGCCCGTGACTGTGAGATATGACTCTAAGGAAATAAAATTGGTTTTATAACAAACATGCCAGAACTTCTTCAACAAAATGTGACTTGTTCTTTGTACAACTTAAGACACTATCAGCCTATTCCAAAGAAGTTGATTGATGTAACTCAGCACATTTTTGAATGGGTCTTTGGTGATCCTCACAAGAAAATCTCACAAGAAAATCAACTTGTGCCTGACAACCACATTCACAAGCTCTTTAAATGTGAGCTTTGACTCTGAGCCAGGCACAGGGCTAGATGCTTCACATTCATGGTCACACTTAATCCTACACAAATCCTGAGAGATGGGCATAATTAGCTCTATTCCACAGATTCTGAAACTGACATTGATAAAGATTAAGTGAGATGCCTAAAGCCACATAGTCACCTAGTGGCAGAGAGTGTACTTAAACCTGGTCCTCACTGCCCCCAGGCAATGCTCACCGCAATATATCATAATGCCTCCTCTCATGTTCACTGGTTTCAGAAAAATAAAATCCACTTTAGATGGCAGACTTGTGCCCTGTGCTTTTTACATGATGTAGACTCCAAGGTGTGTTAGAGGATATTTCAAAACCGATCTTAGCGATGGCAGCTCCCAGAATAAGTGACCCATCTCCCAGAGTGACTACTTCAGAGAGGCCAAGGACAAGTGTTTTTCAGAGTCATTCATTATTGTTTTCTTACCTTCTTCTCCTCTTCCTTCCTTTCCTATTGCCTGTCAATTTTTCCTCCTGTGAATGTTTCCTGGTGTTCTGATCTAGTGTTTTATTCCCATTTTTTTTTAAGAGTATTTATTTTGAGAGAGAGAAAGTGCAAGTGGGGGAGGGGCAGAGAGAGAGGAGAGAGCAAGAATCCCAAGCAGTCTCTGCATCGTGGACATGGGGCTCAAACTCAGGAATGCCGAGATCATGGCCTGAGCTGAAGTTAGACACTTCACCGACTGAGCCACCCAGGCGCCCCATGCTACTTTTTTATAGCCATCCCCACTTCCCTCCCCCAACCACCCACTGGTAATTCCTGACAACCACTAATTTCTTCTCCATTTCAATAATTCTGTCATTTCAAAAAATATTATTATAAATGGAATCATACAGTATGTAACACTTTGGAATTGGCTTTTTTCCCTCGACATAATGCTCTAGACATTGATCCAGGGGTTGTTACATGGACAGTAGTTTATCCCTTTCTTTATTGCGTAGTGATATTCCATGGTGTGGATATACCACTGTTTGTTTATTCACACAATAGAGGACACCTGGGTTGTTGCCATTTGAAGGCTATTACAAACAAAGCCACTATAAATATTTCTGTATGGGTTTTTATGTGAACATAAGTTTTCATTTCTCGTATAAACACCCAGGAATGCAATCACTGGCTCATGTAATAGTTGCATATTTAATTTTAGAAGAAACTGCCAAATTGTCTTCCAGAGTGGCTGTACTGTTTTACATTCCCACCAGCAGCGTATGAGGGGCCTAGTTTCTTGGCATCTTCACCAGCATTTAGTGCTGTCACATTTTGCTGGGTTTTTTAATTTTTTTTAGGTTTATTTATTTATTTATTTTTTTAACGTTTTATTTATTTTTGAGACAGGGAGAGACAGCATGAACAGGGGAGAGTCAGAGAGAGGGAGACACAGAATCTGAGGTGTCAGCCCAGAGCCCGACGCGGGCTCAAACTCACGGACCGCGAGATCATGACCTGAGCTGAAGTTGGCCGCTCAACCAACTGAGTCACCAAGGCGCCCCTATTTATTTATTTTGAGAGAGAGAGAGAGAGCAAGTGCAAGTAGGGGAGGGGCAGAGAGAGAGACAGAGACAGAGAGACAGAGAATCCCAAGCAGGCTCCGTACTGTCAGTGCAGAGCTCCATGTGGGCCTGAACTCACAAATCATGAGATCATGACCTGAGCCGAAATCAAGAGTCAGATGCTCAACCACGTGAGCCACCCAAGTGCTCCAGTGCTGTCACGTTTTTTTACACATTATTTTGTTATAATCTTTAAATTTTAGAATCAGTTTCAATAGACAGGAAAGTTGCAGAGATCATATGAGAGTCCCATGAAAGAAATTGAGAAATTTACCCTCAGTTTCTACTCAATTCTCTCTGTTGTTTGTACCTCACATCTGTTGGCATCTTTGTCACAACTGGAAAACCAACGTCGACACGTCATTTTTAACTAATGCCACAGTTTATTCGGATTTCACTAGTTTGTCTCCAATGTTCTGTCCTTCTTCGGACAGAGGATCCCACCCAGGGTACCACATGACTTTTGTTTGTCACGTTTTCTTAACCTTTTCTGGTCTGTGATAGTTTTTCAGACTTTCCTCATTTTTGAGGACTTTGAGAGTTTTGAGGCATACTGGCCAAGTATTTTATAGAATATCCTTCAGTTCAGGTTTGTTTTTCTCATGGTTAGACTGAGCTCATGAGTTTGGGGAGGGTTACCACAAAGACAAAGTGCGGTTGCCATCACATCATATCAAAGGTACATGTAATCACACAGACTGATGATGTCAATGTCAGTGTTGACCACCTGGATGAGGGTGTGTCTGCCAGGTTTCCACTGTCAAGTTAACTTCCCTGTCTTCCTCCCTACCTCAGTCTTTGAAAACAAATCCTCAGCATAGCCCACGCTCATGGGGTTGGGTGTTAAACTCCATCTCTTTGAGAAGTAAGTAGCTACATAAATTATTTGGAATTCTTCTGTACTTTTATTTTTGCCATTCTTTTTTTTTTTATGTTTATTTTTGAGAGAGAAAGAGAGACAGAGCATGAGCAGGGGATGACAGAGAGAGAGAGGGAGACACAGAATCTGAAGCAGGTTCCAGGCTCTCAGCAGTCAGCACAGAGCCCGACACAGGGATCGAACTTGTGAACTGCGAGATCATGAACTGAGCTAAAGTCGGACTCTTAACCGACTGAGCCACCCAGGTGTCCCATTATTCTTGCCATTCTGATAGATATGTAATAATATCTCATGATTTTAATTTGCATTTCCCTAATGGCTAATGATATTGAACATCTTTTCATGTGCTTAGTTACCACCTATAATCCTTTTCAGTGGAATGTCTCGTCCATTTTCTAATTGGATTGTTGTTGTTTTTGTTTGTTTTACTGTTGAGTTCAGGGAGGTTTTCGTACCTTCTAGATACTGATCTATTTCAGATATGACGTTTGCAGATATTTTCTCCCAGTCTGTAGCTTCTCTTTTCATCCTCTTAACATGGTCTTTCACACAGCAAAAGTTTTTTTGTGTAGTCTAATTTATCGATTTTCTCTTTTATGGATCATACTTTGGTGCCAAATCTGAGAACTCTTTGCCTAGCCCTGGATATAAAGATTTTTGCCTATGTTTTTACCTAAAATCTTTGTAAAAGATTTACATTTAAGTCTGTGACCCATTCAGAGTTAATTTTTTGTATAAGGTGTGAGACTTAAGTCAAGGTGCATAGACGTAAAAGTCTATGAATATCCAACTGCTTCAGCACCTTTTGGTGAAAACACTACCTTTCCTCCCGCTGAACTTTTGAATCTTTGTCAAAGAGAAATGGAACATATTTTTGTGCATCTGTTACTTGGATCTCCTTTCTGTTCCACTGATCTCTGTGTCTATCTTTCTGCCAATAACACATAATTTTGATTACTCCAGCTACATGATAAGACTTAAAATTGAGTAGACTGATTTTTCCCACATTATTCTTCCTTTTCATAATTGTTCTGACTATTCCATACTCTGCTTTTCCATGTAAGTTTTAGGACAATAATGTCACCAAACATCTTGCTGAGATTTTGACAAGAATTATTTAAAATCTCTGTATCAGTTTGGGAAGAATTGATATCTTTACTGTGTGGAATTTTTCAATGAATAAACCTAGTACGTCTCTCCATTTATTTCAGCCTTCTTTGATTTCTTTTGGCATTTGATACTTTTCAACATAGAATCCTATACATATTTCATTAGACTTACACCTAAGCGTTTAATTTATTTAGTAAGGGTAAGTGGTATTGTATTACTGATTTTGGTGCCCCTGTGTTCAGTGCTAGTAGGCAGAAATACAACTGACTTCCATGTGTTTATCTTGTATCCTGCAATTTTGCTGAACTTACTAATTTAGAAATTTTCCCATACATTACTTGGGATTTTCTCTGTAGACAATCATATCATCTGCAAATAGAAGCACTTCTATTTCTTTCTTTGTGGTGAGAGTGAATATCCTTGCCATGTTCCTGATCTTGAGGGAAAGCATTTAGTCTTTAATCATCAATTATGATGTTAGCTGTAAGGGGTTTTTGTTGTTGTTGTTGTTTATTTGTTTGTTTATTTATTTTGAGAGAGAGAGAGTCCCAAGCAGGCTCTGCACTGTCAGTGTGGAGCCTGATGCAGGGGTCAGACTCAAGCAGTGAGAGATCATGACCTGAGCCGAAGTTAGACACTTAATGGATTGAGCCACCCAGGTGCCCCGGCTGTAAGTTTTTTGTAGATGCTTTTTATCAAGTTGAAGAAGTTCCATTCTCTGATTTTTTAAAAATTTTTTCTGAGAGTTTTTAACATAGATGGATATTGAATTTTGTCAAATGCTTTCTACTGTGATTAGTAGGATCATGTGATATTTTTCCTTTTGCCTGTCAGTGTGGTGGATTAACTTTCAAATATTGAACCAGCATTGTGTCTCTAGAATAAACCCCACTTGGTATACATTTTATTTTACCTATTGCTGAATTCTTTCTGTTAATATTTTGCAAAGGAGTATGTGTTGAAATATTGATCCGTAATGTTTTTGTTTTGGTGGGGGTGGGTTGGTAGTGTATTTGGTTTTCTGATCAGAGTACTATTAACTTCATAAAATAAATTGGGAAATGTTTCTTCCTCTTTTATTTTCTGGAAAATATTGTGTAGAATTAGTGTTAATTCTTTGAATGTTTTTGTAGAATTCTCCAGCGAAACCATCTGGCTCTAGAGATTTCTTTCTTTGGAGTTTTTAAAATTACAAATTCCATTATCTTAATAGTCACAGGGCTATTCAAACTTTGAATTTCATGTTGAGTGAGTGGTGGTGGTTTGTATTTTCAAGGAAGTTGTCCATTTCATCTGAATTTTCAAATTTCGATGTGTAGTTTTCCATTATTTTTTTTAATTTACATCCAAGTTAGTTAGCATATAGTGCAATAATGATTTCAGTAGCACCCAGTGATTCATTCCCCACATATAACACCCATTGCTCATCCCAACAAGTACCCTCCTTATTGTCCCTTGCCCATTTAGTCCATCCCCCCTCCCGCAACCCTTCCAGTAACCCTGAGTTTGTTCTCTATGTTTTCAAAAGTCTCTTATGTTTTGTCCCCTCTCCCTGTTTTTGTATTATTTTTGCTTCCTTTCCCTTATGTTCATCTGTTTTATATCTTAAATTCCACATATGAGTGAAGTCATATGATATTTGTCTTTCTCTGACTAATCTTGTTTAGCATAATACACTCTAGTTCCATCTACATTGTTGCAAATGGCAAGATTTCATTCTTTTTGATCGCCAAGTGATATTCCATTGTATATATATACCACATGTTCTTTATCCATTCATCCATCCACGGACATTTGGGCTCTTTCCATACTTTGGCTATCATCAATAGTGCTCTTTATAGTAATAAACATTGGGATGCATGTGCCCCTTTGAAACAGCACATTTATCCTTTGGATAAATGCCTAGTAGTACAATTGCTGGGTGGTAGAGTAGTTCTGTTTTTAATTTTTTGAAGAGCCTCCACACTGCTTTCCAGAGTGGCTGCACCAGTTTGCAGTCCCATCAGTAGTGCAAAAGTGTTCCTCTTTCCCCACTTCTTCACCAACATCTGACATTGCCTGAGTTGTTAATTTTAGCCATTCTGATTGGTGTGAGGTGGTATCGCATTGTGGTTTTGATTTGTATTTCCCTGATGATGAGTGATGTTGAGCATCTTTTCATGTGTCTGTTATCCTGCAGTTTTCTATTATCTTTTTGATGTTGGTAGGCTCTCTAGTGATATCGCCTGTTTCATTCCTGCTGCCTTGTTACAGCTGGGAAAGAATGGGGGTCTAGTATCACTATTCAGCCTTTGCTGCCCTGGGTGGAGAGGGGACCATAGGTTTTTTCTGTGGTTTTGGCTAAGGTAATATGGTCATTGTCTGAATGTTTTCCATATTGTTAGACAGCCCCACTGGCTAGAAAGAGTAGGTTTTGTTGGCTTTGTCTGTGTCTGTTGGTATTTCTGGGTCATCAGCTTCACCAGTCTATCCCAGACTTGGAACCCCCACCACCACCACTCAGGGAGCTCAACACCACGCTGTTCTTTGGGTCCAGGATCCCTAGCAGGTCTGTCTTCTCTCCACCTTTCAGAGTCTACTCATGTTATTTTTTTTTAAGTTAATTCATTTATTTATTTTGAGAGAGACAGAGAGAGTCTCTGTGGGGGAGGGCCAGAGAAAGGGGGAGAATCTCAAGTAGGCTCCTCAATGTCAGCACAGAATCCATGCGGGGCTTGAACTCATGAAACTGTGAGATCATGACCTGAACCGAAACCAAGAGTTGGACACTCAACCAGCTGAGTCACCCAGGTGCCTCCAGAGTCTACTTATATTTGTTTTATGTATAATGTTTTATATATAATGTCCAGGGCTTTTCATTGTACTTAATGGGAAAAGTAGAGAAAGGTACATCCCTTCCATCTTTCTGGAAGTAGAAGTCAAGACTTAACACTTTAAAGTCATTTAAGTAACCTGAGTGACGTGTCATAGGATCTCTTACACTTAAGAAGTATACGGTTACATTGAAAGGACAAAATTAACACACGTGAAGTAGGGATCAGTATGCGACAAAATTTAATTCAGGGCTTACTTGTGCAGTGTCAGAACATCAGGTCAGGAAGGATTCAAGGAAGAAATGGAACAGAAGCAAGACAGGGCAGACATCTGTACGTTCATGTGTATCGTGAGCTATTTTGTTTGGATAGACAACATGGTACTCTTGCTTCAACACCTGGAGGTTTGAAATTAACTGAGAGTTGTATGAGCTATTTTGTTTTTGGTTTTGGTTTTGTTTTTGTAAATTTGCGTACGCAGGACTTATTTCCATGATATCACCACAGTACTCAGTTCTGCCAATTCGTTTAGTAGGTTTGGTCAGAGATTTGTATCACGGGGAGCCTATTCCATAAATGCACCATCCTGTATCCCCATGTGGACTGAGGCTCTGAGGACATGGTGCCAAACTCCAGGTGTGTGAAGACATTTCTTTCAAGAAAGAAAAGTTCACCAGTCTTCCAGGTGTTTTCAAAGAAACACTCCATCTGCTCTGGACATAACAAAGATCTAGGTGTTTCCATTTTTATTCAGGTGTGTTGGTATTGTGATAAATACAGTCTCCGTGTCACAGAGCTTTGAGGGATGAAGGGCTATGTACACTGTTGGTGTAAGGTGTTGTGTGGCTTTTTTTTTTTTTAAGTTTATTTACTTTTGAGACAGAGACAGAGCGTGAGCAGGGGAGCGGTAGAGAGAGAGGGAGACACAGAATCCGAAGCAGGCTCCAGGCTCTGAGCTGTCAACACAGAGCCGACGCGGGGCTTGAACCCACGGACCACGAGATCGTGACTTGAGCCGAAGTCAGACGCTTAACTGACTGAGCCGCCCAGACGCCCCTTTTTTATTTACTTTTTAACGTTTATTTATTATTGAGAGACAGAGAGAGACAGAGCATGAGCAGGGGAAGGCCAGAGAGAGAGGAAGACACAGAATCTGAAGCGGGCTCCAGGCCCTGAGCCGTCAGCACAGAGCCTGATGTGGGGCT
The DNA here is from genome assembly GCF_018350195.1 of Panthera tigris. Lineage (NCBI taxonomy): Eukaryota > Metazoa > Chordata > Mammalia > Carnivora > Felidae > Panthera > Panthera tigris. The sequence goes on from NC_056666.1 coordinate 38,710,132, forward strand.
CGAACCCATGGACCGTGAGATCATGACTGAGCCGAAGCTGGACGCTCAACCAACTGAGCTACCCAGGTGCCCCAAAGTGCTGTGTGGCTTTAATTGGGGTGTCTGAAATGGTGTGGGCTTGGTGCTGTGCCCCCCTGAGATTCTGTGGCTTTTTTCTTGCCTTTCGGCTGCCTCCCTCCCCATTCTCTCTCTGCCACTTAATGAAAGGGCAGGAATTTTGAGGACCTTCGGATCATCAGGTCTCTCTCTGCATGTGTTCTTCATTGTAAAAGTGACAAAATATTGGGGATCCTGGGTGGCTCAGTCAGGTAAGCACCAGATTCCGGACCTCGGCTCAGGTCATGACCTCAGGTTGGTGAGATCAAGCCCTGGGTTGGGCTCTGCACAGACAGCAAGGAGCTTGCTTGGGATTCTCTCTCTCCCTCTCTCTCTGCCCCTCCCCTGCTCATGCATGGGTGCACACATGCTTCTTCTCTCTCAAAATGAAGAAATAAATGTTAAAAAGAAGGGATGGGGCACCTGGGTGGCTCAGTCAGTTGAGCATCCAACCGACTTCCGCTCAGGTCATGATCTCACCATTCATAAGTTCAAGCCCCGCATCGGGCTCTGTGCTGACAGCTTGGAGCCTGGAGGCTGCTTCGGATCCTGTGTCTCCCTCTTTCTCTGCCCCTCCCCTCCTCTCAAAAATAAATAAACATCAAAAAAAAAAAAAAAAAAAGAAGTGACAAAATATTAGTCTACAAATTTAGCCTGTCTGATTTACTGTTTCAAATTGCAGAATGGTAACTGTAATGCCTTGTAGCCTTTCCTCTGTCGAAAAATAGTAGGAAGATTTAGAAAGATAGTCATTTCGGTTGAGGAAGCTATAGCTGACCTAGAAGTTAACACCTATGCTTTCTCCTGATTTTCTTCAGCTGATATTATTCTTTAGGCCTCAGCTTACCAGTCAGTAAATCTTATGTTTGAAGAATTCTTTCAGGAATAAGAGAGATGTTATTGGTAAAACGTATTTAGCTCCTAAGAGAATAGTCATGTGGGCCTACCAAAGATAATAGGATAGGATAAAATAGTATCCGGTTAGGAACTACATTCAGTTACAACAGAAACCTTTTGGGGGGGGGGGCTAGGGGGATGGGTGGAAAGCAGCTTAAATAAATCTGTTTATTTTTCCTCACATAAAAGAGGTCTGGAGGTCTAAGGCCAGAATGGAAGTTCAATACTGCCAGGAGTATACCAGACTCTTTTGCCATTCTGCTGCCTGATCCTTAATATATTGCTACTACCCTCAAGACAGCACCCTGATCACAAAATGGCCAGTGGAGCTCCAGCCACCGTTTCTACATTCCAGACACTAAGAAAGTGAAGAGACCAAGTTAAAGGCCACCACGGGCTCAATTAGTCCCTGCTTTGGAAGAACCTCCTACAGCCTCCCCAGGAACTAGTGCCTACATTGCACTGGCCCAGAGTCAGCCACACGGTTCCCCTATATGCCAGTGGGAGTGGAAAACGGCCTTTGTTTTGCCTGAGCTCACTGCCACCTCCATACTCCCAACAGGGTTGTTAGCAAGGAAGAAGGGGAAAAGGGCTATTTGGCAGACTATCCCAGTCTCTGCAACAAAAATGCTACAAATTAACTTGTGCCCTCTTTACTATAACTAGGGATTTCCAATAGTCACACGTTTGAAAGAACGTTTTGAAAGAACGTGGTCATATCTATGGTCAAATTATTTCATTCAAAGCAAGAGCCTTCTCAAGTTGCCAGGCCGCCGGGAAAGTCCAGGGATTCCATTAAAGGGCAGAAAATATCGGTGCTGCATTCAAGTTCCCACTTGTCCCTCTGAGCGGGCCTAGCCTGAAATAGAACCTCCAGCAGAATTAACCTGAATGCTTTCTATGGCAATTGACCATACAAAGCACCTTTGTGGTCATGACCCAGTGAGAGGCGGTAAATGGTTTTATCCCCTTTCCAGGTGAAGATGGTTAAACCCGTTGGCAGTGACTGGCCCGTGGCCACACTGCAGTAGGGCTGGGATTCCAGATCTTTGGACTCCAACCTCAAGCTCCTTGCTTTCCACCATTGAGCTAATGGCCACTTATGTCCCTGTCTGTTTTCTAATGTGCCTCCACAGTCTCATTAGATCCCCATGGTGACCGTGTGAGGGAGACAGAGCGGTTCCTATCGATGTCACTTTACAGCTGTGGAAACTGAGTGGTAACAGTGATTGATGGGGGGATGAGGGCTGGAACGCAGCTTGGCCAACCAGTACCAAGGCTCTCTATATGGGGATGAGTCCCTCAGAAGAGTGGGTGCCCCTCCTGAGGAGGCCCTTCTCACACATTCACACGCTGCCAGTGGAGCTCCCGGGTGCTCCGTGTAGACCGTCAGGGAGGGTGGGGGGGAGGGTTGTTATTCCCTCCCTTCCTCTGCCTGCCCACCAAGCCCTCACGCTCCCCAGGGGGACCCCTGGGTGCCCCCAGCAGCCTCAACGTAAATCACATAGGGAGGAGGGGGAAAAAAATGTTCCTGAGGGATTGCCCTGAGAAATGTTTTCTTTTCCCAGGAGATATATTTGCTACCAGATAAAGGGGCCGTGTGGAAAACAAACTTTCCAATGTTGTGCTTGGTGTTACTGCTTGCTTTTCCCCTCTCTGCCCCCCCCCCCCCTTTCTCTCTCATATACACATTCACACATTTGAAGACACTACACTGTAAAACGAACTCCCTTCCGTGGGGATTTGCTTTCTGGAGAGCATTTCTCTCCGGGACCACTGTCTTGGTTACCTTTCCGGTTCGGTATCCCCAGGCCCCACTGCCCCTCTTCCTGCACAAAGGCCTCTCTGCTCACAAGTATCTCCAGGGAAGGATATATCTTGAGATAAGCTTGCTTTGGGGACTTCTTGGTAATAGTGGCCAAGATGCCTGAGAGCTTGGTAAAAATCCTTAACTTCTGGCCCAATTGCCATCAGTGCCAATGACAGGAGATTTGGTTCGCTCAGCCTCCTCCTAGCCCCAGTGGAATGAGCTCATCCAGCCGGCCACCCAGGCCCCCAACATTTCAGCAGAGTTTGAGCAGAGGCTTCAAATATTCTGCCCCTCCCCGCCCTAAAGATATGTGCAAGTGTGAGAAGGTAACCAGTTGCTAGAAGAGTTCAACACTATATGTGCTTCGCTGGGTCACTAAAGAGCCAACTTAAATTGTCTGGGGCAAATAGGACAAGAAAGTCCATTTCTGCTTCCTCCAAGAAGACCTCCTTGATCTGCCCAATTCACGATGAACTCTCCTCTTGAAATCTGGAACACTCATTGTCTCTAACACTCATACACAAGCTGCTTTATTTTGTTACCTAAGGTCTCTTGCTAGTATAATGTAAGTCAAGTCTTCCTATACCTTCCCAACTACCCCGCAAGCTCCCTGTGGCACCAGACTCACCTCAGACCTCTGGGTCATGCCCAGCACAGTGTGCTGCCATCCTCAGCCTTGGGACATTTCCTTGTTGATACATATCATCATAGTTTAACTAGCTACCTTTTGCTTGGCAACGTGCTGGGTATTTTGTGTATATCCTCTTCTTTTAATATTGCCAACATTCTATGAAAGAGGTATTATTGTCCCCACTTTGTAGGTGAGCAAAGTGAAGTTTCGTGATAATTTAGTAATTTCCCAACATCACAAAGAAGCAAGATTTGAACCCAGGTGATGGAGGCTTTGGAGCAGCCGATTTACCTCCAGTCACTGCTTGTTTAGTCATGCCATGAAAGTCCCTTCAGGGACTCCACTTCTTCTGCCTCAGTTTCCCAAATCTGGGTGGTCCTTCTGCCAGGTAGGTGGAGCAGGAACAGAATGGCTTTCTCGGCCTGTGGCTCTTGTAAGGAGAATGCCCAGCTAGCAGAGGGAATTGCAAAGAGCCCCTATCCTTGCTCTGTGAGCTCAACCTTCTCCATGCCCCTTTCTCCACTTCCTCCAGGCAGCCCCTTCCACCTCCGCCCTGGGACAGCTGGTAAAATGTAACTTCCTTCATTTAATGCAAAGGGGCTCAGTTGATCTCTCACAGAAACCCAGAATGGTCATCCAAGAGAACTTACAAAACACTCTTTGGATCCCTTATGTGCTGAGAAATCCAGACCAGCTGGATGACATTTTCCTCCCAAATGCTCGTAAAGCTAGAACAATTGAGAGAAAAGGGCTTGGCACCACGGGGGTTGGGGTGGGGTTCAGCTCCAAGCTCTGGGGAAGCTGCCCAAGGCCCTGGGTGACCTCCTGCCTCTGCCCCCGGTGACCTCTTGCCCCAGATGTCAGTACCTCCCCTGCTTCCCAGGGCAGTGCCACAATGCTGTGTGTCAGTGGTCAGGGCCCTAGCTGCTTTCGGTTTCTTCTCCTTCAATCTTGCAAAGGAGGCGATAGACCAGATGGAAAAACTGGGGATCCAGAGACGCAGCCCAAGGTGAGTGAGTGGTTTTGCTGATTCCCCGGTCTATCAAATAGGGGAGAAAATCCTGGCATCTCTGACCTCCTAGCATGTTATGGGGCAAAGTGAGTGACAGAATAATGGCAATCCTTCCCTGAATGTCCCGGGGGCCCTTGAAAGTCAGCACGTAAATCATTCATAACAGCCCCAGTCCAACATGTGCTTCCTCCCCACTCCATCAGTGGGAGTGTGCTGAGGAAATAGAATTATAAAGCCACCCTGTATAAATGGTAATTAGGAAGATAAATCTGCTGTGAAGACATATGTCATAGAATTTCAGTGCTGAAAGAAAGCTTAAGGTTCATTTATTATAACAATACCAAAACGAAATAGAAATCATGTTCAGAACATCTATTGTTCCGGGTTTTCTGGCCCTGTAGGGTTGACAAGATAGTGGCAACATCCTCTTACGAAGTCCACCATTTACTTTTGCGAAGATCATAGTACAAGTCCCACCGAGGTCCCTGTGGAGTACAGGGAAGTCAGGGACTGGTATCTTAATTTTGGTGGACGTGGAAACGGGGACACAAAGATGTTGGGCCGCTTTGCCAACATCACACAGTAAACCAAAAGCAGAACCAAAATACATTTCTCTTTAACTCTAATTCAGGGCCACACGCGTCAATTCCAGTGACCACAGAGTTACGACAGTCCCCTTCTGTAAATAAAATATGGGGGCTTCTCATCACAAAGCAGAATTAGAACCAGAAAGGGACCATTAAAATTAGATCCTGGGATATTAAAAGAAATAGTAACCAAACAAAATTAAATGGCAGGTTATGAAAATATGCACTGAAGAAAATAAAATGTGGTTATAGTTGCTACTACATGCAAAATCATAGAATAAATAGTCAAAATTGATTTGGGGGGGCAAGGTTTTTCTTGTTCAATTTTATGGTGAAATCTTTCAATGAATTTTTGCCTTTCAAAATGGAGTTGTACAGAGTCCTTAAACAATGACCTCAGGGGCCCTTCTTTAACCCTTGGATACTAAAATCTTTCTCTTTGGAAGCCCGACACCCTCTCTGTGGCCCCTCTGTACCTGGTCACCGACCACCTCAGCCAGGTCCTCTCCAGCTGGCTCCACCTGCGATCTGAGTAGTCCCCTGACACCACTCCCGGCCACCTGAGCTCACTCAGTATCTGTTGCAAGGTTTGCAATTTTATTTTGTGAAGGTATACTTGGATTAAAACAGAATATCTGGGGGGAGAAAAAGAATATTTGAGGTGAACTAATTTTATTTTTTTAATGTTTACTTATTTTAGGGGTGGAGGGACAGAGAGAGAGAGGGAGAGAGAGAATCTTAAGCAAGCTTGCGCTGTCAGCACAGAGCCTGACGCCGGGCTCGAACCTATGAACAGTGAGATCATGACCTGAGCTGAAATGGACTCAGATGCTCAACAACAGAGCTGCCCAGGAGCCCCGAGGGCAAACTAATTTTAAAAGACACCACTTCCTGGATGAGTCTTTTTGTGTTGGAATGACATTTCCACTCCAACCCCCACCCCCCACCCCAGTTTATCTCCTAACTCAAGGGTGGGGACAGTGAGTTTTCAGATAACATGTCCCTCCCCATGCCTCCTTACTCCTAGTCAGTCCCAGGGAGGTCTGGTTAGGTTGGATTATTTCTTAAGTAAGGCATCTAAGCTTGCAGCCCCCATACTGATCCTCTTTGGAGACGGAACAGTTGGGACGCACTCTGTGCAGGAGAGGATGGTGTCAGAACCCCTACTTTTCTTTGCATTTTCATGCAAAGGACAGCATTTTCAGACTGAAAGTCTATGTTCCCTTTGTACCTTGATTATTTTCATCAGCTTTCCTCTTTGGACTGTAGGCCAGGCTGGGACCGGTGCTACACGGGTAGATGGAGGGAAGGCAGAGTCTTATAATTCCAGGCCAGATGGGAATGCTTCCTTTCCACCCGCTCATTCATTCATTTATTCATTCAACGAATATCAATCGAGTGACCTGGAAGAAAGCAGTTTCCCTCACAGGTCAGGTGGTGTCTCATCCATTCATCCATTCATTCATTCAAGTAGTTACCTACCCAAGAGGCATTTATTGAACAGCTAGTGAGAGACAGGCTTCATTCTAAACATTGTAAGGGTAGAAATGGATATGACACAGTCATTCTCCCCAAGGAACTTAAAAGGCAGTTGAAGAGATAAGAGGTACACATGGAATGTTAATTAATAGTTACTATTAGGAGCTTTAAATAGCTTTATTTGGAAAATGTATTATTATTTATAAGTATGTCATCATTTGCCTTCCAGCCGTTCTGCAAATGGCCGAGGGTAACCATTTAATTTGTAGATGAGAAAATGGAGGTGCAGGGTAATTGGTTATATTTGGTATATTTGGTATATTTCGTAGAGCCACGTTTCTTCTTCTTGAGTCCAGTGTTCTCTCGAATATCCATTTGTTAACCTTTATTAAAATACCAGAGTTATTATTCAGCCGTAAAAAGGAATGAAGGTTTGATACATGCTACAACGTGCATGAACCTCAGAAACATTACACTAAGCGAAAGAAGCCAGACACAAAAGGTCACATATTGTATGACTCCATGCGTGTGGAATATCCAGAATAGGCAACTCCGTAGAAACAGAAAGCAGATTGGTGGTTGCCAGGGGCTGGGGCCAGGGAGGGATAGGGAGCAACTGCTTAATGGTATGGGGTTTCCTTTGGGGGGATGAAATGTTCTGGAAGTAGATAGAGGCAGTGGTTGCACAACATTGGGAATGTACTAAATGCCACTGAATTTTCACTTTAAAATAGTTAAGCTTATGCTCTGTGAATTTCACTTTAATAAAAAAAAATAATAATTTAAAAGATACCAGAGTTGAATAACCGTAGAAGAGATTGACAGGAACCCACGTATGATTAGGGCCAAGGGCCAAGTGCAAGGCACCGACAGTAAGGGTTGTACTAATAAAGCTTCCTCAGGCACCCAGGACTTGGAGAGGATGGTCGGCCGCGTTGCCTTTTTACAAGCTGTCATAGCCCCTGTGCTTCTCCTTTGCAACGTTTACAGGCTGTTGGATGTCTGTCTTCCCCATTAACCTCTAAGCTTGCTGAGAGCCAGACCATCTTTTTCACCCCCCACACCACAGTGCCTGGTACAGGGCAGGGCCTCCGTAAATGAGATCTGGTTCATCGTCAGTGGTGCGTAATAGCGTGGATGGTGACAGACGGCGGCCGCACTTGCCAAACCACGATGTTGTACACCTGAAACTAATGCTACATTGTACGTCAACTCTACTTCAATAAAATAATAATAATAATAAAAACTAAACCACCACAGCAACAAAAAGCCAACTCTGGCTCCAGTCCCCTTTCGCCCCTTCAGGGCTGTGTTTTTGAACCTCCTGGGGTCTCAGTCTCCAGACTTCGGCTCTCCGCTCAGTTGTCTTCCTCAGCTCCCCAGACTTGGTGGGAACAACAGACCTGGCTCAAGCTGTGGGTCCTGAGTTCTACTTTAACATGGTTGTTGCCCTGGCAACAAGGCCTCTGGGTATTTTCTCACTGCCAGAGGCCTCCATTTGTTCTGGGCCAATGATATTGATGCGCTACTTTTGTGGAACCAGTGGGTTTTTTCCCTCTGGGTGGGGGTCGGGGGGGGGGGCAGGAACAATTGGCCACCTCTCATCGTATCCTATAACGAAAAAAGGAACAGTGAGGAGAAGCTATTTATTCCGACAAGCTCTAAAAGATTTTTTTAAACCTCTTCAAAGAGCGGACAATGGAATGCTGCCGGGCCTTTTACATACCGGCCCCTTCCTGGGCACAAAGCTTGTTTCCATTTTGTACTAGGATTTAATCCCAGAAGAGCCAGGCAGTGACAGCTTCCCTCGTTTTGTGGACTGGAACACTGGGGTCCAAGACTGATGACTCATTCAAGACCCACAGCGAGTCAGTGTCTGGCCTGAGATTAGACTCACGGTCCGTGCACTCACTCGGCCCTGCTCTGGAATGAGCTGCTGAGTCAGGCTTCGAGGGTCTCTCTTGGAATGAGCTGCTGAGTCAGGCTTCAAGGGTCTCTCTCGGAGGTCTTCAGCAGACAAGGACAACTGCCATCTGGAATGGGTTAGTCTCACTCCTGCCGGGAGGCTAGGGGATGGACCGCATGACCCCTGCAGGTCCCTTTCTTCCCTCGGCCTCTCCAATTACCTTCTCTAATTTCCAGCAAACGTGCTTTCTCTAGGGAAAAATGAATCCGGGGCTCTAGCTTCCCATGGGAGTCTGCAAACGATTTCACTTTCCAGTTTGGGGAATATGAGCTCCATGAGAGAAAATGCACAGTGGGCTGTCAGAAAGAAACATTTCAACAACACACTATATATTTAGATTCTTCCCAGCAACTAATGCTCCTAGTGGGTGCAGCGCAAACCAGGAGTCCTGGGCCCCCCATCCCTCTCCTGGGCTGTTAATTGGTTCACTTTTCTGCTTGAAGCCTGGGCTGGGCTTCATCTGCAGAATGCTGCCTCCTCCCTACCTGAGGGTCATGAGGCCACAGGGAGGAGTCATAGCTTTGTCCTTGGGGAGTTCGGACCCTTGTGCAGCCCTGAGAGTGTGGGCCACCTGTTGCACGTTTTTTCCTGATTCTTACTTCTGTGAATTTTTATTTTCTGAACCCAACTTTGGATGCATGGCTTGACAGGATTTCTCTGATGCTTTGGGCTTAAGATTAACGATGTTGGTAGCTTCTTTTTTTTTTTTTTTTTTTTTTTGTTAATTTTTTAATGTTATTTATTTTTGAGAGAGAAAGACAGAGCATGAGTGGGGGAGGAGCAGAAGGAGAGGGAGACACAGAATCCGAAACAGGCTCCAGGCTCTGAGCTGTCAGCACAGAGCCCAACTCGGGGCTCGAACCCACTAGCCGTGAGATCTTGACCTGAGTGGAAGTCAGATGCTTAACCAACTGAGCCACCCAGGCGCCCCTTGATGATAATAGCTTCTATGTAGACTACTTACTAAATATCTCTGTTGCTGAGCACCTGATATGCATCATTTTCTCCCACAGCAAGCACGTGAGGAAATGAGGTTCAGAGACATTTAGCAAGTTGTCTAAGATCACAAGGCCAGTTAAGTGGCAAAGCCAGTCTTGCCATCTCGTCCCGACTCCAGCATTCATTCTCTTTATGGTAACACTAAACTCAGAGATGTAATTATGGGCTTTGCCAATAGTCACGTATCATTTTGACACCAAAACACTGGCATTTCCCAGAAACCCTCCCCTTTTTTTTTTTTTTTTTTTTCACTGAAAGTTTTTAATCATAGAGAAAAACCACAGAATAGGAAATGAGCCCCCACCCCCCAGGTCCACCAATTACCAACATTTTGCCATACTTCATCTATCCATTTCTTCTTTTTTTTTTTTCCTATAGCACTTTAAAGAAAATTCCTGACATGGTGTCATTTTGCCCCTAAATACTTCCATATGTAGCTCTGAAAAGGGGGAAGGAGAGGGGAAGGAGCGATTTCTTACAGAATCACAAAACCAAACACCTCACAAAGATAGTAATTTCTTCATATACCCAATACCCACTTCAGCTCTGTTTTCCTCCCATCTCAAAAATGCCTCTTTAGATTTAACTTGCTTAAATCAGGATACAAAACAAGACGCACATACTGCATTTGGTCTCATGTCTCCTAAGTTTCTTAATTTGCATTTTCATCCTCTCTTTTCCTTTTCTGTGTTATTGGTTAGTAAAGAAACTGTGTCCACTGCCCAGACAAATGTTTCACAATCTGGACTTGCTGGACTGCTTCTGTGTGGTGTATTTATCTTGTTCTTCTATCTCCTGTACTTCTTGTAAACATATAGCACCAAAAGTTTGATGAAGTTCATGTATCCAGCAAGAACACCACACAGATGCTGCAGTATTCTTCCCATTGCATCCCTTCAGGTTCACACTATCTGGTCCGATTTTGTTTTATTTTTTTTCAGATATTCTCTATACCCCACATGGGGCTCAAACTCACTACTCCAAGATCAAGAGTCACAGGCTCCACTGACTGAGCCAGCCAGGTGGCCCTCTGCTTGTCCAACTGCAATGCAGAGAGACATTGATGTGTTTGGACGGCTCCCAGATATCTTGATGGCTTATAGACACAAAAGGGAATGTTTAAATCCCATATTGTCTCAGGTTATCTGGACTATCTGCTATATTCTCTTGAGTGCCAGTATTTTGTTTTGTTTTGTTTTGTTACTTTTGTTGTTTTCATTTTAGAGACAGAGAGAGCATGAACAGGTGCGAGCGGGAGAGAGGAGAAGAGGGAGAGAGAGACAGAGAGAGAAAGAATCTTAGGCAGGCTCCACATTCAGCATGGAGCCTACATGGCACTTGATCCCATGACCCTTGGACCATGACCTGAGACAAAATCAAGAGTTGGACACTCAACCGACTGAGCCACCCAGACACCCCTTGAGTGTCAGGTTTAAAGACTAATCTGCATTAAATGGGAAAACCACAGATTTTCAGCTTCAATAGGGCTATAGTCTTTGGGGTCCAAAAGCCTCCTTTGTGTGGGTAAGGGAGAAGAGTCACTCCCAAGGTGTGGTGAAGAGCTCATGTCCATTTGTAGGTATAGGCAATTTTTCCCTTGAGTGGTATCTTGTGGGTGTGGACCACATTCATGAGCTAATGACCCAGGAATTAGAAAGTACCTGGCTGACTCTCGTACCAGAGTGGCGTGGCAGAGGCAAGAAGTATGAGCCAAGTCAAGAAGGAGCCAGGAACAGACCGTGTATGCTGTGGGAGGCAGCTTGAGGCAGTAGCCAGAGCAGAGAACATGGAGAAATACTGATACTCTCAGAGAACGCTGGCAGGGAGAGACAATAAGTTGGCAGAACTTGGACTAAGGAAGAGCTGAATTAAAAAGACTCTAGGCAAGGAACTTAATTCAGAGTGAGGAACTCTAGCCAATACTGAGAAGAGTGCTTGGAACTTGGGGAGTGTTGTGGAACCAGCCAGAAGAGACTTAGAATCACAGAGTCCTCACACTGAAGAGCCCTATAAATCATCCAGTCCAACCCCTTGCTTTTGCAAATAAAGGCATGGGGGCTCAGAAAGGGGTTCACTTGTTTAAGGTGACACAAAGCTGCAGTTGGGACAAGAATCTAGTGCTTTGGTTCTCACCGAGCCCCTCCCACCTCACTGCTTTGCACTGTGCTTCTTCCTCAAGGAGCAGCACCCATGCAGGGAGAAGTCCAGCTGGCCTGAGGTGGAGGAGAGCTGCAATGAGAAGCCAGGCTTCATTTGTTGGTAAGCCAGCCTAAGCCGAACTTCCGTGACTAAGCCGTGTGACCATAATTTGCTTAAGTCTTGATAGCTCCTATGCGATTATTCTTCTTGCTGTGCAAACTAGTACCAATAATGACGTTCCGTGTGTGCATGAGTGTGACTATATGGGTGAGGTGGGCTATATAGTTCCATGGTCTAGGTTTAAAAAATAGACCTGGAACTTCTGTCTGGCTCAGTCAGAGGAGCATGTGACACTTGATCTCAGGATGGTGCTTTCGAGCCCCACATTGGATGTAGAGATTACTAATAAGTAAATAGATAAGTGACTAAATAAATAAATAAATAAACTTAAAAAAATTTTTAAAAGATAGGCCTGCAAGCCCTCATCCACTGTCCCATTGCAGCAGTTAAGGCCAGAGGACAGGGATAGACACAGACACTCCTGCTGACCGCTGGTGTTACTGATCGATTCTTGCTAAGTGATGCTCAGCTTGAGGGCTGGGACCTTGAATCAGTCAACTATACCTTCCTAGCGTTTAGCAGGGAAGTTGCATATAACAATGAGTGTTACTTAATAAATATGGCTGATTGAATGAGTGAATAAATACCCCAACAAGACCATCCTAATCTCATACTACTCTTAATCCACGCCCTTTCACTGATCTCAGCATTGTGTTCCAGAAGAGTGGTCTCTAGATGTCACTTGTTTACTTAACATCCCCCCCCCACACACACACAGAATTTTAAACATTATTTATTCTCTCTTTCATTTGTAAGTCAATATCCAAAAAATTATATCAGAAGTTTAAATAAGTAATTAAGATGGATGTAATCTCCGAGTATTATAAATTTTTAAATATCAAAAATACTTTTAATATTTTATTTTAATAATTTATAAAATTATAATAATTTATTAAAATTTAAAAATATTTTCAATATTTAAATATTGGCATTTAAAAATAAAATGCTTTTTTAAAATTTTTTTGAATATTTATTTTTGAGAGAGAGACACACAGTGAGAGTGGGGGAGAGGCAGAGAGAGAAGGAGACACAGAATCCAAAGCGGGCTCCAGGCTCTGAGCTGTCAGCACAGAGTACATCATAGGGCTCAAACTCACAAACCATGAGATCGTGACCTGAGGCCAAGTTGGACGTTTAACCAACTGAGCCACCCAGGCACCCCTAAAAATAAAATTCTTAGGTCACACTTTTACATGTACCCAATGGAAAATAGTTACCATAATTATTTGATACACAACATCATCCATTTAAAACTTTATGAACAAATTCTTCTTTGTGGCATTTCTACTTCACCTGTTATAATTTTATTCAACAAAACTATGTTCAGAAGCATAATTTTTCAAAATTCATGTGACTGGTATGTTCTAATTTTCAAAATTATTATTATGTATTAGGTTGTAATTACAATTATTAGTAGTAAACAATTGATCAAATCAATATAAAATACTACCTAATTCAATAAGAAAAGAAACTTCTATGAAAAGTAGCAATACAGGCCATATCCTGGGTCATAAAACAAACCTCAATAAATTTAAAAGAATTAAAATAATATAGACTCTGTTGTCCAACCACAGTGACATCAAACTAGAAATCAATAGTAAAAAGATAACAGGAAAATATCACAACACTCCTACATAATCCATGGGAAGAGCGGAAGTCTCAAGGGAAATCCAAAAATACATTGAACTGAAAGGAAATGAAATACAGCACATCAAAAGTTAGGGGACACAGCTAAGCAGTGCTAAGAGAGAAATATGTCACACTACATGCTTACATTAGAAAAGAGGAAAGGCTCCTGTTCATAACCAAATCCCCCAATTCAAGAACCTAGAATATGAAGAGCAGGTTAACCCAAGGGCAAGAAGAAGAAAGTAAATGATAACAGTGAAAGGAGAAATCAATGAAATTTAAAGGCAGAAAAGCAATAAATAAAATTTGTGAAAGAAAGTGGTGATACTTTAGAAAGTTAATAAAATTGGCAAACCTCCAGCAAGACTGACAAAGAAAAAAAATAAAAGACATAAATGACCAATATGTGGAATGAAAAGGGGACTATCACTATGGAGTCTGAAGACATCAAAATGATCAAAAAGGGATTCCACAAACAATTCTACTCTCATAAACTTGACATCTTAGATGAAATGGGCCAAATCCTCAAAAAACACAAACTGATAAGTAATTATAAAATTACAAGTCACCCAATATGAAATAGATAATCCAAAAACCCTGTGACAATTAAGAGTTCATAATTTTAACCCCCCTGCCAAAAAATCTCTAGACCCAGATAGTTTCACTGGAGAAATTTACCAAATATTAAAAAAAGAATTAACAACAATTCTATATAATTTCTTCCAGAAAATAGAAGATGAAGAAACACATTCTAAACCAATAAATCTCATAAGTATAGATAAAAATTCTTAATAAAATATTAGCAGAATTCAACAGCATATAAAAAGAATCATACACCATTACCAAGTGGGGATTATTCCAGAGATGCAAGTCTGGTTCAAAATTTTAAAATCATCAAAGTAATCAGCCATATTAACCAGTTAAAGAAGAAAACATATGATCATGGGTTGCCTGGGTGGCTCAGTCAGTTAAGTGTCCGACTTTGGCTCAGGTCATGATCTCGTGGTTCATGAGTTCGAGCCCTGTGTTGGGCTTTGTGTTGGCAGCTCAGAGCCTGAAGCCTGCTTCAGATTCTGTGTCTCCCTCTCTCTGTCCCTCTCTGCTCACGCTCTGTCTCTCCAAAATAAATAAACATTTAAAAAAATTTAAAGGAAGAAAACATATGATCATATCAACCAATGCAGAAAAAGCATTTCACAAAATTCAATATCCATTCACAATAAAAACTTTCAGAAAAATAAAAAAGGAATAGGGAGGGACTTACTCAACTTGATGAAGAAAATCCACAAAACACATGTAACATCGTACTTAAAGGTGAAAGACTAAATGCTTTCCCCCTAAGATTGGGAACAGGACAGTGATGTCTGTTTTCACTGCTCTTATCCAGTGTAGTGCTAGAACTTCTTGCCAGGACAATAAACAAAGAAAAAGAAACAAAAATCATATAGATCAGGAAAAAGAAATAAAATTATCCATATTTGCAGATCACATGATTGTCTATGAAGAAAATCCCAAGGAATCTACAAAAGACTACCAGAACAAACAAGGAGTTCGGCAAGGTCACAAACTATGAGATAAACATACACAAATCAATAAATTGATTCCCATATACCAGCAATAAACAAGGGGGCACCAAAATAAGAAATATAATGCCATGTTACAATTGATCAAAAAGCCAAAACACTTATGTATAAATCCAACAGAACATGTACAAGAATTATACACATAAAGTTATACAAAGCTGATGAAAGAAATCAATAAGACCTAAATGGAGGGACATGCTGTGTGTATATATTAGAAGACTAGACACAGTGAATGTGTCAATTCTCCCCAAATTGATGTATAGGCACGACACATTTCTTGTCAAAATCCCAACAAGATTTTTGCCAACTAGTCACAAGATTATTCTAAAATTTACATGGGAAGGCAAAGGAACTAGAACAGCCAGAACAATTTTGAAAAAGAAAAAGAGGGATGCCTGGGTGGCTCAGTCAGTTAAGCATCTGACTTTGGCTCAGGTCATGATCTTATGGTTTGTGGGTTCAAGCCCTGCGTCTGGCTCTGTGCTAACAGCCCAGAGCCTGGAGCCTGTTTCAGATTCTGTGTCTCCCTCTCTCTTCCCCTTCCCCCACTCACACTCTGTCTCTGTCTCTGTCTCTCTCTCTCTCTCAGAAATAAATAAATGTTGAAAAATTAAAAAAAAAAAAGAAATTGAGAAAAAATAATACTCCTTAATTTGAAAGATTTACTTTAGGGGCGCCTGGGTGGCTCAGTCGGTTAAGTGTCCGACTTCGGCTCAGGTCACAATCTTGCGGTCCGTGAGTTTGAGCCCCGCGTCAGGCTCTGGGCTGACGGCTCAGAGCCTGGAGCCTGCTTCGGATTCTGTGTCTCCCTTTCTCTCTGCCCCTCCCCCCGTTCATGCTCTGTCTCTCTCTGTCTCAAAAATAAATAAAACATTAAAAAAAAAAAACTAAACAACACTAAGAATTTAAAAAAAAAAGAAAGATTTACTTTATAGGTACAATAAATCAATAATCAAGACTGTGTTATTGGTGGAAGAATAGATAGAGATGACTAGAACAGAATAGAAGACACAAAAATAGGCCCACACAAATGTGTCCAACTTCTTTTTGTCAAAGGTGCAAAAGCCACACAGTGGAAGAAAGGTAACCTTTTCAACAAATGGTGCTGGAGCAATCAGATAGCCATAGATATATTAAAAACAAAACAAACAAAACAAATCAACTTAAGTTTCATGTCTTATACAAAAATTAATTCAAAATGGATCACAGATTTAACTGTAAATTCTAAAACTATAGAATTTTTAGGAAAAAAGAAAATCACCAGGACCTAGGACTAAGCAAAGAATTCTTAGACCTAATAGTGAAAGTGTGATCCATAAAAGGAAAAACTGATTAATTAGATTTTATCCAACTTTAAAACTTTTGCTCTGCAGAAGACCCTGTTAAGAGGATAAAGTCAAGCTAAAGACAGGAAGAAAATGTTTGCAAACTGACAGATTACTGGTATCTAGAATGTGTAAAGAGCTCTCAAAATGTAACAGTAAAAAGAAAGCAAACAACCCAATTAGAAAGTGGGCAAAAGACATAAAAAGGCATTCTACCAAAGAGAATATACAGACAACAAAGAACCACATGAAAAGATATTCAATATCATTAGCCATTAAGGAAATGTAAGTAAAATCATGAGATATCATTACAAACACTTCAGAATCGTTAAAATAAAATACACTTGAATCAACAAGGTAAAGCTATTGTCACTCCAACATCACACTTGGAAGTCCCAGGTAATGCAAAAGACAAGAAAGAAAGCAAAAGGTATACATATTTAGAAGGAAGAAATATAACTTTCTTTGTTTTCAGATGACATGATTATCTATGTAGAAGATCCCTAAGAATTAAGAAAATAAAACCTGTGGACTAATAAGTGATTATAAAAAGATTGCAGGATACAAGGTTAGTATACAAAGGTCACCTGCTTTCCTATATACCAGCAATGAATGTTTGCAATAGAAAAAGTAAAAACCAACCACCATTTACATTAGCACCCCCCAAAATGAAATACTTAGATATAAATCTAACAAAATGTATAAGAGATCTATATGAGAAAAAATACAAGACTCTGACAAAAAAAAAAAAATCAAACATCTAAAAAAGTAAAGAAAGGGGCATCTGGGTGGCTCAATCGGTTGAGTGTCTGACTTCAGCTTGGGTCATGATCTCACAGTTCATGAGTTTGAGTCCTAGATCAGGCTTGCTGCTGTCAGCACCGGGCCTGCTTCAAATGCTTGAAGCACTCCCCACTCTGCTCCTCCTCCACTCATGCTTTCTCTCTCAAAAATAAATAAAACATTAAATAAATAGATAGATGATAGATAGATAGATATTCCATGTTCATAGATAGACAGACTCAATATTGTTCAAATTCCAAAGTTCTTCTCAAATGATCTACAGATGTAACAAAATCTCAAAATCCCAGGGGCGCCTGGGTGGCACAGTCGGTTAAGCGTCCAGCTTCAGCTCAGGTCATGATCCCACAGTCTGTGGGTTTGAGCCCCACGTCGGGCTCTGTGCTGACAGCTCAGAGCCTGGAGCCTGCTTCGGATTCTGTGTCTCCCTCTCTCTCTGCCCCTCCCTAACTCATCTCTATCTCTGTCTCTCTCAAAAATAAACATTAAAAAAATTTTTTTTTTAAATCTCAAAATCCCAACAAGTTATTTCATGGATATCAACAAACTGTTTCTAAGTTTATATGGAAAGACAAAAAAGCCAGATAGCCAACACAAAAGTGAAGAAGAACAAAGTCAGGAAGTGGGTACTACCCGACTTCAACAGCCACTATAAGGCTACGGTAATCAAGACAGTGTGGTGTTGGTGAAAGTATACACAAACAGATCAGTGGAACAAAATAGACCTATACAAATATAGTCAATTGATATCTGGTAAAGGACCAATGAAAATTCAATAGAGAAAAGATAGTATTTTCAACAAAATTGCTGAGAACAGTTGTACATATTCATGCAAAAAAGGTAATCTAGACACATACTTTATAACTTCCACAAAAGTTAACTCAAAATGGGTCATAAACCTAAATTTAAAATGCAAAACTATAAAACAGCTACAAGATAACATGAAAAAAATCTACCTGACATCAGATTTGGCCATGATTTTCAGATGTAACACCAAAACCACAATCCATGAACAAAAAAATCTGGTAAGTGGGACTTCATTTAAATTAAGAACTTCTATTCTGTGAAAGACACTGTTAAGAAATGAAAAGCCTGGGGCGCCTGGGTGGCTCAGTCGGTTAAGCAGCCGACTTCGGCTCAGGTCATGATCTCGTGGTCCATGAGTTTGAGCCCCGCATCGGGCTCTGTGCTCACAGCTCAGAGCCTGCAGCCTGTTTCAGATTCTGTGTCTCCCTCTGTCTGACCCTCCCTCGTTCATGCTCTGTCTCTCTCTGTCTCAAAAATAAATAAACGTCAAAAAATAAAAAAAATTAAAAAATAAAGAAATGAAAAGCCAAGTCAGAGACTGGGAGAAAACACACATCTGATAGAGAACTGTAATCTAAAATATACAAATACACACACACACTATTAAAACCCAACAATAGGAAAACAAACAGCCCAATTAAAAAAGTGGGCAAAAGATCTAACACTTCACCAAAAAAAGATGTATGATTGCAAATAAACAAAGGGTGTTCAACATAATACATCATTTGGGAAATGTAAATTTAAAAAAAAATTTTTAATGTTTGTTTATTTTAATGTTTATTTTTTGAGAGAGAGAGAGGCAGAGCACGAGCAAGGGAGGGGCAGAGAAAGAGGGATACACAAAATCTGAGGCAGACTCCAGGCTCAGAGCCCAACATGGGGCTCAAACTCAGGACTGCGAGATCATGACCCGAACCAAAGTCGGACGTTTAACTGACAGAGCCTCCCAGGCCCCCCAGTGTTTATTTATTTTTGAGAGAGAGAGAGAGAGACAAGAGAAACAGAGCACGAGCAGGAGAGGGGCAGAGAGAAAGGGAGACACAGAATCCAAAGCAGGCTCCAAGCTCTGAGCTGACAGCACAGAGCCTGGAACAGGGCTTGACAGGAACGATGACCTCATGACCTGGGCCGAAGTCAGACTCAGATGCTCAACTGACTGAGCCACCCAGGTGCCCCAGGGAAATGAAATCTAAAAAGCAGGTACTATGTACCTATTAGAATGGTTAAAATCCCAAACACTGACAACACCAAAGGCTAGAGGAGCTTGAAGTACAGGAAGTCTCATTCATTGCTGGTAGGAATACAAAATGGCTCAGTTACTTTGTAAGACATTCTGGGAGCTTCTTCCAAAGCTAAAGGTAGTCTTGCCATACAGTCCAGCAATTGCACTCCTCCTTGGTCTTTACCCAAATGAATTGAAAACTTATGTCCACACAAAACTCTGTGCACAAATGTTTATAGCAGCTTTCTTAATAATTGTCAAATAATGATTGTTCTCCAATGAGTGATTAAATAAACAAATTGTACATCTATAAAAAGGATTATTATTCAGTGCTAAAAAGAAATGAGTTATCAAGCTATGAAAAGACATGAAAAAACCTTGAAATCATATTGCTAAGGAAAGAAATCTGAAAAGACCACACACACTGTATGATTCTAAATATATGAAATTCTAAAAAGGCAAAACTATGGAGACAGTTTAAAGACCATTGTTTGTAAGGGATTTGGTGGGAGGGAAGGAGGGTGTACAAGAATGTTTAGGGCAATGAAGCTATTTTGAACACTGTATTTTGACACTGTAATGACAGATGCACAACATTATGAATCTATCAAAACCCAAAGAACTGTAAAAGAAGAGTGAATCCTAATGTAAAATATGGATTTTACTCATCATCAGGGAAATACAAATCAAAGCCACACTGAGATACCACCTCACACTGGTCACAGTGGCTAAAATGAACAAGTCAGGGAACTATAGATGCTGGCGAGGATGTGGAGAAGCAGGAACCCTCTGGCACTGTGGTGGGAATGCAAACTGGTGCAGCCACTCTGGAAAACAGTGTGGAGGTTCCTCAATAAATTAAAAATAGATCTACCCTATGATCCAGCAATATCACTACTAGGAATTTATCCAAGAGATATAGGAGTGCTGTATCCCTGAGGCACATGTACCCCAATGTTTATAGCAGCACTTTCAACTATAGCCAAATTATGGAAAGAGCCTAAATGTCTGATGAGCATCTGAGTCTGAGGAATGGATAAAGAAGATGTGGTTTACATATACAATGGAATACTACTTGGCAATGAGAAAGAATGAAATCTGGCCATTTGTAGCAATGTGGATGGAACTGGAGGGTATTATTCTAAGTGAAATAAGTCAGTCAGATTAAAACAGATACCATATGTTTTTACTCATATGTGGATCTTGAGGAAGTTAACAGAAGACCATGGGGGAGGGGAAGGGGAAAAAATAGTTACAAACAGAGATGGAAGAGGGCAAACCATAAGACACTCTCAAATACAGAGAACAAACTGAGGGTTGATTGGCAGGGGTGGGAGAGAGGGGAAAATGGGTGATGGACATTGAGGAGGGCACTTGTTGGGATGAGCACTGGGTGTTGTATATAAACCATTTTGACAATAAATTATATTAAAAAATAATAAAACAATAAAATAAAATATGGACTTTAGTTTGTAATGATGTATCAATATTTATTCATCAATTGTAATAAATGTACTCCATTAATGTAATATGTTAATAATAGGGGAAATTGTATGCTGGGGAGGGGGGAGAAGAGGGGGAGAGGGGATAGGTCTATGGAAATTTTCTGTATTCTGCTTAGTTTTTTTTGAAACCTTAAAATTGCTCTAGAAATAATGTTTATCATTCTTTTAAGTGAGATCTCCCATAAAGAAGCATTCCAAAAAATGTATGCAGGAACTCCTCCCTCAAAGAGGTGGAGCTTAACGCCTAACCCCTTAAGGGTGGTCTGCCCTTGGTAACTGGCTTCTAAAGAGTAAACTATGGAAAGGGAGAAACAGAGTAACTTGACAGTGGTGAAACCCAGCATACACTCCCTCACCCAGGTGATCAAGGTTAAATCATCAGTCACATGGGTTGCAAGTACCCTTGATATGATGTCATGGCAATGGCACTTCACCTCTGTGGTAATCCTCCCGAAACCCATGACCTCAGTCTAACCTTGAGAAAGACAAAACAAATCCAAATTGAAGGGTATTCTATAAGGTACCTGGCCAGCACACTTCAAAAGTTAAGGTCTTCAAAAACAAGGGAAATCTGAGAAACTGTTACCAGAAAAGGCTAAGGAGACATGACAGTTAAAAGTAATGTGGTACCCTGGGTGGAATCCCCTAGCAGAAGAACACCAGAGACACGCTAATGGAATCTAAATAAACTGTGGCATTTAGTTAAAAGTGATGTGTCAAGGGGTGCCTGGGTGGCTCAGTTGGTTAAGCGCCGACTTCAGCTCAGGTCATGATCTTGCAGTTAGTGAGTTCTGAATTCAAGTCCTGAATTGGGCTCTGTGCTGACAGTGTGGAGCCTGCTTGGATTCTCTCTCCCTCCCTTTCTCTCTGCTCCTACCTCCCCCTCTCAAAATAAATAAACTAAAAAAAAAAAAAAAAAAAAAAAAAAAAAATCTGTCAGGGTGTAAGATGTTAGCAATAAGGGAAATTGAGTGAGGGGTACATGGAACTCTCTGTCCTATCTTTGCAACTTTTCTATCTAAAGTGATTCTAGGGGCGCCTGGGTGGCTCAGTCGGTTAAGCGGCCGACTTCGGCTCAGGTCATGATCTCGCGGTCCGTGAGTTCGAGCCCTGCGTCGGGCTCTGTGCTGACAGCTCAGAGCCTGGAGCCTGTTTCAGATTCTGTGTCTCCCTCTCTCTGACCCTTCCCCATTCATGCTCTGTCTCTCTCTGTCTCAAAAATAAATAAACATTAAAAAAAAATAAAAATAAAAACAAAGTGATTCTAAAATTTGAACTCTTATTACAAAATGATGTGTTTAAAAAAGTAACACCACTGACAGCTGGTGAAGATGCAGACAAACTGGATCCCTCATACATTGCTGGTGGAATTGAAAGAGGATACAGTCACTCTGGAAGACCATTTGGCAGTTTTTAAAAAATTAAAAATGTAACTACCATGTGATTCCACACTTGCACTCCTGGATATTTATGCCAGAGAAAAGAAAACTTACGTTCACACAGAAACCTGTATGTGAGTATTCATAGAGGCTTTATTTGTAATAGCTCTGCAGTGGAAACAGCCCAGATGTCCTTCTTTGTGTAAATGGTTAAACAGATTGTGGTACATCCATACCACAGCATATCACTCAGCAATAAAAAGGAACAGACTATTGCTAAACACAACAGCCTGAATAAATCTCCAGAGAACATTGCTGAGTGAAAAAAGTCAATCCCAAATGGTTTCATAGTTTATGATTCTATTATAGAACATTCTTGAAATGACAGAATAACAGAAATGGAGACCAAAGTAGTGGTTAAGGAGAGGTGGAATGGCATGCCTGGGTGGCATGGTCGTTTGAGCATCCCACTCTTGATTTTGGCTCAGGTCATGATCTCACAGCCCAGGATCGAGCCCCACTTCAGCCTCTGTGCTGAGCATGGAGTCTGCTTAAGATTCTCATTCTCTCTCTCTCTCTCTCTCTCTCTCTCTCTCCCTCTCTCTCCTTCTGCCCCTCTCCCCCACTCACACTTCTGCTCTCTCTCTCTGAAAAAAAAAAAAAGAGGAGTGGGATAGAAGAAAGGTAGGTGTGGTTACAAAAAGGCAACATGAAGAGTCCTCATAGTGATGGAAATACTCTGTATCTTGACTATATCAATATCAGTGTCCTGGTTATGATATTATACTATAGTGTTACAAGATGTTACCATTGGATAAAAGCTACACAGGCTATCTGCATTATTTCTTACAACTGCATGTGAATCTGCTTCCTCCAAATAAGAAGTTCCATTAAGAAATTTTTACTAGAACATTATTTCCTAATGAAATGGATAAGGCTTTTATTTCTAATTACTTTATGTACCCATGCATGATATTACTTGTTATTAGAATCAAACAGGGAGCAGTATCTATTTTATTCCTGCTTTTCACTTTTATAGAAGGAGCGCTGGGAAACTTTGCTCACATAAATAAGTTTGGACGGAGTTTTATTATAGCAATATGATTTAACTGTCTGAACTCTTTCCAAGTTCTATGCCAAAAATAACATACTGCTCTATCATCAAGAATTATTTTTAATAATCTATCAGCTGACAACTCGATTAGGTCCTCCTCTGATATCATTGAAAGCAAAGAATTGGAAGACATCTGACTTACAAATACCTACCGTCCAGTCTTTTCAGTCATTAACCTTCTCTGTTTCTGAAGGGTCACCAAAAATGCTTTGCCAAAACTCATCAAAAGATTAAGTATCCTTGTTATTCTTTTTCTTGGAGGCACCTTCTAATTTCATTGAAAGAGTCAGATAAATTGAAATATTGTTAACTCCAATACACATATGCCAAAAACTTTCATAAAATTATTTTGTATTATCATATGCTTACTTTTTACTATTGCCAAACCTTTCAAAGATGCAGATATTTTAATTTTAAGCTTCAGATTTAATACAGTTTATGAATAACATCCAAAATCATTCACAAACATTCACAAATCATAGAAAGCAGTCATCATTGAAAGCAGTCATCATTGTAAAATTAATCACCCAGGGTAGATTTATTCTCTGTCCAAACAAAAACCAAAACACCCCACTTGGTCTTCACTTTTTAATCCAAACCAATATGTGTTAATATATGTCCTCATTCTAAGATGATGGATAGATAGAAAGATAGATAGATAGATAGATAGATAGATAGATAGATATCAGATAGATAGATGATAGATAGATACATAGATACATAGATAGATACATAGATAGTTATAGAGAAGAGAGAGAGCTTGAAATCTCACCAGAAATATACCATTTATCACCTGGATAAAGTAATGTACCACCACCTTCATTATTTCCTATCTTCACTCACTTTATTTTCATGGGATTTGCATGATGGCAATATTTTCCTTGATCATCACTGGGGAATAGATGAGGAGATTCATTAAACAAAAATATCCCATTTGCTACCTCACTGTGCAATATGTCTGAATTCAAAATATCCTCCAAATGGGGCAAAGTACCCCATTCTAATGCCATGCTTTGCCCTTAACAGAAATACGTATAAGACAGGGAAAGACACAAAGCTTCAGAGATTTATGTTGTCTTCCTTGGTAATTTCAGTTGTCCTTTGATGCCATGGAGGCTTTTATACTTGGCCTAATGCACCATAGTAAGGTTCGGGATGAATAAAAGTTAGTATTTTTTTTTCTTTTTTATAAAGTGAGCAAAGCGTTATTGAGAAAGAAGAGGCAGAAGCAGAGAACCAGCCAATGCAGGTGCACTGTCAAGCAGATCAACTTTAGAAAAGGATTGAAATGGAATTGAAGATCTGGAAATTGATTCCCTCAAATCAACTCCTGCCTGAATATCCCTTGGAAGTCTTCCTATCTCCTCAGGCACACTCACACTCCAGTTGGTAAACCATTATTCTCCCTCTCACAACCCACACATAGAAGTAGGTGTATGGAGACCTAGAACGTTATCTGAACTTAACAAAGACCTTGTTGCCCATCATTTCACCACTGTGTAAGCCCAAACCAATGAACATGTCTGGTTGGGTGGCCAGCACTGAATTTATGCTTAGTGCCATGATGAGCAACTAAGAAAGAGAAGCCAAATGTTTTCAGGAAGTAATAGTCCATGGGAAGAGGCCAGAGAGACATGCATGAAGCAAATATATCACACATGAAAGGCGCATAAGAATATGGCAAAAATATTTACACTTCCTATCGAAAGGGAGAGAGGAGATTGCTAGAGGGGTTGAAGGAACTGGAAATATGGGCTCTTGAAGATTGGGGAAATTTCAGGAGGAGCTGCGTTTGTTTCATTTCAGAGACTCAGAAATAAGCACATATGAATTTTGATAGGGTAAGTAAAGCCTGTGGACTAATACCTTTTAAAAATGTCCATAGCTATCTCTCGGTAAATGAAAATGTTTGCCATTGTTTCCTATTCATAGGTAACATTTTGTTTTTGAACCAGCCTTTTATATTCAACAATAGGACAAAGAGAGGGGAGAGACAGCAGGACAGAGAGAGGGATGGAGGGAGCAAGAGAGAAAGAAGAAAGAAGAGGGAGGGAGTGTGAAAGAAGGAAAAAAGGAAGGAGGAAGGAAGGAAGAAAGGAAGGAAGGGAGGGAGGAAGGAAGAAATACAACCAATTTGTCATCTCCTTAGAATTTCAGCTCAATTTCCAGGTTGGCGGTAATCAAATGTATTAATTTATACTAAAGTGTTAATGGCTTACACAACATGTATGCCCTTCAGCTCAAAGATCCCTTCCAGCTCAAAGGCTCTGTGGAATTTTATATAGAGTATGGAATCGAAGTTTAAAAAAATAAATAATTTAAAAGGAAGATTAGAGAACAGGAATAGGGGAGACTACGGGTCTTCCTCATTAAGGCAATCCAATCAGGAAACTCCATGCAGTAGCAAGAACTTACTGAGCACACCAATAGGTCTATTAGATACCATCTACCAGTAGATGGCGGTCTTCATATTAACTGACTTCACTGGACCTGCCCTCCTTTCTACAAGATTATATTTGTAGGCTTGGTTAGTTTAATGCATAGGCACAGTGGGAAGTTCCCTGCACATTGTGAATTGGAGAGCCCTAGGTTCGATCTCCACCTGCCCAAAATTAACTTCCTCACAGACCCTTCCATTTATGTCTAAAATTCAAATTTTCCCAACCCTTAGGGGCAGAGGGAGTGGATGGCAGGCAGGAAGGGGAACTGAGGTTAGTCATTAACACTTTAGCAGAAACTAGTATGGTATTCCAACTCAGGAAAGAAAAGACATTGAAAAAATATTTTGAAAGACTGGTAAGTTCTAACAAGAGGATCTGCACAGCTTTGGTGGTTGTTTACGTAGGACATTCTATGTATAAGCTGGAGTAGCATGTAGGTACCTGACTTGTAGCCTTGAAAAGAAAGCAGGAAGAAAATAAATGGTAGATTGGAGCAGATCAATTTTCCTGAGATCAGACCTGGAATCCCTACAATGTTTCCTTCAGCTCCCATCTCACAATGGAAGACTGAGACCCCGAATGTTTGCTGAAAAGCCCATAAAGCTTCTCACACCTGGGTCCGGTCCAGAGACTAGATAATTCCTTCTCATTCTCTACTCTGTTGTCCATGGCCCTGGATCTGTTCGGACTAGCACTTTTTCATCTCTAGGATGGCTGGAGAAGTGAGAGGACATAGACAAGGAGGAATTATTCAAAGAGGGGCCAAGATGGTGAGAAGCTGGAAACTGGCACAGTTCCTGTCCCGGAGCACACTGGAGAAGACAGACCTATTCAGCAACATACTGTCTTCAACGCCTTCACTGGCTGTCATGGGAAATGTGACAGACACATTCTGTGCAAGCCCACAGGTAGAACCACATGTACAGAGAAATCGATCACAATGGAATGTAAGGAAAATTTCACCCTCTGTGATGACGATTATATAATAATGATAGTAATAATCATAATAATTTACAATTGTTGAACCATCATGGTGAAAAACTTACTATGTTTCATGTGCCTGATATCATTTAATAATTACAACATTTCTAGGGGCGCCTGAGTGGCTCAGTTGATTAAGTGTCCACCTCTTGGTTTGGGCAAGGTCCATCTCACAGTTCATGAGTTTGAGTCCAAATAGGGCCCTACGTTGACAGCTTGGAGCCTGCTTGGGATTCTCTCTCTCTCTCTCTCTCTCTCTCTCTCTCTCTCTCCACTCCTCTCCTGCTCACTCTCTATCTGTCTCTCAAAATAAATAAATAAAAATTTCAAAAAATAATAATAATTACACCATTTCTGTGAAGTGGGTGATATTGAGATCACCATTTACAGATGAGGAAACAAAGGTATAGTGGCGTCAACATACTGAGGGTGAGCATTTAACCACTGGCGAGGCCCCTTCCTACTTCAACTGAATGGGCTGCCCTCAGAGGCAGCAAGTTCCCTGACACAAACACAGAGGCATTGAGGTGGAGGTGAGGGACATCCGGCAGGAATGCTGTAAAGGAGATACATCGGATTCAATGATCTTACGTGTCCTCCCAACCCATGGGGCACATGGGTCGTTTAGTCATTCAACAGACATGGGTGGGGTGCCAGGCAGTATCCTAGGCACAACGAGAGATCGTGTTACCAAAAGGAAGAGTGGGAGAAGGGAGTGAGGAGAGAGAGGGGGCAGAGGAGAACCTACTAAGCAATTAAACAATTGGGTTGTTTTTTTTTTTAGTACAATTAGCTACTATCTTACAGAAGTGAAAAAGTGCTATATAAGGGGGATATAATCTAGTCTAAGGAATCCAGGAGGTGACATTTAAGCTGTGACCTGAAAGCTGAGTAAGAAATATTCAGCCAACAAGTAGGGGACAAGAAGGGGAGAGCGTTCCAGGCAGAGGGAACAGTCTATACAGAAGTCCTGAGGCAGAAAGACTTTGGCTCTTTTGAGGCTCAGAAAGGCCAGTGTGGCTGACGTCAGAGTGGCAAAGAGGAGCTGGTCTGAAGTAAGGCGGCAAACTAAGCAGGAGGGACCAAGCAGTTATAACCCATGTTGAGATTTTGTCCTTAGAAGAAGGGGGCATGGAGCAGGGTGGTGGAGTTGTAGGGTTTTGAGCAGGGGAGAAAAATGAAGACTTCTAGGTTTTCAAAGATTGCTGTAATTGCTGTGTGGACATCAGAATGGAGGGAATGGAGAGTAGACACTAGGAGACCAGTGCAGAGGTTGGCACAGGAGTAGGAAATTGCCCTCTTTCCAAATGGTTCACAAGGCACTGCCCACCCACACCCACTAGTGTGCATCTTCCTGAAGGGGGAGGAAACCTAGGAGGGGAAGATGGGAGATAGGCTTGGGACCTACTGTAGGTCTCCTCCAGCATGACCCGCCAGCATCTATCTGTTCTGGTCAACACTCTTGATGAGGTTTTCCAGTCTGCATTCAGCAGTTCCGAGACAGTGTCGAGCAGGGCGTGCCTGGGGGCTCTCGCGCATCCATCTATAATCAAGGACAGCTGTCCAGAGCTGTAGCCCCAAGTGTCCACCTCCTACACTGCCTGTCACTATTGGCCCCTTCCCCACCACCCAGAGGAAGGTGTGGGAAGCTGGGGGCCTAAGACAAGGAATTGCAGGCAGCAGTTAGGGTGTCCAAGAGAAGGAACGTTCAGTCTTCGAAGAAAAGTTCCAAGTCAGATCATTATTCTGAATGCACAAGAGCTAAGAACGGATGCACATTTCATGCAGATTTGGCAAATTTGGGTACTGACAAGCAATGTGGTGGGAAGAACAAAGGACTCTGAATAAGGTCTATTCCTGGTTTCTCCCCCAACTTACTGGGTGGCCTTGGATAAGACTTTTGACCTTTCTCTCTCAGTTTGCTCAACTCTCAAACACAGATAATAGTATTTGTCACTTTTATCTTTCAAGGATGCTGTAAACCTCAAGCTCACAAGAAAACAGTTCTGCAAGTTAAAATCTTGATACAGAAGTGAGGCAGTGGTTTGCTAGGACTGAAAATCAGATGGCAGGGTTGGGAAAGAGCCAGGCTTTGCTCCAGCTGTCCATGATGTCATGTAGTGCTTTTCACTGGAAATTGAGACTTCATGTTTTAGTGCTTCTGTAGAGTCTCCAGTGCCCCTACCATAAGCTCTTTTCCCCACACTTGTTCCTGCTTCCACAAGCCCCCAGACCCTGAAGACTTTGTAACAGACCCTGCCAAAGTATCTTCAATCAAGTTAAAGAGCAGTTCTCCCTATTCTCTACTAAAGTCCGTTAAGAAATCCTTCAAATGCAGCCAGTGGCCACCCCAAGCCAACCATGTTTAAACAGGAAAGTCTTTAACAACATGATAAAGGTAGATAAGTGACCCCAGCAGTGAGTGCAGGAGACATTGTTCATTTTGATTGGACTTCTCCTGAAATGATTAAAACCTGACATCCTTGGTTAAAGCAGCACCCCATCCCCTTTTCAGGCCCCTGTTGCATTTTCTTCAAATATGTACCATGTCTAAACTTTGTAATCAATTTGCTCATTGTCCCTCTCTCTACTAAAAAGTTGAGAAGCCATGGTTATCTTATATAATACTGTATCTGACACATAGTAAGTGCTCAGTATTTCTTTCTTTCTTTCTTTCTTTCTTTCTTTCTTTCTTTCTTTCTTTCTTTATGAGAGCGCAATCAGGGAAGAGGGGCAGAGGGAGAGAGAGAGAAAAAAAATCTTAAGGCTCCACACTCAGCTCAGAGCCTGACATAGGGCTCAATCCCACGACCCTGGAATCAGGACCTGAGCCGAACTCAAGAGTCAGAGGCTCAACCAACTGAACCACCCAGGTGCCCCAGTGCTCAGTACATTTTTGATTGACTGAATGAATGAATGTTGACTTTTTTTTTAATTGGTATGTTGCCTGTTATCTGTCTTCACCTACCAGAATACATTTGCCAGGATATCCTCAACACCTAGAACCCCAGCGCTTGAAAAACGTTTGCTGAATGAATGAATCAGTGAATGAATGCCAGAAATGAATACAGGCCGAGGAGTCCAGAAAGAATTCCTGGAGGAAAGGGGGTCTGAGTTGGTCTTAGAAGGGTTAGTCAAGTTGGGAGATCATCACCATTTTAGTCTCATTATTCCATGAGATCTGATATTAACAACCACGAGCTACCATGACCAGAGTGCTTGCTATGTGTGAGGCATGATTTGGGGCACTTTATCACCATGTTTTATATTCCAGAGAACATATTTGGACCAGCTTATAAGTCAACCTGAAATAATTTTCTGCATTAAAAAGAATCGGTTTTGACACATTCTTGTCGTGGAAGTCAACCATTGTTCCAGTGATGCTCTGAACAGCTGCAGACCAGAGGAAGCCAGAGGAAGCTCCCTCCGCCTGCTGTTTAAGCAGCTGGCAGGTTAACAGAGACCACCCCAGACCCTGCAGCCATCAGCAGCTGCTGGAGCGGATGGAAATTCTGCTACCCATCGAGTCCAACAGATGAGAACAGAGGGAGTGGCCTTGGCCGCGGGTATGACCTGTTTATGTCAACCTTAACGTGGAGGAAGTTTTTGAGTCCCTAAAGGTCAACCAGCTAGCATGGTTCAGACAAGAACTCTTCAGACTTGCAGCAAGAACTTCTCCATGTTCCTGCAGTCAGGTTCTGGGAGGACCACCCCAAATGCTGGGGCAGGGAGGTCTAGTGGCATGGGTTCACATGTTTCCATACTTTCTTCTGCCGCTGACGAGGTTACAAAGCCAAATTTCCAGACTTGTTGAAGTTTGGAGGTGAAAGGAGTCATAGAGATTATTTAGACCCAGCCCTGTATTTAAGGGATGAGCCACTCATTTGATGAAACCCCAAGGGTCATCATCTTGCCCCAAGCCACATAGCCAACTGCTGGTAGTTAAAGAGTCAAGCCTCTTACCCAAGGGCCAGTGCTTTCTCATCAGTTTTGGACTAACTAGGCTTCTGCAGCATTATTATTAGAAGCTCTGTTGTTTTTTCTTTTTTCAAACAGCAATAATTAGTGTATTATGAACAATACTATTACTGACAATATTATCAAGCAAGTCTATGTCAGACTCAATGCGAGGGTTTTATTTAAAATTAACACCAACACCCATGATAATATGCTTCATTGATCCAGAATGATGGAAGTTCCAGGGTGAAAGACCATCTACTGAGTGAAATACCTTGCAGAAATTATAATCTTTCTATAATTTAAAATGTAATGAATTACTGGGGTGCCTGGGTGGCTCTGTCAGTTAAGTGTCTGACTCTTGATTCTGGCTCAGGTCATAATCACACTGTTCATGGGATCGAGCCCCACATCAGGCTCTGTGCAGACAGCTCAGAGTCCACTTAGGATTCCTCCCCCCACCACACCTCCCCCGCCTCAAACTAAATAAACATTTTTTTTTAATGTGATGAATTACTTTCAATACAAAAACCAAAACCAGACACAATGAAGTTTTTCTTGGGAAGTAGCACAATATAATAGAAAATTCTCAACCTTGTGTTCAAGATTCTAGATTCCACTGTCTTCTCAATGTGTGACCTCAGGCAAGTTGCTTAACCTCTCTGAGCTTTGGGTCCCTCATCTTTATATCGAGGATAATCAAACTGATTCCATACCGTCTGGAACCATGTGGCCTTGCCACCCTGGCCACAATTTGGGTCCACAATGGTCTCTCACAGTCCTCTGTTGAATGCCAGCTGCCTGAAAGGTCTAGATGGGATAGTCAGTAAGCCATCAGGGCTTCTGACAGGACTTCTGCAGGGGAGAGAGTCTGAGAGGGCACAGAGGGTGAGGTTAGTCCAGAAACCTAGAGGCAGGGAGAAGGAGGCATAGAAGCCATTTGTAAACAGAACCCTCATGGCACAGGAAAGAGAGTGGAAAGAAAATCAGTCCTGTGTTAGCAGCGTTAATGATAAATAGTTAAGGAGGTGCAGAGGCATTAGGAAAGAGAAGACAGTAATGGAGCCACGTGTCAGGAAAAGCCATGAACAGGCAGGCCATGAGGAAGATGGGAAGGGAATGTGAGGAAGCGGTGACCAGCAGCGGGAAGGTGGGCCAGCACACGTGGAAGAGGTGCCTCTGCAGAGGGACACGTTCCGAGCTGAGGAGGGTCCCTTCGGCCACCGTGGCCTCCACACAGACTCCTTGGGCAGCTGTGGCCCCACTGCCTCAGCACAATCTGGCAGCTGCTTTTTCAAACGAGCTGTGGGGATCTCGTAGACACAGAGGAAACAGAAGACGTGGCCTTGGCCCTGAGGGAGCGCTTACTCTTATTCGCATAAAAGTAGAGCTCATGAAGAACACACCCAGTCAGGTCTGGTAGCTAACCCCACACACGCTGCATAACTGAGCAGAAATGGATTTCGTCCCTAGCTCTGCCACTTGCTGAGTGTGTAACCCGGGAAGAGCGTCGCGCCCCTGCAAGGCTCCCTGTGCCCATCTCTGTGCCTGTGCATGGGGCTGCAGCAGCCCAGATCAATGGGCATCGCCTCCCCCGCAGCCACATCACCACCGTGCCAACTGCCATGCCTTCGTGGCTGCCGTCCTGCCAGAACCCAGCCCTCCTTTGCTCTGTGAGAGGTGGGGAAAGCCCAGGCAGAGAAGATCAGAAAAACAGGCCAGGAAAGGTGGCTTCCAGTTATCACAGTGGAGGAGGACCCAGAACCCAGCTTAATAAAAGGAGAATCCCACCAGTGCCTCCTGGGGCCCGCGGGCTCGGGTCCTCCAGGGCTGCGCCTCCCTCCCCAGTACCGGGCTTCTGGTAGCAGCCTCCCTGTGCCGGAGAGGGACCCAGGGACAGGGACGCTCCAGCTGCCGGCAAGTTCCTAGAAAGTCCAATGAAATGGATGTCATTCCTTTGCTGTGAGTAATCAGCCCAACAAAGCCCACTGGTATTTCCGAGTCCATTCCCAGTGCCCAGAGCCGGCCCGGCCGCCACAGCAGCTGCAAGAGTGGAATGCAGCTCGCCAGCACTTTGTCCTGGATTCTGCCTTCGGGAAAGTCTCCTGGCTCGGAAGTGGAGAGGCACCCTGAAGTTCACTCTCCTCCGTACTCTGCCTCTGGGCCCAAATATTTTAAGACATGGGTGTCTGGGGTCCCCCTTTAACCCATCCGAGTCTGGGGACCAGGGGAGCCAGAGTGAGGACAGGAAAATGACGCTCCTTGTGTCCTCGATCTTCTCCTGGAAGGGGCTGCAGGAGTGAAGGAGACCGAGAAAAAGCAGCTCAGCCTCACGTGGGGTGCCTGCCCCCCCACCACCACTCTCCTTCCTCCTCCATCTTTGGTGTCCAGGACAGGCCATCCGTGCGACCCTCTTCTTCCAGGCCACTCATCCTGGCAGCTGGCAGCCACAGAGCAGCTCCTTGTTCTGGGAGCGGTGGCAGCAGGGGACTTCCCTGACTTAGAGCCCATGGGCCGGGGGAGGGGGGGTTGCACTGGGTGGGGGTGGGGGGCATGTCTTTTGCCCTTAGCTCATTCAGCAGTCACAGTAACCCCCACTGGGAGATGTTCTACCCATCTTTCCTAACGAGGAAACTGAGGCACAGCAAAATTAAATGGCTTGCCCAAGACCCTGCAGGCCAGTCTTTCCACCACCTGGCCAAACCCTCTGCAACGTCCGGGGCCGATTTTCAAAAGACAACAGATTTGAGTGCTCCCTGTTCATCATCTAACCCCCGTCCAAAGTGAAAGAATGGCACCCACACAGGCCACAAGCCACAGCTAACTGCCCCACAGCCCCAACAGGAAAAACTCTAAAGCGTCCTCTCCCAAATGGTGCCGCCTTCTCCCAGCATAATTTTCAAGCAGCCCTTAACTCTTCCCCAAGGGCAGCTCTTGGGCAGGAGCATTTCTTTTGTCTCCCTGCCTGCAGCGATTTCTAAGCTTCCCCAGGGTGTAAGCAATAGCCCTGGGGGTAGTTGGGGGTGGGGGGTGGGGCGGGATCCAGGAGCCAGTGCCCCTCAAACCTGGTGTCCTGTAAACTTCCCGATCATTTTGGATTTACCAGCTCAGAAAAGAAGATTCTTGTAAGCATACAGTTGCCTGTGGTCAGGGGGATGATCTCAAACCGCTTCTAGTTCCTGGGCCAGGAGCCAGCTGCCTTGGATGGTCAGAAGGTGAAATTTGAATGCTGGTGAATGGGAGAGCGGAAGTTCAGCAAGGCTGAGTTAAGCCCATTCATGAAAAAGATCTAGTCTCACTTCCTTATTGCCAGGAGTCGTGTGTGGAGGGCTTGTGTGCTCACTGCTTTTCTGTCTCCCTTCTTCCCCACCCCACTCTTTCCTTCCTTCCTTCCTTCCTTCCTTCCTTCCTTCCTTCCTCTCTCTTTCTCTCTCTCTACTTTTCTTCTTTCTTTCTTTCTTTCTTTCTTTCTTTCTTTCTTTTTCTTTCTCCACAAAATCTAAAGTTCATCCTCAGGAAACTGCCAAAGAATGTGTAGCTGGTTTGTGGTTTGTGAAAGAAAGAAAGAAAGAAAGAAAGAAAGAAAGAAAGAAAGAAAGAAAGAAAGAAAGAAAGATTCATACAAAGGCAATACCGTCTCCCTCCCTGAAACCCCTCTGTCTCACACACACGCATACACACACACGCACATGTACACACACACGCACATGCGCACAGCATTCAGTATCACAAGTGTGAAAGGATAAAAGTCAGACTTGCAGTCTGCTGTCCGGTTGCCAGGCCCTGCTGCTCCCCCACCCCCACCCCCTGCCACCGAGTCCCTTTGGCCTGAGATGGCAGAGTCAGCCCTGGATGGAAGGCCAGCGCAGTCACAGGCGGAACAGGAAGGTGCTCGGGGCTGACTCATGGGAACTTTTCTGAGGTTTAACCCAAGACTTTCCCTTTAGGGAGAAACTCACTACCATTCAGTTAGGCCCCATGTCCGTGGGCCACATGGCACCTCTGGCAGGCCATGCCCGTCACTAGTGGCATGATTTCCAAGCTTTCAGAAGGCCACCGCATAGCTGTGAAACAGGAGGCCAGCTAACCTCCAGGAACCTCAGTCTCCCTATCTGTAAAACAGGGATGCTAATACTAGTGCCCTCCTCGGGGAGGCCCCTCGGGGGTCAAGAGAATATACACAGGGGCCATACCAGCATGGTGTGTAAGGACCAGGAAATGCTGTGGTGTTGAACACCTCTGAGACAGGGAGCTCACTACCTTTCGAGGCAATCTGTTCCATTTTGAGTCCCACCGTGAAGACTGTACCAACTTTGCGGGCTTTCTGTGTCTCAGGAGAGACGGAGGCACCTCCTTTAGAAATAGAAAATGGGGGGCGCCTGGGTGGCTCAGTTGGTTAAGCGTCCGACTCTTGATCTCAACTCAGGTCATGATCTCATGGTTCATGGGTTCAAGCCTCACGTCGGGCTCTGTGCTGATGGCGTGGAGGCCTACTTGGGATTCTCTCTGTCTGCCTGCCCCTCCCCTGCTCGAGCTTGTGCATGCGTTTGCTCGCACTAAATAAATAAACTTAAAAAAAAAAAAAGTAGAAACCGGGATGACAACCAAGAAAAAAATACATGCCCAGCTCAGCTTGACTCCCTCTCTGATTCCCTGGGGCCTCACAGCCATTCGCATGAGAAAGAAGATGTATCTCAGGGAAGGAGATTAAGCCAAAGTCCTCCAAATGATTAATTGGCGCAGGAGATTTTAAGTCCCAACCAGCTTTTCATTGTTTCTCTCAGACTCTAGCCAAGAAGTGCTTACCGGGCACCCACAATGATTTCAGAGTAATCTGGGAGGAGGCGCACCTGTCCCCACAGCTGCACCCCCCCCCCATGGGCACAGCAAGTGGAAGAGCACTTAGGTACTTTCCCCGCCTGTAAATGACATCCCCTGTGCTGCTGATGCGCCATGAAACCTCATTCTCGCTGATCCTGCATATTGGTAAAGCAGCACCATGACAATGATTATTGAGGAAGTCCTCCCAGTGAAGGAATAAAGTCATCTGGAGACCAGAAAACTGATGTCCAGAGATATCTTGGTGGTGCTGTGAAGCTGCTGGACTCCTCCAAGCCTGCTGGCCACATAGGTGGTCACTCCAAGAGGTGCAGACAACACAGGCAGCTGTTTTTTCTTCTCTCCTGTCCCCAGTTATTCTTCCTTGAGCTGGACAGGAGCTTCTAACCACCCTCCAAGTCCCCTCCAGGAAACGGGCCAACCCACACCCCTGCCCTTGGTTCGGATTTGACCCTAGGTTTGGCCGTGCAATTAACATTCATTAAGTGCTTCCTAGAACCGTAGGGGGCAGACCCTCCAAGCCTGCAGATCAGAGTGGGGAGGGAGGGGTTCCCAACTAAGGGATCTCTCTCAGCCTTCATCTCCTTCCCCCTCTCCCCCCACCCCCCACCCCACCCCTTGTCCTCAAGCCATCCATTGATAGCGAAAGAGAGGAAACATCTGTTCTGTGTTCAGCTCCTCTGCCCTCGTGTCAGGGCGACCTATAGGAAGAGTGGGTTGGAGGGATTGCAACCTTGAAATAAACCAACGGTTCAGTTGCAGTGCACCCCCACCCGTATCCTTTCCCCTCACCATCCACCTGAATATTCTCCACCCTCCTAGCAACAACCCCCTCCACGGACCCCCACCCCTGGCACCACCCCGCACACAGCTGCTGCCACTGCTTCCTGAAACCAGAGAGATCCACAACCAGAGTTGGGGCTCCAGGACGTCCTTGCCAAGGCAATGAAGACACTGATGGTCACAGAGCCAGGCTGGGATATCACTAGACAATCCTTCCAAAACTCTCTACATGTGGTCTTCCTCCAAATGTCTTCTTCGTTCCCTTTTCCTCCTCTAACCACACTGAACGATTTTTGTGGATCATTCACTCTGTGCCAGGCTCTTACACAAATTGTTTTATTCAATCATCATCACGGCCCTTCTTACAGATGACAGAAGTAAAGTCACTCAGCCAGTGTCACACAGCCATGAAGTGGCAGAGTTCAGATTCAAAGTGGTTTTTTTTTTTAATGTTTATTTATTTTTGAGGGAGAGAGAGAACACGAGCAGGGGAGGGGCAGAGAGGGAGACACAGAATCCGAAGGAGGCTCCAGGCTCCGAGCTGTCAGCACAGAGCCTGACCCAGGGCTCGAATTCACGAACCACGAGATCATGACCTGAGCTGAAGTTGGACATGTAACCTATTGAGCCACCGAGACGTCCCTAGAGTTCAGATTCAGATCCTGTCGGACTCCAAGCTGTCCCATGAGTGCCCCCAGCGGCTTCTTTCCTCCCAACAGGCCCACCAGTATTCAGGCACTAACTGCCATCTTGTAACAGCTGGTATTATGTAGCCCCCCTCTTCCTGTCTGTCAGGAATTCTTCACTTGTTCATTTCATTCATCCCCTTAAGTAAGGACCAGAAATCTACCATGTGGTCAGCATGTGCTCTATGTTGAGGAAGAACAAAATACTTTAAACACCATTCCTAACCTCTGCTAGATATGTGGCTGTTGGAGAGCAATGATAAATGGAGCAGCACCCAGAGTAAGTGTTCCCAGACCTTCAGGGAGGGGGGATTACCTGGTTAACTCAGGCCTGTTCTCTCCATCCTGTCTCCCCCTTCTCTTTGTGGCTTTGAAAAATAAATAAGTGGTAAACACCCAGGGTGACTGGTGTGACTGGTTCGAGACAGACAAGGTCCCAGGGGCTGCCTGGTGAGGCACAGCCTGCGCCAGATGTGGAAACGTCAGCAGGCCCCAGGATCATGGCTGGTGACCATCTAGAGCCAAAAGGACTCCAGAAGCAAATGTCTGGTGCCGGTTAAAGAGGTTGTAAATCCAAGAGACCCTGGGAAAGGCAAGCGGTATGCCACAGAAGTTGTGGTTTATAAACAAGAGGAGATTAGAAGGGGATCTTGGACCTTGAGGGGGGAAGGTGCCGGAGTGACTGGTGAGGGATTCACCTCGATCCTGCAGGCCATGGAGAGGTCATGGCTCACACCATGTGTCAGGGGGTGGTGTTTGGAAAAGCAGAGGGAGGAGGGTGGTCTCTGTGGCTATCTTGTGGCTGCAGCATTCCTGATAGCTGGTGAGCTGTTCTGGGCATGATGGAAAGCATTGATGAACAGCTTTGGTGTGGGGCAGACCTGGGTTTGAACCCCAGCTTCACTGTTACTGGCAGTGTGAGCCTAAACAGGTTGTTTTAACCCCTCTGAACCGCGGTTCTGTCATCTATAGAGTGGGCATGAGGATACCTACTCCACAGTGTTGTGGTAATTGGCAGCTATTATTTCCTCGTGTCTGGGTGCGCTGGTTGGAAAGTATGAAGATGTGACTCTGTTCTTACAGACCATCTCTCTGTTTTGAAGACAGTGAGCTATATCATGCTGGTGGTGCGGTGGTCTTTACTCCACCAACAGAAAAGTCTCAAGCAGCATGATCAATAGCCAGCATTGTGCCAGAAACCTGCATAATGCTGGGCGCACGCGCACGCGCGCGCGCGCACACACACACACACACACACACACACTCAGTAAATAACTTACATGATGAATGAATGGGTCCCTTACATATGTGGAAAGAGAACATCTTTCAAGAGCATACTGAGTGGATGGTACCTACAGTGAACACTGGCATGCAGCCTTTTCCCACCTACTCTGCCCCCAGGAATTTGGAAATGAGGGGAATAAAACTCTGAGAGAGTAACACCATGAAATGAACCCACACTGCATCAGAGCACAACTTGTGATTACCTTAAACAGAGAATGATTCTCCAGGCATCTAGCCTTCACTTGGACTTACTTGGAAGGCTATCTACAGAAAAGATGGTCAGTCTGAAGGGGGAGATTCGTCAACCATAGAAACACAGGGAAAGGGACCCTAGAGAAAATCCAGACCACAGGCCTGGAGAAAGAGAATCCTTGTCCAAAAGGCAGCTGTGTCTTTCTTATAGAGATGGACACATCAAATTATCATCACATGATACCCTTAAACATTTTTTTAGAGACAGGGAGACAACACTAGTGGGGTAGGGACAGAAGCAAAGAGAGAGAGAGAATCCCGAGCAGGCTCCACGTTCAGCACAGAAACCAGCATGGAAGTCAGTCCCACGACCCTAGGATCATAGCCCCAGCCAAAATCCAGAGTCCGAAACTCAACTGACTGAGCCACCCAGGCACACCTATCTTTAAGCATTTTAACTTTACAACTAACTTCTGTGTTTTCATTTTATGTTCACCATGCTGCCATATGACTGTAACCTGACTTCCAGGGTACTTTATCCTCAAAAAGAGAATGGATCTCAGCCTGTCAACAGTTGTATTTAGATGTCCACAGCTGTCCATGTCAGGCTGAGCCAGGCCCTCCACCTTGGGATCCTGTGGGATCCAGTGCTTGAGCAAGAGGCTGGAGAGCCAGATGTCCACCAATGTCTGCCATCATTAGCTTGTCTTCCCAGGAAGCCCCACCTTTCCTGCCCCCTCTTATTGAGCTTTCAGACTACATCTATTTAAAAATACATCAGAATACATCAATTCCCTGCAAGTTAGGTAGGTGTTTTTCTGCCCATTTTTACAACAAGGAAATAGAGACTCCAAAGGGTTCATTAACTTGTGCAAAGGCTTGCAAGTTAATAAACCAGTCTGGATTCCAAATTTGCTCTGACTCTAAAGTTCGTGTTCTTTCCATTACTCCATGCCACCCCTGCCTTCAAGGACTTTCCTCTCCAGCATGTCTTTAAGGAAGAAATGTGGAGGTGCCTGGCTGGCTCACAGTCAGTAGAGCATGTGAGTCTCAATCTCAGTGTCATGAGTTCATGCCCCACGTTGGATGTAGAGCTTACCTAAAACAATTTTTTTTTAAATAATTTTTAAAAATTAAGAAATTGTGGGGCGCCTAGGTGGCTCAGTCGGTTAAGCGTCCGACTTCGGCTCAGGTCACGATCTCGAGCTCCGTGAGTTCGAGCCCTGCGTCAGGCTCTGGGCTGATGGCTCAGAGCCTGGAGCCTGTTTCCAATTCTGTGTCTCCCTCTCTCTCTGCCCCTCCCCTGTTCATGCTCTGTCTCTCTCTGTCTCAAAAATAAGTAAACGTTAAAAAAAATTTTTTTTTTTAATTAAGAAATTGTGTTTGGTGGGTAAGGTGGAGGAGAGAGACCATATGGTCACCTACATGAGGCTCCTTCTGTGATGGGTTGCCTTCTTCAATCCCAAGGGCAGGGTGGGGGAGGAACTAAGCGAATATAGATACCCAGCTGCCCCTGCAACTGCTCAGCAAGGAGGCATGGAGACAATGAACAGTGGCAGTCCCTTCCTTTTATGCCCATGATTCCAGCCCTTAGTCACTCCCAATTCCCCTGAGTCCCTTGCAGGTGGATGAATGACTCCACACCGGGAGGACAGGATTAGTATTTCATCACTTTCTCCCAAATAATATAATCTTGTTTTAACAATTCACTTCCATTCCATCCCACTCTAAGACATGGATCTCTATCAAACCTTTGAGGTCACCCGTGTGTCTCTCCCAAATCCTGTTGAACTCCTTTGCTCTCAAAAGTAACTTGTTTTTAAAACTAGCTTTGGGGCGCCTGGGTGGCTCAGTCGGTTGAGTGTCCGACTCCTGATTTCGGATCAGATGATGATCTCACAGTTCCTCGGTTCCAGCCCCGAGTCAGGCTCTGCGCTGATAGCAAGGAGTCTGCTTGGGATTCTCTCTCTTCCTCTCTCTCTGCCCCACGCCAACTCACGTGCACGTGGTGTCTGTCAAAATAAATAAATAAACTTTTTTTTAACATTAAGTTAAAAAAAATAGCTTTGCCATTCATGGATGGATGTGTCCCTAAGTAATATATTGTTGCTTTCTTTAAACATCAGGGTGGATGAGATATAATTTGCATTCAGTAAAATTCACCCTTTTTAGTGCTCTGTGAATTTTGATAAACCTCACTGGGTACCCATTACCACAAACCAAATGTAGACCATTTTTATCACCCCAAAAGTTCCATGTGTTCCTTTATGGACAGCTCCCTCCCCACTACCTAGGTCTTGGCAACTGCTTACTTGTTTTCTAGCTACATCATTTTGCCTTTTCCAGAATGTCATATAAAATGGAATTATACAGGATGTAAACTTTGACCCTGGCTTTTCTTGCTTGGCAAAATGCTTTTGAACATTATGCCCATCAATCCTGCATTCCTTTTTTTTTTTTTTAAGTTTATGTATTTATTTTGACA
The DNA here is from genome assembly GCF_018350195.1 of Panthera tigris. NCBI lineage: Eukaryota > Metazoa > Chordata > Mammalia > Carnivora > Felidae > Panthera > Panthera tigris. The sequence continues at coordinate 38,750,881 of NC_056666.1, forward strand.
GAGAGTGAAAGTGGGGAGGGGCAGAAAGAGGGAGAGTGAGAATCTCACACTGTCAGTGCAGAGCCCACTGCAGGGCTTGAACTCATGAACCATGAGATCATGACCTGAGTCAAATTCAAGTTGGAGGCTTAACCAACTGAGCCACCGAGGCACCCCAATACTTAAATCCTTTTTATTGATGAGTAGTATTCCAACATATCAGTTTGCTTATCTATCCACCATTGATCATTTGAGTTGTTCCCAGTTTTTGAGAATTATGAAAAAAGCTGCTGTAACATTTGTGCCCAAGTTTTTGTGTGAACATAACTTTTCAAGTCTCTTGGGTAAATGCCCAATGATGGGATTGCTGGGTCAGATGGCAAATACATGTTTAATTTTATAAGAAATGACCAAACCATTTCCTAAACTTGCTGTACTCATTTTGCATTCGTACCAAACATGCATAAGAGCTCTAGCTGCCACCATTTCTTATTGTCAGTTTTCACTTTAAGTTTTCATTTAAATTTGCATATTCCTAACGACTAATGATCTTGAATATTTTTTTCATGTGCTTTTTTGCAATTTGTATCTCTTCCTTGGGAAATTATTTGTTGGAATCTTCTGTGCCTACTCTTATTGGGGTTGTTTTTTTTTTTTTAATTATTACGTTATATTTTTTCTATATTCTGGACACCAATACTTTATCAAATATATCTTTTGTGAATATTTTCCCTCAGTCTGTGGCTTGTATTTTTACTATCCTAACAGTGTCTTTCAAAGAACAGAAGATTTTATTTTTTTAATGTTTATTTATTTTTGAGAGAGAGAAAGTATGTGTGCACATGCAGACACCCACACACCCACACACACACAAACACACACGTGGGGAAGGGCCAGAGAGAGGGAAACAAGATATGAAACAGGCTCCGTGCTGATAGCAGAGAGCCCGATGGTGGACTCAAACTCACCAACCTTGAGATTATGACCTGAGCCAAAGTCCGATACTTAACCGACTGAGCCACCCAGGTGCTCCCAGAAGTTTTTATTTTTGATGAAGTCCATTTTGTCATTTTTTTTCTTTTGTGGTAAGTGCTACTTTTTTTTTAAGTTTATTTATTTTGGGAGACAGAGAGAGCAGGCGAGGAGGGGAGGGGCAGACAGAGGAGACAGAATCCCAAGAAGTCTCTGCACTGTCAGCACAGAGCCCATCTTGGAGCCCAAACTTAAAATAACTGTGAGATCATGACCCGAGCCCAAAACAAGAGTTGGATGCTTAACCGACTGAGCCACCCAGGTGCCCCTATGGTGAATGCTTTTTGTGAACTCTTTGCATAACCCTAAGTCACAAAGATTTTCTCCTATTTTATTCTAGAAGTTTTAGGTTTAGGTGTATGATCCATTTTGAGGTAGTTCTTATTTATGGTGTAGGGTATGAATCAAGGTTTATTCTTTTTTAATATATATAGATGTCAAATGTCCCAATGCCATTTATTGAAAAGTCTACCCTTTCTCACTGAATTGCCTTGGGACTTTTGTAAAAAATGAGTTCACCACATGTGTGTGCATCTATTTCTGACTCCCTATTTTGCTCACAGATCTATGTCTCTATTCCATCCCAGGCCCAAACTGCAATGTCTTGATTATTGTGACTTTACAGTAAGCATCGAAACTAGGATATTGTTCATTTTTTTGATACTTATATAAATAGAATAAGACTATATGTATGCTTCATTTACTTTTCTACTACAATAATTTTGAGATCCATCCCTGTTGGTGTACATATGACTAGTCCCTTCATTTTCACTACTGTATAGTATTCCCTTGTGTGTCTATATTACAGTCTTTATCAGTCTATTCTTGGTTAACATATAGATCATATATAGGTTTCAGCTACCCCAAACTGTGTTTCTATGAATGTTCTTATACATGTCTAATAGTGTCTGTGTGTAAGAATTTCTCCAGGGTTTGAACTTATGTGTGGAATTGCTAGGTCTCTGAGCATATGAATCTTCATCTTTGCTCGATAAGACCAAGCTGTTACCAGAAGTGATTGGACCAGGTTTTACCCTCAACAGTAGTGCATGAGAGTTTTCATTGTCCCACATCTACAGCACACAGTATTGTCAGACTTTTTAACTTAAAGTTGTACCTCGTTATAGTTTTAATTTGCATTTCCATGATATTAGGAAAGCTGAATGTTCTTTCTCATGCTTTTTGACCACTCAGCTTTCCTTTTCTGTGAAAGGCCTGTTTATGTCTTTTGCTCATTTTTCTAAAGTGTATTTTCCTAATAATTTGATGAATTCTTTATATATTCTGAGTACTAATCCTTTTTGTTGTATAGGAATCATTTCTTACAGTGTGTACCTTTGTCTTTTTAGTGGTGATTTTTGATGACCAGAAGTTCTTCATTATAACATGGTCAAAATTATCAGTCCATTCTTTTTTTTCATTTTGCTTATTGTGCTTTGCTTGTAAAGTATTTCCATAACATAAATTCATAAAGACACTTGCCAGTATTTTCTTGTAAACAATTTAACATTTTGATTTTCACATTTAAATTTTTAATTCATCTGTGGGGAGGACCTGGGTGATTCAGTCAGGTAGGTGTCCAACTCTGAATTTCAGCTCAGGTCATGATCTCATGGTTCATGAGTTCAAACCCCGTGTCAGAGTCAGTACTAACAGCATGAGCCTGCTTGGAATTCTCTCCCTGTCTCTCTGCCCCTCCCCGACTCATGTTTGCATGTTCATGCATAGTGCTTGCTCTCTCTCTCTCAAATAAATAAATAAGCTTTATAAATAAATAAAATTTTAATTCATCTGAAATGTATGTGCTTATACAGTGTAAAATACAGAAATAATTTTTTATGGATAACCAATTATCCCTACATCATGTATTGGATTATCTATTACTTTCACACTGACTTCCTTTTTTTTTCAATTTAATTTTTTTTCAACATTTTTTATTTTTGAGACACTGAGAGAGACAAAGTGTGAGACAAAGTGAGAGACAAAGGGGCAGACAGAGAGAGAGACAGAATCCAAAGCAAGCTCCGGGCTCTGAGATGTCAGCACTGACCTCGATGCAGGGCCCAAACCCATGAACCGTGAGTTCATGACCTCAGCCAAAGTCCAATGCTTAGTCGACTGAGCCACCCAGGAGTCCCTCACACTGATTTTCAATGGCAGTTCTATCATATCTTGGGGTCTTAAATCTGTATGAATTGGTTTCTGGGCTTTATCCTGTTCCATTGCCCTATTTGTCCCTTCATCAATACCCACTAATTACCATCATTTCTTATGAGTCTTGATATCTAACAGGATAAGTTCCTCACTTTGACTTCTTCAGGAGTTTCTCAACTCTTGTGCTTCAAATATGTTTTGGAATCAGGTGGTCACATTCCATGAGAAAGAAAAAATCCCCACCTATTGGGATTTTTATTACAATTTCTTTGAATCTAAAACTAAATCAAAATGAGAAGAATCTGTACTGGTACATGACTACATCCTCCTATCCAAAGCCATGGCTTGTCTCTTCATTTTTCTTAGGTATTCCAAATGAAGTTTGATAACTTTTCATATTTTTCCTCATAAAAGTCTTGCACATCTGTTAAACATATTCCTGAGTAGCTTGTTTTTTGTTACCCTATGTTATCTTTTTTAAATTAAATTTCTCAGGTTTTGATGGTGCATAAACACCAACTTTTGTATAGTGATCTTTTATCTGACAACTTTGATAAACTTTCCTATTCATTCTAGTAATTTGTGGGAAGGATAGTTTAGGTTTTCTATGTAGACAATCATATAATCTGCAAATATGATAGTTTTGCTTTTTCCATTCTTTATAACGTTAATTTCTTTTTCTTTCTATTATACCATCTAGGACTCACAACCACATTGAATAAAAATAATTAGCAAATAGCCTTAGCTTTTTACTGAACCCAAAGGGAAATTTTAAAATATTTTATTCTTGAGTATGTGATTACTATAACCCTGTGTGTGTGCACACAAGCTCACACATCCTTTTTTTCTTTAATATTTTAACTTATTTTTTTCTTTTTTGAGAAAGACAGCATGAGAAGGGGGCTGCTGAAAGAGAAGAGAGAGAAAGAGAGAGAGAATCCCAAGCAGGCCCTGCACCGCCAATGCAGAGCACAACATGGAGCCATGGAGCTTGAACTCATGAAACTGCAAGATTATGACAGAAACCAAGAGTCAAATGCTTAACCAACTGAGCCACCCAGGTCCTCACAAGCTCACACATCCTTGAGTGTGTGCTAAAAAAGCACCTTATCAGGTTAAAGAAGTCACCTTTGATTCCTAGCTAAGCCAGGACTAGGAGTTTTATCAAATATTGAATGTTATCAGACAATTTCTGTCTCTATCAAGATGATCATATGTTTTTTTTTTCTTTTAATGAACCGTTACCTAAGAGAACTAAATTTAGACATTTTCTGAATCTAGAGAACTGAATTAAATTTGCATTGCTGAAGGGAATCCAACTTGACCATACTTATTACCTTTTTTCTACATGGCTAGTGTCAATATGTCAATGCTATGTTTAGGATTTTTACATCTATGTTCATAGTGAAATGGTTCTGTGATTTGTTTTCTTTGATAATGATGTCTGATTTTGATCAACATTATATTGGCCTCATAGAATGTCTTAAGAAGTGTTTTCTTTTCTTCTACTCTATAGAAGGACTAAAATAATATTGGAGTTATTTTCTTCTCTGCTGTTTGGCATACCCATAAAAATATCATCTGGGATTGATATTTTTTTATGTAAAGATATTGTTAACTACTCATTACCTAAATTTAATGGTTTTCCATTTCCTCTTGAGTCCATTTTGGCAATTAATATTTTGTTGGTAATTTGTCCCTTTCATTTAAGTTTTCAAATTTATGGCCAACAAATGACTTATAATGTTTTCTCGTATTTTCTTTCCCGCTGCATCGGTAGTATATTAGTTTCCAAGTGCTGCTGTAACAAAATATCAGAACCTGGGTGCCTTAAAACAACAAAAATTTATTATTTAAAACTTCTAAAGGCTAGAAATCTGAAATCAAGGGGTCACCAGAACTGAGTTCTTCTGAGGGCTCTGAAGGAGAATCTGTTCTATGCCTCTCTTATAGTTTCTGATGATGGTTAGCAATTTGGGGCATTCCTTGGCTTGTAGACACATCACTCCAATCTTTGCCTTTATCTTTACATGGTGTTCTCCTTGTGTCTATATCTTTGTCCCTTCCCTTCTTATAAGGACACCAGTCATAGTGGATTAAAGCCTACAGCGTCTTAAGTTCATTACAACTGCAAAGACCCTATTTCCTTAATAAGGTTACATTCACAGGTTCTGGGGTTAAACATATGGGTACACAGTTCTGGGGTTAAACATATGGGTACACAGTTCAACCCATAACAAGCAGTCAAATCCTCTTTCTCATTTCTAATGCTGTTTGTGTTTTTTCTCCTTATTTCTTATTCTTGCTGGCAGTTCTCATTTTATTAATCTTTTCAAAGAAGCATCTTTAAGCTTCGTTAATCTTATTTTTATCTTTTTGTTTGTTCCATTAATTCTTTTTATTAATCATCCCTTCTACTTTTTACAAGGTTATTCTTTTTTAATTTGGATGTTTACCTTGTTGCTATTCTGACTTTCTTCTTTCCTAATATATAAGCATATGAGCTATAAATTTTCCTCTAACCAATTTCTAACCACCTCTAACCACTGTTTTAACTTTATTCCCTAGATTTTAATTTGCAGTATTATCCTTATCAATGTTAAGCATTTTCTAATTTCCATTATGATTTCTTCTTTGACTCTAGAGTTCTTTAGAAATGTGGCTTTAAGTTTCCAAGCATAGAATTATTTTTTTGTCATTGTTTTGTTTTTTACTACTTACTTAATTTATTTGTGGTCATATTATGCTTTAAGATACTGAAACTTCTTGAGACTTGGTTTATGCCATATAATGTAGACAATTTTCTTAAATGTTCCAAGTATCCTTGAAAAAATGTCTCTTTTCCACTTCTCAGGTATTACAGAATTCTATATATATCCATTAGATCACGCTTGTTAATTGTATTATCCATATCTATTTTTTACTTTCTTGTTGCTTAAGCTATCAAATATTGAGAGGAAATTTTAAAGCTTTCTACTCTGATGTAGATTTGTCAATTTCTCCTTGTGCTTCTTACAATTTTGTTTTATATATTTGGAAGCTATTACTGGTTACTGGTTCAAGCCTGTTATATCTTCCTTGTAAATTGAACTTTTATCATTATGTAGTATCTGTCTTTATGTCTAATCAAGCTTTTTGCCTTATAGTAAATTTTGTCTGATCTTAATATAACTATATAGCTTCCTCTTTTATTATTCTTTGTCAAGTATATCTTTTCCCATGCTTTTGTTTTTACCCTTTAAGTGTCTTCATGTTTGAACTGTATCTCTGGAGAACAGCATAAACTAGATATTTAAATTGAATGTAGCCTAAGTTGCCCCTTCACAGCAAAATTTAGTCTACTATTTATTCCATTTCTTTATATGGGAGAGTTTAGCTCATTTACATTTATAGTGATTACTGATATAGTTGAATTTATTTCTACCATATTCTTCGTTACTCCCCCTTTTTTGCCTTTTTTAATTAAAAAAATTATTCAATTTTTCCTTCTACTAGTTATAAAGTTACACTCTTTCATTTCTGTTCTTTAAGTAGCTATTTACCTTAAAATCAAAAGTTAACATTTTGACTTATCTCCTAATCAATATATGGACCTTAGCATGTTTCAACTCTAGTTATTGTACCTCAGTACTACTTCTTTGCCTTTTTGGCCTATTTTAGTTCTGTCTACTTTTTAAACTCCACAAATTGTTCATTATTATTTCTGCTTTGTTCAATGTTTAGTATTACCCATGTGTTCATCCTTTTCTTCAGTCTCTATTCCTTCTGTCATCTCAATTCTTTCTTCTGGAATAATTCCTTCTTCCTTAAATATATCCTAGTCTAAAAGGTCCTTTAGTGAGCATCTATGTGTAGTAAACTCAGCTAGTTTTTATTTGTTGAAACTACCTTTGTTTTATCCATTTCTGAAAGATTGTTTTGCAAAGTATATATATATATATATCTAGATTGAGAGCAATTTTCTTTCATCACATAGAGGCTTTCTTAGCTTCCTTTATTTCTGCTAAAAAGTCATTCTGTAGCTATGAACAATCCTTTCCTTCTAGCTATTAACATCTTCTCTTTGTCTGTGGTATTTTGTAATTTTACTATGAATATGACAGGATTTATCCTGCTTGGGATTTATGGGACTTCTGGGCTCTGAAGAGCCATTGTCATTCACCAATTTAGGAAAATTCTCAGTCATTATCTCTTCCAATATTCATTTTTCCTCCTTCTCTTTCTTCCCTTTCCATTGGTAACTTGAATTAAAACATATTGAAACTTTTTACTCTGCTTTCATGTCTGTCTCATATTTTCCATCTTTGTCTCTCCTTATTATATTCTGTGTGATTTCCTTAGGTATATCTTCCAACTTACCAACTCTCTCCTTAGTTCTAACCTACTGTTTAATCTACCTATTGAATTTTCATTTCAATCATTTTTTCTTTTTTTTTTTTTTTTTTTTTTTTTTACAAATTCTATTTGATTTTTTTTTTTTTAATGTGTCTGGTCAATGCTGGTAGACACTGTTTCCTCAATCATATTCTAAATACCCTCTTTATTATTTTTAAGTATAGAAATTAACTTATATTATGTAAGTATCTCATCATTAAAATAGTTGTAGATTTTATGTGTCTGAATCTTTTTGTTTTCAGTTCATGGTTTTCTGATTGTTTTGTTAAAAAAAAATCTGTTTAATTGTGTGCTCATATTCATTTTTAAGAGGGAATTTTTTGAGGCTAAGATTTAATGTGTATTTCTTTGGAGAGTGTCTTCCAGGTACTTAGGGAAACTCTCATTCTAGGGCCACTTTTAACTAAAGTTTTAGCTGAAAGTTTTTTTAATGTCAGATCAAAATATATGAGGGAATGAGCATGCAATTACAGATTATCAGGTCAGAGTTTTTCCTTTCTTCTCTTTTGTGCAGTACCAAGGCAGACGTCCTACTATTTTCTTCTAAGAGGTGAGTTGGGTTTTTTTGGTTTGCTCACTTAAAATGAACCTTTAAGGATGCCCTGGTTTCTGAGTGGATCTCCAGTTTGGACTCACCTTGAATGGACCCTATGTTTTGTCTTCTGTCATCAGTGTATGGCTCATTAAAAACTATGCTAGATCACCAGTGGCAAATGCAAGTACTAATACTTGCTCATTCTCCTGGACTCTAGGTTATTTTCATTTCTGGCTTCTGTGGTCTTCCCTTGTTGTCTCACTTGCTAAGTTGTACATTTAAATAGTATTGTTAAACTAATGTCTCCAAAATTAGTTGGCAAAGTTATGATGAGAAACAGTATTTGCATAGTCTCAAAGTATCTCACCACAAGATATTTATTCATTACAAAGAAAAAGTCAGTAACTTTATAAAGATGACTCCTGGAAGACACCACAATAAAAGTCACATTATCACTAACGAAACATATTGACATCATGGGCTTCCTAATATGACACATTGAGAAAAGCACAATGTCATTGCTGTGGTCCTCTTCCTCCCCCCTGCCCCCATTAAATGCACTAATCATGTGGAAACATCAGTCAAATCAAATTGAGGGTCTTTCTACAAAAAATTAGCTAATACTCTTCAAAGTGTCAGGGTCATGAAAGACAAAGAAAATCTGTGGAATCAACCTAGATTAAGGGATAGTAGAAGAATCATGACAACCAACTGCACTGTGTCACTCAGGATTAGATTCTGGTCCAGAAAGGGGACATTGGTAGCATAACTGATGGAATTTAAATAAGATCTAGATTAATTAATAATATTGGTTAATAGTATATTAATTTCCTGGCTTTGATCACTGTGCTGTGGTTATGTAAGTTAACACATGGGAAAGCTGAGTGAAGGATAAATGAGAATGCATTGTATTGTTTTTGCAAGTCTGAAGTTATTTGTCAAGAACTGTGAAGGATCTAAGATTTTACCCTGCTTGTAAACTAACAACTTAAGCTACTACATTTTCACTGATGCTGGAAGAAGATATGATATCCCTGGGTCAGACACGAAGGACTTTATTACTCATGGCAACCCAAGTAACATAAGCTTCATGATCACACTGATTCCACCCATCCTCCCAAGTCCCAGAGAGGTAGCACAGGTAGTTGTAGAAAGATGTTACATGGGCAGTAAGTTTGTATCACAGGCTTAAGAAATTACAAGCTCTTCTAAGAGGCTGTAAGCAAACCTACCCAAATTTTGTCCTGGACAAAAACATTATCTTTATTTTATTGCAGAACAAATAAACCCTATTTGCCAAAGAGAGACAGTCTCTCTATTATCCGAGGCTGTTCCTATACAAATATTCTTAAAACAATAGTCCAGAACAAAAGGCTGTCCATGCTTTTCTTTACAAAATGTGCAGAAATAAGACAGATCCATGGAAAAGATCCATTGTCTCCTAACAATCTCAAAATGAAAAGTTAAAAAAGATATCTAAAGAAAATAAATTTGAAGGCTTAAGAAAGGTGTTTTTACCTCTATGTTGAAACTGAAAAATTGAATCACAGAAAAGTTAAGAGACTTGCCTACATCATACATCAGTGAGAAGAGTCAGACCTAAAACACCTAAGCCCCCTAAATCTCTAGCCCCATCCTTAGACTCTTTGCCCAAAAAGGCCCATTACCAAATATTCTATGCTTCCATATCATGCAGGTTGTTGAACCACACAGGATCTCACCATGATACATCTTCCCTAGTTCTTGAAGATATGTTCCCTCCATAATGCATTAATTTATCTTCCAACTATATAGTAATCCCTTTCCTAATAATCAAATGAAAAATAAACAAAAGTCATCTCACAAGTATAACTGTACCTGTGTGAATTTTAGGGTGTTGAGTTTAAAATTGAGACTCTCCGCCTCAAAAAAATCCAGATCAATGCTACCATGGTACCCGGTGATCGATCATCTAAACTAATTCTCTCCTGCTGTATTTTCTGTTCTTCTATCTTATAGAAACTCTCTTCCAAATGATATGCCTTCCTAGACTTGAAATCCTTAAAACTGCCACATCTGAAAAACACTCTGAAAATTTTTGCCACAGGAAAAGCCTAAAATCATTGAGGGAAAGAAGGAACAGGGAGTAAAATGAGCTGCAGTTAGCCACCCTCATTCTCAAAAGGCCAGGAAAAGGGTGAAGGGCTGAGGTCACTGCATCTAAAAATGGGAGTTACACCCAGGCCTGCTGTGGATAAATATTCAACTTCCTTCCGTGGTAAAGCCATTGAAAGAGGAATCTTGGAGCGAGAAAATTGACCTCAAGTGTTTGTGTGGTCCAGACCCTGTCCCCAAGCAAGGAAGATCTCGGGAGACCACAGTCTAGGGCAGTGCTTCTTAAATGGTGGTGAGCATCATGATCCTGGGGAGAAGAGGTGGACACAGGTCTCTGGGCACTGCTCCCGGAGTTGCTGGTGCAGCTGGTCTGGGGTGGGACCTGAGAATTTGCATTTCTAAGAAGATCCTAATTATGCTGCTGCTGCTGCTGCTGCTGCTGCTGGTCAAAGGACCGACCACTTTCAGGGCAGGAGTCCAGGCAGTAGCTTAGATTAGGGCTCGAACATTCTCCCCTCTATGGTCCCAGATCCTAGTGCATGGCAGGTGTTCACTGAACGGTGAGGGTGCCCAAGTAGGGAGCTGCTGATTTTACTGCTCCTCTGGGTGAGAGTCCACCCTAACGAAACACTTAAGGGAGCCCAGTATTTCAGGTGCTCAGACCAAGACATGTGCCCTGTTTCCAGGCTGCAGCCAGTTGCCTCACTGCCTTTGGGGCCTGTCTGACCTCAAACAAAAGGAGAACTAAGTGAAGGAGAAGTGAAGAAGAAACAGGAGGGCAACTGGAAGTGGTGAGACAAGGGCATTAGAAGCTTTAGAGAGAAAATAGAGAACCAAGCCTGGAAGTGGAGCACAGGTCAGAGCCACAGAGCCCAGGCAGAGGTGCAGAGTTGAGTCAAGCCTGATAAGGAGGGAGGGTAGGAGAGTCAGGACCCGGATTTGGAGAGCAGGAGGGAGACCTGAGGCTGGCCAGCCCCCCCAGCCCATGGCACCCAGTCTTCCTTTCCTTGTCCACCCTGCAGCTGGTGGCAACCTTGTCATCAGGCCCCTCCCAGCTTACAGCTGCCCCCCCACCTTCTCTTGGGGTAACAGCTGCTGCCTTTCCCTTCCTGAATCAAGCTGTTTATACTGCTTACACTTCCCACCACCCTGCCACTTGTCCAGGCCCGTAGGGAGGCCATCAGTGGGGGAGACACACACACACACACACACACACACACACACACACACACGACAGCAGGGGCGAGGAGGGAGGGGATGACAACTCAGTAGACTGTAGTTGATTTGCTGCTCCTTAGAGGACCCAAAACTTTTCCTTAAAGAAAAAAAAATATTCAGAAAGGCCCCAACTCCTGATTGGCTGGCGGCTGGCCTCTGGAATGCTTCAATTACCGTATATGCTCACATAGAAGATGCTTCTGCAAAAGAAACGTGTCCTCTATTGCCAAGCCCTGGTGAAATAAAAATGGCAGCAACAGCACATTGATATTCCCATTGAAGTCTTGTCTTCCTCTCCAGTCTGTGACTACTGCCCTAGCAATCCAGTTTCGCAGGGCCCACACCTTGGCTGGAAACTAAGGCTAAAGTATGTCATTGACAAGAGGGACTTCTCTGATTATTTTCCATCATTTAAACACACACTCCTGTTTTCCCTGGGGCTTCTTGTAGGCAAGTATATACGGTACCTCATGTGAGGAATGTTCTATTCACAATCTCTTACCTTTTTGAATAGGGGAAGGGATTAGAATGATCTTATAGCTGATCAATTCTCCAGTGCCTGGAGCACCCCTCCCCCACAGCCTCCTGCCCCCAAGCAGAAACCTCCCTCTCCTACAGCCACCGCATCCACCACTGCCCACCCCCATCAGCAGTACATTCTTCCACCCCCACCCCTGGCCAGGAGGGCTAAACAGAGGAGCAAAGAGGGGGGAGCAGGCCAAGAGAGGAAGTTTGTGTCTGAATGTGTGCTCCAGTTACATTCCAGAGGCAAACAGAAAATAAAATTAAAAAAAAATTAAAGTTAGGTCACCACTGTTTTGCATTATCCATGCCTCTGCAACTCTTCATTTATGCAGATAACCGCCAGTGGACAGGATTCCCATTGAAGGTCAGAAATGGAGAGCCCCAGAGACTGGCTTGTCTGCCCTACACCGTGTTCAGTAGTCTGCTCTAACCTCAGAGAGGGTCAGAGACCTGACTAAGATCACACAGCCAGTTCTTACAGATCCAGGACTAGAGCTCAAGTCTCCTAAAACTTGGGTCAGGACTCATTCCATACCCACACTTGGTGTTTATTCACATGCATGGAAGTATTTATTGACTGTCTCTTCCTTCAGACAGCCCTGTGGGTGAATGCAGTGGTCAGAGCGGTAGACTGGGGAGTTTCGATGAGTGGGCTGTCCTTCACGATGGGCAGGCCCCCTTGAGGACTTAGATAGACAGTCTCACGATGACAGTCTCACAATGACCGTTAGTTGGTTGCACAAACCCAGGGCAATTGAGGGGAACTGAAATTTGATCTTTTTCTTTCTTTCTTTTTTTTCCCCCCTCCAACAGGGTATGAGAGCCAGCGAAAACCCCAGCCAGACATACTAAACAGCCTCTGAATCATTGAGAAACACAGAATAAGGCGTCGCTGATCCTGCCTGGTGATCTGGGGAGCTGGAAGGCAAGTCCTACATTAGCCTTGCCTCTTCGCCATCACTGTCACAGTATGCAGTGCAAGCAAGGTTTTCCCTGTCCCTGTCTCTGTGTCCATGCCTGGCGGGGGGGGGGGGGGGGGGGGAGGGTGCGGTGTGTGCGTGCACGCACATATGTGGGAGCTCTGGCCTGTTTCTGTGTGTTCTTTCACACACACCGGCTTCCTCTTCTGCTGCTCGCTGCCACAATCCTCTGAGAGGTCAGCACAAGGTTTCCATTAGTGAAGCACATTTTTGTGCTATGGATATTGAAGCAGGGGGGAAAGAAAGCAGACTGTTGTCCATGATGGATGGGTTTTCGAGAGGACTTCCCAGGGTGGTCCTTAAGGGGGCCAGGATGGAACCACGAGGGACCCGCTGCTTCACAACATTCCCTTGTTTCGGTCAGACATCTGTGCCAGGGTCTGTCTGCTCTGCTGCCAGCCTCTCCCACCTCCATTCATCCCCCTCTTTCCCCTCCTCTTCCCCCCAACATCCCCAACTTCCAGGTCACCTGAGCATGAAAAAATACTTCTTTCCAATTCTCCTTTTACAGTAAAAAAGAAAGTGTCCCACGTGCTTGCTCTTGATCATGGGGATGGCTGCCGGTAAGAGGAGGAGATGGCTTGGGGACCAGAGCTCATGAAATAGCACCCATTACTCCTGCATTTCAAATATACCTATTTCCCTATTCACAATGCTGATGTTTTCATAAGCTTTGTAAGCATGATTTTCCACCACCACCACCTTATCAACTTACCACCCGACCGAGAGGAAGCAGGGAAACCAACAGCTTTTCTCTGGATCTTCAACATCTTGCACAGCGCCTCGAACACAGTCAGCATGGGTTGGCTAAATGTTGAATAAAAATAACTAAGAGTATGTGGAATCAGTTTATAGATAACTTTCCCTCAGCTCATTTAACCCCATTTTTTCATGGAAGGAATAAGCCTCTGGGAGCTTAAGGGGCAGAGTGGGGGAAGCAAATCCCATCCCCCAGTTTGGGATGGCATGCTGTTCCATCTTGTCACACTGTTGGGGGGGGGGGGGGACATAGAACCTATGGTAAGAAGGACCTCTGCCCTCAGGGAGCTTCAACCTAGCTGAGGCCAGAACCTATAGAGGAAATGATACAGAACAATTCGGGGAAGTGGATGCTAATAATGCAACACAGAAATGCTTTGGGGACAGATTGCCCCTAAAGACAGGGACGAATTGAGGTCCATTATCCCAATTCAATGAGGAGAAAATGGAAGGGCCATAAAGAATTGGAGCAGTTCACCCAAGGTCAAATCACTGAGAACAAAGGCAAGTTCATCAAAGCTTTAATCTAGTTGAAGGGTTTTCAAAGAGCCTTTGGGGACAGGTGAAATGGCAGAGGAGAGGCTTAGACCTCCCAGGAGATCAGGGTCCCCATCCAGAGCTTTTTTTCTACTTCAACAGAGGAAAGTTCTCTCCACTACCATGGCAGAAGAACTCACAGTAAGCCACAAGATATACTGCAGCCTGAAAAAGCTCAAACTGCCCAAGTCTTCGACATTTACATATTAAAGGCTCTGAGAAGTCTTCTGTTCAAAACCAAAAGCAAGCTAACAAAAAAAAAAACAAAATAAGAAGAAGAGAAAAAAGAAAAGCTCAAAAAAATTGAGGCAAAAACCCTTCCTTCAACTTCATGTGATTTGAAGTTCCCTGTCTGACCCACGGAGCCAGTGACCCTCTCTGCTCCCGCCCTGTTCCCGGGACAAGGGAGAGAACTGCTCTTCAGGGACCTGCTGGCATGTGAGAAGGAAGCTGTGGTCTGGCTGGTTTCAGGAGTCACCCCACAAGCTGACCTTCCTACTCCTGGATCCTCTAGCTCATTTTCCTCTTTTTCTGGGAGGACTGCCGGTACCCTGAGCCCATGCCTCGTGTGAGCCCACACCTGCCCACGGGGCACACTGCAGGTGCTCCCCAGAGGGCTTCCAGAAACAGCGTCTCATTCAAGCCTCTTATGGAGCTTGGCACATAAAATAGACGTGCATAAAAAGTGTGAGCTGAGCTGAATGCACGCACCTGTGAGTTATTCTAACATTCTTTCTCTCTTCTTCCCAACACCCCCCTCCATCTCACCGTAGAGCCTGTGTCCAGAGTCCCCCAAAGCTGAGTTCGGGAGACAGTGAGATTCTACTGTAAGAGTACAATATGCCTAAACCATAGTTCACTGTTCCCTCCATCCCTAACCCTCCCTCCGCCCCCAACCCTTCAATTGCCTACAGCCCCAAGATGAAGCCTCCACCCTAAATCCTCCTTCCCCCTACATCCACCCCCTCCCTCTCTTCTCTGCCTCATTTTCATCCTCTCTGCTCCACACTCCTTCCCTCTCTCCCTCACTCCCTTACCCTCTCCCCGGAATCCCCCTAACCAGGCTTTCTTCCCATCTGTTGAGCTGTCAATTTTGCTCCAGCCAAGCAGCTGGCTCCAAGGAACCTCTGTTTGGCTGGGCCCTGGGCCAATCCCTTCCTCCAGCTGCCCAATTCAGGATGATCTAAATAAGAAATGTATGTGTAGGCCTAGTGTCTTCAGGATATGGCCTTCATTGGTCTTCTGGGTTAAAAAGCACATGCAGAGAAGATCTGCACTTGGCTGGGGCCACACATCTGGCCAGTTTGGGCACATCCGACCACGGCCTCGAATGCTGTGGCCACCGGTTCTGCCACCCAGAAAGAATGCAAGTCTGTAAGGGTAGATATAGAGAGTGTCTTGGCTCTCCTTCAAGAGAGGGCATTCCTGCTCCGTGTCACTGAAAGAGTTTGGTACCAGGAAAGACCTCGGCTTGGCTTGGAAAATCCAGATGTGTGTTGGAGATGAAACAGAGAAAAAGAAGGGGGACCCATGTCCTGAACCCACGCTCTAGCTCCTTCTACAGATAGAGTGTGAGGGAGATCCAGGTAAAGGCAGAGCAGAGGGACCTGCTGGTGGGGGGACAGTGAAACCTTCACTAAAGAGGAGGCTGGGTGCCCAAGAGAAAGGGCATGACCTACTAAATACACAGGCAAAGGGGTCCTTCAGCCCGAGGCCCCAGGTGAAGGAGCAGGAAACCAGAACTTCTCCGGGTCCTGACATGTGGTTGTAATGATCACAGACCCCTTAGAGTCCAAGGGACCTCAGAGGTCATCTCCTTCCATTCTCCTGCTTCCTGGCAGGACTGTATCTAAACTAGTCAAGATGTGCAGGCAGCTCTATTCTTAAAGGTCCCTGGAGAAGGAAAAATGAGCTCCTTTTCACTGAATATTAGGCTCAGAATCTTGACATTGACTTTTTCATCCTCCAGGAAGGTCACAGTTTATAGAGTCTACATCAGAAACTGCTTTGTGCCTAAGCTGGATGTCTGGACTCCTGGGTCCTTGGTCAACAGTGCACCATGATCCCAAGTCTCCCAGCGTAATGCCTCTGGAAGCTCCTCAGGCTCTAGGCCCTTCTACGCGATACATGCAAAGTGGTTGGAATGGCGCTGGGCACCAGTGAGCAGTCCATAAGTTGTTTTGGTTGTTTTATAATTGCTACAGAGGTTGCAGCTTTCAGTGGAGGCGGAAATTGGTTGTTTACCACTTTCCTTTTTTAAAATCCCCACCGTTTGTTCCACTGTCCTAAAGGCAGAGAGAGGATTTGGGGATCACTGTTGGGATGTCTTCCCTGACTTTCTTCACCCTCCACCTCCACTCTGCCTCACCAGCCAGGTTATCCCCCTCCACCTTCTGCTTGTTCCCATAACCACATTAGCTGACCTTTTCGAAGAGGCAGTAGCATGGGACAGAGTAATGGCCAGGGGCTCCCAATAGGGTAGCAGTGTAATTTATTATCCAATGTAGGATGCTTTTGAGAGTGAAAAGAGCTGCTGTTAATTATGTGGGGCAACAGGCATGAAGCAGAATTTTCCCAGGCACAGTGGGATGCTGGTCACCCTCGCTCTGGGTTTGAATCAAGTCTCTCCAACATGCACCTTGGCTGATTCAGAGGAATTTAATTATTTTGAGCTTAGGTTCTTATTGGTAAAACCCACTAAGGTAAAATATCTACTGCCTAGTTTTTGGAGGACTGGAGAGTCATTCAAGATGTTTGTCAAAGGTGAAGATGCCTACCCCAACCCAACCCTCATAAGTCTGGCCCAGTGGCTGGAGGGGGCGGGGGGGTGGGGGTTGGTGTCCTAGGAATCTGCATAGATGGTCGATGGTTCGTGGCTCAAACGTCAAGAAACATTGTCTTGGAGCCACACTAAGAACTGGAAATAATATAAGTAAAGCCCCTGGCACAGACTGGACCCCCACAAATGGCAGCTCTCCTCACGCTGTACCTCTTTGTTTCCTTCTCCTTCTCTCTACCCTGTGAGCAAACTGGGGAGCAAGGGTTGGGTTTTATTCATCTTTGAAGACACAGTGCCAGCCTGGGACACACTGGGTACTGAAGGATGGTCCAGAGACCCTTTCTAGATGCCCATTTGTGGCATAGAGAGGTGGAATGACTTGCCACCATCATCCAAATGTGGTGATAGAATTGGTACTGAGGGCCCCTGCAGTTACAGTCTGCTGATACGCAGGGTCCAGGACACCGCCTTGCAAACATCCTTGCTCCCACTGCTCACCTTCCCCAGCCCATCCTTCATCTCAAGTCGAGCAGGCTGGGCTAGGGTGGAGCACAGGTTTGCTGAGAAATCTGGCTGAGAGATCGGACCGTTAAATGGGTTTCATCCTAAAATGACTTTGATTGAAAACTGAAAGTAAAGCTCAAACCACCCACTTCCCCCCAACAAGTGCTGAGTTCAGCTAAGCCGCTCCTGTCTTAGGGGCCTTGCCCTTGCCTCTGGCTTCCTGGCCCAGGCCCCACTGATGCCTCCATCAGGCTGCCTCGAAGACTCGATTGTTCTTCCCCTCCCTCACGACCTACCCACAAGTCAGGGGCAGGGGTGTGATGGGGGAGATGCCCTTTTCATGCAGGGGGGACACCCAGCCCCCTTACTGATCCTGACTCCTTTTTATGCTCTGACTTCATTTACTAAATAAGAACCAATTCTTCCACGTAAAAAAGAAAAAAAAGCCCATCAGAAATACATAATGGCTAAAGCTTCTTAGCTGATTATGAGGCTGTTTCAACACTGAGTTGGCATCATTCAAGTCAAAAACTGAAACATAACATTAATAATACAAAAATAAATATACATGCTAATACAGGTGTTAGCACGTACACAAAAGCAGTATACATTCCCACAGCAAAAACTCAAGCACGGCAGAAATAAAAGACATAGTTCCTATAATACCATCCTCCAAACCACCTCCTTTAGTAGTTCAGGGTTGTTTTATTTTATTTATTTATTTATTTATTTATTTGAGAGCGAGCTCACACAGGAACAGGGGAGAGGGCCTGAGGGCAGGGGGAGAGAGAGAGAGAGAGAGAGAGAGAGAGAGAGAGAGAGAGAGAGAGAGAGAGAACCTTAAGCTGGCTCCACACTCAGTGCAGAACCAGACACGGAGCTCTATCTCACGACCATGGGATCACGACCTGAGCCAAAATCAAGAGTCAGACACTCAACTGACTGAGCCACCCAGGTGCTCCTAGTTTATGCTTCTTTTAATGCTGGATTGTAGTCTGTGCAGTGGGAATGTGATTGAAGGCACATTGTTACCTGAGGCTCCCAGAAATTTAGTGAACTTGCCCAAGATGACCCAGCTAGGAGCTGGCAGAGCCATTCAGTGGTGTGGCAAGAAAAGAGAGAAACACAGAACCAACAACCTGCTACTAGTGAGGGAGGCAGTGGGAGCCTAGTTCACTTAGGAGTAGCAGGACTGCCCCCGACTATTCAACATTTCTCTAGGAGACAGGAGCAGCCTCAGAACATACACAAAATACCCGGTAGCCTGGCCTGATGGTTGGAGTTAAATGTTAAAGCTTGGAATGTAATTCAGGGATCCCTGAGTCTCTTGATTGTACAGATATAAAAACAGATGCAGAGGACCAGTGTGAAATAGACGAGTGGTCTTCTTAGTGGGCTGCAGGAAGAATTCCCAAAAGATATATGAGCCTGAATGGTTTGAAGGAGCCAATTTCCTGACCTTCCACTTCCATGTATGTGCTCATTCTCATCTGGATCTGCCTGCACTGCCCTTCCACAGTCGCCCTTGTCCCACTTCATGGGAGCATCTTACTGTGTCCCAGGTACCAACACCTCAGGGCAGTGAAGAAGAGACTAAGCAGAATGTTGGCATCAGGAGAAGCTTTCTTACTCCAGGCCCTAGTCTTATGCATCAATTCAAGATCAAAAGTCCATGTTAGAAATGGGGGTGCTTTTGTCACTCATAGCATACATTAAATTGATGACAATTTTTATTTAACAAGCTTACCTCTTTTTTCTTCCTACAGCAGTCCAAAAAACAAAAACAAAAAACAAAACAAAACAAAACACAAAAAAAAAAACCTTGCCCCAGGAAGAAGCCCAAGCCCATAAGAGCAAAGCTGACAGGTATCAGGATGAACTATTAAAGAGATTGTCACCTTATATCATCCAGGAGGCAAACTCACAGCAAGTGCATGCCTTTTCTAACAATCTGTCTTAAAATCAGAATTCAGGAAAGAGAAGGTCATCCCAGGGACATGTACTAACACCTACCTGTCTGACTTGCTCTGTTATTTCTCCATGAGATCTCCACGGAGATCCTAGCGCACTGTCACTCTCTGTAGCCATTATTCCTATCTCTTAAGTCTGGAGGATTTTAATATACAGTAAACATGGTTCCCTGAACACTTCTCTTCTTTTCTTTTCTTTTTCTTAAGTAGGTTTCATGCCCAGCACGGAACCCAGCGCAGGGCTTGAACTCACAGCCATGAGATCAAGACCTGAGCTGAGATCAAGAGTCAGATGCTTAACTGACTGAGACACCCAAGTGCCCTGAACACCTCTTTTCTACTGACTCTGTCCTCTACCCTATCCCAGACACATACTAAAGTTATTACCAATGATTTCCATCCCACCATAATTTCCATTTCTTGCCTTCCACTCTAATCCTAGATCCTATCTTTCCAGCTTACTCCCTCTAGAACCTCAGTTCCAGTAACACTAGATCCCACCAGATCATCCTATCCATTGACCTTACCTCCTTTTCACTGACCTCACTCCTCTTTCCTCACCTGCCCTGGAGTCCCTGGCCAATCACTAGGTTCACTCCCTCGTGGATGTCCTCAATTTCTTACCTTCCTCTTGCTTCATCATAGCAAGATGTGTGCTGAGAGACTTGAGGCAACTGGCCAAGCCATCAAGAGACCCCTGGGGTGGGGTTTATGAAAAATGTAAACATTCCTGAGGCTTCTCAGAAACACCAGGACTCCCTGCACCTACAGGGAAGAGGGGACTTCAGCTGGTGTTACAAAAGGGAAGGGTGCTCCTTGAAGGCTGAAGGATATTGGGAGACTTGGGTTACATGAGGATTTATGAGGAAGAAGAATCCTCAGAAGAAACCTGGCAACTGTGCTGAGAGGCACCTCATCAGCCTCCTGGGTACTCACAGCTGGTTCATCATTGCTCGGGACACAGCTCCCAGATACTCGCTTCTCCTTGTACTCACAATTTCCAAGAGAAAGGAACCACCTGGGTCATGCTGTCACCATTCCATACAGAAAACCCCTATGACACAGAGTCTTTTTGCCAAGCCACCCAGAAGGAGCCAGGCCACTGGCTTGGGCACCAAGCCACTGGCCAGTCTTCTGTGACCAGGAGAGCAGAGCTCACAGAGCGTGACCACCGGCTGAAGAAGAACTGACGGTGACAAGTGTGCATGGTCCTTAGAGCATCTTAGCTCACGCTAGCTCACATTCCAGTCTGAGAACCAGTTCTTCATTTCACTTTTCATCAATCCAGGAACCCCAAACCTCCACCTTCGAAGGGGATTTCGCCGGCAGTCCCCGGGCTTTCAGAGACCCACTTGCCGTGTCTTGGTCAGGCACAAAAAAAAAAAAAAAAAAAAAAAAAAACCTACCAGCTCCAATGCAATAACCACACTCTGATCTCATTTGCAAAGCCTGTGGGTGGACTTTAATGGAAAACTCCATGCCCTGTTTCTTTTTCTTTTTTTAAGTTTATTTATTTATTTTGAGAGAGAGAGTGGGGGAGGGGCAGAGAGAGGAAGAGAGAGAGAGCAGGGGAGGGGCAGAGAGAGAGGAAGAGAGAGAATCCCAAGCAGGCTCCGCCCTGTCAGCGCACAGCCTGACTTGGGACTTCAACCCATGAACGCAAGATCATGACCTGCCCTGAAATCAAGAGTCAGACTCTTAACCAACTGAGCCACCCAGGCGCCTCTCCAAGCCCTGTTTCTACCTGCAAGCTTTATCTTCAAGCTTTATTGTAATGGAAAGCATTATATGCTTCAGAGCAGGTGGATGTGGGCTTGAATCCTGGTTTTACCACTTCCTAGGTGTGAGGCCCTGGGAAGCTGACTTAAGCTCTCTAAATCTCGGTTTTCTCATCTCTGCAATGGAGAGAGCAGTGTTTACCTCTCTAAACTGTAGTGAGGTTTAAGGGCTTGTACTTGGCACCCTGCCTGGCAAGTTAGTACCAGTACATGCTTGTTTATCTCAGCCCCCTCATACCTCTGCAGGGACACAGCTGAACCCTCATAAAATATTCTGGCACTGATTTCTGCAGCAAAGAAACTTGAGAACCTCTACTGCCACTTGTTCTAGAGTCAGAAGATCTGGGTTCAAGTCTCGGCATTGTACTAAGTGATGTGTGACCCTGATCATATCACACTCTTCCTTCAGACCCCCACTTCTTTCTCTGTAATACTGGGGACCTAGTGGCTGGATGCTTCTCATACCCTTGCAGCCTCGCATCCTAGGATTCAAATATTCTGATTAACTCAACACACTTCCTTTAATGTTGAGGAAACTACCTATGTAGCTCCCAGAGTTGATTCCACCCAGAGTGGAAATAGGAATTAGGAGAGGTCCCATGAAGGACATGCAAATGACAATAGGGGACAGGAAGTCAGAGAGGGTGTCCCTGGGCTGATTTTAAGCAATGAAGCCACACCGAGTTGTTCCTCAGCCTGGTCCTGGGCTGCTGTCCGCCAGCCTCAAGTCAGACACCTGCCAACCAGTCCTGCCCACACGCACAGGAGGGACAGGGCAAGGAGCAGAACATTCCAGGCCTCTCTCCTAACCTGACCCCAATTCTGCAACCAATACAGAATGGCCTGAACTCAAGGGAAATATGACCCAAAGAAGTCAGGACAGAAGGTTGTAAGACCTGATTCCTAGATCCTGCCCTGCCATCCCAAGGTGTGACCTTCAACAAGTCTGCCCCCGTCTCCGGTGCCATCCCTGCCCACCACCAGCCTGGGTAAGGAGGAAATGCAGTGACATGGGAGACATGTCCTTGTAAACACTCTTGTCCTGCACAGAGGTTAACGGCTCCATGCTGAGATTGTCCTCTCCCAGCTTGTCTGTGAGCTCCCTGGAGACTCAGAGCTGAAATCCCCTATCTCACAAGGAATCGGTTACTGCTTAAGGAAGCCTTGTGACGCGCCAGACACTGGGTTCAGCTCTTTATGTCTCATTTTCCCATTTAATTCTCGCTCATAACATGATGGGGGTGACTATCTTCATTTTCTAGATAGGGAACTAAAACTGGAAGTTAGGTCATTTGCCGAAAGACCAATAGTTACTAAACGGCTGAGCCAGGATGTTCTTTGTAAGTTTATTTCAAAAGTATGATTAGTTCAAAATTCGTGTTACAAAACTGCATGCAGTGAAAAGCCCCCCTCCCATCCCTGTCTCCAGCACCACCCCCTTCCCTGCAGGTTGCAAGGTAAGTCTATTTCTTATATACCATTCCAAAGCTATTTTCTGCGTATGCATTTTAATACGTATAAAGATTCTTTTGTACACTCCCTTTATCACAAATGGCAACATACCATTGTTTTGCACTTTGCTTTTAAACTAAATAAATATTTTGAAGTCTCTCTCTCTCTCTCTCTCTCTCTCCCCCTCTCTTTCTCTCTGTGCATGGGACTTTGTAACTGACTTTGAAAAGTCCTGTGCTCTTGACAGAACCTGTCCTTAAGTAGCTCTTTTTGGTTTGGTGGTGGGAGGGCCCCTGTGGTTAGGGGGCAGGAGGGCAGTGGGAAGGAAAAGCTGGAACAGACTTAGAGATCATGCAGGCACTCTCCTCCACCTACAGGTAAATACCCCAAAACCTAGAGTGGGGTGACTGATCAGACCACCCCTGCCAGCATAAGCCCAGGAGTCTTCAAGAACAGGACTCATGGGGCACCTGGGTGTCTCAATCAGTTGAGCATCCAACTTCAGCTCAGGTCATGATCTCAAGGTTCATGAGTTCAAGCCCCACATCAGGCTTGCTGCTGTCAGCACAGATCCCACTTCAGATTGTCTGAACCCCCACCCCCGTCCCTCCCCCACTTGCTCTATCTCAATAATAAATTAAAAAAAAGAAAGAAAGAACAGGATTCATGACAAAGGTCTCCTGGAAGGGGTAGGCCAGGCCTGGAGGTGATGGCAGGGCAGTACCCTGGGCCACAGACACTGGGGAAAACCCCTGGCTTGATTTTGATTTCATTTAAGCAGAGAGAAATCTGGGTACGCACCTTTGGTCCTATGTTTAGGGACAGCATGTTAAGTTCAAGAGCACAGTTTCCCTAAGACTCTGTTCCAGCCTCTGCCCTGGCCTTGCCTCTGTGCAGGTCAAGGGACCACCATGCCAATTCCAGGAGACCATAAGAGACACCCAGAGGGTGGGCTAGTGATCAAGGGGATGTGAGGGGGCTCTAGGGGTTCAGTTTACTGTTTGGGCCTCTAGCCTCCAGATCTTCCCCATTTACATTATGAAAAGTAAGAAGTTATGCTTGAAGGAAACTTCCAATGCATGAAATTCAAACAAGATTTAAAGTAACCCTTCTTCCTGGAGCAGACAGAACTACTTAGGGGGACCATGTTACATAAACGTTACCTTGAGGCCAGAACACTGAAGTGTAAGAGTTCTCCTCTGGCACGCTGCAAGGAACCTAGGATCGGAGGAAAACATCTTCTACCATTTTTTCCAGGGTGGTTTAGGGACCATTTTACTTGGAGGTCAGAGATGGCCTAAGTGGTTCCGAGGCTTTTGCCCCTGATCAGCAAAACATCACGACCAAAATCTGAGGACCAATAAAAAGGTGATGACTTTGTATTTTGCCAAATAAGAATATGTAGCTGGTTAGACACAGATATGGAAATACTGTTGGTTACAACTATTGTTTCCCGAAGAAACACTATTTTAAAAACAAAAAGTGGGGGTGCCTGGGTGGCTCAGTCAGTTAACCATCTAACTCTTGATTTCGGCCCAGGTCATGATCTCTAGATCATGGGTTTGAGCCCTGCATTGGGCTCTGCACTGACTGTTTAGAGCCTGCTAGGGATTCTCTCTCCCTCTCTCTGCCTCTCCCCTGCTCACACTCTCTCAAAATAAATAAATAAAACTCTAAAAATAAATAAATAAAAACAAAAAGTAAGACAATCCCAAAATAAAGACACTCTTTCGAGGAGTGTTCTACACACACACACACACACACACACACAGTCTTTATTTCCCCTCAAACCAGCAATGATTTCTTCAAGGAAGCCCATTGTGGACCCTCGTTTAGGAATGAACCTGGTGATGGTAAGTGGGCCCTCTTTTTTTTTTAATGTTTATTTTCTGAGAGAGAGACAGAGCATGAGCAGAGAAGGGGCAGAGAGAGAGGGAGACACAGACTCTAAAGCAGGCTCCAGGCTCCAAGCTGTCAGCACAGAGCCCATTGTGGGACTCAAACCCATGAACCATGAGATCATGACCTGAGCTGAAGTTGGACGCTTAACCAACTGAGCCACCCAGGTGCCCCAGTGAGTGGGCCCTCTTAACTGAAGGTGTTTTCTATCTGTTTCCTTATAGGATTCTTCAGTCCTTCCCTCTTCCCTCCCAACTCCTTCCTCCCTCCGTCCTCCCTTCTTTTCCTTTGGCCCTCCCTCCCTCCTTTCCTTCCTTCCTTCTCTCCCTCTCTCTCTTTACTAATATTTATGAGCATGTAAAATGTAGTAGTCACTTTTATACTGCCCTTTCGTCTGCAACCAAAGACCTCATCCACAACTGGTAAACAGGGAAACTCTGTGGCTGTTGGCTTTGGTTCCTATGGAATTCTCCCTAGCGCCAAGCACTGGAATAGCAGGATAGAGCAGTACCCTTCGGAAAGAAAGGGAGAAGCCTTCTGCTTCACTTCTGTGGAGGCTTGGGCCCTGCCAGCTCTATTTTAAGAAACTTTGAAATGTGTGCATGCACCTGGGGTTTGGTCCCCAGAGAGACTCATCCCAGGAAGCAGGTTGCACTTCCTCCTGCGCCCACCTGTCTCTGAGTTCCCTTCCATCTGCACTGCCCTGTCACCTGCATGGCAGTGGGACTTGGTTTTGTGTGGCGTTAGCCGGAGGCAGCCCACGGTGGACAGCTGCATGCCTGAGCTGCCCAGGCTTTCTCCCAAGCCATCCATTACTGCCTTGGGTTTTGTTCTCTCACCTCGATGCATACATTTTAAAGGTCTGCTCAACCCCATTGTTTTTAGCCTGTTATTTTTAGTGTGTGATTTTTCAGAATGCAAGGATTTTTAGGAATTTCCATATTATGGCACAAAGAACTGCTAAACAAATACTATTTATCTTTAACTGAACTATAATATAATCCTACCCACAGGCTACCAAGCCACAGTTAAAACTAAAAATGTAGAGCTATGTGGAAAAATCCTCACTGCAGAGCAAGTGAAAAAAACAAGTTGCCAAACAATATATACGGTGTGATATTATTCATGGGGGGGGGGGGGTGAGGCGGGGAATAACCTTCAAAATAGCACCTTTTAGTTCCCATGGGTATATATATATATATTCCATATGGGGGTAAGTTAAAGGGAAGCCTAGTAAGCACTTGTGTCTCTTAGTGGGATGGGGAAGAGGGTACCACAGCATTGCCCTTAAAGTAGGGTGAGTGGGGCCCTGCTCCTGCCCCTCCAGACTCTTCCCTCTGACCGAGGAATCCTCAGCTTAACACGTTCTCATTCCAGACCACACTCAAACTCAAGACCCCAGAATTCTCTTCCTAGGAGTCCTGAACCCACTTCCTGTCTTGCAGGACCCCCTTTCTGGATCTATTCCCTGGACAGCTGCTGCCTTCATGCACAGCCTTGGCCCAAGAGAGCCAGAGCTGGGAAGATCTGTGAGAGCAAGAGACCCCCATGGCACTCCTGAGGCCCACATACATTGGAGGCAGCCCTGAGCACCAGGAGAAGGAGCGGTTTCCATCTGATTCTACAGGATTTTACCCCAAGCTTCAAGTTTTACAGGGACAATTATTTTCGCATTGCTTATGTACTTAACAGTTAATTAAAACATATTAAAAATAATTTGAATATTCCTTATTCATCCAGAGATTGGAATTAACAGAGTCTTTAATGATGAATGTGGGTTGTGGCTCCTGGTGCCTAGGGGGGGAGGAGAAGGGGGGAAAATGAAGACAGAAGGGGAACAGCACTCTGATTACTCTAAGTGACAGGTGTCAATTACTTCCTAATTTTAAAGAAAGAAAGCATATTTTAATGGCTGTAGAGGGCCATGGGGGTGAGGGTGGAATCCCCCAGAAGCAAAGGCTACAGCAATTAGTAGACTTTCCACACCACTTCCACTCACAGCCTCACATCCAGCACATGGCCAAGCCTCCAGGAACCGGCCCTGAACGGGCCCTGGATCACAGTGCATCAGGGCAGATGGTCAAACCCGGCTGTCAGAGGGGCCACAGACCAGGGGATTTCCTAGGGGTGGAGTCCTGGGCAAGGCCCCTGGGCTATTCTGAGGTGTCCCCTAGCTCCCCCACACCAGTTCCAGGAAGCCTGCCTGGGATTATCAGAAAATTGCTGTCTTGTCTTCAGCTGCGTTCAACAAAACTGAGGTGGGGGGTGGGGTGTAGGGGGCAGGCCACCTGGTATTGAACTGAAAGAGCCCAAAACCAGGAAGCAGGAAGCTGGCCATTTAGGGTGTGTGTGTGTGTGTGTGTGTGTGTGAGTGTGACTTTGGGCAATCTACTTAGCCC
Source organism: Panthera tigris (assembly GCF_018350195.1). Lineage (NCBI taxonomy): Eukaryota > Metazoa > Chordata > Mammalia > Carnivora > Felidae > Panthera > Panthera tigris. Next base: position 38,777,870 of record NC_056666.1, read on the forward strand.
TGGACACAGCTGACTACCCTCCCACGTGTAAATTGGAATAATACTTTATTTCAAGGTAAGATCAAAAGGTTGTGACGAAAATGATAGAAGATAATGAATGTAAAAGCAATCCATAACCCATAAAGTGCCATGAAAGTGTAAGTACTCATTCCAGGGGTTTAGCTCAGAAGTCACCTCCTCCGGGAAGTCTTTCCTGGCTCCCTAGGATGGCTTAAGGATTTCTGTTCTTTTTTATTCTTTATTCTTTTTTTTAATTCAAAGTGTAGTTGACACACAGTGTTCCATTAGTTTCCAGCATACAACATAGTGATTCGACATCTCTATACATCATGCTGTGCTCACCACAAGCATAGCCACCATCTGTCACCACACAACGCCATTATAATACCACTGATTATACTGCCTGGGCTGTCCTTTTCATCCCAGTGACTTAGGGGCTTCTATTCTTGACCCTCAACAGGTCACCGCATAAGCTTCAGTTTTAACAATTCATAGATCCCATTATATTGCTGTACTTGAAAGACAAAATCTTCTTTTTTCCATCCCCAGTTCCTATCACTATGCTGGACACGTGGTAGGCATTCCATAGATACCTTGAAAGAAATGTGTAAGTGGATGAATGCATGTTATCATCTGCTTCCACCCCTTTCATTGATATGGGACACCCATGGACTCATCCCTGCCCAGGGGGATCCCGACAGCTATATGACACTCAATCTAGACTCATTGGGTTTTCATCTATCCCCCTCCTATATGTTCTTCATGTTTGTCCCCAAGATCTGGACTCTAACCCCATTGATCAAGGTCAGGGGCCTTGTATAGAAATAGTTAAACATAGATGATAATTTGTTGTTGTTGTTGTTGTTGTTTGTTGTTCTTGTGCTTGTTTTAAGTTTCTTTATTTTGAGAGAGAGAGAAAGCATGAGTGAGGAAGGGGAGGAGAGAGAGAATTTCCAGCAGGCTCCACACTATCAGTGCAGAGCCTGATGTGGGGCTCAAACTCATGAACCATGAGATCATGACCTGAGCTGAAGTCGGATGCTCAACCGACTGAGCCACCCAGGCACCCCCAAAATAAAAATAAATGATAATGTTAATTCAACTGTAAAAAAAACAAAAACAAAAACAAAAAACAAAGCACTCAGTAGGAGAAAGTAAAGCCTCTTGAACTAACACACACATACGCACTCAGGGTCCCAGAAGTCTAAGGGCACAAGATTTGATGCTCTAGGCTCAGAATCCAGACTGCACCCTCCTTCTATGAGGGGCCCAGGCATACCTATCCTCCTGTCGAGTCTGTGAAAGAGATGGGAGCACTTCAAGGCTTTGGGGAAAGGCTCAGGCACAGTGTGCTCTGGTCCCCCATCAGACTCAACGTGGAAACCCTCCCAGCTCCAGGCTGGGCACAGCCATCAGCAGTTAGGAACAACTAATGAGGAAGGTTATAAGGTTGCAGGAGGGAAGGCTCTGTGGGTGAGGGGCGGCTTGGGGGACACAGGGGCTCTGGGGGAGATGAGATTGGGAGGAGGTTCACCTAGTGCTTACTGAGCAGGAGAGGTACAGCAGGCAATACAGGCTAGACAGGCAGAGCAGGGCTGTGGAGAACCTGGGAACACTTTGGGGGTGATTCTCATTCAAAAGAGCTTATGGATGTCTGAGCCAGGGCAGCTGCAGAGGGAAGGTGGTGTTGCAGGTGAGGAATCTTGGAGGGAGTGGAGTGGAGGACTGGACTCTTGGAGAAGAAGATGGGAGACAATGCGCTGAGTGGAATTCACACCACACCTTCTGGCAGGGGCTCCGTTAAACCTGAAGAGAGTCTGGGGGGCAGATGTTGCTACATTTGCTTCGTGGTCCCTAGCAGGGGCCAGCAGAGTTTCTTTGTGATCACCCTTCTCCTGACACCCAGGTTTACAAGGTGACTTAGAGACCACTTTGCCCACATTATCCAGTGCTGTAATAGGCAATTTTTAGACACACCGTGGACAAGATGGGGCAGCACTGGAACTGTCCCCCTAATCCAAGCTGCTTTTAGATGCTTGGTTTCTTCCCTGAGAAAAAGAATGACACAGTCCTGCCTATTTCACACAACTGTCTCAAAAATCGAACAGATTTGGTGAGCTTTGGTTCAAGTGTCTAGGAGATGTGGATGTTATGGAGGCACGCTCAGCAGCCCAGACTCGGTGGTGCTGGCTGCGGGGTCTCTTCCCCCCTCTATCCCACCCACCGTGCCGGAGAGGGAGGTGCCAGCCCTGTGCATATCTGAATCCCTCCCCAAATCCTGCACTAGGTCTCTCCCAGCTTTCCGCTGTCAAGGAAAGGATTGGAGTGAAAGCAGTTGCACCTGCTTTCAAATCCTGGCTCTCCTGCTTACCAGCTGTGTGATCTGGACAGATTACTGAATCTCTCTGCGCCTCGGTTTCCTTGGTGTTAAATGGAGGGAAGTAGTACCTGTCTCCTAGAGTTGAAGACAGAATCAAAGCCAATGTGCGTTAAGCTCCTGGTGCCTATCAGTCCTCAGTTCATGCGTGCTTTCTTCACTAAGCTCCCAGTTTTCTCGTGCATCTCAGCCCCTATCTGAATTACAGACCCCTCCCTGGGGAGAGATTCCTCAGCACTCAGTGCAAGAATATTCCACAGGTCCCAAACACCTATAAAAAATATCTCAGGGGCACCTGGGTGGCTCAGTTGGTTAAGCGTACAACTTCAGCTCAGGTCATGATCTCACAGTTTGTGAGTTCAAGCCCTGCGTCGGGCTCTGTGCTGACAGCTCAGAGCCTGGAGCCTGCTTCGGATTCTGTGTCTCCGTCTCTCGCTCTGCCCCTCCCCTGCTCTCACTCTGTGTCTCTCTCAAAAATAAATAAACATTTAAAAAAAAATCTCAAAAAGTCCACAAGCAAAAAAGTTGCAGGGCACCTGGGTGGATCAGTCAGTTAAGCATCCAGCTCTTGGTCTCGGGTCAGGTCATGATCTCACAGCTTCATGAGTTTGAACCCCATATCAGGCTCTGCACTGACAGCATGGAGCCTGCTTGGGATCCCCTTTTCCTTCTCTCTCTACCCCTCCCCAACTCGCTCTGTCTCTGTCTCTCTGAAAATAAATAAACTTTTAGAAAAAGCCTCTAGTGGATTTATAATTCCCTCTCCTTCCTCTATCCAGCTTCCCTGTCATGGGCCTCAGCATGTGGAAGGACAAATGGAAGGGGAGAGCACCACCCTTCTCCCAGCCCCAGGGTGAGGCACCTCTGGCCACATTCCCAGCTTCCTGTGCCTCCCTGGCCCTCTCTCCACAGCTCTTCCTTGTGTGTCAGGGACACATGAGGGTGAATGGGAGAGTATGTGGGGCTGGCATGTGCTCGTTATAAAGCGCAGAGTGCAGAAGGTACTGTCTTAGGCAAACAATCCATGACCCAGAGGAACTTGAAATGTTGGGTAAATCCAGTGAGTCAGAGACAGATGGAGAGCCACAAACAGGGTAAGGCAATACACGGAACACAACACACACACAGACACACCTACGTGTACACACATGCACACATGTGTGCACACATACATGCAAACACCCAACACTTGCATGGCTTATATAATATATAATTAAAAGGAAAAGCAGGATGGAGGAAGGATTGCTATACACAACAACGTGGATGAGACTCGTAAACAGACTCTTGAGTAAGTGAAGTCAGACACAGCAGGCAATATTGTGTACAATTCAATTTATGCTGAATTCAAAACAGGCAGCCTGAATCTCTGTTGTTAGAGGTCAGTATAGTTGTCATGAGTGCCTCCGGTAGTAACTGGAAGGGTGCATGGTGATGGTTTTAGGGGTGGCTGGCAGTATTCTGCCTTGATCTGGGTGTGGTTACCTGCAGGTATGCACTTTGTAAAAATTAAGTGCACTTATAAACTGTACACTTCTTATACACTTATGTTAAGTACATATATAAAGACACTTAATTATATTTAGAACTCCACACTTACGCTTTGGACAACGCACACACATATATATACAAAACATATACATATATATATATGTTTGTGTGTATGTGTGTATGTGTATAATTCTTCTACAAAAAGTAATTGTAGTAAGGGAATGGAAAGACAAGCCACACACTGGGAGAAAATTTTTGCAAAACACATGTCTGATAAAGGACTGGTATCCAAAAAATACGAAGAACTCTCGGGACGCCTGGTTGACTCAGTCAGTAGAACACACGACTCTTGATCTCAGGGTTGTTAAGTTCAAGCCCCATGTTGGGTGTAGAGATTACTTAAAAATAAGACCTTTTTTAAAATATTTATTTATTTTTGAGAGAGAGAGACAGAGACAGAGATAGGGTGCAAGCAGGGGAGGAGCAGAGAGAGAGAGGGAGACACAGAATCTGAAGCGGGCTGCAGGCTCTGAGCTGTCAGCACAGAGCCTTATGCGGGACTGTACTCACAAACTGGAGATCATGACCTGAGCCCAAGTCGGACGCTTAACTGACTGAGCCACCCAGGCGCCCCAACCTGCACAAATTTTTATAACAGTTCTGTTCATAATTGCCAAAACTCGAGAGCAACCAGGATGCCCTTCAATGGATGAGTGGATAAACAATCTGTGGCACATTCCGTACAATGGGATACAATTCAGCACTGAAAAAAAATGAGTTATCGTGTCATAAAAAGGAATCTTAAGTTAAATAAAAGAAGCCAATCTGAAAACGCCATACACTGTATGACTCTAAGATTGCCAGTGATTGGGAGGAGGGTTGATCGGATGGCACAGACAATGTGGGGGCAGTGAGACCATTCCGTACGACACCGTAACAACGCACACATGTCATTACATGCTTGTCAAAACTCACAGAATGAACACAAGAAAGAATAAACCCTAATGTGAACTGTGAACTTTAGCTAAGAATATATCAATGTTGTCTCATCATTTTTAAGAAATGTACCACACTAATGCAAGGTGTTAATAATAGGGCCAATCTGGAGGTAGGGGTGAGACATATATGGGAACTTCCTGACTTACCCCTCAATTTTTCGGTAAACCTAAAATTTCTCCAAAAAGTTCTACTAATTAAAAAAAAAAAAAAAGCAGTTGTATTGCCTTGGGTAATGCTTCAGCTTCCTAGACCTTTATTTCAGTTTCTTTATCTATGAAATGAAATTGTCTAACAAGGTGACTCTAATGTCCCTGGGGAGGGAAGCCGCATAGGCAAATAAATGGACTTCCCCTTCCCCCTCCCCCACCCCAGCATCAATCCCCCAAAGGCATTAGAATTGCAATGCAGCTCTGTCTGCACACAGTCACTCAGGTGGTTTCAACCTGAAGGAAAGCCCACTCTGATGGCAGCATTGTAATGGGTGTTTGACACTGAACCTCTGGGTCCAGCAGGCTTTCTGGGACTAGGGATGCTGGGTGCTAAAACAGAGAAGACCCAGAGAAGAAACAGGTCATAGTCCCTCCACATGTTAGGAGACAGGACATAACCCACGTGCTATAATCTCAGTACATAGCGCTGAGGAGCTTTGATGAAGGAGAATCATTTTCACAGGGGAGAAGCCATCTGAACTAAGTCCTGAGGAGGGGGCAGGATCACTCTGCCAACACACTGGAGCGAAGGGAGAGGGGACAAAGACGTCACACGAAGGGGACAGCTTATGTGGATGTCATCATTTTATAGGAGCCACAAGACTTAGGCCAGTGCACCTACGCCCACCAAACCCAATCAGATGGAGCAGCTCCTGGCCTCGGTTGCCTCTCCCAGGCAGCTGAGCCCCGAAGGAAGAAAACCACACAGCACAGAAACTGATGTTTCAGATTCAGGATCTCCAACCTCAGGCCCTCACTGACTGCTCGCAAATTATTTTTCGTTTCTTGGTTTTCTTTACCCCTTTCTCCACAACAGCTTTTTCAAACTTGTGCTGACCCTCCTCAGACCTCTCTCACCACCTCCTCACACAGCCTTAGCAGGTGACAATCTTCCTACCACTCATCTGCAGCCTCCCTGACCCCTCCCTTCCATCCTATCCCACCGGAAGCTATGACCCCACTTCTGACTCTCGGGTTCCTTTGTCCCTGCCCCTGGTTCCATTGCTTCCAGCATTTTCAGCACAATGGATGCTTCCCACCTTTCTTGGTGACTACAACATTCCTTCCCTTTTCTGAGTCCCCTTTGCTGGAAGTTACCTCTTCCCTGTTGCCTTTGCTGGCTCCCTTCCTTAACCCATTTCTCACATGTATCTTTTCCTGGGGCTTCTATCCTCCCCCCGCCCCCTGTCAAGTTACACCTCTCCCTACACCCTTTGCCTACATAAAGTCAGCAGCTTCCCTGGTGTCACCTGCCTACAGGCTGAAGATTTCTAAATGCAAACATCTAGATCTCACATCTGTCCTCTGAACATCCAATGGGACTACCTGACTCACACGTGGACATCTTACTTAATGAGGTGTCTTTTCTACATAAACCCGCATTTCTGAGAATCCACTCCCTCCTCCCCCATGGAAGGGATACATCCAGGTAACCTTACTTGTACCAGAGAACCTTGACACTTTCCTTAATCCTGTTCTACCTCTACCCCCAGGCACAATGATGAGAAGACCACTATCACTGATTATCAGCTGATTGAAGCAGATAAGACATGGACTTCTGGGGGTCTTTTCTGAAAACTGAGTTTGGAGACATAGTGACAGAAATCAGAAGGTGGGAAACACTTGTTCTTAGCATAGTTGCTGGCATGGCATGAGCACTCGGTAACTTCTGGCCATCACTGTTACATCTTCTTTTCCCTCTGAATGGAGCCATATGCCTTCTGCAGTTGTCTAAGCCAGAAGCTAGGGAGTGGTGTTTTTCATTGTTGCCCCCATCACTATGCATATCAATCAATCATAAAACAGCTTCCCAACTGGCCCATTGCCTCCAAGACGTGCCCCAGTCATTCTCCACATGTAGCCAGAGTTTTCCTGCTATAGTAGAAACCTCACTGAATCCTCCTCTTATAGTACAAATCCCCTGTGCTGGCACACAGTCCCTTTGGGACCCAGCCCTGATGCTTGCCCAGCTGCATTTCTTGCCATCCTTCTCTCCCTGGACCCTGCAACCACATATGCAATTTTCTAAGTTCTCTGCTCCCTTTCACCTCTGGATTTTTGTACATTCTCTTGTTTTGTTCTCCTGCTTAGAACATTCTTTCTCCACCCTGCTTTGACCATGTAATTCTTGACCATCCTTCCATTATGTCCTTAGCAGTCACTTCCTTGGGGAGCCTCTCCCCAGTGTTGCCAGTCATGGACCCACATGGCAGCCTTCCTTCACTCCATCACTTCACCCACCACATTCTATTAGGGTTCTCTCTGGATTGGTCTGACTCAACATAGACTGGAAGCCACCTTGAGAGAAATCCATCACTGTGTGTCATGGCCCTAGCATAAGATCTGGCACTTAAAGTTGCTGAATGAACTAATGCATTTGTTAGTGCCTTATAAGTATTTATCACTTTTACATGCACTAAAGACTCAAAGATTAAAAATAACATCCTTGCATAAAGAACTTGGGGTAGGGGCGCCTGGGTGGCTCAGTCGGTTAAGCGGCCGACTCCGGCTCAGGTCATGATCTCGCGGTCCGTGAGTTTGAGCCCCGCGTCGGGCTCTGTGCTGACAGCTCAGAGCCTGGAGCCTGTTCCAGATACTTTGTCTCCCTCTCTCTGACCCTCCCCCGTTCATGCTTTGTCTTTCTCTGTCTCAAAAATAAATAAACGTTAAAAAAAAAAAAAAGAACTTGGGGTAGATGAACAAGTAAGCAACTAAGTATGATGAAGTGTTATCAATACTATGAAAAGCTGTGACCTGGCAGGGTGGAGAACAGGCAGAAAAGAAGATGTGATCAATTGCACCATCTCCGGCGATGCTTGAGAGACTGTTTTCTTTCTTTAACTTCTCATTTTGAAATAATTTTGGACTCAGAAAAATGGCAAAAAGAGTACAGAGTTCCCTCCTACCCTTCACCCAGAGTTCCCAACTATTGGTAACAAATAACTACTGTCCAGGGGTGCCTGGGTGGCTCAGTCGAGAGTAAGCCTGACTCTTGATTTTGGCTCGGGTCATGATCTCGTGGTTCTCAAGTTTAAGCCAGGCATCAGGCTCTGCACTAACTGTGGAACCTGCTTGGGATTCTCTTTCTCCCTCTCTCTCTCTCTCTTTCCCTTTCTCAACATAAATAAATACAAGCTTAAAAAAAATAACTGTAGTCCAATGGTCAGAACCAGGAAATTTACACTGATACAACTCTATCATCTAATCACAGACCTATTCAACTTCACCGATTTGTTTCACTAATGTCTTTCTTTGGGTCCAGGATCCAATCCTAGATGCTACATTGCATGTTTGTGAATGTAGTCGCCATGTCTCTTTAATCTCCTTTAATCGATACAGTTCCTTAGTCTTTCTCTCTTTTTAGTTTCAGGACATTGACACTTTTGAAAAATATTGGCTAGAATGCCAATAGAATGCCCTTCCATTTGGTTTTGCCTGATGTTTCCTCATGATTAGCTTGAGGCTATATAGGGGTGCCTGGGTGGCTCAGTCAGCTAAACATCTGACTCTTGATCTCAGCTCAGGTCTTGATCTCAGGGTCTTGAGTGTGAGCCCTACATTGGGCTCTGCGCTGGGCATGGAACCTACTTCAAAAAAAATAAAAAGAAAAGATTGAGGTTACATATTTTTGGCAAGACTAACACAGATATGATACTGTATTCTTCTTAACGCATCACATCAGGAGCTGCATGACGTCCATATTTCTTATTACCGGTGATGTTAACTTTGACCTCTTGATTAAGGTGGTATCTGCTGGGTTTCTCCACTGTAAATTTATTGTTTTTCCTTCATAGTCAATAAATGTCTTGTGAGGAAATACTTTGAGACTAGGCATATATCCTGTTTTCTATCACATGTTCACCTTGTACTTTTAGTATCCATTGATGATTAATACCCACCACAATTCTGAATGTGATGTTGCCAAGTTGTGGTTTTCTACTTCTCTCATTCCTTCTACATTTACTAATTGGAATTCTACTGAGAAAGAGCTGTTATTTTTCTATTGATGCATATGTTTATTCAGTGATTTACTTATATCGGTATGGACCTGTGAACACTGAGTAATGAAATAAATAATAGATATAGATTATAACCAGTAGAATTGAATAGGATAAATGTTCATGAGTTCATACTGATATAAATAAATCATGAATAAATAAAAACATAAATTCATTCCTATTGTGAATTTCTCTGGGACACATTAAAACCCAATTTTAAATCTTCTTACTGAGTGAAGTTCAAAAAAATTAAAATCTAAAATCACATGAAGTCCCACATCTGAAGTTTTAAAGTTTAGATGAACTGAAGCCCCTCCCAGTTCCTGAGTCTGCACAGCTGAAGAAGGTTTGAGTTAGGGTTCCTTCAACAGCCACAGCCTCAGCCATCTTTAGAAGGAATGAGTGGGGTTCCTTCAGCACCTTAGAAATGATGGTGACCAAGGCTTTCATGAGCCTCATCTTAAAAGCATCCAAAGGGCTAACACGGTGAACTCAACAGATTAATGCTGTGCCAGCCATGCAACCCCCCAGCTCTTGAAACAGTTACCACAGGCAAAAGCATATCCCCTGGGTCCCCTGTGCATTGCTGCAGAGACCATGGAAGAAGCCCAGAGGATGTGAGGAAAACACAATATGGAGCAAGAACATCTTCCATTCTGCCAGGATGTCAATCAGGCAATGGTAGCCAGGAGTCTGGAGTCCACTTAAACTCAATAGGGTCAAATCTCCCCTGGAGAGGTTCCTCTTGCCACTCTGCAGGTGCCATATGGGGTGGGGGGCACCATGCAAACTGCTCTCTGAGATGATGGATTTGAGACTTCATTGCCTTCATGCTGAGTTCAGCAATGTGTGATCGTGGCAGCTCCAGTCACCAGGTCTTCTTCCCTGAGGTACCTTCCTTTCCTAGCTAGGATTGCCAAAACCTCTTAATGTCCATTTCTTTTTGGGCTCCAGCACCTCCTTGAGCATGACTGCCTCCACTCCCTGTTGTGGGCAGACATTTGGGGGAGCATCCCACCGAGGGTGTCCATTACCTTCTGCTGTGGAAGGGCAAGAGAATCCTGTCTCCTCAGGAAGATACTCCCTCATCCCCCATTTGGAACAAATGGGCCGAAATTACTTTGGACAAATCCCAAACTAAAGCTGTATTGATGATTCTACTCTGTAGGTACTTCTTAAGACACTCTTCATAGATTTTTAAAATGTGCTTAGCCCTTTAGATAGCAGGTCTTTCTGTCATACCCTTTTTCTGCTGTGGTGAGATACTGCCCTCGTGCAGTCTCCCTCTGGACTACCCCACACTTCTTTCAGGAAGGTTCAGCTCTGTATCAGTTTAACCTGCTTTTTAACTTGGCCACTTTATGTGGGGTTTGTTTGTTTTGTTTGTTTTGTTTGTTTTGTTTTTTATTTTTGAGACAGAGCATGAGCAGGGGAGGGGCAGAGAGAGAGGGAGACAGAATCTGAAGCAGGCTCCAGGCTCTGAGCTGTCAGCACAGAGCCAGACACAGGGCTTGAACTCACAGACTGTGAGATCTGAGCTGAAGTCGGACACTTAACCGACTGAGCCACCCCGGCACCCCGGCCACTTTATTTGAAACAAAACAAAACAACCCAGCCCTTTTTTTTGTTTTCCAATAACTGTTTTCTGAACATAATCCACCAACTTTTTTCTTACGGGATTTCCCACACTGATATGAACTTCTTAATTCTGGGTCTGTTAAAAGCAACCACTGTTTAGACAAACCTTGCACACCCTCACCTTACTGGGTTGGAAAATCCCACCCAAAGGTCTCCTCCCACCAATCCAGCCTTCACTCCAGCCTGGGTGGGTTCGGTCTGTCCTGCCCAGCTACACTTCAGAACATCTCACTTTTCCCAGGCTTTCCTTGAGAAACCAAATGCCACAAATTTTGTGGGTATTCCTTTAGGCTCAGGTGTTTCTTAGGTTACAATGTAGTTCATGGAATGATTTTTTTTTTTTTAGGACTTTAAATTGATATTTCTTCTTCATTATAAATCTGTCTGCATTTTGATAACCATTTTGGATATCTGTTCCATCCTTCAAAGAGCAGTTGCCAATCACTTTTTTAAAAAGTTTACTTATTTATTTTCAGAGAGAGACAGAGAGGGTGAGAGAGAATCCCAAGAAGGCTCCACACTGCCAGTGCAGAGCCCATTGTGGCACTAGAACCCACAATCTGAGAGACCTGAGCTGACAGACTGAACCACCCCAGGCGCCCCTGTTACCAATCATTTTTATAATGACTTTTGCTCTGTAGTTTTTCTCTCTGTAGATCTAAGACAGACACTTCTCAAATTTTCCTGGATCCTGGCTGCCCCTGCAAAAGTCATTCCAGTCTGCTTTTGGTAAAAAATTGCTTCTCTTCTTCCATTGGACTTCACTGGAATCCAAACGCTGTTTCTGTTATAGGCACATCTAAAATATGCCCATCGCTTCAATTTCTTCCTTAAGAACAAATCACCTTGAACTTTCAATAATATAGATCTGTTTCTCTACCACAAATTTGGAAGACTGTATTCTTTTCATGATAAAGGACCTCATTTCTTTTCTCTCTCTCTCTCTTAATAAAATCTACTATCCTTCTGTGGGGGAAGCCACAGTTTGGGTCCCTGACATTTAGAGCCACAAAGTATGTAAGAGTGACAAATCTGGAACCACTTCTAAATCACAGAATGGGGGTTTCCCTTGAACTTGTGGGCAAGTTACAGGAATTAAAACTTAGTTCCTCTGCAGTCCTCTATCTTGGTCCTGAAGCACATTCAAAGCAATATAAGAAATAGAACAGGACTGGGGAGTAGTTTATCTCCTTTTGCCTAAAGATACCTGCCACTAACACTTTAAAGTGCAAAATTCACTGCTAGTCTGCAAACTTTGTAGAACCTCAGTTTAAAGTCTTGGCATCTTGGCCTGAAGATCTTGTTGGGGAACATGATAAAATTGTCCTGCTCCCTAACACCTAAAACACCTCATGAAATGCTCTCTTTTCTCTTTAATCAAACCCTTTCTTCCTTCTTAATCCTCCTTAATGCCTCCTCTTTTTTTTAATGTTTATTTATTGTTGAGAGAGACAGAATGTGAGTGGTGGAGGGGCAGAAAGAGAGAGGGAGACACAGAATCTGAAGCAGGCTCCGGGCTCTGAGCTGTCAGCACAGAGCCTTATGCCGGGCTCGTACTCACAAACTTCGAGATCATGACCTGAGCCAAAGTTGGACACTTAACCGACTGAGCCACCCAGGTGCCCCCTTAATGCCTCCTCTTAATCAAGTCCTTGATGTTTCTAGTTCCTAAGCCCATCTGAAAGCCACCCACTTGCTAGCATCCAGCCTGCCTCTATGTTTGTGTAAAACATTCACTGAGGTAGGGTCCCCTGTGGCCCAGGCTTACAAAAGCCTAATGCCACCTGCCCAGGCCGTGCCTGTTAAAAGCCAATTGTGTTACAAAGCAATGAGAATGAGGGATATACAACTACGCGTGACAATATGGGTGATCTGATAAATGTAAGTTGAGTGAAAGAAGGTGGACACAGAGAAGCTCATACATATGATTGTATTTATATAAACCAACAAAGCAAACAGAAGCAATCTTCATGCTGTCAAAAGCCAGAATGGTATTTCATAGGCAGTCAGTGGTATAGCAGCGTTTCTGGGGTGCTGGTGATATTCTATTTCTTGATCCAGGAGATGCTTACATAAGAGTGTTCACTTTGTAAAAATTAATCACTCTTCACACCTGTGATATGTGTACTTCAATAAAAGGTTCATTTTTTTTAAGCCAAAAGCACAGCCATCAAAACCAGCTACATGACATCATGTAAGCACTACTAACAATTGCCAAGGTCAAAACCCTGACCATCCCAGTTGCAAAAGCCTAACACCTTGCCTCCTGGCCATGCCCAAACCCCCATCCACACATGTAAGGTCTTCCACAAAAAACTGTTGTTATCCATTTTTCATATTCTCTACTCCTTAATGAGATGTTAGGGTTTGGAGGAGTAGAGTGGGTTGAATTGTGTCCCCTAAAATGATCTGTCCAGGTCTTAACCCCAAACATTTATGAATATGATCATGTTTGGAAATGGGGTCTTTGTAGATGTAATTAAGTTAAAGATCCTGAAATTAGATCATCCTCAATTTGCCGTTGTCCCTAAACCCAGTGACTGGCATCCTTATGAGAAAAAGAAGAGAGAGGTTTGAGACAAAGACACAGAGGAAGAGCTACAGGGAAGAAGGCCATGTAAAGATGGAGGCAGAAGAATGTTGCCACAGACCAAAGAACACCAGAAGCCCCCAAAAGAAACTGGAGGAAGCAAGGAAAGATTCTCCCCTGAGAGCCTTCAGAGTGATTTTGGCTCTGCCAATGCTTTGAGTTCAGACTTGTGACCTCCAGAACTGTGAAGGAATATGTTTCTGTTGGGTTAAGCCAATCACCTGGTAGGAATTTGTTATGGTGGCCCTAGGAAGCTAACACAGGGGGCCAAATATATAACACTCCCTTTTTCCTGCCCTAGTTCTAAACTAAGAGATTAAATATTACACTCAAACAAATTGATATCAGAATTCTCCCTTGCCTGCTGATAAAGCCACTTTAGATGATATGATTTAAATCATGCCAAATTAGCCTGCTAATAACTGCCTGAGAATTGAACTTATTCCCCCACACTACAAACCTCCCTAACAGGGGCTAGAATCTGTCTTAAAATGCTTACTGTTTAACCAAGAACAGGTAAGATCACACTGATCCAAAAGATGTTCAACATTTGCATAGAGGTGCTAGGTGCTTCCTGGGGAAATGCAGCAAAGACACTATCAGCGAAAGACAAATATGGATGATCTCACTGTATGTGGAATCTGAAAAAGCCAAACTCATAGAAATAGAGTGAAAAGAAAAAAAAAAAAGAAATCGAGTAGAGTGGTTATTCCTGGGGACTGATGGGTGAGGGAAGTGGGGAGATGTTGGTCAAAGGATACAAATTTGGGGACACCTGGGTGACTTGGTTGAGCCTCCAACTCTTGATTTCATTTGGCTCAGGTCACGATCTCACAGTTCGTAAGATCGAGCCCCCGCATCAGGCTCTGCCCTGAGAGTGTAGAGCCTGCTTAGGATTCTCTCTCTTTTAAAATAAATAAACTTTAAAATTTTTTCTTTAATTTTAAAAAATTTTTTGTGTGTGTTTGTTTATTTTTGAGACAGAGAGAGTATGAGCAGGGGAGGGGCAGACAGAGAGGGAGACACAGAATCTGAAGCAGGCTCCAGGCTCTGAGCTGTCAGCACAGAGCCTGATGCGGGGCTTGAACTCACAAACCATGAGATCATGACCTAAGCCAAAGTCGGATGCTTAACTGACTGAGCCAGCCAGGCGCCCCTAAATTAATTTTTTTAAAAAGGATACAGATTTTCTAGTTACAAGATAATTTCTCAGAATCTAATATGCAGCATGGTTGTAATAGTTAATAACACTGTATTATATACTTGAAAGTTGTTAAGAGACTTAATCTTAAAAGTTCTCACCACAACACACAAATGATAATTCTGTGACATGATAGAAGCCTCAGCTAATGCTATAGTGGCAATTATTTTGCAACATATAAATGTATCAAATCAACACCATGTACACCTGAAACTTCCACAGTGTTACATGTCAATTATATATCTCAAGAAAGCTGGGGGTGGAGGAAGATGCCTTCCATCACTCTGCATAAGTCAGCTCTGGGGCCATACTTGCATACCCTTAATCAGGAAGAGCTGAGTACAAGAGTCCTCTCTTATCTGTGGGGGATATATTCCAAGACCCCCAGCAGATGCCTGAAACTTCGGACACTGCCGAGCCCCATAGACACTATGATTTTTCTCTAGACACACACACCTATAATAAAGTTTAATTTATAAGTCAGGCACTGTAAGAGATCCACAACAATAACTGATAATAAAGAACAATTATAACAATATACGGCAGTGAAAGTTCTATGAATGTGAGCTCTCTCTCAAAGTATCGTACTACACTGTACTTACTCATCCTTCTTCTTGTGATGATGTGAGATCAGACAATACTGATGCGGTGAGATGAAGTGAGGTGAATGACATAGGCACTGTGCCATGGCATTAGGCTACATCAGAAGAAGGACCCTCTGCTTTCCAGAGGACAGTTGACCCAAACTGCAGAAAGTGCAACTATGGACAAGGGGGACTACTGTAGTTAACAACACCTTCCTTGAAGGAAGATTAGAGGCTATTAGTTGTTATTTGAATGTGTCCCTTGGGCTTTTACCTACATAAATATCCACTAAGTGGCTTATCAGATATTCTCACCACATATACTGCTGTTGCTCACCTGACCTGCCCCAATCCTGCTCTGCTGTGGAAACCAGTGGAGAGATATTCTCTTTAAGATGATACAGTCTCAGGGCACCCGGGTGGCTCAGTCAATTGAGCTTCTGGCTCTTGGTTTTGGCTCAGGTTATGATCTCACAGTTTGTGAGTTTGAGCCCCGCACCAAGGTCTGTGCTGACAATGTGAAGCCTGCTTGGGATTCTCACTCTCTCTCTCTCTGTCTCCTTGTCTCTCTCTCTCTGCCTGTCCCCCATTCTCTTTCTCTGTCAAAATAAATAAATAAAAACATTTTTAAAAAAAGATGATACAGTCTCATGTCTCACTGTCAATCTATAAGAAGGACAAAGAACAGGCTGGATATAACTTCCTGTCTGGAAGGCTTACTATGACAATTCCCACTTCTAACATTACCAAAGTAATCAGCCCCCAAATCCAGATGTGACAAATAGCAAGTAAAGGTCCACTTTGACTAAGGCCCTCCTAGGGATCTATCACTACCCCCAGTTGGTGTTCTTGCTGCCATCATGATACCCCAACTCTTAGATAACTAACCCATCTTAGACAACACTCCATATTCCAAAATTGTTTTGCCCTCTTTTTAAAAAAATTTTTTTAATGTTTATTTATTTTTGAGACAGAGAGAGAGGAAGCATGAGCAGGGGAGGGGTGGAGAAAAGAGGGAGACACAGAATCTGAAGCAGGCTCCAGGCTCTGAGCTGTCAGCACAGAGCTGGACATGGGGCTCAAACCACGAACTGCAAAATCATAACCTGAGCCAAAGTCAGATGCTTAATCGACTAAGCCACCCAGGCGCCCCTCGTTTTCCCCTTGTTTGATTGCACCCCAGCTAATTATCTGGGCAATGCCTAGGTGACAGTTCATCCCCCCTGAGGTGCGTTGTTAATGACAACATGCATTATCTCTCTCAGGGATATGTGTATTTTGAAAGAAGGCAACTGATGAGAGTAAGACCTGAGGTCAAAGGGATAAAAGCGTAATGTAATTTTAGCCAGTGAGAGTGAACAGAAAGATCTTATAGTCCTCAAATAATGTCATGTGGGTAAGCACCAACTGCCTAAAACGGGGGCTGTTCGGCGCCCAGGTCGTTGTGAGATGTGAAGGTCACCATGAGAAGTTACACTTTCCACAGCAAGGACACATGATGGAAAGTAGGAGAGATAAGACATCACACTAGAAAGGCAGGCAGAGTCCTAGCACGCTGCAATGGGGAATTTGCACTTTATCCTATGGGGATGGGAGTAACCTGGTCAAACTGGCATTTTAGCCCAACTACTCTGCAACAGTGTGGAAAATGGGTGCAACAGAGCCAGCAAGCTCCACTGGAAAGTCCTGGTGTGGATGATGTGACAGATAGTGAGGCTTGGAACTAAAGCAAAGATGATGTAGACGGCAGTTTAAGAGTGCTGGGGGGAGGGGCTCCTGCGCAGCTCAGTCCGCTAAGTGTTCGACTCTTGGTTTCAACTCAGGTCATGATCTCAAGGTTTGTGAATTCGAGCCCCACCGGGGGCTCTGTTCTGACATCGCAGAGCATGCTTGGGATTCTGTGTCTCCCTCTCTCTCTGCCCCTCCCCTGCTCACTCTCTGTCTCTCAGAAATTAATAAACATTAAAAAAAAATAAAGAAAATATTAAAAGTAACATTGTCCAGTTTAAAAACAAGAATACTGGGGCACCTGGGTGGCTCAGTCTGTTGAACGACTGACTTCGGCTCAGGTCATGATCTCACAGCTCGTGAGTTCGAGCCCCACATGGGGCTCTGTGCTGACAGCTCAGAGCCTGGAGCCTGCTTCAGATTCTGTGTCTCCCTCTCTCTCTGCCCCTAACCCACTCGCATTCTGTCTTTGTCTCTCTCAAAAATAAATAAACATTAAAAAAATTTAAAAATAAACACAAGAATACTGTTTTTACAAAATAAGTAGCCCCAGGGACTAATGGAACAGGGCTAGAGAAGACTGGGGCACAGTGTTGCCTCCCACACAGTCCTCATAAAAAGGGACACGAGGCACAGAGAAGAAAGGGGCAGGGCAAGATCTCAGGACAAAAGCAGTGGTCCACGTGGAATTCACCATTCCAGTGATTTGGCCCTTTAGGGTACACGCAGGCTTTCCCAGAGCGTGTGAACATGGATAAGTTGAAAGGACTCAGTCTCCAGACCCTGGATCTCCTCATAGAAGCTTTGCTAAAACGGACCCGTTGAAGACTACAGTACCTGCCATCACTCAGTGTCTGAGTGTCTTCGCCCACCTGTCCTTCCTCCATTGCCCTTCACCCAGTCCACAAATAAGGGCACTGTGTCACCCTTGTGCAGGCACCCAAAAGGGGAGCAGTTTGAAAAATTGGGGTCGGTGAGGTCTTTGATCAAAGCACCAGCATGTCCCCTCTTTCTGTTTCATACATGTTTCGGTTAAGGACAAAACTTGCTCCTAATAATGGGATATTTTGGGCAATGATGGGATGTTCTCTCTCAATTCACACATTGTAGAATGGGACTGGAACGATAGTGATTTTCATTGAATGACCTCTTCCTTCCCACTGTTGCCAAAGGCTGCACATCTTCTGAGGGGCAATCCTGTGAGAGCAAGGCCCAGAGACCCTCAGTAAGGTGTGTGAACGGTGCTGCCTTCCTCTTTCAACCATGTGACACATTTATGGCAGATCTACTTGTCATTTCTCCCCACCCCCCTTTAGAATTCAGAAGGGACAACGGTGTTAAAAAGCGTTCCTAAAATGGAGAAATGACAGCAAGCTCTTTCCAACAGAAAACTGTCTGATTTGGCTGATTGGCAATTCATTAAAATTTTTTCACAAATTGAATGAGATAAATCTGAGCTACCAAGGTTCTGATGAAAATAGATTTAAAGCACATGACAAAAACGAAAGCATTTTTAATTCAACGATGTATTGGGAAGGGTATATTGAAATTAACAAATATCTCTCTTTCCTGAAGCTGTTTGAGTTGATCTGGTTGAACAGCTGCCTTTAAGTGAAAAGGTAACAGGTATGACTTAGGGTCACTTAACATGTCTGGCTAAAGCCTTTGTATCTGAAGTCCCAGAAATCGAAAGCATTGACTCTAGTATGTGAATAACAAATCCACTCATAAGTCAAATGGTTTTTATTTCTTTGTTTTCAACATATTGGTGGAGGACATAATTTATCAGTTGATAAATCATCAACTGACAGAACATAGTTTTGATGACACATCACGATGTGATGTTTTGTCAAATAACTTGGAACTCATTTAAAGAATTGAGTGACTCTACCATAATAAAACTTCTTCCCTTGTCATCTATTTTTTACGTGAACAAAATGTCCAAAAAAGTGAAAAATCCCAATGGAATGGATGTTGAGTCACATAAGTAATATTCATCCGCGGAAACATGGCCTAATGGAGAATAAAAATTTCCAATTAATTTCCAATAAAAGTTTACCCTTTATTTAATCATTATAAAACTAGGTATATTGTGTAAAGTCATAGGGAAAATTTCATTTCAACCTATACACATACTTCTGCGGCAGAGAAGCATAACAGGATGATCAATAAAACATTTTCTGCCATAAAAATAATCACACACAGATACAATTCTGCGGGGTTCAAGGACAAAAGAGAATAGCATAAACCTTTCGACCTTTAAGAGCTTATAAATGTATTTTTTAAACGAATGATGATCCGGGTCAGGTGGCTAGAGTCTATTTGATGCGTTTTAAAGTGACGCAACCAGGTATATTTTTAAATGTCCATGGAATGTCAACAGGGTAAGAGTTACAATGCTTACAACTAAGTAAAGTCATGATGAGAAATTCTAGATGCTTAAAATGGTCCTGTTCAAACTTAGGTTCGAAATGATCTCAGGAGGATGCAAAGGCCGTGCTTCTCCCTCGGGGCAACGCCTGCCTAAGGCTGTGTCGGGTGCGTCCCAGTTGGGCGACTCCTTGCTCAGTCCCATGGCGGTCCCCTGTCCCCGGTTGTGAGGCCGAACCGCGCCCCGCCCCCCACCCCCACCCCCGGCCTCCCTCCCGCCTCCCTCGGTGGCCCCCTCCTTCCCTGGCTTTCACACCCTTTGCAGGAGAACGTTTTGCTCTGCGACGTCCCAGCCATCTAATTTGTCACCACTTCCCGGGCCGGCTAACAGACTGCAGGGACGGCGCTGGAGGCCGCGCCCCCCGCCCCCCAGCCCGGCCCCCCGCGCACCACCCCCCCCCCAGCCCGGCCCCCCGCGCGCCCTCCCCCGGCGCCGGGGCCAGCTGAAGGCGGCCGGCCCCCCTCTCTCTTATGTAATCCGGCCCCGCCAAGCCAAGCCCGCCTCCCCGCGCCGCGTGCATTTCCGTCCGCTCTCGCCTTTCATCCGCCGAGGGGCCGGGAGGGAGAGGATGTGACCTCATCCGCGTGGCATCTGAGCCCAGGGGTGCCCCTGTGCTCCCACCCAGGCCCCCGTCCGCGTGCAGGAGGGGCGCGCACACCCCGGGGGCTCGGCTTCGAGGGAGGGGACGCCGCGGTTGTGAGCCGGGGAGGGGGACTGGGGGGGGCAACAGGAACGGAAATGGACTTGGCTAGACGTTCACTTTCTGTTGAACGTTCCCCAGACTGGGATCCCGTGCACAGAGCTGTGCACACAGCACACTCTCACACCCGCACAGCTCCCCACCCCCCGCCACACACACACCCCTAACTCCCGCGGGCCCCGACACAACCGGGAGCCTGAATTAAGGCCAAAGCCCTTTTCTCCTCCACCTTCCCCTCACCGCACTATCCGGACGAGGACGAAGGACGGAAGCCTTGGGCATCCCAGAGTCGCCTGGCAGGATGCGATCCCCAGGGCTGGGAGCCCCATCTTCAGAGCCCCGGGTCTATTCCGAGGCTGGCAGCGTAGCAACATGTTGCTGGGCCTCTCTTTTTTCTCCCGCCGCAGAAGATAGCATGCTGTCCTCTTGAAATGATACCTGAAATTTCTATATATGTTGGAGCTAAATTCCTTTGGGGTCTTCAGGAGTAAATGGATGAAGGAGCAAGGCTTCCAAGGAGCAGGGGTGGGGGAATGGCCCTTTCCCTGACCTGACCAAAGCGTTCCCCACCCGGAAGCACTGAGCCAGGTAGGTGCCTTCAAGCAGGGAGCTGGCTGCTAAGCATGGTTTGCAAGGGTGGCTGGAGGCGCTGCTCCCTCCCTGCAGCTCCTCAGAGCGCTGCCCAAGGTGGGCTCCCATCTGGGCCACTGAGAGAAGGCCCCTGCCTTGTGGGATGCTGCCCCCACCCCAGCAAGTTTGCAGAGACAGCTTTATTCCTGGGTATGCTTCCTGCAAGTTAATCACCCAACCACAGTGAATAGAAAATAATAGAATATAATGACTATAGCCACAGTTGCTGATCCCTATCTCAAATGCTCTCCACCCACGTCTCCTCTCTGCACACACACATGCCCACTACCCTGGCCGCCATTCACTCAGCAGAGTCTTTACAGTTCAGGTCTTTATCAAGGAGGTCGCTTCCAACGAGGCTATCTAGAGCTGCCCCCCTTCGCCCCCCAGTGTCTCCTAGAGGGTCGTCTTTATTTCCTTCCAAAAAGTTGTCATTTTTGATTTGATCTCATGGGTGTATTTGTTTACTTATTTATGATCTGATCAGTACCATCACCTCCCCCACTCAGTCCCCAAGAATGTGAGCTCCGTAAATGAAGGGACACTGGTGGCCTCACTTACCATTTATACAGCCCTAGAATGGGCCTGCACCTGGTAGGTATGGATTTGTTGAATAAGCAAGGGAGGGGAGAAATGCTAAGTGTTGGTGATGACTAGTGCCCCTGAATCCTTCTATGTTAAAACATTTCACAATAAACTATTATTTATAATGGATAAACATATACATCATATATAATATATATAATTATATATACATATAACATATAAATATACAACATATAATTACCAGTGCCTGCCTTCTGCACCAGACTGTGAGCTACCCAAGGGTGTTAACATTGTCCAAACCCTCTCTAGAACTCAGCAGCTAGCCTAGTACCTGACAGAAAGTAAGGATTCAAGAGTTTATTGACCTGTCCATTTGCTGCGTGATGACAAAAAGAACATTGTGTTTTACACAGAGGGAAAGTGATCAATCTTACCTGTATAAAGCTCTTGAAAGACTACTAAGTTCTTCCGTGTCTATTTCACTCCCTCAGTTTAAAAAGTAAGCATGGAATAGCACTGCTCCACTTTACAGATGAGCAAACTAAGTCTGCAAAAGGTTGAGTGATTTTTTCCAGGGCAAGCTTTGGTAACAAAGGAGCCCAGGAATCACCAGCAATCCTTGTGGAATTGCCTACTTCTTTCAGTCCTATCAGATTTACTTAACGTATTGGGAAACTCTGTTACCGTAATTCCTTTTAACCTATAAAATTAGGGTGGACTCAGGCTAGGTCCTTCCCGCTGTCCTTCTAAGCTTTCCATTGTGGTGGGTTTGCCTCTCCAACAAGATGCACCACATACGTCCTTTCCTCTTACTGACTTTTCCTGATTCCTTGAGCAGAAACCAGCACTTCAGCAAGTGTATTTCTATTGTACCTGCACGCGCACATTTACCAGAGCTCTTAACTCTTTCCCTCCAGTTATTTGCCTTTGTGCATGTTAACTTGGTACCCAGCCTTGACATCTTGCCGGCAGCAGGGAATGGAAGAGCTCTGCCCCATCGAAAGGGACAGCCAGTATTCAGCTCCAACATATTGTGGCCATGCAAGAATGGTGGGAGGAGGGGTGTTAATGTATATTCCAATTTTTCAAAAGAATTTGGAAACCTGGACTTTTATGAGAAATTCTCTGAGTTTAAATGTTGGCTCAACTTAAAAAAAATACTGTGTGTGCCAAATAAAACACACCTGTGGGTTTTAATGGGCCAATGGGTAGCAAGTCTGGGAGCATTGGGTTAAAACGCACATAAAGTGTGAGGCTGGACGTGGCTAGCAATGAGCAAAAGTAGAGGCTGGAGCATGAGAAGAGTTCCAAGGCCAGCTAAGAAGACCAAATGGCAATGAAAGACCATTGAAGGGCTTTTATATATGATCAGGTTTCTAATCTTAGGAGGACCACTCTGGCTGCAATATGGAGAATCAATGGAAAGGAATCAGCAGTGTTAGGAAGAAGACCAGTTCAAAAAAATGGTCATGATAACAAGGGTGAGAAACATGGGCTTGGTCGCAGGTCGTGGTACTGGACAAGGATAGAAACAGAAGCATTTGGAAGATATTCTGGATCTAGAATCACAGGATTTTCTACCTGATTGGCTGTGAAGGGTAAGGAAAAAAGAACAGGCAAGAGTGATGTCTAGGTTTCTGGCATAGACAACCGACTGGGTGTTAGTGTCATTTAGCAAGAAACAAAACACAAAAGGAGGAGCAGGTTGGGGAGAAACGTGAGCTCCATTTTGACTATGTTGAATTTAAGTTTCCAGAGATAGCTCCAAATGAAAACTTTAGTGGACAGTTGGATTTCAATGAAAGAAATGTGTGTTAAAAGTATAGATTTTGGAGTTACTGACAGGTCATTATAATGTTTATTTGTTTGTGAAAGAGACAAAGACAGACAGAGTGTGAGTGGGGGAGCGGCAGAGATAGGGAGACAGAGTCTGAAGTAGGCTCCAGACTCTGAGCTGTCAGCACAGAGCCCAGCATGGGGCTAGAACCCACGAACCATGAGATCATGACCTGAGCTGAAGTTGGATGCTTAACCACTAAGCCACCCAGGTGCCCCTCTGGCAGGTCATTATAAAGCTGCAAGGGAGAGTGTGCCAAGTGAGGGCAGAAAAGGCTCAGGACAGAGCCTGTTTTGTGAGAGAGTTTGAGGAATTGCACATAGGTCAAAGAACAGGCAGAAAAGAAGGAGAAAACCAGTTGAGTTTTGGAGTGTGGGCTCATGGAATCCAGGGTGAGAAGAGTTTCCAGGAGCAAGTGGGTGGCTGTGTCAGATGTTGCAGAGATGTCAAATAAGAGTACTGGAAAGCCTCCATTGAATTAATGACATGGGGGTCCAACATGATCTTGGGGACCAGAGTTTCACTGAAATGATTGGGATGAAACCCAACTTGTAGGGCACTCAGGAGTAAATAAGGCATGAGACAAAGAGTACAATGGTTTTAGATATCTCTTTCAAAGACATTGGCTGTGAAGGGACAGAGAAAGAGAAGACGAGAGGAGGGTGTGGGATCAAAGGAAAGTTTCTGTATGGAAAAGGGAGTTGAATATTTATGAGAAGTCTTTAGAGGAGGAGAAAAAAATTGAAGAAACAAGAGACAAGAAAAATCATCAGTAGCCCCAAGGTGGCCAGGAAGGCAGGAAAGATAGACTCCCAAGCAAATGGGGAGAGGTCACTATAGACCTGAGATGGAAGAGGGAGGGAGGAAGAGGCTTGGTGTCCATAGTGAGTTCCATTGGAAGGCTTCTCCTTTTTCCCTTTCAAGTCATAGTTAGTATCATCAGAAGACAGTAAGGTGGAAGTGGAGGCATCCTGAAAGTCAAGGGAAAGTGAATAATCTTTGCAGACATCTGGGGAGAAAGAGAAAGACTTGCACTAGTTCCCACACTTGGTATGTTTGGGGTTTTCTGGGTGTTCTGGTAATTCCACTTCTCTCATGCAAAGGGAGATCGGATTTCTCACTAATGGTCCACAGCATTTGTAGTCCTCCCCATACCCACAGAAAATGCTCTGGACTGGGGTCGGGAGGCCTGAGGAGAATCCCAGCCCCACCACTCACTAACCTGAACTTGAGGTAAAGACACCAGGGCAGGAAAGGAAAGGTCTGTGCCTGAGCACACTGTTCCCAACTTACAACCACACCATCTTCAGCACTAATGCCTCATCCTGAGTCTTCAGCCCCTATCTCTTCTCCTTAGCCCCAATCTTCCAACATTTTGCCCAGAACTTTAGTGTTCAGGCACCAGGTTTTGACCACTCCCACATAGCCAGTATAAGTACTTCCCTATTTCCACATACAAATCTTTTATTTCCAAGATGTGTCTCCTTTCAGCTAATTCACCGCCCCCCCCCCCCTTGACAATTTTAGAAAGAGAATAAGGAGACAATCCTCTGGCCTCCTCCTTTGAAACCCAGTCAGGCAGCAAGATCTAGGGGACAGCACAAGAGTCAGGTAACATGGGGACCAAGGCCCAAGGCCCCATGCTAAGTGGTCCCAGAGATTCTTTTCTCTGATCTTTCACATTTGAGTTCAGACTGATGTTTTGTTCTTCAGAAGGTTGGTGGAAATCTGCTGGGAAGGTCACATCTTTCTCTGGCCTTCAAAAGAACAATACCTCAAAGATTCTAGGTAACCTGCAACTTGCTGCCTTACAGGAAAGAGGTCTTGGCTGCTCTATCTCTCACCAAAAAGTGAAAACTCTTCCCCCACCCCCACCCATCCTCTATCTGTACAGAGAAGTTTCTTTATGGCCCTTACCCTGAGTTTAAAGATTGGTCTCACACCTCAGCCTTCTATTCTATTTGCCCATGGTCCCTTTGCATTTTGTTTGGGTCTACCAACAACAATAATACTACCATGTAACAAAATGGAGAAGCCTGTATTTTCCAGAGCTTCTCTTAGGAAGGAAACGTATTTTTGACAGGTGCTTGGGCCTGACCATGGGTAGAACTGCTATTGTCCATTGCTCAGAGCAGATGAAGAAAAAGAAGGAAAGAAGAGATGAAGTTTTCCCTAGCCCCAAATCCTCATTAAAAATACCTCACTCAAAAAATATTTGGGTCTGACCGGATATTTCTGTGGAAAATACTGAAGGGGCAGAGACACTAGATTGCTAAAGCAGAGAAATATGACCAATATCAAGATTCTAAGGGAAGTCATTAGTCATCTATTGCATAATAAATTACCCCCAAAACATAGTGGTTTAAAACAGCACATTTTTTATAATTTTTCATTTTCTGGGAGGCAGGATCCAGGCATGGCTCAGCCAAGTCCTCTGTCTCAGGGTCTCTTACAATCAAGCTGTGATCATAGTGTCATCCAAAGCTGGGGTGTCATCTGCGAGCTCCCCTGGAAAAAGATCCTCCTCTACACTCACACAATTGTTACCGATCGTCAACCCCTCTCTGGTTATGAGCTAGAGGCTGTGCTCAGCTCCTTGCCACATGAGCCTCTCCAACATGGTAACTTGATACACACACGAACCATGAAGGCAATGGAGTCTAACAGCAAGACCGAGGTCACAGTCTTTTGTAACCTAACCAGAGAAGTGACATCCCTTCAATTTTGCCATACTCTTATCAGTTAAAGGCAAATTACTTGGGCCAGCTCAGGCTCAGGGGAGGGAGTTATACAAGGGCACGGACATCAAGAGGCAGGGATCACTGAGGCCACCTTAGAGGTCTGCCTACCACAAATAGACTCTGGACTTTCATAGCACTGTGGAATAGGGGTTCGTGCCAGGTTTAATCATATCTTAGAGAGGCAGAGTGGCCCTGGCTGACATTTGGCTTTTAGAGAGACACAACTAATTGACACAATTATGTGCCAGTCACTACACTAAGCTATATACATGCATTTCTTTTTGAATGTGCAAAATAATGTTAAAATTAAGCGTTTCCACTATCCAGATTTAAGAAACTAAGCCAGGTTAAGCAATTTGTGTGGGGTCACATAGCCAGTAAGTGGCAGCACCAGGATACAAACACAGGCTTGTTTGCTTCAGATTGATGCCCTAAAAACTATATTTGTGCCTCCCCCACTCAGCCAGATCTACATTTTAGACTCTGTTACCTCTGGATACCAAAATCAGGATCTATGAAGATTGAGTTTGGCTTTAACAACCAACAACCGGGGTTTAAATACAAAAGGCTTAAATAAAAGTTCTTAGGACAGGCAGTCAGTCCTGGGATATGGTAGTGGCCCCCCAATTTCATCCAAGCCCCAAGCTCATTCCATCTTTGAGTTCTACCAACTTCCATGTTGGTGAGTGACTGCTGCCCCTCTGGGGTCTCACCCATATTCCAAGAAGGAAAAAACAGGGCCAAAGTCTCCTTTCCTTTTGTGATTTTGTCTCTTTATCCAGAAAAGAAATCCTCTCCAAGCAGATTTGCACTTACAGCTCTTTGATTGGAAATGGTGTTATCTGGGGCACCTAGGTGGGTCAGTTGGTTAAGTGTCCGACTTTCTGCTCAGGTCCAGATCTCACAGTTCATGAGTTCGAGCCCCACTGGCAGTGCAGAGCCTGCTTGGGATTCTCTCTCTCTTCCTTTCTCCCTGCCCCTCCTCCACTTGTGCGTGTCATGCTCGCTCTCTCAAAATATATGAATAAACTATAAAAAAGAAATAGTGCTATCCTGCTGTTAACTAGTTGCAAGGGGTTAAAGTATAGCTAGAATTTTAGCTTTCCATCTTCTATTAAAGAAGGGGAAAGAAAACATGATGACAAACAAGTTGGAGCTACCCAGTTCATACATGTTCCCAGCTTCACATGTACATTAAAACCTTGGTTTGAAAGCTTGGAACATGCTGGAAACATGCTTGTAATCCAAAGCACTCGTATATCAAAGTGAATTTCAAGAACCATTGTTTCAGTTGTGATCATGTGACATTCAGCATCACGTACTACTTGTATGGCAAGATATTGCTCATTTATCAAGTTAAAATTTACTAGAAATGTTTGCTCGTCTTGCAGAACACTCGCAGAACAAGTTACTCTACTCGCAATCCAAGGTTTTACAGTATTCTATTCATTCCAGACCTCCCTGTCCTCATATTAAGGATGAAGAAATAAGGGTAAACTTCTTATCTCTCCCCTTTTTTCCATCTCAAGATTTTCATTACTTATATTATTATTCCTACATTGCCAAATTGGAAGTGTTTATACTTACTCTTTTCTGAAATAGTAATTTGTACACATTTTGAACTGGTTTTATTTCTTTCTTTCAAGATTTTATTTTTAAGTAATCTCTAAACATGGGCCTTCCAACATGGGGTTCAAACTCACGACCCCGAGATTACGAGTCACATGCTCTTCTGACTGAGCCAGCCAGGCACGCCTAAACTGTCACTGTATATTTAAATCCTTTTAATGTGGGTTTTCCATTTATCTTTTTGTCACCAGATGTTAGGTTAAACTACATGAAATTGCCAATATTTGACCCGTTTTACCTAGAAAAATGCAAATTTAATATGCTCAATCTAGTAAATAGTCAAGAGGATTTTTTTTCTTTAATGTTTATTTATTTTTCAGAGACAGGGTACAAGTAGGGGAGACACAGAGAGAGAGGGAGACCCAGAATCTAAAGCAGGCTCCAGGCTCTGAGCTGTCAGCACAGAGACCAATGCAGGGCTTGATCTCACTGACTGAGCCACCCAGGCACCCCGGTCAAGAGGATTTTTAAAATATCTGTCACTGCCTTCAGATAAAGTGAAAGATTTTGTGCATAAGATTCTTGTGTGACACTTTTTCCTTGAGGGTTTGTAGATCTTCTTTTGCTTTCTTTCTTTCTTTCTTTCTTTCTTTCTTTCTTTCTTTCTTTCTGTATTTTTGAAAGACAGAGAGAGCTTGCCCACAAGTGGGGGAGAGGCAGCAGGAAGGGGAGAGGGAGAGAGAGAATCTAAATGAGGCTCCATGCTCAGCACAGAGCCTGAGGCAGGACTCGATCTCATGATACTGGGATCTTGACCTGAGCCGAAATCAAGACTCGACATTTAACTGAATGAGCCACCCAGGTGCCCCTGCTTTTTTCCAATATTAGAATGTTACTGTAGAAATATCAAGCCAGCCTGATAGTATTTTCTTCATAAATGACGAGAATTCTTGCTTAGGTGCCCATAGGATTGTTTATTACTTTTATCTTTTTTACTTAAAAAATTCTTAATCCTAGAATTCCATGAACTTTATTGAAATACATGACAGTTTTGACAGTTTATTATTAAAGATTTTCCTGGAACACAGTTACAATCAACACATACATATCTTTTAAGAAGTGTTTTCATCTATCATCTATTTACTATTTTCTCTTTCATTTCCAATATTCTTTTCCTTACAGAAACTCATTGTTCATTTCTTGGATTGTCCTTATCTTCCTTGTCTGTCATTTTCTCTCATATCCTTAAAATATTTCTTTTCTTTTTTATATTTTAATTAATTTTTAATGTTCATTTTACATGTCACTGACAGTTTTCAGCACTATTTTTTGTTCCTTCTATAATTCTTCTATGATAAAATTAACATATAGACCATATAGGATGTGTAGTGTGCCAAGGCTCTTGGAACAAGAAGAGAACAAAAATATAAACCTCCCCAGGCTTTTGTAAGTATAAATATTAAAATTTCTGGAGTAATCATCTGGAATACAAACATAGTATAAAACTTCCAGACCAGTTGAGGAGGAAATGGAAAAATATGTATATCAATGCAAAAGAAAGTAAAGACAAGTAAACACAGAACAGGCAGGAAAAGTAGAAAATATTTTTAAAATGGTAGAGAAAAAAATATTAAGATATATTCATATTTACAATACTGTAAGTGACAAAATTGATTGTTATAGTGAGCAAAAATTGAACAAAAAGTCCAGGAATATGCTTCTTACTAGATACAAACCAAAAGCATAAAAATGAAAGATTAAAAGCAAAGGGATGGGAATAAAATTGAATAACAAAAAAGTTGATAAATCAAAAATAAAGTAGAGATGAGGAACAAAAAAACAAATGTGACAAACCAAAATAAATAGCAAGATAGTAGAATTAAATCATATCAGTGGTTATATTAAGTATAAGTGGACTGAAAAACACCAATTAAAATACAGAGATTTTCAAATAGATTAAAAAAAACCATAACCCCACTATGTGCTATGTGCTGTTTACAGGAGACATACTTTAAATATATGAACACAGGTTGAAAATAAACACATTTATATATGAAAAAATATATAATTTTTTATATATACCCATATATATTTGGCTGGGTTTGATTAACATCAGAGGAAACTAAACTTTATGACAAAAATTATTTCCAGAGTTAAAGAAAGGCATTTAAGAATTATAAAAAAGTGCTCTGTCTCTCTCTGTCTCAAAAATAAATAAACGTTAAAAAAAAAAATCGAAAAAAAAAAAAGGGGGGGCGCCTGAGTGGCTCAGTCGGTTGAGCGTCCGACTTCAGCCCAGGTCATGATCTCACGTCCGTGAGTTCAAGCCCCGCGTCAGGCTCTGTGCTGACAGCTCGGAGCCTGGAGCCTGTTTCAGATTCTGTGTCTCCTTCTCTCTCTCTGACCCTCCTGCATTCATGCTCTGTCTCTCTCTGTCTCAAAAATAAATAAACGTTAAAAAAAAATTTTTTTTAATAAAAAAGAATTATAAAAAAGTCAATTCATCATAAAGGCATAGCAATCGAAAACTCATATGCATTTAATAATAGAACCCCAAAATAAGTAGAGCAAAAATGGACAGAGCTAAAGGGGCTGGGGCTGGGGAATAATTGATAGAATAGACAGACTGAAAAACAGTAAATCTATAAAAGAGGTGAACAACAGTTTTATTCAACTTGACCCAATTGATATATCTAAAGAACATTACATTCAACAACTTCAGAATATTCATTCTTCCAAATACACATTGAATATTCACTAACCCGGACTATATGCTGAGCTATAAAATAAATATTAATAAAATCCAAAGAACTGAAATCATACAAGAATGATCTCAGGCCACAATAGGAATAAGCTAAAAATTAACAACAAAAACTAATAGAAAATAATAGAAAAAATTATGGAAAATCTTCAAATGTTTGAAAATTAAGCATTATATTTTTAAATAATTTATGAGCCAAAGAAGAAGTCAGAATTAAAATTAGAAAACATTTCAATTTGAATAATAATGTAAATTTAACATAGAAATTTGGGATGCCACTAAACCAGCAATTTATAAAGCTTTAGAAATTTAGAATTTAGTTAGAAACTTATAACTTTAAATGCATCCATTTAGGAACTAGAAAATAAATGCAAATCAAAGGAAATGGAAAGATGGAAATAATATAGATAAGAACATAAATTAAAGAATGAGAAAACAGATATATGAAGATCTAAAACAAAGATGAGTAAGATTGATAAAGCCACAACAAGACTGATTGAGAAGAAAAAAAACACAAATTACCAGTATCAGGAATGAAAAGGAGATATTATTTCAAACTACAAATATTAAAGAAAAATAGAAGGATATTATGCTGATAACTTTATGCCAATAAGTTTGACAACTTAGATGAGTGGATAAAGTTTTTTGAGAAACACCACTCACTGTGAAACAGATACAAGAAGAAATATAAAATGTGAATAGCTCTAGATCTGTTAAGGTATTTGTAAAGAGAAATCTTGTAAAGAGACAACTCTAGATGCTGATAATTTTATAGTGAATTTTGCCAAATGTATAAAAAATAATATTAATCATGGGGCGCCTGGGTGGCTCAGTTGGTTAAGCGGCTGACTTCGGCTCAGGTCATGATCTCGCGGTCCGTGAGTTCGAGCCCTGCGTCGGGCTCTGTGCTGACAGCTCAGAGCCTGGAGCCTGTTTCAGATTCTGTGTCTCCCTCTCTCTGACCCTCCCCCATTCATGCTCTGTCTCTCTCTGTCTCAAAAATAAATAAACGTTAAAAAAAGTTAAAAAAAATAATAATAATGTTAATCTTATTCAAATTTGTTCAGTAAAAAGGGAATGCTTCTCAACTAATTTTATGAAGCCAAAAATAACACTGATAATAAAACCAGACAAGGACATTACAAAAAAAGAAAATACAAACCAATATCCCTTACAAACATAGTTACACATATTAAAAAGCCCTTGGGGTACCTGGGTGGCTCAGTCAGTTAAGCATCTGACTCAGTTTCAGCTCGGGTCATGATCTCACAGTTTCCTGAGTTCAAGCCTCACATCGGGTTCTGTGCTGGCAGCACGGAGCCTGCTTGGGATCCTCTCTCACTCTCTCTCTCTCTTTCTGTCTGCCCCTCCCCTGCTCACACTGTCTCTCTCTCAAAAATAAATAAAGAAACTTTAAAAAAAAGTTTAAAAAGTTCTCATAAATGTATTAGCAAATCAAATTCAGCAAGATGTGAAAAGAACATTATATCATGACTGAGTGGGATTTATCCCAGGATGGCAAGATTAGATTAACATTTGAAAAACAACATATATCACATTAACAGAATAAAGGAAGAAACAATATAATCACCTTGACAGAATAAAAATACAAAACATTCAGTAAATTCAGTATCTGCCCATAATCTCAGAAAATTGAGAGTAAGAAGGAACTTCTTCAATGATAAAATATTTTCTTAAAACCTATAGTAACATGAAACTTAATAGTCAAATACTGAATAGTTTCCTCTAAGAGCAGGCTAGGATGTCCACTCTCACCACTTCTGTTTAACATTATACTGGAGGTCATAGTCAGCACAATAAGGCAAGAAAGAGAAAAAAAATGCATAAGTATTAGGAAAAAAAGTAGAATTTTATCTATGAAACCACACATAGAAAAAAATCTAAGCAAATCTAAAACCCAACTGCTTTAACTAGTAAGTGAATTTAGCAAGGTCACTGATTAATATACATAAATCAATTATATTTATATGTATTTTTATATACTATATTTATATATAGTTATATAATTATATATTTTTCTATACTATTTTCTATACTAACAGTGAACAGTTGGAAAACAAAAATAAAAAGTAAAATCATTTACCATAATGATTAAAAAAATCAAATTCTTGGAAACAAATATAACAATATATGCGAGAAATTTATAATGATAATTTTTTAAATATTTCTGAGGAAAAAATATAAGAAGACCTAAATAAATGTAATGCCATGTTCATCAATGGGGATGCTCACTATTATGAAGATGTTAGTTTGTCCCAAATTGATTTATAGATCTCTAGTTTCAATGAAATCTCAGTCAAAACCCCAGCAGCCTTTTTGAAAAAGTTGACATGCTTATTCTAAAATTTTGAAGAAGAAAGGAAAATTGGAGAACTTACACTGTCATATTTTAGGACAACATAAAGTTATAGAAATTAACGCAGCATGGTATTGTCATAACAAATAGTGGAATAGAGTAGAGAAGTCTAGAAGTGAAACCACATAAATACAATTGCTTGATTTTTGAAAAAGGTGCCAATATGATTCAATGGAGGGAAAACAAACTTTTCAATATGTGGTGCTAGAACAACTGGGTATTCATATAGGAAAAAAATTAAGCATGACCCCAATTTCATTGCATACACAAAAGTTAATTGAAGATGAATCATACAGCCATGCATGATAACTAAAACTATAAAGTTTCTAGGAGATTGCATAGGAAAACATCTTCATGAACTGAGAGTGGGAAAATATTTTTAAACAGGATGCAAAAATACTAACTATAAAATGTTTTAAATGATCGATTGGATTCATCAAAATTCAAAATTTGTGCTCATCAAAAGACATCTAAAAAGTGAAAAGGCAAGTCACAGATTGGGAGAAATTATCCACAATATATATATATATTTGAGAAAGGACAAATATTCAAGTTATATTAAAAACTCCTATAAAGGAATAGGGAAAAGACAAAAAGAAAATTTTTTATTTTTTATTTTTTTTAAGTTTATTTATTCTGAGAAAGAGAGAGAGAGAGAGTGGGGGGGAGGGACAGAGAGAAAGGGAGAGAGAGAATCCCAAGCAAGGTCCCTGTTGTCTGTGCAGAGCCCAGCTCGGGGCTCAGTCTCACCAACTGTTGAGACCATGACCTAAACTGAAATCAAGAGTCGGATGCTTAATCGACTGAGCCACCCAGGTACATCCCATAATAAATGTTTTTGAAATGGACAAGAGGCTTGAACAGAAACCTCAGGAAAGATGATATCCAAATGGCCAGTAAGCATTTGAAAAGAAGTTCATATGCCATAAGGAAACTCATTATCTTCTTAAAGTTAAAATCATCTATTCATCAAAAGGCACTATCAAAAACTACATTTAAATAATAAGACCTAAAAAGATTATTATCCAAAATACAAAAACTCCCAGGGCTCAGTCTGTTAAGTGTCCAACTTCAGCTCAGGTCAAGATCTCACGGTTCATGGCTCTGAGCCCCACGTTGGGCTCTGTGCTGACAGCTGGATTCTGGGTCTCCCTCTCTCCCTCTTTCTCTGCCCCTCCTCCGCTTGTGCTCTGCCTCTCTCTGTCTCTCAAAAATAAACATTTAAAAAAATCCCCCAAATCAGTAGGAAGAAGACAAACAGCCTCCACCGCAAATTTGGCAAAATTAATTCACAAAAATCCCAGAGGCACGAATTTTCCAAACATATATAAAACTATCTTCAACCATCAGCAGTCAGGAAAATGCAAATTAAAATTACAACAACATATACTTTATACCTACCAATTAACAAATATTAAAAATTCTGCCAATCCCAAGGGTTAGTGAGAATATGAAGCAATGGAACTCTCATCTAATTGCTGATGGGAATTCAAAATGTCAGCATCATTGTGTGAAACTATTTAGCTCTTGCACATATGCACCAGAAGACTTTTACAAGAAGGTTTATAGTGGCATTGTTGATGAAAGAAAAAAATGGAAGCAAACCAAATGTCCATCAACAGTAGATAGGTTACTTGAGGTATTGTCATACACAGGGATACTCTCTGAGAGTAAAAACTATGAGATAGCCATGTGCACCAGAATGGGCAAATCTTAAAAATATGACACGGGTGGGGCATCTGGGTGGCTCAGCCAGTTAAGCGAAGGACTTTGGCTCAAGTCATGATCTCATGGTTTGTGAGTTGGAGCCCCACATTGGACTCACTGCTGTCAGCACAGAGCTTGCTTTGGATCTTCTGTCCTTCTCTCTGCTCCTCCCCTGCTTTCTCTCTGTCTCTCTCAACAAATAAATAAATATTTTTTAAAAGTATGACATGGGCAAAAGAAGCAAGTCTGCATGCAGTAGAATTCTACTCATATGAAGTAAATAAATAGATATTTATTTATTATTAATAAATTTTTTAATGTTTATTTTATTATTGAGAGAAATAGATACAGAACATGAGCAGGGGAGGGGCAGAGAAAGGGAGACACAGAACCTGAAGCCAGCTCCAGTCTCTGAGCTGTCAGCACAAAGCCCAACTCAGGGCTTGAACTCATGAACCAGGAGATCATGACCCAAGCTGAAGTCAGACACTTCACTGACTGAGCCACCCAGGTGCTCCAATAAATAGATAATAATATAAATGATAGCACTACTTAGGAAGTAAAATTGCTAAAGAAAAGAAAGAAAATAATTAGCACAAAATTTGCTCTGTGTGAGGAAGGAGGACAGAAAATGCAGTTAGTAAAGAGCATAGGAGCATGTATGTCTGAGTGATAATGTTCGATTTCTTGTCCTACAACGGTGAGTGCCCAAAAGTTTATTTTATTATTTTTCTTAAAATTATATAAATGCTTTTTCTTATATTCCTTTGCATGTTTTTTTAAGTGAGAAATATTTTTTTTTAGAGTGCTAATTTTTTTAAATATTTATTTATTTTTGAGAGAGAGAGAGACAGAGTATGAGTGGAAGAGGGCACAGAGAGAGGGAGACACAGAGTCTGAAGCAGGCTACAGACTCTGAGCTGTCAGCACAGAGCCTGACTCGGGGCTCAAATTCACAAACTGCTAGGTGAGGCACCCAGATGCCCCAGCATTCTTTTTTTTTTTTTTTTAAGTTTTATTTATTTATTTTGAGAGAGAGAGAAAGCATGAGAGGGGGAGGGGCAAAGAGAGGGAGAGAGAGAATCCCAACCAGGCAAAGCCCAATGTGGGGCTCAAACCCGAGAACTGTGAGATCAACCTGAGTCAAAGTTGGACACTTAACTGACTGAGCCACCCAGATACCCCTCCTTTGAATGTTTTTTACAGTTCAAAACTTAAAAAAAAGAAGTTGCATGATTTTCATTTTGACTTTGACTTTATGAGTTCTATATTGTACCTCATAATCCACAATTTATAGTTTCTGAAAACGTGGATGTAAAGTAAATTTTTTTGGAAAGATTGTCATTTTCTGTACACCTTGGGGTATCTGGCTGGCTCAGTTGGTAGAGCATGTGACTCTTGGTCTCTGGGTCTAGAGTTCAAACCACACATTGGGCATGAGATTACTTAAATAAATAAATAAGTAAATACATACATACATACATACAGTAAGTAAGTAAATAAACAAGTAGGTAAGTAAAACATTTTAATTTTGGACTGCTCCTTAGTGGGTGTGGGTGTGTGTGATGGTTCGTTTTGTGTGTTACCTTGGTTAAGCTCTAATACCCATTTGTTTAATCAAATACTAATCTAGATGTTACTGTGAAGCTTTTTACAGGTGTGGTGAATATCTACAGTCAGTTGACTTTAAGTGAAAGAGACTATCCTTGATCATGTGGATGGGCCTCATCCAATCAGTTAAGGCCTTAAGGGCAAAAACAGATTTCCCAGAGAAGGCAAAATTCTGCCTAAGACTGCAGCATCAGGGCACCCGGGTGGCTCAGTCCATTAAGCGTCTGACTCTTGATTTCAGTTTGTGTCATGATCTCACGATTCATGGGTTTGAGTCCCACATTGGGCTCTGTGCTGGCAGTGAGGAGCCTGCTTGAGATTCTCTGTCTCCCTCTCTGTCTGCCCCTCCTCCACTTGCTCTCTCTCAAAAAGAAATAAACTAAAAAAAAAAAAAAAAAAAAAAGACTGCAGCATCAACACCTGTCTCAGTTTCCACACTGCTGGTCTGCCCTATGGATTTCAGACTTGCCTCTCTCTCTGCAATCAAGTAAGCCAACTCCTTTAAATAAATTGGTTCCATTCTCTCAAGAGTCCTGACCGATCTAGATTCTGTTACCAGGAAGTGGGGTGCTGCTGTACCACATACCTAAAAATGTGGAAGTGGCTTTGAAACTGAGTAACAAGGCTGGAAGAATTTTGAGGTGCACTCTAGAAAAAGCCAGGATTGCCCTGAAGAGACAATTGGTGGAAACGTGGATGTTACAGACAATTCTGGTATGGGCTCACAGGAAGTGAAAAGAATGGTAGACAAGCATCTATCATCTTGGAAAAAATATATATCATTATAAAAAGAATGTCAGCAGAAATATTAAAGGGACTTCTGGTAAGGCCTTTGAAGGAAGTGAGGAGTATGCTATGGGACTCTGGAGGAAATATGCCCTTTGTTATGAATGTCAGAAAATTTGGCTGGATTGTGTTATACTGTTGGATGGAAGGTAGAGCTTGGCAGTAATGAACTAGAGTGTTTGTTTATTTATTTATTTATTTATTTATTTTTATTTTATTTTATTTATCTTTTAATTTACATCCAAGTTAGTTAGCATATAGTGCAACAATAATTTCAGGAGTAGATTCCTTAATGCCCCTTACTCATTTAGCCCATCCCCCCCCCACAACCCCTCCAGTAACCCTCTGTTTGTTCTCTATATTTAAGAGTCTCTTAAATATATGTTTTGTCCCCCTCCCTGTTTTTTATACTATTTTTCTTCCCTTCCCTGTGTTCATCTGTTTTGTCTCTTAAAGTCCTCATATGAGTAAAGTCATGACTGACTAATTTCGCTTAGCATAATACCCTCCCTTTCCATCCATGTGGTTGCAAATGGCAAGATTTCATTCTTTTTGATTGCCGAGTAATACTCCATTGTGTATATATATATATATATATATATATATATATATATATATACCACATCTTCTTTGTCCATTCATCCATCAGCGGACATTTGGGATCTTTCCATACTTTGGCTATTGTTGATAGTGCTGCTATAGGGTGCATGTGCCCCTTAGAAACTGCACACCTGTATCCCTTGGATAGATACCTAGTAATGCAATTGCTGGGTCATAGGATAGTTCTATTTTTAATTTTTTGAGGAACCTCCATACTGTTTTCCAGAGTGGCTGCACCAGTTTACATTCCCACAAGCAGTGCAAAAGAGATCCTTGTTCTCCGCATCTCCGTCAACATCTGTTGTTGCCTGAGTTGTTAATGTTAGCCATTCTGACAGGTGTGAGGTGGTATCTCACTGTGATTTTGATTTGTATTTCCCTGGTGATGAGTGATGTTGAGCATTTTTTCATGTATCGGTTGGCCATCTGGATGTCTTCTTTTGAGAAATGTCTATCATGTCTTTTGCCCATTTCTTCATTGGATTATTTGTTTTTTGGGTATTGGGTTTGATAAGTTCTTTATAGATTTTGGATACTAACCATTTATCTGATATGTGATTTGCAAATATCTTCTCCCATTCTGTCGGTTGCCTTTTAGTTTTGCTGATTGTTTCCTTCACTTGCAGAAGCTTTTTGTTTTGATGAGGGCCCAATAGTTCATTTTTGCTTTTGTTTCCCTTGCCTGCGGAGACATGTTGAGTAAGAAGTTGCTGCAGCTGAGGTCACAGAGGTTTTGCCTGCTTTGTCCTCTGGGATTTTGATGCCTTCCTGTCTTACGTTTAGGTCTTTCATCCATTTTGAGTTTATTTTTGTGTATGAAGTAAGAAAGTGGTCCAGGTTCATTCTTCTGCATGTTGCTGTCCAGTTTTCCCAGCACCACTTGCTGAAGAGACTGTCTTTATTCCATGGGATAGTCTTTCCTGCTTTTCGAAGATTAGTTGGCCATACGTTTGTGGATCCATTTCTGGGTTCTCTATTCTGTTCCATTGATCTGAGCGTCTGTTTTTGTGCCAGTACCATACTGTCTTGATGATTACAGCTTTGTAACAAACACAGCTTGAAGTCCAGGATTGTGATGCCTCCAGCTTTACTTTTCTTTTTCAAGATTGCTTTGGCTATTCAGGGTCTTTTCTGGTTCCATACAAACTTTAGGTTTGTTCTGGCTCTGTAAAGAATGCTGGTGTTATTTTGATAGGGATTGCTATTTATTTATTTTTAAGTGTTCGTTTATTTTTGAGAGAGAGAGAGAGTATATGGGGGGTGGGCAGAGAGAGAAGGAGACAGAATCTGCACTGTCAGCATCAAGCCTGACACAGGGCTTGAACCCACGAACCATGAGATCATGACCTGAGCTGAAGTCAGACGCTTAACAGATTGAGCCACCCAGGCACCCCTGACCTGGAGTCTTCCAAACAAAGTATTGAAGGCTGGGTTTTTCCTCACTGCTTATAGTACACTTATAGTGTACAGTATAGTACAGAAGAGAGATAAGTTGAGGAAGGAACTGTTAAGTAAAAAGGAACCAGAACTGGATGATTTGGAAAATTCTCAGCCATCCATACTAGAAAAGATGAGAAAGCATGTTCTCATGTAGACAGCACCCACAGTGCCATTGGACACCCCTGTGATGTGTGACAATGGATTCAACCAGCCACCTCAGCAGGAGCCAGGAATAGAGATGAGGTTATCTTCAAAGCTCTGCAGAGACCCGGTCATGTCTAATAGCATGGATCCTCTTGACATTCACAGAAGACCAACAAGGGTTTAGAGAATTTTGTACCAGCTTCAACACCATCAGCCTGGACAGAGAGGGGCAGAGATAAAATGAAATGAAGGCGGGGCGCTTGGGTGGCTCAGTCGGTTGAGCATCCGACTTCAGCTCAGGTCATGATCTCGATGCTTGTGGGTTCATGCTCTGCATCAGGTTCTGTGCTGACAGCTCAGAGCCTGGAGCCTGGTTCAAATTCTGTGTCTCTCTCTCTCTTTGTGCCCCTTCCCTGCTCATGCTCTGTCTCTGTCTCTAAGTAAATATTAAAAAAAATTTTTTTTGATGACATGACTGATGACCTTTGAAGAGGAGCTTGGTATCCTATAATACACAGGATAGAGTCACTGATAGAGAGGTCAGAACGGGCAGAACCAGAGACCTAGAGGCTGGGGCCTCCACAGGCATAGAAGGCAGAGAGCACTGAGCTACAGAGCCTCATTCTCAGACCTTGAGACCTAAATGGAATTTTCCCTGCTGCATTTGAGACTTGCCCAGGACAAGTGAACCCTTCATCACTTCCATTTCTTCCCTTTTGGAATGGGAATATTTATCCTATGCCTGGCCCAACATTTAATTTTGGAAGCAGAAAACTAATTCTCCAGTTTCACATGTTCCAGAGGGAGAGGAATTTTGACCCAGGATGGATCACACCCCAGAGGCTCATCCACACCAAATTTAGATGATCTAAATGAGGAGATTTGGGGCATTTTCACTTGACGACATTTAGATTCTAGACTTAAAGTAGATGCTAATGAGTTGAGACTTCAGGAGATACTGAGATGGGGATAATGCAGTTTGCACATGGGCAAACATGAGTTTTGGGGGGCCTAAAGGGAGGACTGTACTGGGTTCAAGAGTCTCCCCAAATTCATGCCCACCCAGGACCTGATAATGTGATCTTATTTAGATATAAGGTCTTTGCAGCTGTAATCAAGTTAAAATGAGGTTGTAGTGGGTGATGAAGGGCCTTAATCCACTGATAGATTTTTATCAGGGGTGTCTTCATAGGGACACAGAGACACAGACACAGGGGAAGCCCACATAGGGAGATTGTGAATCAGCCACAGGGGAAAGCCACTGGTGACACAGGCAGAGATTGTAGTGTCACAGCTGCAAACAAGAACACCAAGGATTACCAGCAACCCACCAGAAACTAGGAAGAGGCAAGGAAGGGTTCTTCCCTAGAGCCCTGCTCCCCGTCCCCCCTTCCCCACCTCCCCAGGGAGTATGGTTCTGTTGACACTTTGACTGCAGACTTCCAGGCTCAAGAACTGTTAGAGAATCAAGTCCTGTTGTTATGCCATCACACTGATGGTAATTTGTTAAAGCATCCTAGGAGGCTGATACAGAGGGCTTGAGAAGTGATTGCTTCTAGAGAGAGGAGGTAAGATGAGGAGTGGAACAGGTGCGTTCTCTTTCTTCCAGTAAATCTTGCAAAGCTTTGCTTCTTTGAATCGTTTGTATCTATGTCTTTTACTTTTATTTCTATTTTTTATTTTATTTTTTAAAATATTTTTAAAGTTTATTTATTTATTTATTGAGAGAGAGAGAGAGAGTATGCACATGCATGTGCATGAGCAGGGAAGGGGCAGAGAGAGAGGGGCAGAATCCCAAGCAGGCTCCAAGCTGTGAGCACAGAGCCCCACGCAAAGCTCTATCTCACAACCCTAAGATCATGATCTGAGCCAAAATCAAGAGACAGACACTCAATTAACTGAGCCAACCAGGCATCCCATGTCTTTGACTTTTAGAAAGGAAAGTTTTCAAATGATATTTATAGATAAAGTAAACCTGACAGAGTTTTTATAAAAATAAAAAAAAACCACTCTCACTTATGAATACGAAAGCAAAGTGTTGATTCCAGAACCATAAAGATGATTCACTATTGAAAGCTCTTTATATGATTCTCCATTTTAATAGAGAAAAAAATAACCTTCTCTGTAGATGCTGAAAAATAAAATTAAACATCTTTTTGTTTCTGTAAAATACTTAAGAAAGTAAGGATAGATAGGTACTTTCTTTATTTAATATTTATTTATTTTGAGAAAGAGAAAGAGAATGCAAGTGGGAGAGGAGCAGAGAGAGAGAGGGAGAGGGAGAATCCCAAGCAGACCCTGTGCTGTGAGCACAGACCTGATTTGGGGCTCCATCTCACGAACTCTGAGGCCATGACCCAAGCTGAAATCAAGAATCAGAAGCTTAACCCATGGAGCCACACGGGTGTTCTGGTACTTCCTTAACATGATAGCATAAACCTATCATAACCTAAAAGCCAGTACCCTCCTAAACACACAAATGTGAAAAAGAATTAAGAACAAGCCACAAATATCCATTATCATCAGGTCCCAGAAAAGGTGGCTAAAGGAGAAAGAGAAATCAGAAAGGTAGACATCAATTACCATTAAAGGCAAGCAATACAATTGTATGCTTCAAAGGTCACTGAACTTGTATGTTAAAGGACCAGATAGTAAATGAACTCTGTTGCATTTTTTCCATCTTCCTTTTTTAAAAAACAATTCTTTCAAAATGTCAACAAAATATAAACAAATAAAATTTTAGTTCTCAGTGGTATAAAATAGTCCATGGCTGGCCTTGTCCCAGAGGCAGTAGTCTGCAAATCCTTTGTATACCTGGAAAAAGGAGAATTAAAGGAAAATATAACAAACTCAGAATTCAATAAATTCCCCTTGTGTATATATGGAAATCAAGTAACACTCATATCTACAAAAGTGCCCTATTAGAAAAGGCAAAGAAAGGGGCGCCGGGGTGGCTCAGTCGGTTAAGTGTCCGGCTTCAGCTCAGGTCATGATCTCACAGTTCATGAGTTCAAGCCCCGCATCGGGCTCTGTGCTGACAGCTTAGAGCCTGGAGCCTGCTTCGAATTCTATGTCTCCCTCTCACTCTGCTCCTCCTCCCTCATGCTCTGTCTCTCTCTCTCCTTCAAAAATAAATAAAAACATTAAAAAAAAAAAAAAGAAAAGGCAAAGAAAGCAAAGACCTTATTTAGAATAGAAAATAAAAATTGGTTTTTAAATTTTTAAATCCTGAGAATAACTTACCAAGAAATGCAGGCTCTATAATTTACAATTTTGGTGCTACTGAAAGACACAAAAGATTTAACAATGCAGAGGCACAAAGTGTCCTTGGATTCTCAATGCCATAAAGCTGTCAAAGACAGTTCATCTGTAAATTTAATGCCATCCCAATAAAAATACCAAAAGGGTATTTTTTTGGAACTAGACTAGCTGGTTCTAAATTTCATATGGAAAAATTACCAAGAATAGCCAGGAACATTTTGCAAAAATTAAAGTAACAAGGAAGGTTAAATCTACCATATATAAAAAACTATTCAACGTCCTTAAAACGTGAATAGAAACAAAGATCACTAACACCAAAGAGAAAATTCAGAAATAGATTTAAGACAGTTTTTGAGAATTTTGCATGTTAAATAAATGATCTTGGTTAGACTGGATATCCATCTGAAGAAAAAAGTAAAGGTGACACCTCGCTCGCTATTAACATCATAATAGATTCTGACAGACAAAAGATTTCAATGAAAGCATGAATTACTAGATAGAAAGATGAGAAGCATTTTATAACCTCATGGGAAAGAAAGTATGACGCAAAATCCAGAAGCATAAAAGAGAGATGGTTTTTTTTTTATGTAATCTCGGCCCCCAATGTGGGGCTCGAACTCTCCACCCTGACATCAAGACTCACATGCTCCACTTCCTGAGCCAGACAGGCGTCCCAAGAGTGGTGAATTTTAACATGTAGAAACTTTTTACTGTTTGTTTTCTATGAAACCAAACCAGACCAAACCAAAAATAATAATAATAATGCCTCAGTAAAACCAAAAAGTAAGCAACCAACTGGGAAAAAAAAAATGTTATAGAGATCAGGGGCACCTGGGTGGCTCAATTGGTTAAGCATCTGACTTCAGCTCAGGTCGTAATCTCACAGTTCTGGGTTTGAGCCCCAAGTCAGGCTCTGTGCAG
Source organism: Panthera tigris (assembly GCF_018350195.1). Taxonomy (NCBI): domain Eukaryota; kingdom Metazoa; phylum Chordata; class Mammalia; order Carnivora; family Felidae; genus Panthera; species Panthera tigris. The sequence continues at coordinate 38,820,744 of NC_056666.1, forward strand.
ACACGTTCAATGTCTGGAGCCTGCTTACGATTCTGTGTCTTCCTCTCCCTCTCTGCCCCTCCCCTGCTCACTCTCTCTCAAAAATAAAATAAAAGCATTAAAAAAAACTTTTTAAATGTTGGGGGTATCAAACCATTTTATTGAGGAGCTTCAGAGAAAGGTCCAAAGGGTAGGAGGACAGCAAGATTCGACATCCTCAGCCTGGCCAAAATCTTGCCAGCTTCACAGTCCCCGAAAAAAAGTGAGAATATTTTTAACACATATGATAATCAAGTGCTATTTTCTTTTTCTTTCTTTTTTTTTTTTAAGTGTATTTATTTATTTTGAGAGAGACAGACAGTACATGAGCAGGGAGAGAAGAGAGTGAGGGAGAATCTCAAACAGACCCCACAGTCAGTGCAGAGCCCAATGCGGAGCTCCAATGCATGAACAGTGAGATCATGACCTGAGCTGAATTCAAGAGTCAGTCACTTGACTGACTGAGCCACTCAGGCACCCCAATCAAGTGCTATTTTTTTAACGTATAAAGAACTAAAAGGAAATAAGAGAAAACCCAACAATCTAATGGGAAAATGAACAAAGAATAGAAACAACTCCACAGAAAAAGAAACCCAAATAGCTCTTGAACATAAGAAAAGATGTTCACCCTAAGTCATAATAAGAGGAACGCAAATTTCAGTTATCATGAAACACCATCTTTCACCTGTAGGGTTGGCAAAGATTTTTTTGTAAGTTTGATAGCTCACTGTGCTTATGAGAATGTGGGAAAACAGACATTCACAAATTTTTATCGGAATGAAAATTGATACAACTTCTATGAAGCAACATTTGCCAATACATCAACATCACATACCTATTGAGTCAATAATTGCATCTCTAGGCATCTATCCTACAAATGTGCCTGTAATATATGAGTTTCCTACAAATATGAAAAATTACCATCAAGAACATTCATTGTTTGTAACAACAAAGCAGTGACTTTAATTTGGAAACAATGTAAGTGCTTTAGCATGGGTATAAATTTTGATACATCCATCTAATGAAATACTATGTGCCATTTATAAAAAGTGTTGGCAGTTATCTGTCCTGATAGAGAAAAATTGCAAAGATAGGTTGTCAAATGAAAAAAGCAAGGAACAGAACAATGTATATAATGTGCTACCACTTGTATTAAAAATATGTATGAAAATATATATGTATGTATCGTGTGGGTGCCCCTGCACATGTTGTGTGTGTGTATATAAGTCAAGAAGTTGGCAACTGTGGTTGCCTCTGAAGAAAGGAACCAGGTTGAAAGAATACAGGGACAGAAGAGGAGGTTTATTCCTTACCAAATACCAAGTTTTTGGTGTACCATAAAAATATAGAACCTGTTTAACAACTTTTTTAAAGTAATCTCTACATCCAAATTGGGGCTTGAGCCCCAAGATCAAGAGTCTCATGCTTTACCGACTGAGCCAAGCAGATGCCCAAACCTATTTTAAAAATCAAGTAATACATGCTAATTGTAGAAAACAAAAATATTAAGGAAGCAAAATAATAATCTCACCACCAAAGATAACATTTTGGTGATTATTTCCAGCCTTTTTTTCCCCTGTACATATAATTTTTTAGTGGTAGGTATGTTAAGATCAGACCACATATGATTTTTATTATTTCCTTTAATATTATGTAATGAACATTTTCCCATTTTTCATTTCAAAATGTATTCTTCTATACAAGTTTCTAACTTTTCACTGGTTTGGAGCTGGGATTATATTGATACATTTATTCCATTCTACTTTATGTAGGCAACATCTCAGGAAGGAAATTCTTCTGCATGTAACACAAGTTAGCGGCGCTCAGCATCTTCTGATCCAAGCTTGTCGAAGAAAAGACTCAATAATCTCAGTCTTTTCAGAAAGAAAAGAAGTGACCATATATTTCTTAGTAAAAGCCACCAAGTGGTGAAGAAGGAAAACATTAGCAATCACCCAGGAGGGCATACACACCTCCCAGGAGGTACCCTGCAGAGGCCTCAGGAGGGTACTGCAACTAAGAGCCAAGGCCACTGAAGAATGCAACCCAAGTCCTCCAACTGTGCCACAGGGTCATATTTGCTATCAGTGAGGGCTCTTATACTCAAGGAATGGACTGCTAGGCACTGGGAACCAAAGGTGAATAAGATACAGGCTCTTGCTTCCATGGTCTTCCACTCAGGAGGTGGGGAGACAGGAAGGAGGCTTCTCATGAGAGCAATGACAAAGCAGGCAGATGTACATGGTACAAAGTGTGTAGAAGGTGGTAGCAAGTTGGAGGAGCTGGCAATCCCTTGGCCTTCCGGGGCTTGTATCTACAGCAATTTGGAAATTAAGGTCATTGCAGATGATTAGTTAAAATGAGGTCATTTTGGAGTAGGTCAGGTCCTTAACCCAATATTACTGGTGTCCTTACAGGAAGAAGAGAAGAGAGACAGACACACAAGAGGGGAATGCCAGGTGACAAATTACTGGGTTTTAGGCACAATTCAATGTGTAACACTTGCTTAGTAAGTACCTGGGGAATGGATGAATCAACAAATAAACAGACAGATGGGAAAGGGGTGGCTCAGCTAGAAATGGGAAATGTCGCCACTGAATCCCCCCGTGGCACACAGCTTTCCGTCCCCATGCAGCTAGTTTCATATTGGCCATTTTCATTCACTCTTGGTAGAAATTGCTCAAAAGTAAATCCTTTCCATTTTCATCTCATGAAGGAAGGCAGCCTTCTCCATGCCTCTTCGTATACACATTTTCATCCGTACCCAGGATCCTATGTCTCCATTTATTTGATCTTCTCTACAACCCTGTGGTGTGTGAAATCACACTATGGCCATGTCCTAGATGGGGAAACTGAGGTGCAGAAAGGCAAGGTAGGAAGCCCTGTTAATAAGTGACAGAACCCAGAACTGTGAGCTCACAGGCATTTTTTTCCCTCATAAAAAAATTATCTATTTTTTTCATTTCACATATGATACATGAACAAATGTTCACCCTAAAAAATTAAAATAATACAGAATTACATCAACAAAATGTTAAAAAGCCCCATCACTATCCCCAAACCAGCCCCAAGCCTAGTCCCTTCCGGGATTTGAGGGGGTGGGGGGGTGGGGGGTGACTGTATTTGCAGCCTTGTGTCTCTTTCCTGGCCTTTTCCTCTGCACTTACTCTCCAATATGTATATGTATGCCTATTTTTAGTGCTTGTTTTTTATTTACATAAAGAGGATCACACTCTTCATGCTGTTCTGGTACTGGCGTTTTCCACTTAACAACACCCTGGAGATGTTTCTCCTGTGTCAGCAAAGCTGATGTTCACCCTGGTGTACCCATGCAGTGACAGGGCTGGCTCCTGTCCCTGCTGGGCAGGCTTCTGTTCTGACCAGTCAGCTCCCATGCTCAAACAGGCTTTGCATATTTTGAATATCGCCCTGTATATTCATACAGGGAGTGTGTCTCATTCATTTGGAGTGCTGTATGGTGCTCCAGAGTATAGGGCTGCTGCTTTTATGCAATCGTGCATGTTAGTGCACATTTAGGTTTTTCTAGTTTTTCAGTATTTTGAACCATGTTGCTCTCACATGTTGTACCTGCCTTTTTGTTAACACACGTGAAAATGTAAAGTATTCTGTCCACAGCCTCTTACGTGGTAGAGACACTCATGATCTCCCCCTGTCTTATGGTGGGACCTCTGGAAGGAGCCCCCCCCCACCCCCCCTCCAAGCATCTGGAGCCACTATAGGCATATTACCTGGAACAGGCTGGCCACCCGGGCTGCATAGAGCATCAGATCACCCGGGGAGATTCTGAATCCACACCTGTACCTGGGCCTCACCCCACCAGGAAATCTGATTTAACCAAACCAGGGTGGACCCCAGGCACCAGGATTAAAAAAAACAAAAAAGCAAAAAAAAAAACCCTTCTGTAGATGATTCAAATGTACAGTCAAGGTTAATAACCATCAACAAAGGACATCTGAGTCTTTTATAAAGGGCCTATCAAAATATTTAAAACCTGAAAAGAGAAAGTATTAACAAAAGAAAGGCAGGGAGGACAGGAAAAGGAAAGGGGAGGGAAATAGAGACAGTTCCATCACACCCCAAGGTGCTGAGCCAGCCCCACCTCCAGCCCCTGAGGGGCCCCCACAAGTCGGGCTGGATCTCCCCCCACCCCATCCCCGGGTTCTGCATCCTTACCTGTGGAACTCTGTACAAATTCACTCTTTCCAAAACAAGGCCCAACCCTACACCCATGCTTTCCACCCTCTGTGAGAATAAGGAGTCCTACATCTAGGGGACTTTAGGGCAGTGGAACTATTCTGTATGATACAGGTGTGGTGGATTCATGACATTGTACATCCAGCAAAACCCACAGGTTATACAGCACAACAAACCATGAACTTCAGTTAATAATCCTGTATCCATACTGGTTCATCAGTTATAACAAATGTATGACACCAGTGCAACATGTTAATTATATGGGAAACTGAGTGGGGGGGGGGAGGTTATATGGGAACTCTGTACTTTCTGCTCAGTTGTTTTGTAAATCCACTCTAAAAAAATTCTCCCCATCAGCAGTCCCTCCCTCCACTTCTCCCCATTTTCCTCAGAAGAGTAGTTGAAACTTTTTTTTTTTGTTTATTTATGTAATTATTTATTTATTTGAGAGAGAGAGAGAGAGAGAGAGAGAGAGAGAATGAGGGGGGTGGGGGAAGGGCAGACAGAGAATCCCAAGCAGGTTCATTGCTCAGCTCAGAGCCCACGGCGGGGCTCGATCCTGAGGTGAAATCAAGAGTCAGACGCTTGACTGACTGAACCACCCAGGCGCCCCAAGTAGTTGATTGAGAAACTTCAGAATGACCCAAACCACTGTGAACTCCTTCAGGCTTTGTAAACAAGTCTCCAGCTGATCATCCCAACAGCAAGGGCAGGCATGCAGGGTGCCATGTTGCTTCAGTCCCCTTCCTGCTGTATGCCTCCAGCTCCTCCAGCCTCTTTAGTCACCACTCTAAGTCCTCCCATGCCAGCCAAGGGTTAAGGACCTCAGGGTGGTGTGAACCCCTCACACTACCTTTTCCCTCATTCACATTTCTCAGGCCCAAGACTCCTTTTCCAGCAGAGGTTAATCTGATTAGAGTTAAGGTGCTAATAACTTGAATGAATGCCATTAAACAGCACTAGATAAAATCTGCATTTCAACAGAGGTTCCCAAAGGGCCAGAGGCTGGAATGTGAAGCATCTGGGTAGGGCCAAGGGAGTGAGTCTTGGGAGAGGTCCTTTCCTGGACCTGGGGTAGCCTCCCTCTATGTATCTAATAATCCCCTTCATGAGCACAGTATTTTATAGTTTGTAAGGCAATTTAACAGTGATTTTTTGAGTGGTTCTAAGTTTCACTACTGTGCTAAGTCCCCATATATGTTTTCTCATTTCATTTCGAAGAACCCAATGAGGTGAGTCGTAGGTTGAGGTACGCTTGTCTCCATTCCGCAGAGGAAGTGCTTGAGGTCGGGTGAGCTAAGAAACTGCCTGTGTGTGACAGAGGTGACATTCAAACCTAGTCTGAACTCGACTTTAATCCCTTCCCTTCTAATCTGTGGATCCCTAACTATTTAGCGGAAGATATGCGTAACAGAATTTCTATCACTCCTAGGTGACAACAGTGGGTGGGACCTGGTGTGCATGCCACTGTCCCTCTGCCAGAACAGACCTCCCCCCACTCCTCACTTCCCTGCTAGTTCCCCCTGGCCTCCTGGCCCTGCATGCATAGCTAATATCATCAACCCTGGCTGGAGAGATCCCCATCTCCTCTCCACCTGACTGTCTTGAACCAGCTCTGAGACAGGCAGTTTGGGTCCTCAAGGACCTGTCGATTGAGCTATAGTGGGCCAGGCGGTGGCAGCATATGGTAAGGAGACCAAGAACCTGAGTGTAATTCACTAGTTCCTGCCCACTTGTTGAGTATCTGCAAAAGTACTGGGTGTGGGATACCAAATATGACTAAGAAGAGGTCCCTGCCCTCAGATAGCTCCTGTCCACTAGAGGAGGGGGAAACGGGGGTGGAAAAGAGAGGGGAAAATTGAACAGAAAGGCAGTTGATTTGAAAACACCCCCCAAGGCCTTTTGATACTGCCTCCTGTCTACTGAGAACAACTCTGACTCTTCAAACTTTCAAGGGCTCCTCTAACTCAGTCAGCTTTTCCATAAGTGTAGTCAGGAGACAGGAGACAGGATAAAGCAATGTACATGAGCCATTTCAAACCTTATTCATTCGTTCATTTGACAAATATATACTGTGCCCACTGTGTGCCTGGCACTGTTCTGAACCCTGGCACGTGCAGGACAGAACAAGATGGATGAGACCCCTGCCTTCAAGGAGCTTACCTTGCAGTTGGGCCACCAGATCATAATTTGGTAATTAAGTAGACATATAATACAATAGCAGGTGATGTTAAGTGCTTGGAAGAAAAAAGGCCACATAAGGTTAAGGTAAGAACATATTACTTAGAATAACAATTTGATATACACATTATGTGTATCAGGGGTGTGCTAGCAACATCAATTCTATCTGGAAGCACAACTCTGTCATTTGAAAATAAGATAAGCTGTAAATGCAGATCACAGAGGAAATGAAGGTATCACACATAGAGACAAGATAGTACTACTAAAAATGGGATCTGAGGCACAGGCACACTACAGGGTATTGTTGAAGAGTGTGACATCAGACAGCCTTGGTTCAAATCCTGCTTCTCTCATTTCCTAACTGTGACTTTGGGAATTATGTGATCTTTTTGATTTTTAGTTTTCTCACTTGAAAAATTGGGAGAGTGGTCTCTATCTTAAAGCTTGTGGTAGGGGCACCTGGGTGGCTCACTCGGTTAAGCGGCCAACTTCAGCTCAGGTCATGATCTTGCGGTCTGTGAGTTTGAGCCCCGCATCAGGCTCTGTGCTGACAGCTCGGAGCCTGGAGCCTGTTTCAGATTCTGTGTCTCCCTCTCTCTCTGACCCTCCCCCATTCATGCTCTGTCTCTCTCTCTCTGTCTCAAAAATAAATGTTTAAAAAGAAATTTAAAAAAAAAGGTTGTGGTGAAGCTTAAAACTAGATAATATTGGGGCACCTGGGTGGCTCAGTTGGTTGAGCGTCTGACTCTTGATTTCAGCTCAGGTCATAATCTCAGGGTGGTGAGAATGAGGCCCGCGTCAGGCTCTGTGCCTGCTTGGGATTCTCTTTCTCCCTCTAGTGCCTGCATGTACTCTCTCTCGCTCTCTAAAAAAATAAAAAGTAAATAAAAACACAATACTTGTAAAGTATACCATGTCTTGGCACAGTAAATGGTAACTACTATTATTAATTTTTGCTACCAAGAGCGGAAATGATCCAAATATTTCTTCTTTTTTTAATCAATGTTAGTAGAAAACATGATATTTGTATTTGTAACACTTTACTTTTTAAAGTACTTTTACATCTGCTATCTTATTAAATCCTCAGCAAATCTGAGAGTTGGGCATTATTTGGGGACATTTTCCTGGGAGCAATGTTATCCATATTCCATATAAGAAAATCAAAACTAAGTGATATATTAAAGATTATACATGGCGAATGAGAAAGTCAGGACTTAACCAAGACAGTCTGAGCCCAAATCCTAAACTCTTCACCTTAAAATAAAATGGGGATGATGGTCTATAGAAGCAATACAAAACAAACATGCTACAGTCCCAGTCCACTGGCCAGATCCAGGTCCCCTGCCCCTGCCTTAACTGCTGGGGAAGTGTCTAGTCCTGTGGGCTCCTGTCATGACAAGCAGGTTCTAATAGTTCCAGGAAGGAAGGAAGAAAAAAGATGCCAAGCAAGCAAGAATAGTGTCTACAACGTGCATGAATAAATCAACAGATTATCAAAGGACAGAACTTGTGAGTGATCCTTGAAACTGTCTTCTCTCTCCCTCCTTCATCGGCAATGGACTTCCAAAGGCTATTATTAATTTTGTCTCCTAAAGGGCTTTCAGATCTGTTCACTTTCTTCAACTGTTAGATCCTCACCCAGGCTACAATCTGCATCTATCACATCTAGCCCTTGCTGGGCTGCAAAGTACAGACACTGGTGTCCTGGCATCCAGCTCCTTTCTCCTCCATGCTGCTAACATGACCTCTCCAAAAATGATCATAACCCACCCACCTCCCCCACCCCACCCCCACCCCAGCTTCTAACTCTTCTGTTGTTTCCTGTGGCTCCCAGGAAAATGTCCAAAGACTGGTGTGGTATGGGCCCAGCCCACTCCTGCGTCATCCCTCTCCACTGTTCTCCTTCAGATTCTGCCTCCTACCTGCACTGGCCTTCCAGTTCCTGAACACACTCTGCTTTGTCTCCCCATGGCGCCTCTTCCTAGGCTGATCCCTTCTCCAACACCTCTCTGGGCTACTTGCCTCCCATCCATGGCATGTGCCACCCTTCCCACCTGGGTCAGGTTTCTATGCTAAATTGCTTTATCAGCTAGGAATTTCATTCATCCCTAAGCAACAAAGACCCTCTCCCCCAAATAGTGGCTTAAACAAGATGGTTGGGGGAATCATCTTATGGGGGGCAGGGAATCTTTCCTCTCATGAAACAAGCAGCCCAGGACAGGCAGTGGGAGCACTACTGGTGGGAACACTACTACGTATGCTGGTGCAGAGCCCTGTTCCTCAGGTTTATTGTTTTTTTTTTTTTAATGTTTGTTTATTTATGTATTTTTAAGAGAGAGTGCAAGCCAGTGGAGGGGCAGAGAGAGAAGGAGAGAGAGAATCCCAAGTAGGCTCCATGCCATTAGCACAGAGTCCGATGCGGGGCTCATACTCATGAGATCATGACCTGAGCCGAAACCAAGAGTCGGACGCTTAGCCTACCGAGCCACCCAGGTGCCCCTTTCCTCAGGTTTATTAAAGGGCTTCCTGGAGCTCTGGCCATCACAACACCTACCCCCTATTAGAGAAAATTCCCAGAAGTCCTACCCAAGAACTTTTACTCTACCTTATTGCCCCCAAATTAATTAACAGCCACACCCGTCTTCAGGAGAGTCTAAGGAAAATAAAATTCCAGCCAGGCCTACTATCCCCTCTAACTAAATAAGGATTCAACGAGTAAAGAGAAGGGGAGGAGTACCTGGGTGGCTCAGTGGGTTAAGTGTCAGACCGGCTCAGGTCATGATCTCCCTGTGCTGTTCCTGAGCTCAAGCCCCACATTGGCCTCTGTGCTAACATCTCAGACCCTGGAGCCTGCCTCGGATTCTGTGTCTCCCTCTTCTGCCTCTCCCCTGCTTCCACTATGCCTCTCTCTCTCCCTGCCTCTCTCTCTCTCTCTGTCTCTCTCTCTCTCTGTAAAATAAACATTTAAAAAGAGAGAGAGAGAGAGAAGGAGACTGGGTATTGAAGAGGCAATCAACAGCCGCTGCTACATAGGATTTCACAGAATGGTCTCCTTTCCTTCATACCACTTCGCTGAGTTGGAAGTTATACATTGGTTAGTTTGAGCCCAGGGGCCCCACAATGACAACTGAGACTCCTTCGCCATATTCCTTCCTTCTTTTCTCTGAAGATGTTTAAAAACAAAGAAACAAACAAACAAAGTAGAAGACAAAAGTGTCCATCTTCCCATGGGCAGTTCCCTTACAAATTTCAATTTTCATCCCCTTAAATTCTCTAATGAAGGATGTGACTTGACCCAAATACAGCTACTTCTGAGGTTCTGGGCTTGTTTAGCCAACTATCAATAAACAAGGCAGTTTCTCCAGGCAGTCAGTGGCCACTGAATTCTAAGCAGTAATTCCATAGTTCCTGGTCTCAAGAAACTTAGATTCTAGGGGTGCCTGGGTGGCTCAGACGGTTAAGCATCCGACTTTGGCTCAGGTCATGATCTCAATCTCACAGGTTATGAGTTCAAGCCCCAAATAGGCTCTGTTCTAACAGCTCAGAGCCTAGAGGCTGCTTCAGATTATGTCTCTCTCTCTGTCTCTCTCTCTCTCTCTCTTTCTCTGTCCCTCCCCTGCTCACGCTCTGTCTCTGTTTCTCAAAATAAATAAACATTAAAAAAAATTTTTTTGAAGAAACTTAGGTTCTATTACAGCTCACAGGATGTGTATCTGAAACAAATGACTGGCAGACGGAGGTGCTGACCTGACCTTTGTCCAGAGAGGGGAGCCCCTGCCTTCTTTGCCCTTCATGGTACCCTCACTTTCAAGCAGGAATCACTGGAGAACACTGTAGTCAGAAGCCAATGATCACTGTTTCATGTTTTCAACTGAAATTCAAAGTTCAGGGTTTCTGACATAGTTCTTTCCTTATTAATCTCATTATTGTTCAATAATTTTTTATAAGTCAGTATTTATTAACTGCCTACATAAATTAATTAATAGCATATACGTAATAATAGCCTGTGGAAGAACGTGTTGCAAATAACTCAATGAAGATTGCTATAATTATCATTTATTTGGTATGTACTATGTTCCGGGCACTTTGCATGCATTATCTTTAATCCTCACAACAAACATGCATGGAAAGTATTTAAAGAGGGAATCATTTGCCCAAAGGCACACAGCTTTTTAAGGAATGGAGATAGGATCTAACTCAGTCCCGGCTGACTCCTAAGTCTTTGGTCTTCCACTACCATGCTGCCTTTCAACTTTGCAGAAATGCACTTGTCCATGTAAACGTAGGTCAGCCCTGTCCTTTCTACTCCAGAAGTCTAATGAAATGTGCAGTTTGCTTTTCGGTGCAGCTTATGGTCCCCTTTTCTGGGCCAGTAGACAAGCAACTATTTAGCTTGGGTGGGATGGGATGTGGAAAGGATCCCCCCTTCCACAAATGAATAGGAAGCAGGCAGTGGGCATTCAGAATATTTTCACCAGAAAGGTATCCTGAGTAGTAGAACTGCTTAAAAGAAACAGACCTAGATAAAAGGGATTTCTCAACCCCTTTACAGATGATGCTTTGTTAGCACTCCCTAACACAGAGGACAGAGCCCAATCTTTCATGTGACAGATTGTTTAGACAATGCTTCGCCTCTCTGGTGGAAAGGGTCCTGGGGTTAAATTTCCTATAAGGACTCTCCCACCATTTTCTACCCCTTGCCTCACTGGAGGGAGACACACAGATTGGTGCCAGTAGGGAATCAGGGATGCACAGAAGGGGAGGGAGGGTGGGAGATGGGGACAGGAGAGGTGCAAGATCCCACTCCAAACTTAATGCAGAGTTATCCATCAACTTCTGTCGTTTCTGAGTCCGGGTAGTTTACAAAACACTTCCTCCTAGTATACACTGGGCTGCCTTAAATAGCTCCTGCTTCTTTAAGAAGGGGGCATTGTTCTTGTTAACTTAATTTTTCCCCCAGTGAAGACACACCCAAAAACTGACCTGTGGGAAATGGGGTTGCTTCCCAGGTGAATTCAACACCCAAGAAGTACGGATGCTTTCTCTTAATATCCTTAAGGCATTCTTTCTCTTCCCCCCCTACACTATTTATGTGCATTTTTCTACTATAAACATGGGGTGGGGGGTGTGAATGTCGAGCAACCTACTGGAATGAGTGCCACTGATTCAAAACATAAAAGGGTGAAAAAGGTAGACAAGAACAGCAGATTCTGGCTAAAATGAACAACACAGGAAACAACAGATGTTGGCAAGGATGCAGAGAATGGGGGACAGTTTTGCACTGTTGGTGGGGACACAGAATGGTGCAGCCACTCTGGAAAACAGTATGGAGGTTCCTCAAAAAATTAAAAATAAAACTACCCTAGGACCCAGCAATTACATTGCTAGGTATTTATCCAAAGGATACAAAAGTGCTGATTCAAAGGGGCACATGCACCCCAATGTTTATAGCCATGCTATCAACAATAGCCAAATTATGGAAAGATCCCAAATGGATAAAGAAGATGTGGTATGTATATGCATACACACACACACACACACACACACACACACACACACTGGAATGTTACTCGGTGATCAAAAAGAATGAAATCTTGCCATTTGCAACGATGTGGATGGAACTAGAGTGTATTATGCTGAGCGAAATACATCAGTCAGAGAAAGACAAATATCATATGACTTCACTCATATGTGGAATTTAAAAAACAAAACAGATGAAGATAGGGGAATGGAAGGAAAAATAAGATAAAAAGAGAGAGGGAGGCAAACTGTAAGAGACTCTTAAATACAGAGAACAAACTGAGGGTTCCAGGAGGGGAAGTGGGTGGGGGATGGGCTGGATGGGTGATGGGCATTAAGGAGGGCACTTGTTAGGATGAACATTGGTTGCTATAAGTAAGTGACGAATCATCAACTTCTACTCCTGAAACCAACTACACTGTATGTTAACTAACTTGGATTTAAATACATTAAAAAAAAAGAAAAGAAAAGAAAAGAAAATTGTAAGTCATTTCATAATGCTCTATATATCCCAGTAAAGCCTAGGACCAGTTAGGGAATTTCTTAGGGAAAAAATGTACTTCTCTTTTCCCCTGTGCTCGTTCATGAAGGATGGAAGATGGAGGGGACCTGCATGGGTAGCAACTAAGACAGAGAGCCATGCAATGAAGCATAGGGGCCCCTCTTGTAAATTCTGCCTGCTCACGCCAAGGTTCCAAGTAACTGGCCAACCCTAAGTCAGAAGATGGGCATCTCACTTGATCTGAGGGTAAATACTGCCCTATGCCTTTAACAGAGGCCTCTCGTCCATCCTTACCTCACTCCTTACAAAATAAATGTGTGCTTAGGGAATGCAAATCCATTTTAATATGACCTTAGAGAAAGTGGCTGAAGGTAGGTCCATTGCCTACCTCCACCTGGAAAAAGCCAAAACATTCATAAAAATTCTGAAGTTTTTAATATCCCTGTATCCCCTGATGAGGGACGTTAGTGCATCTCAACTGACTGGTGAACTTTGGGAAACTAGAGCATTTGGCATATGTATATTTCAAGGAATTGAGTTGTAAACCTTTTTGTGCAGTGTGACCTTGTCTCCCCTAGCCTGTCTTGGCTCTGGGTAGCGATGGGTGTGGGCAACTGAGAGTCGGTGGTGGAGGCCATGCTGGGTTCTCCTCCTGTGGGCCGGCTGGCCAGCTGAGCTCCTGCGGTGGGTGGGGAAGCCAGCCAGGCCTGAGGTTCAGTCAGACATCTTTCATGAATTTACTTTCCACAGGAGCTTGAGCTGGCAGAACCCAAAAAGCATTTTGTCCCCAGCATGTTCCCCCTTGATTTTCATACCTTTCTGGATTTCAAGGGCAACAGAATTCAAGGGTGTCTGATTTGTTGAAAATAGCTCAGCAAAGTCTGGTTTGTGAGAGCTGTTTGATAACTAAGATTTCTTTCTTTTCCTCTTGGTCTTCTGAGTCCATCTACCCCAAACCCCAACCCTGGCTGGAAGCTGGAGAGGCACAACCCAAATTATAGAGGAAACTGGAGCTACAGCATGGTGCAGAAGTGGATTTAATCCTTCAAAGTACTCCATGACTCTCATCCCTAATTCACAGACAAGAACACGGAAACTCAGGTAGGGATACGACTCCATGAGTCTCATCCCTAATTCACAGACAAGAACACGGAAACTCAAATAGGGATACGACAGTTTGTAAATAAGCAAAGAGACCTTTGAAAAGGACTCCCTGAGTCCAGAGACTTTCTTTTCCACTGTACCACACCACGTCCCTGGGGAGCAGACTACTCGGTCCCAAGAATGCCCACCAATAGTTTTTGCTTCGGTTGGCTTTGTCTCTGTTTCCTCATTCTGAAGCCCTCCACCAGCAGGAATCTAGAAGGGTCATCTAACAGTTCTCCAGCAAAATAGAGAACTATACTCCATTTATACTATACTATTTATATTATACTCATTTACACTATACTATTGACACTGAAAGCTTGCCACGTCCTTAGCCACTGATCCTGGTGGCTTGGGGAGGAAGTGCTATACATGCAGCATACAACAGGACCACGAACATTTGATTGGGCCCAAGAAGGCTGGTTCTAATTCTGTGTCTGCCACTCAGGGGCCATGTCATGTCAGGCCTTAGGTTTCCCATCGGTCAACCAGGAAGATGGGACTGCTGATCTTCAAGACTCCTTCCTACTCTGACAATCTGCAAGGCTGAGTCAATACAAACGTCTTGGTGCCGGAAGGCTACACTGCCCCTGAGAGCATCCAAAGACTCGACTGGAGCAGAGGGGCTGTAACTGTAGCCACAGGGATTCAGATTAGAGACAAGGGCTGCCTGACAGGCTGTGAAACACAGAAACACTTAGGGAGAGTTTACAGAATTTCTTTCCCAGAAAATATAAACCCATCACCCTCGCTAGGGTTAGTGTCTCTAATAAGACAACAAAAAACTTGAGGACTTGTTCATTTGGAAAGGCACAGCTGAGAATAGACATGAGTCTAGTGAAGGAAGGCGGGGTAGATGCATACTTCTGGTTGGAGAAATCAAACCTGACCTGTCTCCTGCACAGAGTTGCCAGCATCAAATTAAGATAGCATTCTGAAAGCATTTTTCTTGATGTTTATTTATTTTTGAGAGCAAGAGAGACAGAGCACAAGCAGGGGAGGGGCAGAGAGAGAGGGACACACAGAGTCTGAAGCAGGCTCCAGGCTCTGAGCTGTCAGCACAGAGCCTGATGTGGGGGTCGAACCCACGGACTGGGAGATCATGACCTGAGCCGAAGTCGGATGCTTAACTGACTGAGCCATCCAGGCACTCCATCTGAAAGCATTTTGTCTGCTGTTTGGTGCCAAAGCAAGGACAAGGGATTTGTATTTTGTACAGGAGCTAGGGGTTCTCTCTCGAGGCCCTAAGGATAAACAAAGGCAGGACTGGAAGCCCCCCACCTGACAAAAGTACAGGCTGAGAAGTATAATAGACTCCAAACAAAGCTGTAAGATAATTCATGAATATCGTAGGTTTGAAGTTAACATCAAGCATCCCACTGTGGCTTAACACGACCAAAAACTTATCATCACCGTCTCCATCATCATCTGTCACTCTCTCTATATGCATTTTGCACATTTGTCCTCCGATCCTCACTACACCTTACAGGAACAGTTCAGGGAGCTATTACCCCATTCTACAGATGACAACACTGAGATTCAAAGGGGTTCCATGAATGACCCAGGGTCATACAACCAACAAGCATCACAGCTCTTCTTCCAGCTCCAGGTGGAAGCCAATGTCCTTTCTATGAGTCTTAGGCTCTCTTCTGTGAGTACTTTCTTCCTTCATGAATTCATTCTTTCAGCAGATATTTAGTAAGCATCTTTGAAACACAGGAAGCAGTTAACTGGAGTGTATTTTTTTTTTCCAATCTCACTGTGAGATTACAACATCATGCTCTAAAACCCTCTGCTCTAAAACCACCCACTGTCATCTCCCTGTCTTGAATACTTCTTCCCATGCCAACAAGGTCTTAAGGATTTGGCCCACCTCTCTGATCTCATCTCTTGCCTCTTTGCATCTCTCTCTCTCTGTGATCTAAGTACAATAATCTTTCAAGTCCCTAATGATACCAACCAAGCTGATCCTGTCTCAGAGCCCTTGAACATGCCATTTCTCTGTACACACACATCTGTACTGTCCTCAGATTTCAGGCCTAAGCTTAAATGTCCTGTTCTCAGGGAGGATTTTCCTGACCAGCCTATCACATCATCAATACACACAGGCCCTCTTATCACCAGACTCTATTTTCTTTACGGCACTATCAGGATCTACAATTTTCTTATTTATTTTTACTTTTTTTTGTTGTCTTTCTCCCCTCCACCCACCCTCAGGAATGCAAATTCCAGGAGTGGGGGCCTTCTCTGTCTTGTTCACCAAAGTAGCCTCCTATCCTATGTTTTACACATAGCAAGCACTCAGGAAATATTTATTGAATAAAGTCATGAATTACCGGTCCAAATATTTACTACATGGTAGTCAATTGCACTGTGTAGTCCATGCAGCTATAAGTGAAAAAGCAAAAACCGTCTTTAGGTTCCACTGAAGTCTAATCACCTGCAAGGAAAAAATTTCAACAGCAAGAGTCAGATTCACACACAGCTGAAACCTAGATTAGAATACTTCATTCATCTTTTGTTTTGTTTGTTTGCATATAGCCTCAGTTTATGAACACAGTTTCTTCAGCTTCCAGGCTTACCTTGGAGCCTCCAGTCTCTGAGAAATGCCGAATGTGAGAAAAGTATCAATAAACTGTGGGCAGTGGACAGCAACCTCTTCTGAGCAGCCATGAAATTAAAAAAAAAAAAAAAATGCTGACAGGTCACAGAGGGGGCTGTGTGTCCAGTCTGAGCTCAGACTTCCACCCTGGACTCAGAACCAGACCTACAAGGAATAAATCTGGCAGCTCTCAGCCTGAATTTCTTTCAGTAGGTTTCTTCTTCCCAGTTGGCACCTTTCCCTCATTACTCCCCACTCTTATTCCCCTCCTCTCCTCTCCCCTGCTCTTCTGAAAGGAGCTGAAAAACTCATTCACATTAAGGTATAAAGGACTGATAACCTCCTGCAGACTAAGAAAGAAGAAAGCCACACCAAGGAATAAAGCTACAGTGGAATTCAAAGCATCTACAACAGCTGGTCAGGAGTGTTCTCCTGGCTCCTTCTTGCTCCAACTCGGGTGTCTTAGAAGAAAGACCTCACAGTCCACCCAGTCATGCTGATAAACATGGAGATCCTGAATCTACAGGTAAAAAAGCCCTCCTGCGAGGTGAAGAACAGTAGATAGTCACATGGCCTGAAGATAAATCTGGCGGGAATCTCCAAAAAATGACTCGGCCTTGTTTACATCCACCATTGTGAGAAATTTCCATTGGCAGGTGTATCTTAAAGGCATTTGGCTGCAGCACTATTAACTCTTATCTTTTCCCAGTAATATGGGATGTAATCACAGAGATGAGTATGGGTTTAAGGAACTTTAAGAAATATAATTGCTCATTTACAATGCACTTCTTTATAGCTGCAGGCATGGGGATAGGACCAACGCCAGCTTCCTTGCTAAGGTTTGAATTATGTAGTATTAATAGGACTCTGAGAACAGTGTAATAAATACAGCTTCCAGGGGTGCCTGGATGGCTCAGTCAGTTAAGCGTCCGGCTTCAGCTCAGGTCATATTCTCATGGGTTTGTGCATTCAAGCCCCATGTTGGGCTCTGTGCTGATACCTCAGAGCCTGGAGCCTACTTCGGACTCTGTGTCTCCCCCTCTCTCTGTCCCTCCACCACTTGCACTCTGTCTTTCTTTCTCTCTCTTTCAAAAATAAACATTAAAAAATTTAAAAATAAAAAAGAAGTGAATGTGCAAACTAAGTTTTCAGTCATTTGCTTGAGTTTTCAGTCTTTTGGGTCAGGCTACATTATATTCATTTCTTCAAACAAATATTTACTGAACAGATACTAAGTGGGTGACAATACTGTTGGAGGGGGCAGAGATATAGGAGCAAACAGCATGGCCCAACAGCCTTGTATTCAAAGAGGTTACATTCTAGCTGAGGAGAGGTGGAGAATAAACAAGGAAAGTGTAGACAATGTCAGATAGTGGAAAGTGCTGTGGAATAAAATAAAGCAGCAGGTAGAATGTGGAATGTAAGGTTGGGGCTTGTAATTTTAAGTAGTCTGCTCGGAGGAAGCCTCACAGAGAAGGGGTTTGAGTATGTGATGGAGGTTGAGATAGGGAGCAAAGCAGGTAAATATCTGGGGACAGCTCATTGCAGGCAACAAGGACAAAGGTTTGAAGGCAGGATGTATCACTTTTCTCAGTTAATTACAAAAACAAATTAATTTTATGAAAAATATCAGTCTTATATGTTGTTTGGTATAGTAAATGCCAGAATAAGAGAAAAAACACTTTAATCTTTTGAGAGAGAATCAGTATAACCCTGGATAACAGTTTGTCCTGCTAGGGTGCTGGAAATGCTTTCTATCTTGATCCAGATGGGATTCAAAGCTTAAAGTCACCTGCTATACACTTAGATTTGTGCGCTTCACTCTATGAGGTTATACCTCATTTTTAAAAAGTTAGTTTGTATTTATTTATTTATCTAAAGTTTATTTATTTATTTTGAGAGAGACAGAGAAAGCATGAGCAGGGGAGGGACAAAGAGAGAGGGAGAGAGAGAGAATCCCAACTACTGTCCTCACAGAGCCCGACATAGTACTTGAACTTGTGAACTATGAGATCATAACCTGAGCCGAAACCAAGAGACGGCCACTCAACCGACTGAGTCACTCAGGTGCCCCTAAAAGTTTTTTGTTTTTTGTTTTTGTTTTTTTTTAAGAAGCCTTAGTTCTCACTTCTGGCCTCTGACGTTCCATATTTACAAGCTGTGTAATATCAAAATTTTTTGTACACATTTCTTGGTTCCTTCTTTGCCAGCTCTGCTCAAGTCCACAAGAGTCACTCAGAAAAACAAAAGCTTAAAAAGAACAGGGTTCAAGTCTTTGCCATATGACCTTGGAAGAGGTGATTATTTTCTCTGGGTCTGAGTTTTTAGGAGATGAAATAGGGCTGATGGTGATGGTATCCACCTTACAGAGTTACTGGAAGCCCAACAGAAGGTAAAGTCTGTGGAAGTTTTTGTTTTTAACAGGGTAGGAAAAAATATTGCCACCCCAAAACATGTGTCTTTGGCATGTGGATTATTTTAGGTTAATTATTTTTAATAAACAGAAGACTCAGGAAGACACTTTGACCTTCCCCCTAACTTCCCCCAAAAATTCAGTTAGAGGACCTCCTCTAACTGAAGAGAAGGGAAGCTATCACCACAGAGAACTACAATATCTTATGATCTAGGTGTGGCAAACAAGAATTTAGCAAAGTCTATTTGTTAAAATTCCTCTATGGGTCCCATTGCTTCTGTAGGGTCCAGCAAACATTTGTTTACCAAACGGCCTTTTTCATCTTCTTATGAATTGTCTTCCTTCCCTTGTGAAGTCCCAGACTCCTACCTCCTTGTCCTTAGTTCTTGATGGCCTATAAGCCTTAACTGTCTGACTGCCTGTGAGCCCCAGACTCTTATGGAGCCCTAGTTTGTCTGTAATTAAATTTAATTTTCTCCTGTAATGTCTCATGTCAATTTAATTCTTAGACCAGCCCAAAGAATCTCGAAGACAAGAGGACAACTTTTTCTTCCAAACAGCAGCAAGACCACAGAAATCTTACTTACCATTGTAATTACGCATGTAACCCATGCTTCAGTGGAGTGCCCACCAGGTCACTGCTGTGGTCAGTGATTACCTGGGCTATTTGCTCTTGTGCTTGTCACCCTCTGCTGGGCACTGAGTACTGCATGGTACAACAGGTCCTCAGCCATGTGGCCTTCTACAGTGAGGGGGCAAAATGAGTCCTGTTACTTTGGGGTAAATACTCTGTTGAGAACTGATGGGGTTTTGAGGTGATGGTGGGGTTCAGAAAAAAGAATTATTGAAGACATCTTTTGCAAAAAGGTAACTTTATTAAAGCACAGGCACAGGACCCGTGGGCATAAAAAGCAGCACTGGGGTTGTGCAGAGTGACTGGTTATATACTATGAAGTAGGGGGAGGTAAAGTCAAGAGGACGTTTCTTAAAGGGATTTTCATATGCTAAAGACTCACAGATTACTGAAGTCCTAGCTATTGTCAAAATAAGGTTTTCCCCTCTAGCAAAGCATTGACATTAAGACCGTAGGGAGTGCCTGGAGAAAAGTTATACTCTGTTTTTGCCTCAAGTATTTGTCCATGGGCTGCAGGTTATAAGGAAATTTAATTTTACCTGCCATTTTCTTCTTGCCTTTGTTCCCCATATCTCTATGGAGGGGAAGGTGATGTTAGGGCTCCATGAAACTGAATCTACAAGTTTCTGTATATTAGGCTATTGAGAAGATTGCCTTTTTCTTGTAATTTACTCAGATATTTGTAAACTGATGGAGACTCATGTCCTGTATAACTGGGATCTCTATCAGTTAACCATTTGTTTCCTTTCTTTTCCTTTGTTCTTGGGCAGCCAGGAGTGCCTGAAGAATATCACACATATTCTACCTGGTGGGAAGAGGTGTGTGCTAGCTTGTACTTTGCCCTCAGCCTGCCTTATGCTCCCTCATCAGAAGGACCAAACTGACTTATTTAGGGTTTAATTAGTGGCCCTTCCTGTTATCACCACCTCAACCCCGCTGGACTCAGATATGAGTTCCTGGGGGCAGGGACATCAGTGTGAGAGCCGGTAAAGTTAATTCATATGTCTGGACTCACAAAATGGAGGCTACCCTAGGGGCCTGGCCCAGGTCACAAGCCTAAACCCCAGTCAGCCTGTCCTTTGGGAAAACACCTATCAAAGGAAATGGAACATACTCTAGTCACAACCCTTCAGCTCAACTTTAGCTAGCTCATCTTACCCTGGAAAATAGGACCTATTAGCTGATTGTGCCATTTCTGCCTATAGAACCTCTTCTCAGGTTCTGTAAAACTCAGACTTGTCTCAGATGCCTCAGGAAGTGTCCCCTGCCTGTGAGGCACTATTACCTTCCGCCCCAATCATGGAATATTTTCCCTTGCATAAAGGACATCAGACTCACCACTAAATTGATTTAGTTTTGTCACCAGGTAGAGGTGAAGGTCCTGTTGCACTGAGAAACGCACCTCCCCTCAGTGGGTAGGCCCTGCCACTAGATCACACTTGTTCCCCCTAATTCTGTTACTGTGAGGTTTCTGACAATGGACTGCTGACTAGGAAGCAATAATGGGGAGCATTTTCAGTAGAGAATTTAAAAGCAGTAATGAAACTGAAGTCAGTTGATGTGACATGTGCCTGCAGTTCAAAAGAAAGTCATTGAGAAAATGCTCCCTGCCCCCACCAAACCTCATATTGGTCTCAGTTCTAATTAGTTGCTATGATTACTGCTGAGTTTATGCACACAGACACACACTTACATGATCCAAATTAACCCATTTTTAGTGAACACTGTATTCTATATGGCAGTTAATTTCCGAAACTCCCAGTTATACAATCCTGTTGCCCTGACCCACCCTACCCCTGAGGACTCAGCCACAGGACTGTTTCCAAGGGTATGTTTGCAAGGGCAGAATGGCTCAGAGTTGTTGGAACTCTCCTCCAGACACACGTCATATCTTTGCTCCATGTGGTATCATATCTTCTCACATTTAAACCATTTATTTGAAATAAATGGTGTGACACGTCTATATTTTGGTCTTTGTCCACAGTTGCTGGCTCAGCTCCCCAAACACTTGGAATTTCTGGAGCA
The DNA here is from genome assembly GCF_018350195.1 of Panthera tigris. Lineage (NCBI taxonomy): Eukaryota > Metazoa > Chordata > Mammalia > Carnivora > Felidae > Panthera > Panthera tigris. Next base: position 38,842,000 of record NC_056666.1, read on the forward strand.
GATAAGAGCAATGGGAGCATCTTTTGTTACAATATTTGGTCTTTTGTCCTCAGTTCCTGAAATCACTTCAGGGCCATAAAGGTGAAATGGGTGTCTTGTTATTTATAACAAGCACCTTTCCACTACAACTGGGTTTATGTTAATGAGGTAACTTTTGGAAACCCTCAAGGCTGGGGGCTGGTTGCCAGGGAAACCAACCAGGCTTTGAGGGTTGGAATTTTCCTTCCCACTGCTTCCTCCTATACCTCTGGGGAGTGAGGCTGGAGGTTGAAGCAATCACCAATGACCAAAGATTTAATCAATCATGCCTATGTAATAGTGCCTACACAAAAAACAAAAAAAGGAGGGTTTCAGAGGTTTTCCAAGCTGGTGAACCAGAATGCATCCATGAGCTGGGAGAATGGCACTTCCCAAACTCTACTGGCACAGAAGCTCCAGTGTTAAAGATCCTTCTGGACCTCACCCAATACATTTCTTTATCCAGCTGTAGATTCATATCCTTTAACATCCCTGGCCATAAACCAGTATCTAGTAAGAAAACTGGTGTCCTGGGTTCTGTGCTCCTCTAGCAAATTAATCAAACCCAAGGAGGGGGGTCATAGGTACCTCTGTTTTATAGCCAGTTGGTTAGAAGCACAGGTAATAATCTGAACCTGAGATTGGCATCCAAAGTGGGGTAAGTACTGTGGGGCTGAGTTCTTATTCTTGGAACCTCTACTATCTCCAGACAGTGTTAGAATTGAGCTAAATTTGCGGGACACCCAGTCAGCGCCCACTGAGAACTGGAGAATTGCTTGATGGCACTGAATAAAACCCCACACACTGGAAACAGTAACAGAGCAGTGAGTGTAGAGGCAGCAAGGATTTAGAGCCTTATTTGTGTTTAAATTCTAAAACAGTGGAACACAGTGTGAACTGCGAGGTATAGTATTTTGGTAACAGTTCATTTCGGACCATGAATAAAGTAAGTTACTAAATTTGGATATCTTTATTACTGTTTATCTTTTTAAAATTATTTTAAAACTGGAGAACTAATCAAGAAAATGAGTATTATGGGAAGTAATTTTGAGGAATAGAGGGAGGGAGTGTATAAAAAATGATCTATTGCAAATGTCAAATACACTAGGCACAGAGCACCTGGGTGGTTCAGTTGGTTGCGCGTCTGACTCTTGGTCTCAGCTTAGGTCATGATCTTAGAGTCATCAGTTTGAGCTCTACATTGGGCTCTGCGCTGGGTGCAAAGCCAACTTAGAAAATACACCAAGCACACCAAATACTGAATTCCAATGGTGGACAAATTTGTTCTCAAGCTGTGTGCTTTCCTACATTATTGTTATTGTTACTGTTATTTGAAGATTTATTTTTAAGTAATCTCTACACCCAACATGGAGCTCAAACTCACAACTCCGACATCAAGAGTCTCATGCTGTACCAACTGAGTCAGCCAGGTGCCCTTTTCCTACATTATTATTGCTACCTTTCTAGGATAGTTTCAGATAGAACCTAGAATGCAAGAGAGTGATGTAGATGAACTATAAGATCTCTGTAGTTATTCATTCACTCAAAAAAAAAAAAAACACTTACTGGGCACCTTTATGGCATGCTTGGCATGCTCAGATCACTGCACTTGACCCTAAAGAAGGTTAGAGAGCTGAGGAAACTAAGATTTTCCTTTTAATTCCAAAACTGACAAAAATAGCAACATATCAAGGTTAAATATCTTAGTCTTTAAATGGCTACAATTATGGTATCATTTCAAAAATGCACCTATTAAAAAAGGGGATTTATAGGAGGAAAGCACACACTTATAAGATAGTAGTTGATAAACAGAAAGCCCGTTTATGTTATTATATATTTATAAGATGAGTCCTAACCTGCTGTTGAGAGACCAGTAATTGTAGAAAAACTCCCTCATAATGGTGAGCAACGCAAGCTCCAACACCATCCAGACATTTAGAGAGCCTCTTGACATGTCTCTGGAACATGTTGTAAAGTGCATTTTCCTGATTTATTTAATAAAAGCAATTCTTGCTCATTATTCCTCTTATTATCATTGGTAATAATAATAACAGGGTGTTTGAACATGTTACTTTAGCTCTGGGATTGGCCAGAAGGGAAGCTTATATCCTACTGTTTATTACTCATCTAATAGTGGGGACCTATAAACCAACAAGGGTGTGCACGGGATGGAGAGGAGACTCTGCCTTGGGGATGGGGGAAGGGTGGCTCGTGCCACAGGTGTATCTGCAGGGGGAAGAGCTCCTCATATCTGTGTCTTTCCCCCACAATACAATGTTCAGAAGATGCTGGTCCAGTCCCTCTCTCAGACCGTGCCTGAAGGATGTCAAACATCACAGGTGGAAATGCTCCAAAATTGATGTGGTCTTTGCTTTTGTACCTATCTCTGCCATTGTGAAGATGTGAGCCCACATTCTTTCTGTGACATGCAGGCACCATGGTGGCCTCCTTCATTAGACCTTTGAAGACATTGCTTAACAGAAACAGCCACAACATACAGGAAGACAGAGTCTCTTACTTTGGACACTGATCTAGAAAAGGCAAGGGTGACAAAAACCATCAGACCTTGAAGCCAACTGCCTCTGTAAGAGCATGGGTGGAAAGTTTCTCTCTGCTTTAAAAATAATAACTAGCAATTTCACACTGTGCCGGAGTCTACAAGAGGCTTAGCCTCATGTCATCTTACCTGTCACAGGCCTGACTTCCTGTAGAACATAGGTTCAATCCTCCTTGTCCTGGACACAAAGGAGCTGCAGGTCAACTGGGGACACCAGGAAAAGGAGGTTCCAGCATTGATCTGGGTCTGACGTTCTGCTCCTCCATTTACTAGAGGTGGGAACTGAAGTATTTGCTCAAATATTCTGAGCCCCATTTTCCTCATCTGTATAATATAAGCCGTAATGTCAAACATACTAGCCTGTTACGAGGCTGAGGCAAAACCATATGTCCAACAGCTAGCACTCAATCAATTGTCCTTCTCATTACAGTCCAGCCCAAGGTGGGTTGTGGCACTCAGCGGTCTTCCCCGTTGCTCAAAGGCTTGAGAGAGTCTCCTTTCCAAATTCTAGTAAAGGTCCGAATAAGGAAAGTGAATTGGATATTTTCATTTATTTCCTCCCAAGGAACTTAAAGATAAATCTGATCAAGATATTACCTCACATGGTGTTTCATGATTTAGATAGAGAAACTGAGGATTGGAGAAATTAGGGAATTGCTCACAAGTATGTAATAAGCTGGAGCTTTTACTCTGAGAGTACCAGAGCTGGGTTTGTTTGTTTCTTTGTTTGTTTTCCCCCTAAGGGTCCTTCCACTATTATCAGGTTGGTGAACAAGGACATTCTTTCTACAGTGTGAGCAAAATGAATTAGAACCAATATTGGTAAACAGAACTCTTTACAGTTTACAAATCATTTTCAGAAAAATATCTCCTTAATTTTATAACTTAAAATTCCAAAAGTAATACTTTCGAGATAAGTATTACTATTATGATTTACAAATGAAACTGAAATTCTAAGATGTTCCTTGACCTGTCCTAAGTCATGGAGTTCAAATAAGTAGAGCCCAGATCAGTGTGACTCCAAACATGGTTCCACCATTATGCATTATACACTATTCTTGCACATGTAATGTGAAAATTGTATGAGTATTCTGTTTAAAGTATAGTTCCCTGCCCTCACATTCCTCACCACCTGGCACCTTTATCCTTTCTTAGTCCAAGAGGCTTCCAACTTTCAAATTCTTGCTCCACTGTTCAGCTTGACTTGATTCATACCTTCCTTTCAGATCTCAGGGTATCCTGATTCTTCACTTCTCCTGTGTGCTTTCCAAAAACATGCTGCGAGACATGAGCTTGTCAGTTCCTACTTTATCTTCTGACTTTAAAACTCAGTCCTCCATGAGAGATAATCCAGGGTTTGTGGGTCTTGAAGTTTGTGCAATTTGCGGAGGGGGGGGGCCTCTATAGACAAGAAAAACAAAATTAGGTACAGAGCCTTGGAAGAAGCCCTTCTAGGTGAGGGGACCTAAAACCCATGCTTCCAAGATTCATAGTAGATTGGCTGACTCTGCCTCTCTCCCCATGTAAGATGCAACTCTAGTCGGGCTACCCATTAAGTCTGCCTGGGGCCAGAGGCCAAGCTTGCAGGCTTACCCACTTAACTCCCACAGCACAGTCAAGAAGGTGTGATGGCTTCCATTTTATAATTCTATTCTTTTCTAATTTATTATTTTCCAGTCAAAGTTTGAGTTTCTTGTACTCAAGGAGTCTGCTTTCTATTTCTCGGTAGGACCCCTCACTGACCTCAGCATAATCTTGAGCTCAGAAATGTTTTTGGAATGAATGGATGTTTGAAAAGATGGGTGAATAGAGTAAATGTTCAATAAGTACTTTTTGAATTTATAGCAGAAAATGTAATGATTTTAATAATTACCACTTATTGAGTATCTATTATAATCCAGTTACTCTTCATATGTTATCTCTCATCATAGCAATCCTGCAGGGTGGGAGTTATGATCTCTAATTTATAGCTGAAGAGACTGAGGTTCTTCATGATTAAGTCACTTGCCCAGTCTTAGTAAGTGGCAGAGCCAGAACCCATCACTCTAAAGCCCAAGTTCTTACCACCTCACTCAACACCTTTGAAGTCAGAACCAGTATACTTCAATCAGGTGAACAGAGTCCAGCCCGGCTGGGCACCTGCTCATCGTGTCTGCTTCACCTGTGAATGAGGAAGTGAAGGCAAGTCCCTTCCCGCTTTAGCAGGCTTTGTCTTCTGCTTCCCCTGTTCCCCCTGGACATTGGACATCTTCCCAGTAACATATTAGTCCCATGAATTTGAACAGTGGGCAAAAATTCTCTCAATGTGTCCTCAGTAGGAAGTAAAATCATAAACGTTAGCTTGGCGAACAAAATAACTATGCCAAGGAGACCAGAGTTCTGGGGACCACACTGGTGAACGTTGCCTGGGCCCCAGCAGAGGCGGGGAGGCAAGCGAGATAGTCTGGTGCTTTTGCCTTCTGCCCCAGACCGTTCTGCAGATAAACTAGCAGAAAGATGCCCTTTGTGGTAAGACTCTGTGATCATAGGGGAATTGTGAGGATGAATGCCAGATTCCCACCAAGTGCTGGTAATGAGGAGATCTCTCTTGGGCAATTTTTGTATGATGAAAATGTGGTGGTGCTTTTAAGAGGTTTCAAGAGCCTTAGGCAAAAGATGCTCTGATAACTTTGGAATGAGGTGCTCAAAGGCTTCCACCTCCATTATGCCATTGAAGTCTCTATAGCCCTTTCAGGGTGAGGCTCGAGGCAGTCATAGTAATTCCCATTCTATAGAGGGGAAATTGGGAACCTAGGATCACAGAACCCAGGAGGTCACTGTATTCATTCTATATTTGGCATAGCATGTGATTGTTCCAAATACAAGAAGTTTCTAGAAGACAAGGTGAACTAGAATCTTCCTTTTGTATTCTACTCTAGTTCAATTTGGTATTCTAAGAATGCTGGTTGATGCTGGGTAAAGTGCTTATGGGAAAATGGTGACGATGACCATCGTGACTGTGGCCTACAGCAGAGACCTGAATTCACATAGGTGTGACAGCATAAAGGACACGAGGTAACTCACCTGTCCCCAAGTCCTTGAGTACTGAGGCCCAAAGGACCTTGCAGAATCCTTCTAGCCCAGTGACACACCACTCATGATGTGACCCACAAAAAAGGAGGGGTGGGAGATTGGAATCAACATGCTCTTCAGTTTATAGCCCAGGTTTGTAGTCCATTTTTCCAGAATTCCAGGCCATTCTCTGAGCTAGCCAGACAATAACTGATTCCTGTAGGAATGTCTGGCTTTGTCTGGACTGCTGGCAAATGAGGACATGTACTGCTCAGCTCCTTTTTTAAGAAAGGACTTGAAGAGTGTGTCTAGCTAATGGGTGCCAGATTTTAGCTTCCTCAGAATCCACTTCAACTTCCTTGGAGGAGCCAGGTGGGGACAGGTGGTCATATAAAGACCCAGTGATTTCACACCAATGTGGGATTCCTTCGGTAGGCAGTCCTTGCTCTGCAACTCCCCATCGAGCTGGCAGAGACTTTAGGTGTGCATCTTATGGGTCCCTCTGCCCAATTCTGCTTGCTCCCCTTCTTTCACACATACTCCCCCAAAACCATTTGCACTCTTAACTCTACCTCAGTAGAGGGTTTCCTAGGGAACCCAACTAACATACCTCCCTTAACTTTCAAAAAATACTGGTACCTAGTGCTGGAATGAAACTAGAGAAATGTTGAAGACCTTGCACTCAATAGGAGGAAAAGAAAGAACCCAGCACACAGGTTCACCAGAGGAAGAATAGCCTAAGTGACCAGAGGCGTGCATGGCAGTGGTTGGCCCCAGAACTAAAACATGGGCTACAGAGACCAGGTCATCAGGCTGCCTTGAAAACGCAGCTGTGTACCCAGGGGGTAATGTCAAGGCACCAAGCTTTCACTCTACCATCTAAGGAGGGGAGGAATTGAAAAGTAAGGCTTTTTGCAGACTAAGTTACTTTGAGGCTTGAGTGAATTACTGCTCTAAGCTTCAGGTTCCCCACATGTAAAGTAGGACAAGTAACACATGTTGTTAAGGATTACCTTTCATTTGATCTAGGGATGATTCTCTTCTCAAGTTCCATGTCTGGATCAAGTGCATCAATCTTCTTGTCCTGGACTTTGTGCCTTGATGAAGAGACAAGGACTCAAGTCCTTGTCCAGTGCCACATAGTCTTTCAGATAGCTGACCCATGTCTGAATACAAGCCTTCCACTCCATTTCACAACCCGAGTTGACCTGAGTATAAGGGGAAAAATACATACCTGTACACAGGTACATTTGGCGCCTTTCTGTGTATGATCCAGGGGAAATTTCTTACTGGGAAAGAGAGCAGCTCCAGTCTAGCTTGGTCCCCAAATGACTTGGTTACCCCCAGAGGTGAATTCCATCTGGGAGATGCAAAATCTCTAGCCTCCAGAAGTTCTGGGTTCCGTATTTTCAGAACTGAGCAATTTTTATGGGTATCAGGGGTCAAGAAGCGAGTGTATTTTAAAAATACACTGTTTTTTTTTTATTAAAGTAGGACGTATATTAAGAAAAGTATATAAATCAAAATGTTCAAGATAATTAGTCATCAGGGAAATGCAAATGAAACCACAACGAGATACCACCACACACCCACTAGGATGGCTATAATCAAAAAGACAGATAACAACAAGTATTGGTGAGGGTGTGGAGCAGTCAAAACCCTCATATGCTGCTCGTGGGAAAGTAAAATTGTGCACCCCCTGTGGAAATTGTTTTCTGGCAGTTTCTCAAAAAGTTCAGCAAAGGGTTATCATACGACCCAACACTTCCACTCCTTGGTGCATACCCACGAGAAATGGAAACATTTCTACACAAACACTTGCACATTAATCTTATAGCCCATTATTCATAAGGGCCATAAGGTGGAAACAACCCAAATATCTACCAGCTGATGAATTGATAAATAAAAGTGGTATATCCACACAATGGAATAATATTTGGCCATAAAAAAAAAATAAAGTACTGATTTGTGCCACAATACAGATGAATCTTGAAAATATTATGCTAAATGAAAAAAGCCAGTTGCAAAAGACCACATATTATATGATACCATTTATAGTAAATGTGAAGAATAGGAAAATTTACAGAGACAGAAAGTAGATTAGTAATTGCTTAAGTCTGAGAAGGAGGGGGCTATAGGAAGGTGATAGCTAAAGGGTACAGTTTCTTTTAGTGGTGATGAAAAGTTTCTAAAATTGACTATAGTAAGTGATTGTATATATCTGTATATACTAAAAACTATTAAATTGTATAATTTAAATGGATGAATTCTATGATATGTGAATTGTATCTCAATAAAACTGTTATTTTAAAATGTTCAGCTCAAAAAAATGTCTAGCTCAATGAAGTATTAAAAAAATGAATACTTAGGGTTCCTTGGTGGCTCAGTCAGTTAAGCATCTGACTCTTGATTTCAGCTCAGGTAAGTTCGAGCTCCACATGGGGCTCTACACCAATAGCATGGAGCCTGCCTGGGATTTTCTCTCTCCCTCTATCTCTGTCCTTCCCCTGCTTTCTCTCTCTCTCTCTCTCTCTCTCTCTCCCTCTCTCTCTCTCTCTTCCTCATCCTCTTCCTCCCCCTCCTCCTCCTCCCGTGCTGGTTCTCTCTCTCAAAAATAAATAAATAAATGTTAAAAAATGGATAACTCATGTAACCATCACCTAGGTCAAGAGATGGAACATTCTAGGGACACCTGGGTGACTCAGTCGGTTAACATTGGGCTCTTGGTTTCTGCTCAGGTCATGATCTCACAGTTTGTGGGTTTGGGCCCAAATCAGGCTCCTCGCTGACAGTGCGGAGCCTGCTTCGAAATCTCTCTCTCTCTGTCCCACACCTCCTGTTGTTTCTTGCTCTCTCTCAAAATAAATAAACTTTAAAAAAATATTTTAAAAAAGGAATAGAATATTCTAGAACCCCAGAAGCCTCCCTACCTCCTGTGAGGAAATGTATTTTTTGTTTATTCATTGAGTCCCCTATCTCCAGAAATCTTACTGTGCATCTCTGGAGTAAGTCATTTAGTGTGCTTGGTATTAACTTCCAATGGGTCTGTAATAAAACATGGGGACTTCCCTGGTGATCTTTCTCATGAAGAACAGTGTTAAGTTCCAGGTTCCCATCTTAAGGAGGGCACTGACACATTTGGGCTCATCTTAAACATATGGGCAGAGTAGGGAGAGGACCAGTTCAAGTGAACAACAGCTGAGGAGCCAGGTATACGTTAGCCTGGAGAAAAGACATCCTGGGGGGACCTAATTGTTGTCTTCCCCTATTAAGGTGTTGACACATGAAAGTGAGGACACCTGTGCTGCGTCACCCCTACCAGATATCTGAGAGCAGGAGTCGGGCAAGCCTACTATGTACAGTGTCCAGCACTACCTTTGGTACTCGACATACAGACATCATCAAAATCAGTTACCGAGGGCCTGATATGTGTCAGGCATTTTCTCAAGTCTGTGCAAAGACCTTGCCAGATGGGTGTGATTATCCACATTTCACAAATGAAGAGTTAACTGGCTGGAGAAGAGTTCCTGGTGGGGATAGATGGCACAATGTGGTCCTCTCCAGCCCCAGCACCTTTATCCTGATTTGAATCCTACATGCTGGCTGTAGGTGTGGTCTTTAGAGCTGCAAGGCCCCTTAGCCTGTCCTTGACCACTCCCACTTGACCAACCTCCCATAACCATGCCAAGAAACCCAAGCTGAAGGAAAAGGTATTCTTACTTTGACTCCAAAATCCATTCCCAGGGACCAAGGAACAACTCCCTCAAACACAAAGTCAGCACGTCCATTACATGGAACCACAGAGACACAGGGAGACTGAGGAGCTTCCAGGAAGGAAGAAGAAAGAGGGACGATACCAATATGCCATAAACGAGCTGTGGTCATCGGGATGATGCTGTCCCAGTGGGTGGTCCTGCCTCTTCCTTGGAAATTCACATTTCAGATTCTATTCATCCGGAAGGACTATTGCCATGTACTATGCGCTGAGCTGGATGCTTCCCTTTGTGATAGCCTCCGTGGAACCCCATAGCATCCCTGTGAATACATGCAACATCATCCCTTTTAAAGATGATGAAACCAAGATTCTGACCAGCAGCTGCATGAACCTCTTCAGGAAACGTTGGTCTAAAAAGGTTATTTTGGGTTTATTCATGGCTTCTCATCTAACCTGCTGTGAGATGACCCACACACATCACCCCTTCCAGGCCTCAGTTTCCCAATCTGTAAGCATGGAGCATGGGACTAGGGCTGCACAGTAGCTTGAAGAAATGGTCTGAAAAGAACAAAGAAAGTGCTTTTCCAAATATGGGTCTTTGCAGGAGCACCATTTGAGTGCAGCCCCTGGTTTTGGCTTAAATTGTTCAGAGTTGACCATACAGAAAATGACTCATATGGCTGAGATTTGGGCAGATGGTATTAAGAGATCTGACAAAGTTGTTCTAGATGTGAAAGCGAAGTCTCCGTGCCCCAAAAGTTCTCGAACGTTTCTGTCTCTGAAGCTCTGGTCAAATCTGTGTGTCATAAATTTGCTTTCAGTTTCCTTTGACAGAGGTGGGGAGCTGATAGGTGGGGGAAACCTGCTTTTTTTCCTCACATGCTGTAATGCATACTTAATAGATGTGCAATTATGATCACCCAGTGAGGGCTCTCACAGCTTCTCGACTTCTGAACACTAACCTGGCAACCCACGCCACATCCCTGCGGCCTGGCCCTGGTCCAGGCTTCTGAGTCTTATCTGTCAGACCCTTAATAAAAACAGGAACTGGATCCTTAATGACCCAGGGGCTACCTCTGGCTCCTTTCTTGCCTGGTCTACTCTGGGCTCTCAAATGGCCTCCAAGCTCTGAAGGAAAGGTTTTTCCCAGCTCAGCAAAGGGCCACACACATCTCTGGCTTCTATAGCTGTGGCTCAGAGTTTAGCCTCTTAGGGCTGGAAGAGCTTTGTAAGTCCTTAGATTCATTCCACTGACACCAGGTCGGCCACATGTAGGGTTCCCAAACCTCGCTGCCTTCTCCTTTCTTTAGGTCCACATCTGTGCAGGCCTTGTGAATCTTTTAATCAGATCATCCAGTCATGGCCAAAGATTCTCACCATCCCGTGCCAGCTAGATCCTCAGGCAGGCACAGATGGTGACTTGGTAGCTCCTATTTGCACCTGCTGTTTTAGAGGACTCAAGAAGTGCAAGTCCTCGTAGACTCAGCATGCGTCCTGTGGTAGCCCCTGACCTTGTCCTAGTGTGCTTGTGCTAATAGCACCGACTGTGTGTTCAGTTGTATCGACAGACTCTTGTAATTGTTAAATTCTCCTGGGCACATGGGCTATTTTCCCAAATACAATCTATTTGCCTTAAGGAAGGAAGAATGCATCTTACACTTTATCGCCCAGCATAGAGCCTAGCAGTAGTAGTAATAATAATAGCCATGAGTTATGAGAGCTCTGTGTCAGACACCATGAAAGGAATTATTAATACATTCATTTATTTTACTTTGATAAGAATAGCACAATTAAATATTGTTACCATTGTAAGACAAAGAAACAAGGATCAGGTTCGTTAAGGGATTTGTTCCAGGTCATACAGCCTATAAATGATAGAATCAGCATTCAAACCCAAGACAATCTGAGAACAAGTTGTATTAAGCTAAGCTAAACTATGCTGTGTAACAAGTAACTCTGAAATGTCAGTGGCCATATATACATATACAGGTAATGCAAGTCTATTTCTCACCCATCCAAAAGCTGCTACAGGTCTGAGCGTCTCTCCAGAGTTGTTGCCCTCCTTGACGCCATTCAGCAACCCTGTCTCTTTCCATCTGGTTTCCTCCACCCTGACGTGTGGCCTTTACGATCCGTCTATCGGAGGAAGAAGGGGCTGGAAGGTTGTGCGGAGCTTCCACGGCTAGACGTGAACATGATGGGACGGTGTCACTTCCACCCATATTCTGTGAACAGATCACTCACATGCCCCCACCTGACTCCTCTGTGTTCAGGAAAGAGGAAAATCAGAAATGAGGAAGCCCTAGCAATCTGCTACAGAAGCTTATGTGTATTCCACCATGCTAAGCTGCCTCTAAAACCTGAAATTAAAAAACAAAGTACTTTCTGACTGACATCACCACCAGGGTATTGCTGGGATACAAAAGATTATAAAGGAGGAGGTAGGGGGGCGCTTCACTCTTGAGAAAAAACACAGGCTTTGATATGTTTAATCAGCCTCCAAATCCCCAACCTAATTATCACCCAGACAGAGGAGCTGGGCTACTCTTGCTTCCCCTCATTCTGATTATTGATCTTCTGTGACTTCTCATTAAGGTGTCCCTAGTATCCGCTATACCCTAATCTTCATGCACACAAATGTGCGGATTGTGTGCACAGCAGAGGGGAACATCAAGAGGCAGACACTGTTGGTGCAGTTTTGGGCACTGGACAGACACATGGCTTTCATATTCAGGTTCTTATTAACCCTCACAACAAACCTATTTGGTGTAGCGTTTGGTACTGTCACCCATCGTATGGAGCAGGAATCAGAGCCTCCGAGTGATTACACTACTTTCCCAAAGTTACACACTGGGATCTTCTCATTAGAAACCCTCAGCTTTTCCACTACAATCACACTTAATTTTCCCCACCCCCTTTTATTTCCTTAAGTAGATTTCAGTTGCACTGAACTGTACTAATCATAATACTTACTTCTTGATACACTCTTATCTTTGTTTCATGCACAACCCTACTTGGGTTTCTTTGCTGTTTTGTTTCATTTTTATTTTTAAAGACAAACTCCCAGAAACATACCACCCAGCACGTGGTTTTTCTTCATCCTATCCTCCCTGCCTCCTCCACCAATGTAATGTAACCAATATACTAAATTCCAGAAGCATCATTTCCTGCTTTCCTTTTTACATTATTTTATCCAGTTTATATGTATTCTTATATTTACTTTATTTTTTTTTAATTTTGTAAAATGAGTATAATTGTCATAAATTATATTTTGGGATTTACTTTTGCACTGAATATGATAGTAAGGTTGATCCACATTGTGTGTCACAGTGGTTCATTCCTTTCGAACACTGTATAATATTATTGTATGAATTATTCATGTTACAGTCTATTCTCTTATCACTGCTATTGTGAGCAATATTGCCATGAAATGTCTTTTGGTGGGTGTGAAAAATTTGTCTATGTAACTAGGAGTGAAATTACTATGTGGTGGCATATGGGAAGATTTTCCAAAGTAGTTGTAACAATTTACACACCCATAGGCAATGAGAGATGTGTGGACCTACATCCTCTCCAACACTGGGTCAAATTCTTAAAGTTTCCAAATGAATGGATGCACTTCTCTGATCACTAATGAGGTTGAGTTTGTTCATTGGCTTTATGTTTCCTCTTCTGTGAATGCCTGTCCATGTCTCTTGCCCATTTTTCTACTGGGCTGTTTATGCTTTTCTTATTGACTTATAGGAGTTCTTTGTATATTCTTTAAGCCAACCTGTTTGTAATTTGTCTTTTCAGTTTCTTTAATGAAGTTTCATTTGATGTTGTTTTAATATCTCTAAGATTAACACTTTCTGTATTTGTTTGACAAACTTTTCCCTGCCCCAAGGTCTAAAAGATACTCATTTATGTGTTTTTTTAAATCTAGGATTTGAAATCTAAAGTTAAAAGTTTTTTTAAACTTTTCTCTTTGACAGTTAAGTCAATCTGAAACTGTTTATTTTTATATGGTGTGAGATAGGGAATATATTTCCTCTTTTCTCATATGGATAATCATTTTTTTCAGCTTTGTTTGTTGAAGAGCTCCCCTTTTCCCCTCAATCAGCCATGCCACCTCTGTCACTTTTCAAAGTTCTAAATCTGCACAGGTCTGTTTCTGCATTCTCCATTCTATCCCATGTGTCCATCCTGTGGCATTGCCAGAATGTCTTCATTACTCAAGCAGAGTGAGATTGGCCTCTCTCCTGGTTCTACTTCTTCCAACATTGGCAATGACACCATTTCCCTCTAGAACCTTTCAGTCCAGATGAATTTCCTTTTCTCCATAACCTGCTCAATCACAATCTGAGACTCGCTTTACCCGAAGAGTCTCTATACACAGAAGGAAGTGACAGGTCAAGAACTTGATCTCACTGGGCACCATCCCTGAGTATTCTTGCCTGGCTCACCCTACAGTGATCAGGGCCCAGGATTGCACATTTGCTTGTCTACAGCCCCAAACACCTTTGTCTAGATAACCCAACAACCCTTGTCATCCATGGAAGCCCTTACAGTGCCCCAGCTAGGCTGAGTCCCTATCTCCAGTTTTGCTAAAACCCAGAGGAACATGTGATGGGAAGAGAATTCCACAGCCTCTGGGATTGGCTCTGGTTTGTGGATGAGTAAGTCTTGCCTTCCCAAGATGCGATTTAGAGAGAAGATGTGATTAAAGATTAAAGATGTGATTCTTTAAAGAAGATGTAATTTCAGAGTTTCTCTTGTTCTTTGTGTACCGAACGGGGTTGAGGAATATTCCTTAAAGGGATTTTTAGATGTGCAAAGGGAGATCTCAGCGTTCAGCGGGATGCTGGAGGTTAAAAGTAAGACTGCTTTATGAGCTGCTAAACAGACATTTTGAAATTGCACAAGGTTGGGACCTTAAAAGAGAGTAGATAGTTGAAAGGGTCTTCAGAGAAAGGATCCTCAGCAACTAAGTGTGGGCATGGCCAGTGAAAAATCTTCCCTATAAGAAAAGGGCCAGCAAGTTTCTAGAAACAGTGGTGTCTGACCTTCAGTATGTAGTTTTTTTCCTTCCTTGTGCCAACCAGCTAGCTATTTCTAGCCCTTGGGAAAGTCTGTTAAGCACAATAGCTGTGTGTTCATGTTGCTCTAGGGGAAGAAAAATCAGCTGTAGTCTGAACAGTAGACAAGGCAGGGGTTTGGAAGAACAGCTGCCCTAGTGTGGGGGTAGGGAGCAAAATGTAAGTGAGAATCAAGAATTTCCTAAGTGCAAGAATTAGAAGGTAAATATGGCCATGAGGATATAAACTCACAAGCAGGATCATGGGAAATATTGGAGAGGACTCTGGGAAAGACTCTGGCTTCCCATGGTGCTGAAATGGATGCTCAACCCCTATTATTTAGATGTTAAGGCAAAGGTAAAACAGAAGACTGGAAAATGTGGATTCATTTAGAGATGCATGGATACAGGGGCTGTGAGGGATGTGATGGTCTTGAAAACTTATGGGGCTTCTTTAAGTCTGGTCTGAGACCCTCATTTCACAGTTGCTTTGTGAAAGGAGCGGAGATAGCAAGTGGGCAACTCCAGAAGGTGAAGGATTAACTTATCAAGGTTGAAAGACAAAAATCCATCCCTTAGGGGTCCCTGTATCCTAACCAGAGACCCCTCTCCAATCAGGAGCCAGCCAGAGTCAGACATTGGGTGAGATCTTTCTTTCTCCCTTCTTCTTCCCTATTGTCTGCAGGTATTATGACCAGGGAACATTTGTCAAGTCATTTGGAGATAGTCTGTACCAGGCCAGCTTTGGCGAAGGAAGCGGTAGTACTGAGGGACACTCTAATCGTTCACCGTTGATAACTTAGTCTCTCTCTCTCTCTCTCTCTCTCTCTCTCTTTGTCTCTTCCCTCACCCCCCATATATTTTTCTATTATAGTAAAATATACTTTTTGGCCATTTTCAAGTGTACACCTCAGTGGCATTAAATAAATTCACAATGCTGTGCTACCATTACCACTATTTCCACAATTTTTTTTATAACCCTAAACAGAAACTTTGTACTCATTAAATAATAAATTCCCATAAAATTAACAAATGAATAAACAATAAATCTCCACACATCCACCCCATCCAGTGCTGGTAACCTCTATTCCACTTTCTGTTTCTGTGACTTTGTCTATTCTAAGTACCTCAGATAAGTAAAATCATATAATATTTGCCCTTTTGTTCTGGCTTATTTCACTTAGCAAAATGCCTTCAAGATTCATCTGTGTTGTAGTGTATATCAGAATTTCATTACCTTTTATGGTCTATTATATGTATAAATGTCTGTTATATGTATACACCATACTTCATTCATTCTCTGTTGATGCAGACTTGGGTTGTTTCCACCTTTTGGCTATTGTGAATACTGCTACTATGAACGTTGACATGTTAGTATCTGTTAGAGTCCCTGCTTTTGATTCCTTTCCATACATATCCAGGAGTGAAATCGCTGGATCGTATGGTAACTTTATGCTTAGCTCTTTGAAGGACCACCAAACCGCTTTCCATAGTAGCTAGACCATTTTGCATGCCACCAAGCAATGCATAAGTGCTCCAATATCTCCACAAGCTCTCTATCATTTATTTTCTGTTTATTTTTATTTTGATAATAGCTATTTTAATTGGTTATGAAATGGTATCTCATTGGGGTTTTTTGATTTGCATTTCCTTAATGACTAGTGATGCTGAGCATCTTTTGATGTGCTTATTGGCCATTTGTATACATTCTATAGAGAAATGTCTAGTCAAGTTCTTTGACCATTTTTCAATTGGGTTATTTGGTTTTTGTTGTTGAGTTTTAGGAATTCTTTATATATTCTGGATATTAATCCCTTATCAGTTATGTGATTGGCATTTTTTTCCTCCCATTCTGTGGGTTGTCACTTCAGTCTCCTAGTATCATTTGATGCACAAAAGTTTTTAATTTTAATTGAGCTCAATTTATTTAGTTTATCTTTTGTTGCCTGTGCTTTTGGTGTCATATTCAAGACATCATTGCCAAATCTAATGTCATGAAGGTTTCCCCTAAAAGAAGAAGGTTTTCTTCTAAAAGCTGTATAGCTTTATTCTATTCTTATTTTTTAAGTGTTTATTTACTTTCGAGAGAGAGTGTGTGTGTGCAAGCAGGAGCAGGGCAGAAAGAAAAGGGGACAGAGGATCCAAACCAGGCTCTGTGCTGACAGCAGAGAGCCCAAAGTGGCGCTCGAACTCATGAACCATGAGATCATGACCTAAGCCAAAGTCAGACACTTAACTGACTGAGCCAGCCAGACACCCCAAAGCTGTGTAGTTTTAGCTCTTTATTGTCTTTGATCCATTTGAGTTAATTTTTTAAATACAGTACAAAATAAGGTTCTAATTTCATTCTTTTGGATGTGGATATCCAGTCTTCCTAGCATCATCTGTGGAAAATTCTGTCCTTTCCATTGAATAGTCTTTGTTCCCTTGTTAAAAATCATTTGACCATACATTTGAAAGGTTATTTATGGGCTCTCTATTCTGTTCCATTGGTCTATATGTCTGTCTTTATATCAATACCACACTGTTTTAATTACTGTAGCTTTTGTAGTAAGTTTTGAAGTCAGGAAATTCAAGTCTTTCATCTTCTTTTTCAAGATTGTTTTGGTTATTCAGGGTTGTTTGAGATTCCATATGAACTTTAGGATGGGTTTTTCTATTTTCACACACACACTATATTCCATATTATATATTTTATATATCAATATCACTGGGATTTTGTCACAAATTATGTTGAATGTATAGACCACTTTGGGTAGTATTGTTAGCTTAACAATATTATGTCTTCCAATCTGCAAACACAGTATGTCTCTCCATTTATTTATCTTTAATTTCTATCAGCTAAGTTTTATAGTTTTTCATGTACAAGTCCTTTGCCCCCTTGATTAAATCTATTCCTAAGTATTTTATTCTTTTTGAGTCTATGACAAATGGACTTGTTTCCTTAATTCCTTTTACAGATTGTTGAATATGTAGAAACAAAACTGATTTTTGTGTGTTGATTTTGTATCCTGCTACTTTACTAAATTTGTTTAACAGTTTTTGGTGGAATGTTTAGGGTTTTTTACATATAATATCATGTCACCTGTGAACATAGATCAGCTCACTGCTTGTTTTACTTTTTTTTTTAAGTTTATTTATTTTGAGAGAGAGTGTGCGAGTGAGGGAGGGGCAGAGAATCCGAAGCAGGCTCCACACTCTCAGTGAGGAGCCCAACGTGGGGCTCAAACCCATGAATGGTGAAATCATGACCTGAGCCTAAATCAAGAGTCAGATCCTCAACTGACTGAGCCACCCAGGTACCCCTCACTGCTTGTTTTCCAATATGGGTATATTTTATTTCTTTTTCCTGCCTAATTGCTCTGGCTAAAGCTTCCAATACTGTGTTAAACAGAAATGGTGAAAACATACATCTTTATCTTGTTCCTGGTCTTAGGGGTGAATCTCTTTTTCTAAAAATGGGATCTTTTCACTCTGCTGTCAGAAATGATGTTTTAAATGCATCTAAGAAGATATCTGGGGGCTAAATTCATGGTAACAAGTGAATAATTAATATTAAATTCTCTCTTTGGAACAATTCTTACAAACTTGGAGAATATTGTAGCTGAAGACCCAGAAGGGTAGAGTGACTTTCCTAAGTCAACACAGCAAATTGGATGCTATTCTGGGACTAGAAGTCAGGACTTCTGACTCTTGTCAAATGCTACTGACATAGAGCACATAGTAAAACATAAAAGAGAGGCACCTGCAACTCTAGAAGTGAAACAAGAATTTCAAGAGAAGCAGGAGGGGCACAGAAAGGGAGTGAAGCTTTGGGGAGCTAGATTGGTTTTGAAGACAAATCCTCACTACTTCACAATTTGGCTAGAACGGACCTAGAAACAAATTAAGTTTTACAACCCCTACCTGTTGGGGCTTAGATTAATGAACTCATTTATTCATTTAAAAAATATACTGAGGCCTACTATGTGCCATGTACTAGGAAAACAGCATGGAACAAAAACTTAAGGTGTCTACTCCTCAGGGAGCTGACATTCTAGTGCTACTTGTTCCCAAACCCCTCTTTGATAACCTCCTTCTTTCTTCAAATTCTCCATAGCGTGAGCCATAACATACAAAGTAGGAAGATTCAGCTGAGGTCAGAGATGCTGTTAAAGGTTAGAACGTGAAAATAACAACAATAGGGATAACAGCAGCTTTGAGGATTCTTTGGGGCTATGAAGGGTCTCTGGCGGTCCCTCTCTGTCCCAAGGACAATGAAGAGGTGAAGGTCATCCCACTCCTGTTACTGAGCAACGTCTGATGCAGTGGCAGGAGTCCTACTCTATTCTTTTTTTTTTTTTTTTAATTTTTTAAATGTTTTATTTTGTTTTGAGAGAGAGAGACAGAGGGAGGAAGACAGAATGGGGGAGGGGCAGAGAGAGAGGGAGACTCAGAATCCGAAGCAGGCTCCTGGCTCTGAGCTGTCAGCACAGAGCCTGACTTGGGACTTGAACTCACAGACCACGAGATCATGACCTGAGCTGAAGTTGGATGCTTAACCAACAGAGCCACCCAGGTACCCCTGTCCTATTCTATTCTTAGGAGAGAATTTTTGGAGCTCAGTGTCTGTCTCCAGGTGGAAGATCTCACACTAAACCCCAACTGTAGCTAAGAAAGGTGTGGCATGGATCCGAATGCCAGAAAACCCTGTCATAGAGTTCAGTCCTAAAAGCTACAGGGAAAACAGTCACAGAAGCCCTTGGTTGGTGGCACCCTGGCCTATCATCAACATTCTTAGGGTCGTTCCTTCTCACAGCTAGGTGTCTCCACTCTGTCTGCCTCTGTCTTGCTGTCCCACCGTCTGCCCCAGTATCAGCCCAGTATCAGGAAGAGCAGGGAATTAGGCAAAGTGAAAAAGCCTTGGGAGGACATGAGGGGAGACCCCACTGGGGTTGTCACTGGGGTTCAATGACAAGAGTTGGAGGACCTGGATTCTAGTTCCATCTCACTGGCTGGTTCATGTGTCTAGAAAGATCACTTCACTGTTCTTGATCTCATCTTTTGCATCTGAAAAGTGGGGAACCGTATTAGTGAAGATAATGCCCAGCTACTGTAGCAGCGACAGCCCCAAATCTCAGTGGCTTAAGACAAGAGAAGTTTCTCACTCACTTAAAGTCCACTTGACAGTGGGGGTGGGGAGCTACTCCACAGTATCTTCCAAGGACCCAGGCTGGCACAGCATCTAGCATTCAAGGATGCCTGGCTGTCAACAGGCAGTGCCAGATGGGAAGAGAAGAGTACAATAAGGATCTCACAGGAGGTGTCTGTGGACCAGGTCTGTAAATGGCACGTATCACTGTGCATGCATTCAGTGCAGACATCTCACCGCAGGGTAGACTGGGAAACAGATGAGCCGTGTTCTTAGGAGGCACGGGAAGCAGACAAAGACCCTGCACCGACGAGGCTCACTTTCTATGGCCTTGTGGCTTAAGGTGTGATCCATGGACCACGAGCAACAGCATTTCCTGGGAATGTATTAAAAATGCAGAATCTCAGGGGCACCTGGATGGCTCAGTGGTTTGAGCATCTGGCTCTTGGTTTCGAGCATCTTGGTTTTGGCTCAGGTCATAATCTCACAGTTCATGAGTTCAAGCCTCATGTCAGGCTCCACACTGAGAGTACGGAAGTTGCTTGGGATTCTCTCTCTCCCCTTCTCTCTCTGCCCCTTCCTCTGCTCATGTGCATGCACACACACACACACACACACACACACTCAAAATAAATAAACCAAAAAAAAAAGAAATGCAGAATATCAGACCCTACCCCAGATGCACTAAGTCTGAACCTGAATTTTAATAAGAGCCATAGGCAGTGTGGGTCCACTTTTCAGGGTTGAGAGGAATGTCCTAGTGAGGGGAAATGAACATGATGGTCTAGTATCCTGGCTAGTTCATTAACAAGGGCTGTGGAGTCTGATGAGCCTGACGGAATCCTGTGTCTTCCACTTGTTAGCTGCATAATCTTGGGCAAGTTACTTCATCACGTTTTAGTTCCTCCAATGGTAGTAATAATGGTACTTACCTTACAGGGTCATTGGGATTATGAAATGAGACAGTCCATACCAAGTCATCATCACACTGCCTGCTATAGAATTTGTGCTCAACAGATGTTCACTGGTATTAACCTTATTGCTATTACTTCTCCCACAGAGGTGGTGTCCCTTTAACTTCCCTAAATCAACCCCAGCACAAGGATAGCAAATACATGGCATGCATCTCACTAGTTTATTCTCCAGTGTCCAAGATAGACTTGCTAGTCATTCAAGACACTCTTTCTCCCAGAGCCCAGACTTGCCTGAGAGTCTGTCTTACACAAGTTTTCAGGTAGCTGTTACTACTTAACTGAAGTAGGTATGTAAGAAAAACTATTTGCCATCTCTGGTTGACTTGGGCACTGGCAGTGACCAAACCTCCCCTTTACTCTCAGCTGTATCGGTATTCTTATTAGGGGACAAGGAAAGAGAAGAGGGCAAAGACCAGTAGAAAGTGTCCTGCCTGGGAGGCTATGAGGATGGTGGAGTCCTTGCAAATGAGGGGTCGGGAGATGAAGTGGCTCTGAGGAAGGGGCTCAACTAGAGGCACATTAAATTTGAAGTCTTTAAGACATCTAAATGGAAATATTAGAACGTATGAAGACACAAGACTGGATTTAGGAGAAACCTCTGGGTTGGAGACAAAGATCAGGTCACATCTGTGGCAGACACTGCTGATTATCCAACCACCATTTCCCCCTTCTGCTTAGTTAACTGTACCCCACTTTTGTTCACATGTAGAGTAGTCTTCTTTCCAGAGGCGATTAGACCCTAATCCAGCCTCAGACCCTAGTGCTGTGGGTGAATCTTGATTAGCCCAACATCTTGATTAGTCACAGATAATTCCATTCCCCTTACCGGTTTTTAAGTTTGGGAATGTAATACAGTTCTGGACAATAAAGTATGTCTGTGAAGAAGATTCTAAACATTTCTAGGATTCCTCTCTTTTTTTGAAAAAAGATGGAAAGAGAAGCTTCTTATTGTCTGCCTCTAGATGTGGCTCTATGAGATGGACTGACTAAATCTTCCACAGCCATTTTGGGACCATGAGGGGACAAGGCTGAGGGCAAAACCCAGCATGCTAAGGACGGACGAAGAGAAAGATGGAAAGAAATGGTCTCTGATGATATCATCAATCTATCAGATTAGTCCAACCCCAGAAAAGACCTCAGGAGTCCTTGCTACGTGATAATAAATGTTTTCCCTAATTTCTTTTAAGTCATTCATTTATTTTGAGAGAGAGAGAGAGTATGCACAGGGGAGGGGCAGAGAGAGAGAGAGAGAGAATCCCATGCAGGCTCTGCACTGTCAGCACAGAGCCAGATGCAGGGCTTGAACTCACAAACTGTGAGATCATGACCTGAGCCAAAGTCAAGAGTCAGATGCTTAACCGACTGAGCCACCCAGGTGTCCCATATTCTTCTTATTTAAGCCAGCTGAGTCACAGTCTGTGTTGTTTGTTGCCAAAAGAATTTCAGCCAATATACCACCTCCGCAGAGAAATTTCTATATGACAGAAGTGACCACTAAAACCATGAGAGTGTTTGTAAAACTCAATGGAGTGTGCAGGGAGGAGGAAAACCATGGGGAAGGTCATTGGTGTGGTGATCGAAGGAAAGGAAAGAGCAAAGGAGACAGAGAAAGAGCACCATCAAGGGTAGGAGGATAATTAGAACAACCTGTGGTGTACAGGTTCATGCAATGAGAGGCTCAAGAAAAAAATATATAAGTGGTTCTGTAACAAAAGAGTGGCGCAGAGCCTAGGTAGCTCTGTCAGTTAAGCCTCTCTGACTCTTGGTTTTGGCTCAGGTCATGATCTTGCGTTTTGGGAGTTCAGAGCCCCACATGAGGCTCTACACTGACACCACGGAGCCTACTTGGGATTCTCTCTCTCTGCCCTCCCCTCTCTCTCAAAATAAATAAATAAACATTAAAAAAAAAAAAGTGGTGCAGAAGCCAGTGGAAAGGGAGTGAAGATAATTATTTGTTGGTTGACTGACTACCTGTCCGTCTGATTGCTTGTTCAACGGCTCTGCTCCCTGCTCACCAGCTACTTCCTGGTGGCCCAGATGACCCCAGGGGCCAGGACTTGGGAAACTTTGGCCCTGTGGGTGACAAAGCAGCATCCCTCTGCAGATATGAAAGCCACATGCGTGGGGCTTCCGGGACGGTGGGGTTTACAGAATGCTGCCCATTGTCAGCTGAGGAGTCCTGACACCTGGTCCTGACCCTATCTTCTGTAGACAGAACATGAAACAGAGTTTTGTTTATCAGCTGTAACTCGAGGGAAGTCACTTTGTTGCATTCTTGTTGCCAGTACAGGGAACAGCCCTAGCTTCCTGCTGCTCTCCTCCTCCTTCTTCCTTCCTCCTTGCTCCTTTAGTATACTCCACGCTTCCTGCCTTTCATCACAGGGTTCCCTGTGCCATGAATGTCCTTCCTCCTCATCCCATCTCTACTTGTTAAAGTCTCCTCCTGTCCTTCAGGACTGACACCTCCTCCGTGAAGCCCTCCCCATTCCTCCCAACTGGAAAATGTCTCTGGCACTTAAGTGATCCCATTCCACTTGGCTTCAACCTCTGTTTTCCTAAGCACTGGGGGTGGGGGGTGGGGGTAGGGCAGTACTGGAGACATTTGTGGTTTCCTGGGAGACAAGAAAGACACAGAAGGAAATTCACCTATACAAATAAGGCAAGGCCTGCACAAACTCTGTCCCGTGTATGAAGAGGGTGGGCACAGGGGAAATAGAGAAGTGACTGGATCCTCTCCTCCCACCTGCAAACTAGCCCTTCCTCTCTTCCCTTCTCAGATGACCTCTGGGGCAGAACAACCTTGGCAGGGTGGGCTGCATAAGTCCGCAGTCATCAGCTGGGAGCAGTGCTCCCAGGTCAGCCTGTGCACAGCTGGCCTTCCCCACCATTGGAGGGTAAGTGACCTCACAGGCCCCCAGATAAACGCCTACTTCCTTTTGGGCCAGCCTCACTCCATGGGCCTCCCCTCTGCTTGGCCCCTCTCCACCTCTGCAGCCTTTTCTCCTGGGCTCCAAGCCTGATGTCTAGCCACTCTTTCTCCTTATCTCTCTCCTTCTTTATCTGGCATTGTTTCTTTCTCTGTCTGCCCATCTCTCCCAGACGATGTCCTTGTCCTTCCTTACCCCTCTTCCTCACTCTCTCATCCTCCCGACTGAAATAAAGATCCTCCAAAGAAAACAGATAGGCTTCTTGCATATCAGCACACGTTGATTGGGGGAACTACGAAACAGATGCAGAGAAGGTGATGCTTTGGAGTGTCTGGTACCCGGCAGCAGAGAAACTTACATGTGTTCTTCAGACTTGATTGGACCTAGGGGTAAAATCATGGGTCAGGGTCCAGAAAGCCCAAGTTAGAAATGTAACCTGTCCCTTTTCTTTTTCTTTTTAAAAAAAATTTTTTTTTAACATTTATTTATTATTGAGAGACAGAGAGAGACAGAGCATGAGCATGGGAGGGGCAGAGAGAGGGGGAGACACAGAATCTGAAGCGGGCTCCAGGCTCTGAGCTGTCAGCACAGAGCCCCACGTGGGGCTTGAACTCACAAACTGAGAGATCATGACCTGAGCTGAAGTCGGCCGCCTAACCGACTGAGCCACCCAGGCGCACCTGTCCCTTTTCTAGTGTCCTAAACTGGCAGCCTAAATTTGCTTGATTGTAAGCCCGTATCATTTTTTAAAAATTGAGTGGTATCTTCAATATATGCACATCTAACTATTTATTTATTTTATTTTATTTTCTTAGAGAGAGAGTGGGCATGGGCAGGGAAGGGGCAGAGAGAGAGGGAGAGAGAGAATCCCAAGCAGGCTCCACACTGTCAGCACAGAGCCCCGTATGGGGCTCAAATCCACGAACCGTGAGATCATGACCTGAGCCAAAGTCGGATGCTTAACCGACTGAGCCACCCAGGCGCCCCACATCTAACTATTTCTAAGTCATAAGTGAAATAAAATCGTCACTTGTGGCAAAGAATACCACTTGCTTCCCATTATCCTTTTTCCTTTCTTCTACAATATTAAAACCCCTAAATTTTAGACATATAGCCATCCAAAATGAAGACTACATTTTTCATGCCCAAGCAGCTAGACATACCTGTTTGGATTAAGTTCTGGCCAAGGGGGTTTCAGGGGAAGCGATGTATAAATTCTGGAACCTGCCCCCTCTCCCTCACTTCCCCCATGCTGCCTGCTGGAGTGTGGATTTGGTAGCTAAGCCATCTTGAACTCCATGGAGTAGGATCAGATCTAGTAATGGTGAGGAGACAGGAGAGAAGGAGCCTAGGTCTCTGGGAAAAGCCTGATGGAGAAGGTACTTCACCCAGGAGATGGGAGGCACTGGCTTCCAGATACTTCTATGTAGTTGAGTCCTGCTATCATGCAGCTGAACCTATGTTTTAACTACATTGTACTTCTATGGAAACATTGTGTACATCATAAAACATATGTACAATATGGACTATGAAAAGGATATTTTTAAATACATTTTTTATATGAGAAAAAGTTTAGATTAATGGAGAATTTGTAAAGGTGGCTCAGAGAGTTTGCATATACCCCATACCCAGTTTCCCCTGTTATTAAATCTTAATTTAGTGTGGTAGATTTGTCCCAATTAATGAACCAATGCTGATACAGTATTACTGAAAACTTCTGCTTTACAATGGTGGTTTTTAAATAAATAGAAGTTTCCCATTTTCTTCCCATCACCATGTATCTTGTGCACCCCCATAAATGTGTACCCCAGGGGGGTACCATTGTCCTAGTTAATGGGGCTGTCAGTTCCCTTGCTAGTCACATAGCACAGAATGGGACACTGAGAGGCAACACCAGGTAAAGGGAGGCCAAAGAGTGTGAGTACTGAGTGGTATCACCAAGGATCAGTCCAGAAAGCTTCTTGGAAGTTGGGTTTTGCCAGGAGATACAGGGATGGACAGAAGGGTCTGGAGCTTCCAAGGTGATGACTAGCCCATGTGCAGACCCCAAGAGTGGGAAGGAGCAAAGGCAAAACAGAGCGGCAGTGAGGTAGAATCTGGTTTGCATTAGGAATGCGGCCTGGGAGGCAGCAAACAGCAAGACAGAGTCAGGGAGGCTGGGTGGTAGACTTCTGCCCTGGGTCTTGGGTACTTTCCTTGTTACAGAGCCTGTCTGTTTTTGTTGTTGTTGTTGTTTTTTTTTTTTTTTGAGCCCAAGGCACTGTCTGTTCTGCTGGGGTCTATGTGTCCTGGCCCCTCATTAAAGCAATGGGATTTTCCTTGACCCTTGGGAGTCCATGTATCTGGAAGGCAGCCATAATCTTTGAGAAAAGTCACAGCAAGACTCCCCTTTTCAGGCCAAGCCAGGGGATAAGAGCTATAGGGGGAATCAAGGCCTTTTCCGGCATGTGCATGGAATGCATCCACTTGTACGCTGCACACTCCTTCCTGACAGCTTCTGTTCAAATTCCGATTCCCAGCGAGGAGCAAGAACCAGGTTCCTTGTGTCCATGCAGGGAAGATGCCTGTGGACCAAAGAAGTTCAGGAAACAGGGTGCCTGGGGTCATCTGCATTTTCTCTCACTTGGAAGCAAGAAAGCCCAGGGAGTTGCGCCTGGTGGCCCAGCAACCTGGCCATCATCTAGGTCTGGTTTGTAGAAACAGAGGTACAGAATAAGGGGTCACAGACAGCGAGGGTGGAAGGAATAGAAGCACATTTATAACAGTGTATTGAAACAATCTTGGGCGCCTGGGTATCTTAGTCAGCTAAGCGTCCGATTCTTGGTTTTGGCTCAGGTCATGATCTCACGATTCGTGGGTTCGGGCCCTGCATCTGGCTCCACACTGGCAGTGTGGAGTCTGCTTTGGATTCTCTCTCTCCCTTTCTCTCTGCCCATCCCCTGCTCATTCTCTCTAAACAAACAGACAAACAAACAAACAAACTTAAAAAAAAAAAAAAACAATTTATCTGCCTAGATGTGAGTAGTCTGAGGATGGGGACTGGGTCCTGTTCCTTTTGGATTTCCATGTCTAGTCCAGTGCCTGGCATGTGATATGTGCTCAGTACTTGTGTGTTGAATGAATTACCCATCTAAACATACTTACCTCATTCGTGGCAGAACCAGCAGGAGCCTGGGTATCCTGAGCCTTGGGTTCTACTGTTCTTTTCACTACACTGAATTACTGAGTTGCTTCTGGACCTCAGTCTGGCTTAGCAGAAGTTCAAGGTACCGTTTGGTTCCGCCAGCCATCTTGCTCCTCCACTCCAAGTGTATCCATGCCTGATTCTCAACAGGGCTCTTTAGAGCATGGAGCTAATGAAGACAGTTGTAGTCACAAGATCATTACTCACCTGAGCTGGTTCACCAGGCTGAGTTCCTGGCTCTAGGCAGTTGTCTTGTAGATTGGAAGGTATGAACAAGTGCTGACAGTTGTGTTCAAACCCATGACACTCAATGGGTCCATAGGGCCTAGAAAATAAAATCAAAAATCTATACGGTGAAACTAGGGCCCTCTATACTTTGGCTGGAGCCCCCTATATCTCCATCAACTCTCATCTGGATGCTGGCTCTAATCACCCACTTGCCCCAAACATCTGTGGTTTCGTCAAACATAACATGTATCTTCCTTACACACAGTATTTCCTGCTCCCAATGTCTTTGCTCAAATATTTCTACCACTAGCAGTGCCAACCCCCATCTCTCCCTACCAAAATCTTATTCTCTGAATTCTGAATCAAATTCCTTCCAAGCTTTCCTGATTCCTCTGGCCATTTATTGGATGGTGTGAAATCTCTGCCCGCCCTGCGTTGTCTATATTTTAAGAGCCACCTTTACTCCCCAGTATTATTGCTACTTTTACATCTGTGTCTGGCAAGAGACTATGAGCTATGGGGAGCATGGATGCTTGCCACTTTTTCTGTTCCCCTCATCCCCATCTCCAGCACTGAACCCAGAAAAGACTCTTGGCACCTCCTACACTGCAGGTGGAGGAGAGTGGTCAGTAGCATTTTCTTTATGTTAGAAAATTAGAGCTTTCTTATTTGCCCATACTCTGAATCAGAACATCCCAAATGGACTGTCTTTCCCTTAAGTTAGGTGAAGCCACCACTGTGTGAGGGTGTGATATTGGATCTCGGGAACCATGAGATTAAGCAGGGATCATATGAATTAGCCTGTCCAAAGGAAGGAGCATCTGGCCTCGGGAGGAGGAGTCTGGGCTGGGAGAAACTGGCTGGCCCAGTCCTTGGGAAAGGTCACCTAGCTCCCCAAATGGGCAAGAGGACTGAGTTATGGAATCCCAGGAGGCTCAGTAGACCCAAAAGAGGAGAGGGAGCAAGTCCAGACATGGCTGTGAACCCACCCAGGCCCTCTTCCTGCTCCCTCGTCCTCCAAAGCCCATTGCTGTGCTTTCCCTGCCCAGAGGAAGAAGAGACAGAGGCAGGAGTGAGAGCAGAAGTGGGAAGATCATGAGCATGCACATGTTCCCTTTTTGGAATCTTCTTCATTACCCTTGTAAAGATGGGCTCCAAGTTTACCACCCACAATTTTTATTTTAGTTTATTTCAGTTTTTAGGTTTTTATTAGTTTATTTTGAGAGGAGGGGGAGAGGTAGAGAAAGAGGGAAACAGAATCCCAAGTAGGCTCCATACTGTCAACGCAGAGCCCCACGGCAGGCTCAACCCCAGGAACCGTGAGATCACAACCTGAGCCAAAATCAAGAGCCAGACACTTAACTGACTGAGCCACCCAGGTGCCCTCCAAATTTTACAGCACAAAACATATAAAGTTAGTTGTAAGCCATCTGTACCTGGCACAAACAAATCTGTTACACTAATGTTTAAAACTATTTCCTCTGTAGGAAGGTCTCCCGCAGCTGGCCATGAGGACTCTTGTGGCATCGACCATCTATTAGGTGGTGTTCAGGGGCACAGTCCATGGTCACCACCTCCCACCTGCCTCCCTCTTCCCCACTCAGAAGTCACTGCTCCCAGAGCTTCAGCAAAGCTTGCTCTTATCAGCAGCCTTTTCCCAGCATCCCCCATGCCACCCCTTCCCCCATTCCTTCTGGGCCTTTTCCCCCCCAAGTGCTGCTGGGATCCTCGAATGGAAGGCGCTTGGCAGCTCCATGGGTTTCCCAGGCAGCTGCTACTCCCCTAGACTCTGAGCACTGGTAACCTTCGCCCCAGTGCAGCCTTGGTTGGGCTTGGAACCAAAACCATTACATTCATCTCCCTCTTACTCTCCAAAGGGGGTGGGGTGGGCTGGCTTCTGGGAAGTGACTAGACTCCCCACCACCACCCTGTGCAATATGCTGGCCTTCTGACTCTGGGCAAGAGCAAGAAAAGAGCCGAGGATTCAGCTCTCCATGCTTCCTTGAGAAGGATCCACTCACCTGCCAGAGACACACCTGACTTTCCCTCTATCATCTGTCAGATTACCCACAACTCCTAGATAAAAGTGGTGGATTACCCACACTACCATAAGAACGAACTGGCCCAGATAATGCAAAATCACGAAGAACCTGAAACCAGTTCAGTTCGTCTTTGGAGAACTTTATGATTTTTTTCCCCTCTTCCTGCAGCTGATTTTCCTGACTATTGAATATGAAAATCCATACAGTCCCTGGGTAGGGATGGAGGAAAGCTGATTCCTGATGAGATCTGGCCACAGACAAGTGTCAAAACAGACAGCTACATGGAAATATCTGAGAGGCTGTTCTCTGAGAAGTTTTTAAAAAGTCGCAGGAATTGCAGAGACTCTAAGTGCTGTCTGTATCTGTTTAATATTTCCTCTGCTTTGAAAACAAAACCAGAGTCATAAGGTATCAATGCTGGAAGGGGACTCTGAGACCATTAAATCCAACCCCCACTTTATGCAGATGAAGAAAAGGGGACCCACATGGTAGGCAGGCTGTAGCTTAACACAACAGCGTATCTCTTCCTCTTCATCAGAATTTTGAGTCATGTTCCCCTTTACCCAGAAATCATCTACCTTCTCAGCTCCCTTCACACAACAGCTCCTCAACACAGAAACTTCTGCCCAATTCCTATTTTATGTACCTGCCGGGCGTGTCCTTTTTGTGTGTGTCATTGTGTACATTTTAATGACTTACTTCCCCTATTAACCTATAAGCTAGAAAAAAAAAATAAGTCCTATGGGTTTCTTTTTGTAAACCCCATGCTAATGACTCATTACCTAATGACTTCTCACTAACTGCTTCCTGGCAACCATCTCAGGTCTTGTCCAGCAACTACCCAGGGTTCAAGTCCTGACTCTGTTACTGTCCACCCATGTGATCTTGGGCAAATGACTTAACTTCCCCTCTAGAAATGGCACCAAAGAGTGGCTGAGTGAGACCAAGGGAGAGCTTTAGTCTGTGATAGCCGCTCCCCAAACACACAGCGTAAAGTAAAAACAATGCATAGAGAAACCCAGCTTCAGAACAAATCCCCTGGTACCACCACAACCCGATTATAACCTTCCTCCCTCTCAATTTCCTCAACTGGAAAAGGCAGGGGGGAAATGATATCTTATAGAGTTATAGGAAAGTTAAATAAGAAAGCCCATGTAGGGGTGCCTGGGTGGCTCAGTCAGTTAAGCGTCCGACTCTTGATTTCAGCTCAGGGCATGATCTACAATTTGTGAGTTCAAGCCCTGCATTAGGCACTGTGCTGACATCACGGAGCCTGCTTGGGTTCTGTCTCCCTCTGTCTCTACCCCTCCTCCTGCTCGCTATCTCTTTTCTCTCAAAAATAAATAAACATTAAGAAAAAAAAAAAAGATAGTCTGTGTAAAGTACTTAACATCTCGAAAAACTGTTCAATTCATGTTAGCCCGGGCACTGTGCCTGGGATAAGGGAATCCATAACAAATAAAACCTGGTCCCTACCCTGAAGTGCTCACTGGTCCCTAGAGGAGGCAGACACATCATTCAATGGCAACCTCATAATAGGACAGACTAACAGCAGGATGAAAAGACAGTATTAACCAGAGGAAGGAACAACTTTCAGGAGGTCTGGGAAGATTTCACAAAGGATGAAATGCTTGAGCAAGAGTCTGGAACCTGAATAGGAGTTTCCTGGGCAGACATGTAAGTATCACACTAGCCAGAAGGAACACCCTGTAAAAAACAAAACAAAACAAAACAAAAACCCAGAGGCTTTAAATGTCACAGATCCTTCAAGGTGCACGAATAATTAGGTAAAGGGAAGTGAGAAGTGGTAGGAATGAGGCAGGAGAAGGAGACCGTGTGGGCGGAAGGAAAAGGCACAAGCTTTGGAGCGGGTTCCCACGAGCGAATTCCTTTGCTCATCTGTAAAAAAGGCAGGAAAACAACAGCTACTACCAGTAATAAACACTGGTGATTTAGTAGACTGCATCTAAATGCTAGCCTGTGACAGGTCTCCTGGGCTTCGTTGACAAGGCTGTGGGGTTTCAGGGTGGGGGAGCGTCAGTGTCAGAAGAACCAATAGGGGGAAGGTGGCAGTAGCAGAGAGGGGCACCTTCAGGCAGATGCAATATTCCAGGAAAGCAGGGCTCAGGAGACTCGGGGGGCTTGGAGGCCGTGCTGGTAGTACAAGCATTTTGGTAAAACTTGAATGAAGTGACTGATACAGAAAAGGAATTGAGAGTGAAGCCTTTACCAAAGAAAATTGTACATTTTTTTGGTGAAGATTAGAAGACAAAAAATGAAGGATGTATGGTATCCTATATATTATATGGTATCATATATATGTATATTTATTTATTTAAGGTTTATTTATTTTGAGAGTGAGCAAGTGAGCAGAGGAGGGGCAGAGAGAGAGGGAGAGAGAGGGAGAGAAAGAATCTCAAGCAGGCTCCCCACTGTCAGCGCAGGGTCTGACATGGGGCTCAATCTCATGAACCGTGAGATCATGACCTGAGTCGAAGTCAAGGGTTGAACACTTAAACCGACTGAGCCACTCAGATGCCCCTGCATCCTATATATTATAACTATAATAATGTTAGCATAATTCCTCCTGTTATTACTGAGTTGTCCTTCTGGAGGGAAACCTGGCCCACTCCCCCTCCTTTCCAGGATGAAAAAGCTGAGGCCCAGAGAGGCTGAATCACTCTCCCAAGACCAGCAGTGGGGGTAGGGGGAGGAGTGGGGGAGGGAATGAAGTCCTGGGGACTCCTTGGGCCAGTGACACCAGTGACATTGGTTCAACTTCCACGTGTAGAAATAACTGTACCTTTTAGTTTTTAAAACCATGTTATGTGCTATTTAAATGGGTCTTAAAATGTCGTGTCCTGCAGAAAGTGTCATGGACTCTTTTACGAGAGGCCAGTTCATGTCAGGGGCCAGCCTATAAAAACTGATAGCGGGCGTCTTGCAGGACAGCACTGTGTCCCCAGGGCTGACCCCGAAATCCCAGAGCACCGAGTGACAGCAGTCACACCTCAGGCAGACTTTTCTGTCGACCCCGTGTCACTGGCTGCGCACTGTGAGCCATCTTGCTCTGCCGGGTGGCCAGGCAATGGGGAGGACGGAGAGTGAACGGACACGCACAAGTGCCCACAGGAGCAAACGGGAAAGTACTCTCCGTTTGCGTGTCCTCCTGAGGGTGGGACTGTATGTGTGTGTGAAGTGGGGGGCAGAATGTGTGTTGGGGAAGGAGAGTGAGAGTCAGGGGGTTGGGATACAGGGGGTCTTTGTACATCAAGAGCAGCAGGTGAGCCCCTGGGCTTTCATATGATTCGAGCAGAGCAGGAAACCTCCTCCTGTAAAGGCCAGGCAGGGACTGCCAGGCTGGACTCAGTCCTCCTTCTGGTTTCAATGGGCAATGCACACCACCGTATGCCCTGCCGGCTGGCCCCAGACCTCTCCAGCATCCCACACACAGGCTCCCCAGCCTCACCCTGCCCCCGCTCAGAGCCCCCAGGCTTTGCCTACGCCGAGGGCAGGCAGCGGTCCGGCCTAGCACAGGCTGGCAGGAGAAGGGCTCCCGCGCCCTCCAGCCCTCTACCCTCCAGCTGTCACTCCACTGGTTGCCCACCATTTGGCAGAGTGCAGCCCCCACCCCCATCCCAGTCTGGTCCAGCAGGCACAGCTTAAGTTTCCACAGAAACTCTGATTTTCCTGGGGTTTGGAGCAGGCCCGGCCAGCCGCAGTTCCAACTACTGCTGGCTTCTGGAGCCCTCTCCTCCCACGGCTCCCAGCGGGGCATGGCCACTGCCACTACAGAGGCTTGGCAAATTCGGGCAGAAGGGGTGGGGTGGCCTGCCTTGGGTTCCTATTTCTCCTCTCGCTGAAATCCTGAATAACAACAGTCACTTAAATGTCACTTTCAACCTTTCAAAGAACTTCCCGAATTTTATTTCCCTTGATCCTCATGACTTCCCAAGCAGGATAATTCAAACGTAACCCCTTTGGGCCAAAGGAGAAACAGAGACCAGAGGGAATAACTTGTCCGAGGTCCCATGGCTGAACTGGAACCAGGGGAATCTTCCACGTTCCACATCGCCACCACCATGCCTTCGCCAGGTGGCACAGACTACTCCCTGAGATGGCTGCAAAAAGGTCTTTGCTCTTTTCAGAGCCTGCCCTTGCATAAAAGAACCTGGAGGTGTCCCATTTAGGGTGCACTGGAGCAGCGGAGGGAAGGCAGCTGACTCTTGGGACTGGGCAGCCTCACCACGTCTGGGCCCAGGAACCTGCCCTCCTTCTCCCCCTAAGAATGAAACCCCTCCCAAGTTTGCTAGAAACATGTGATTTATGATTAACTTTGTGTCCTGGGGGAAGTCTTTTTCTTCATCAACATGAAAATCCCAGAAGGAGAGATGCATTGTCTGGGTTTTTCCCTAGGGGTAATGGGAAGCTTCAAAGAATATGGGAAATTAGAAAAGATGGGGGAGAATGATGGCAGAAGAGGAAAAAGTGTGTACCTCATATGGCTAGAGATGGGAGTTTGGGGGCTTTGCCCCATAGGTGCCTCCTGAGTTTCTTGTATGGGCTTACTGATTTCACACCATGCCAGCTTGGGAAGACAATGCCCCTCAAGGCAACCCATGACTACTCTTTCCTGAATCCACAGGACCAAAACCGTGGAGTCCATGCCCCTGCCTCTGTGCCGCCCCATCCCTAAATACCCCCAAATGTTGAGCCTGGACCCAGTGTCAAAGACTGCCAGAGAAGGAGATACCTTAATGGTCTATACCTGAGTCTCTAGGCTCAGGTGGCTTTGATGTTCTTTGGTCTAGCCTAAATCTTTCCGGCTGAATTTTTAAAAGACCTCTTCAGATCTCTGTGAGGAGAGCAGGCACAGAGCCAACAGGCAGGAAATGAAATCATGATGCTGGTCATTTTCCTCTTTTCTTTCCTCTCCTCTCCTCCCTCCTCCTTCCCATCACCCCACTGCCCCCACCCTTGGGACTGCTTGTCAGATGTTTTCACTGTGATGAGCAATGCCTGTGTATACAGTGCCTTTATGTGTTATAGATTTTTGCTGTGAGCCTCCAGGCTTCTCCTTGCAGCCCCAACAAGGGAAATCCCATAATGAAGGATTTCACGGAGCTCCACAGGCCGGGAGAGGCTTTTCTTTCCATCTGTCATTTTACTTCAAGCCTTGACCTTTCTGTTCCCATGTAAAGCAGTACCAGGAAGAAACGTGGGCTGGGGAGCGGACGTCTGAGCTGGGATCGCGGACTGGGCTGTGAGCAAGCATCCTAGGGTGTGGATAGTATTAAAATGCGGAATTGAGGAAGACACTTCAGAGGGCATAGATGGGATGTGGGGATGGGGGTAACGAGAAGAGTTTAAAGATGGAAGAGCCCCTCAGTTTAGGATAAAGCCCTAAATACATGTAGGAGGACATCAGAACAGTCTAAGGAGACCCCAGTCACCCCTGGCCAGACACCTCAGGGATGCCATTTTGGGCAAAGAAAGCAGAGGCTTTGGAGTCCCAAAAATCTGGGTTTAAAAACTGACTCTGCCCTTTGCTTGTAATGATCTTGGGGCAAGTGCTTAACGTCCTCAAGCCTCGGAGTCCTCATTTGAAAGTTAGGGGTGATACATACAGACTTCATAGGACTGCTTTATAGATGGAATAGGATAATATCCAGTGCTCAGCACAGCACCTGCTGACAGGTAGCTCATAATCAAGAGTGGCTACTCTTGATTAAGTGTTCTTGATCTCCAGTACAGGTCTGCCTCAACTTATGATGGGGTAGTGTCCCAGTTACCCCATCATAAGATGAAAATACAGTAAGTTGAAAATGCATTTAATACACCTAACCTCCCAAACATGACAGGTTAGCCTAGCCTACCTTGAACGCGCTCAGAACCCTGACATTTAGCCTACAGTTGGGCAAGATCATCTAACACAAATCCCCCTTTAAAAATAAAGTGTTGAATAGCTCATGTAATTGATTGAATACTGTCGTGAAAGTGACAATCAGAATTGCTGTCTGGGTACAGAATGGTTGTTGACCTGTGATAGCGTGGGTGACCCGGAGCTCCTGCTCACAGCTGCCCCTGAGCATTGTAAGAGAGCATCACGCTGCGTATCTGTAGCCCAGGAAAAGATCGCAATTCAAAATCCAAAGTATGGTTTCTACTGAATGGGTATGGCTTTCATACCATCATAAAGTTGGAAAACTGTAGGTTGAACCATAGTAAGTCGGGGACGGTCTGTACCCTCAGATGAGGATAGAGCCTCAACAGCACCGGGAAGGTAACAGAAGCCAGAAAGCTCTGCCTTGCTCCCCTTGCTGACCAAACTCCCCGAAACTCTCCAGAGGGGCCTCACTCTGAGACAATCAGCCGATGGGAAAGCAAGCGTGGGGCTTTGATGCCGGTGAAGGGCCATCTTCTGACAGACTTTCCCATGTCAGGTCGATGGGGAGACTGGAAAAAAAAAATCCCAGTCTACAAGACTCCACAACCAAATACCCACCCAGCACTGCTTTGAAAGGGCAAAGCTTTAGAGATGCACAAGGATTGTGATTGTTTGAAATGTTGGTAACATTTCATCTTCCCAGAGACCTTGTTCATTTATCAGGGTTCTTAAAACCCTTTTGTTCATAAGCTTGTGGTGAGCACAGAAAACATTCTATCTAATATCAGAGCACAGCTGTTCCGCGACAGAGAGACTTAGGGAGAAAGCCCTTAAAAAAAGAAGGGGAGAAAATCCCACCAGGGATACAAACATGGGAAAAGCAACCGGGGCAGAAAGACGGCCTTGGGAGCAGCAGCTGCCTAACAAGAGTATGCTGTTTGGGGAAGTGTGAGAAAAAAAGAATCGCCACACTGACAGCGGGCCTCTGGAACTCTCAGTAAACACTGTGACCAAGGCAAGGCCCAACGCTGGGCTCCTCCTCTCTGGAGGGTTCCTGGCAATCGTGCACGAGGCCCCAGCCAGGGCCCCTAAAAATGTTTGAAGTAGGTGTGGAGCCTTGAGTAACATCTTCTTAAGGGCCAGTGTGGCTGGAAAAAAAAAAAAAAAAAAAAAGCCTAGTGGAAAACTCTGTCCACCCAAGGCCACAGAAGCCCAGGAAATATTTTCTAAAAAGGGCTTTGATTGCTCCTGAAAGCACAAGACAGACTAAGCCCAGCCAGGCCAAGGCGGGGACTGTGTGTCGCTAGCCATTGGCTGTGTGGGGTTGGGGCAGACAGGTCCAAAGCCTAGGATTTATTTTCAGCTCTTAATTATTTAGCGGGGAGTCATGTAGAACTTCAGATAAAGGAAAATCACATCCACGTTTATGCAATGTCTGAAAAGTACACATTGTTTTTAACAGAATTTGAGTCCATAATCAAAGCCAAATTCTGAAAGGGAAAACAGATAAAGTCAATAGGTAACTTTCAACACTGATGATTACAGCTGCCTTGCAATGCAATACTGGTATATAACAGGAGTTACAAGCTTGAGCTCAGGAATCAGAAAGATCTGGGTTTAAATGCTGGTGCTGGGTGACCTTGAGAAAGTGTTTCAGCCCCTCTGTGCCTGGGATTCTTCATCTGTGTAATGAGAATAAAGGCACTTACTTCCTAGGTTGCTGTAAAGGTTAATGAGCTTCTATGGTTATAATGTTATTTTGTTGCAGTCAGAAGAGCCCAGGCAGGAAATTTGGGTGGTCTCAGTTGACCTTTTATTAGGTCCCGTAAACCCCCCCAGGCCTCAGTTTCCTCTCTCTGAGGCAAATGATACCTGTGTACCTTATCTGACACAAATTCCATGGCTCAAGTAGCTTATGAAGTGTAAAGGCATACATAAATGTGATCCATGGTTATTATCAAGTATTCTTAGTATGCAATTTATTTCCCCTGGTTTCCAAACATTCTAATGAAAGAACTTTGGATGGTCAGCTGATCATTCCACCTGCTACCTGAAATCTGATTTCCAACTTTGTTTGGAGCCTGATTCTAACAAATCAATTGCAAAAGAGAAGGAGAGACACACATATGCAGACAGAGAGGTGAACCGACAATTGTGGAATTTTGATGCTATTAGGGAATTATTGTTAATTTTTGTTGTGATAATTGTATTGTAGATACAGATATAGGTATTTGTATGAGAGGGTTCTTACACAGTTGCACATGGAGTATTTATAGATGAGATTATGTGATTGTTCAGATTTGCTTTAAAATCATCTGTGCAGGAAGGGAAGCTGGGGAAAGGTACAGATAAAAGAAGATTGGTCATATGTTAATAATTGTAGAAGCTGAGTGAGGGGCACATGGGAGTTATTTATATTATATTCTCTATTTTATGTTTGAAATTTTTCAATAACAAATGGGAAAAAATACAAAAGGGGAATCAGGGAATGATTAAGCATCTATGACAGCAGCTGAGGACCAAACAGAGGATCCTAAACAGGGACTAACAGATATGTTGGATACAAGGAAGATGCACAGTAATGGGGAAAAACTTGAAATTGGACAGCCTGTCACAGACAAAGCCTTTCGATGTGACCACACCATATAATTTTTTCCAGGCTGCTGTTTCCTCATCTTTGAAGTGAGGAAAAGAGACACAAATGCCCCTTTTGGCTTTAACATGATAAGATTTTTAAGGATTTCAAAATTGAGGACACTTCACCAGATTTTCTGGATAGAATATATAAATCTCACTTGTAAGTGAGTGAAAGCATTTAAAATGTACCAGAAGTGCTCTCAATTTAAAGAAGTACCACGAGGGGTGCCTGGGTAGCTCAGTGGATTAAGCATCCGACTTTGACTCAGGTCATGACCTCATGGTTTGTGAGTTCAAGCTCCACATCAGGCTCTGTGCTGATGGCTCAGAGCCTGGAGCCTGCTTTGGATTCTGTGTCTCCCTCTCTCTCTGCCCCTCCCCTAGTCACAC
This sequence comes from Panthera tigris, assembly GCF_018350195.1. NCBI lineage: Eukaryota > Metazoa > Chordata > Mammalia > Carnivora > Felidae > Panthera > Panthera tigris. Next base: position 38,879,797 of record NC_056666.1, read on the forward strand.
TCTGTCTCTCTGTCTCTCTCTCTCTCAAAAATAAACATTAAAAAACAATTAAAAAGAAACAAAGAAGTACCATGATAAAGTGTCTAGATAAGCAACGAATCTTGTGGTGAAGAATATACCTTCTTCCTCAATTTATTTGTGGCTTCCGATTTGCTCGTTACAGTAACAGGTCAATTGACCAAAGCATACAGAGTTTGGAGAAGTTCTTCAAACATCATTTTTATGAGCTAGATGTGAACTTCACCAAAAAAAACCCTTTTTATGTTTCAATTCTTCTTACAAAAAAAGTCTCACAACCAAGAGGCTACTTTCCTATCTTAGCAAGAGAAATGAATGCAACCTTCATGGTGATCTCAGGGGCTTTTTCTTCTTCTTTTTAATTTTTTAAAATGTTTATTTACTTTTGAGAGAGAGAGAGAGAGAGAGAGAGAGAGAGAGAAAGCGTGAACAGGGAGGGGCAGAAAGAGAGGGAGACACCAAATCCAAAGCAGGCTCCAGGCTCTGAGCCATCAGCACAGAGTCTGACTCGGGGATCAAACTTATGAACCGTGATATCATGACCTGAGTCAAAGTCGGACACTTAACTGACTGAGCCACCCTGGTGCCCCAGAGACTTCTTCTGACTTGATGTCACCACTGGGCACTAGATCTTAACTGTCCAGGTCTGGAGATGTAGACAGACTGGGCAGAGATCAAGTCAAGTCTACACTGATGCCTTGGCATTTTCTGGAAAGTGCATTTTCTTTCTTTCTTTCTTTCTTTCTTTCTTTCTTTTTAATGTTTATTTTATTTATTTTGAGAGAGAGAGAGTGTGTGTGTGTGAGTTGGAGGGGAAGAGAGAGAGGGAGATGGAGAATCCCAAGCAGGCTCCCTGCCATCAGTTCAGAGCCCAACTCAAGGCTTGAACTCATGACCATGAGATCATGACCTGCGCCGAAATCAGGAGTTGGACACTTAACCGACTGAGCCACCCAGACACCCCTGGAAGGTGCATTTTCAACATCAATCCTGGTATGAGCCAGTTTTCTCCTAAAAGCGGCAGACAGAGAGGGAAGAGCAGTTAATAAAGTGGTTTTGATGGGCTGAGTCAATTAATCAAGGTTATGCTGATATGGGGTTGTCTCCCTGTACCCTTCATTCCCAACTGCTTTTCCCCTTTCTTTTTTTTTTTTTTTAATTTTTTTTTTAACATTTTATTTATTTTTGAGACAGAGAGAGACAGAGCATGAACGGGGGAGGGGCAGAGAGAGAGGGAGACACAGAATCGAAGCAGGCTCCAGGCTCTGAGCCATCAGCCCAGAGCCCGACGCGGGGCTCGAACTCACAGACCGTGAGATCATGACCTGAGTTGAAGTCGGCCGCTTAACTGACTGAGCCACCCAGGCGCCCCTGCTTTTCCCCTTTCTGTTTGCTTCTATGAACTGTGTTTACTCACAACCCTTCTGGCACAAAATGTGGGGGCTTTTCCCCAAAACCAACAAATTCTCCCACTGACTGGGTGCCCTAGGATTCATTCAGTTCTGATGCTAACTCCCCAGAGTTAGCACAGACCCCATGGTTTAAGGGCTCAGCCCCACAGGACTGCCCTATGTCCAACGCCAGTCACAAGTTCCAGGTTGCCAACTGCACTACTGACTGACCAGCTATAAATTCAGGGGTTCCCATAAGACCCTTCCCCAGGCTTGATCATTTGGTAGAATGGCTCACAGAACTCAAGAACAGTTGACTTACTATTACCAGTTGATTATAAAGGGTACTATAAAGGACACAAATAAACAGCCAGATGATGAGGTACATAGGGTGAGGTCTGGAAGAATCCAGAGCACGGGAGCTTCTGTCTCCAGGGAGTTGGGGTGTTCCCCACTCCTAGGCATGACTGATTAAATCACTGGCCATTGGTGACTGACTGAATCTCCAGCCCCTCTCCCTTCTCAGGAGGCTGGGGGAAGGAACTCAAAGTTCCAACATTCTAATCATGCCTGTGTCTTTTTGGTGATAGGCCTCCATCCTGAAGCTATGTAGGGGCCACCAAGAGTGGTCTTCCTAGAACAAAGAATGCTCCAATCACTCCCCTCACCGAGGAAATTCCAAGGGAGTTAGGAACTCTGTGTCAGGATCCAGGGACAAAAACCAAATATCAATTTTATATTATATCACAGCTCCTATAATGACTTCGAACACAATTTTCTAGGACACTGCCTACAAATCTCTCACTTCTTCAAAAAGTACCTGAGTTTGTCTAGCAAGGATTCGACACTCTCTTGCCCTCTCAAAAGCACTTTCACTCACTGAACATGGAAAAAGCAGATGATAAATGTCTTTGCACAGTCAATAAGCTAACACTTATGGAATAACTGTTATGCACAGACACTTGCTAGGAGAGATACAAAGGTCTCTGACTTCTTTTTACTGAGGACAAGTCAGAAACAAATCCCAGATGTTGATGCCCAAGGTTTTGACGTTGTGTTTGGGCCAGGGCTTGCTCCTTAGCTGCTGAGGATTTGGGTGTCTATCTCCTTCTCTGTGATTGCTGTGATCATAACATCAACTCCCAGGGTTGTTGGAAGGGTTAAATGAGATAACCCCTGGAAAGCCATTACAATAGTGCTCAGCATATGGTACGTGCTCAATAAGTGTGGCAGGAGCACCTGAGAAATGCACATATGTATGCAAGAAGCTGCTAACACCAGGAGACACCATCCCAGAGAGGTGACAGGCATCCAACGTCCAAGCCCAAATGAACAGCAGAGAAGGCATATTTGCCATGAGAATGGGCTTATTGGGAGAAGAGGTCCCAGGAGTGACTGGGCTGGATTCCAGAGTATCTGAGGCATCAGTCACCTGAATGACTGGTCCCAGCCCACTGGGGAGGGACCCCTGCTCTGAATGAATGTGGACTAGCCTAGACCTCAGAATACTTAGTCTTTCTGTCCCCTGAATGAAACTGAGTTCTACAAGTGTGTGGGGAGTGGTCAGGGTGGGCTGTGTGGAGGAAATGACAGTGGAATCAAAACTCCAAAAATGGATAGGGTTTCAGAAGGTTAGGGGCAGAGATAATGAAGAGATTAGCTTCAGGGTGGACCATCTCCTCTCTCTTACAAGTCCCTCCTCTGGGCACAGGCTCCGTGGCCCGTTGGGGATGTATCCTGCTTTCTTCCCGAAACGTCTTCACTGTCGTCTAAACAGAAACCTACTTCTTCTCGCCTGGCTCTTGGGAGGGCCGCTACCTACATCCCCTATCCCACAGGGCAGCCCTTCTCAGATCTGAATGCTGAGGTCACACCAGCCCTTCCCTTGGGTTCTCTCCTCTCCCAAAGACCATGTTCTGCTGGCCTTCTAGAAGCCACGACTCGTCCCTGTGCACCACCCAGCACAGGGGTGCCAACCCACCAGTGGGCTTTGTGGCCTTTCCTGGCAGGGCCCCCAGCTTGTGGCTGCTGTCTCTGCCGCCCCCATCCTGGGGCTGCAGGGATGTAGCGTCACTGGCACCCTCTTCCAGTCCAGCCTAGAGACTCTGTTCTCAGCACCTTGGCTTCTCCGTCCAAGCTATCACCAGAGATTTCAAGTGGAAAGCCAAACAAAAACCAGGGGATGTCTTCCTATTTTATCACAGAATATAAGCAGTCAAATAGAATGCCAGCCAGCTCTGCCACTTCTAGGCTGGGTGAGGGTAGGCAAATTTCTGTGCCCAGTTTCCCCATTTATTGGACAGAGATGATAGTGGTCCTTATCACAGTGATGTGAGGGCTGAATGAGTTACCACGAGACAAGTACTTGAAACGGTGCCTTGTACGGTGTGAGGGCACAACTCATCGTCAGCACATCGTCATCAAGGTTAAGGGTGCAGGGCATGGAATCAGGCAGACATTGGAGATATCACTTAACCTCTCTGAGGGTCAGTTTCTTCATCATTTGAAAATGGGAATAATAACAGTACCTACTTCATTCTACTGTTACAGGACCAAACAAGATGCTGCCTACGGAGGGTTTAATGTGAATGATTTAGCACCAGTACTTGGCATACATAATGCCAGAAAAAGGTTTACACCATAAAGGGAAAAAAAATATTTAAAGAAAGAAAGAAAACAGGGCATCTGGGTGGCTCAGTTGGCTAAGCATCTGACTTCAGCTCAGGTCAGGATCTCACAGTTTGTGAGTTCGAGCCCCAAATCAGGCTCTCTGCTGTTAGCACGGAGCCCCTGTCTCCCTCTCTCTGCCCCTCCCTGGTTTGTGCTTTCCCTCTGTCTCAAAAATAAATAAAAACATCAAAAAAATTAAGAAAACAAAAAAAAGAAGGAAAACAAATGAAGACAGACCCAGGCCAGAAAAGTAATGAGCACTTGCTGGAGATGGAAGAATCTCGCAAGTTGGCCTTGCAAATCCGGGAGCCGGCCACACTGTCTGCAGTCTGCAGCTCCTCCTGAGAGCTGCCACACCCAGGTCCACCCTGCACGCCCTCACCCCCTCCCCCTGCTCCCGCCCTGCCTCCCCTGGCCACTCTAACAGCTCGGTACTGAAATAAAGCAGTGCAGAGTGAACGGCACCCTTAAACGTGCCTGCTGGACCCCCAGGAGACCAGGAGTGTAAAAAGAATCCCTCTTAAAATTTGTCTTGCTTGCCCAATGCTCAGAGCTCCGCCATCTGGGAGGGCAGCTGCTGTGGGTGGTGCAGATGCCACGCACTGGCCACGTGGCTGCGAGCGCAGCGGTCAGAAGCCCAGGCCTTGGCTTTTGAAAGACTGTGGTTCGAGTGGCGGCTCTGCCAGATACTGACTGTGGGATTTGGGTAAATTTTTAATCCTTCTTAGCCTCGGTTCCCTCCTTCATAAAACGGGAGTTGTGAAAATCATCTCACTCCAGAGTTGTGAGTTAATTAAATGGGTTACCTGCCAGATGCCTTAACACCGTGCCTGATAGATGTAAGGGCTTACTAGATTTGGGCTATTGGTATCAACCCTGGGTTTCTGAACCCCAGAAGATGGGAAGGCATTCTGTTCAGGAAGTCGTTTGGGGGAAAATCTGTGCCTTCTTCATTTTTCTGGGTGCGAGTCCAGAATAAGGAGGGCGTGTGACCATGGCCTGAGCCTCTGGAATGCATCTGCCCAGTGGGGCCAGCATCCCCAACATGTGCCCACCCTGCTTCGGGGTCCTCGTCTTCCTCTGGCTGCAGTCATTATTGCCAGTTCTCCTTCTGCATTGATGTGAACACTCTGGCATTGTTTCCTCCAGCCAATGGCTTCTCTCTGGCCTGTGATTGGTACCCCTGAGATGCCATCGCAACCCAGGCATCTCAGCTATGTCAGCGTGACTCACGTTGTGTGTGTCTGACATCCACACGGCCCCGTAGAAGGCCGGCTCCAGCAAAAGGTTATTTGGAATGCTGCTGAATGTTTGAGGGCTGTCCAGTTATCTTTTTGGGGTGAGGCCATTAACGTTGCATCTGATGTTTTATGGAACGAATGAGATAAACTGCGTGTTGAAATCCATGGGGAGTGGAGGGGATTTTTATGGATGTGGACACAGTGGCAGCTGAAAGTAGGTAGGTTTTTTTCTTTTCTAGAAGTTTGCAGTTTTTCTTCCACAGAGCTATTTCATTTAAATTCAGAACAGAAACAACCCCCCGAAAGTGAAGCATAGTCATAGTAACAGACTCAGTAAAACCTGGAGCTGCAGGGCTACTTTTAATGACAGCGATCTGTCTCTCTGGCTCCTATCATCCCGATCAGAGAGCTGTCTCCTCTGTCCTGAAATTCTCTATCCAACCTTCATCCCACACCCTGAAGAAAAATTTCTTCCAGGCAAACCTAAGTTCTTCCTGGGTGCTTTTTTTTAAAAATAATTTTTTTTAATGTTTATATTTATTTTTGAGACAGTGAGAGACAGAGCATGTGCAGGGGAGGGGCAGAGGGACAGAGAGGGAGACACAGAATCTGAAGCAGGCTCCAGGAACTGAGCTATCAGCATAGAGCCTGATGCGGGGCTTGAACTCACGGACCACAAGATCATGACCTAAGCCAAAGTCTGATGCTCAGCTGACTGAGCCACCCAGGCGCCCCTTTCCTGGCTGCTTTTTAGTCCATGCCCTTGATAACTCCCGACTTCTGTCCAGCCCCTCGCTCCCCTGAGGCAATTGAAACTCTAGGTGCTCCAGCCACGGCAGCCTGTTCTTTGCCCTCTGAGCACACCATGCATGTTCCCACTTTTGTTCCTGAGCTTTGTCTCCTTTCTCCAGAGCACCTTTCCCTTCCATCTCTGTCACTGTTCATCCAACCAGACGGTCGAACAAAGAGTCCAGACAAATAACAGGCACATTGCCAGGGGATGATAGGAAGACAAGCAGACCAAACCTCAGAACCTTCCTATCCTCCAAACCCAGACTTCAGGGCCACCTCCTCCATGCCGCCTTGTCATTCATCCACCTGACCAAACCTTTTATTTTCTGTTTTTCTGCACTCCCATAACATTGAGGTGACCCCATCTCCCTCTCCCTTATATTAATGTGAAAATTATGTATGCATGTGTCTGGTCCCCTATAGACTATAAGGTTGCTGAAGATAGGAACCTCAAGATGTTCATTTTCTTTTTTTTTAATGTTTATTTATTTATTTATTTTGACAGAGAGAGAGAGAGTGACAGAGAGCACAAGAGAGGGAGGGGCAGGGAGAGAGAGGGAGAGGAGAGAATCCCAAGCAGGCTCAGAGCTCTCAGCACAGAGTCAGATGGGGATCGATCTCAGGAACCATGAGATCATGACCTAAGCCAAAATCAAGAGTTGGGTGCTGAACCAATGGAGCCACCCAGTTACCCCAAGATGTTCATTTTCTATCTCAGACCACTTAATTTATAACATCAAGACCCCAAGATTTTTCTCCTCCCATGGATACCTGAACGAATAAAAAAGCAAAGTACAATGATGCTGGATGGAACATTTTTTATAAAAGCAAAAAATTGGTGAGGGAGTTCTCAAATGCTTATTAATTGTAAGAAGTGGTTATATTCTGATACATTCTTGATATTGAAAACCATTTATAATGAATGAAGTACATCTGTATGTACTGGCATAGAAAGACTCCTGAGATTATTGTTAATTACAAAAAAAAAATCAAGTTACAAAATAGTATGTTTGGCATGGTCCTATTTAGATTTTTAAACTCTTATTCAAAAGAAAAATATACCCGGGGCGCCTGGGTGGCTCAGTCGGTTGAGTGTCCGACTTCAGCTCAGGTCACGATCTCACGGTCCGTGAGTTCGAGCCCCGAGTCGGGCTCTGGGCTGATGGCCCAGAGCCTGGAGCCTGCTTCCGATTCTGTGTCTCCCTCTCTCTCTGCTCCTCCCCCGTTCATGCTCTGTCTCTCTCTGTCTCAAAAATAAATAAACGTTAAAAAAAATTAAAAAAAAAAAAAAGAAAAATATACCCAAAAGTAAAGATCTCTGATGTGATTGAGCAGGTGATGGGTTATCTGAAAATGTTGGAAGAAATTATTTTTAAAAAATGAATCATATGTACCTTGGATATTTCTTTGAAGTTAATATGCATTTATTTATCCATCTCTTGATATCAGTCCCAAGTTCATGTTTTTTTAAAAAATATTTTTTACATTTATTTATTTTTGAGAGAGAGAGAGAGAGAGCCACGAGCACAAATGGGGGAGGGGCAAAGAGAGGAGACACAGAATCCAAAGCAGGCTCCAGGCTCTGAGCTGTCAGCACAGAGCACGACACAGGGCTCAAACTCACAAACAGTAAGATCATGACCTGAGCCGAAGTCGGATGCTTAACTGACTGAGCCACCCAGGCACCCCAAGCTCATGTTTTTTTGAAGTAGGTTCCACGCCCAGCATGCGGCTTGAACTCCCGACCTTGAGATCAAGAGTTGCATGCTCTACTCACTGAGCCAGCCAGGTTCCCCAGTCGTAAGCATTTTTCAGCATGCATCTGACACAGAGCTCTACATCATTTTTCACATGTAAGCCACACCCATTATGTATTGTCTCTGATTTCCAGTTTTGTTTTCTGTGAAGTGGAATGGGAACTTAAAGACGTGGATACAGTCATTTGAATGCAGGATCCCAAATGATGATATGTAGAAAATGTGTGAACTACATGCTTAAATAACCTCGCCAAGCATCAGTAAAAGCAGCCATGGGTGACTGAGAGGAAAAAAGATCATTCTGTGTATATAATGCCTAGAGTGTAGTAAGATTAGCTTTAGCTAATCTATGAAGTATTTTACTTTCTTATTATTATGGTGCAGTAAGAAGATGAAGAAGCAACAGGGAATCATTCTGCTGGGGACTCTGTCCACTGTCTCTTTCTGCCTCATAGATGCTCAAAGTCCAGAAATACCAGGGGGAGCAAATATCATGGCATAAATCCTAAGTGAATGAGAACCTGTGATGTGACAGCACCGTGCCCAGTGGCACGGCAACATGGTGCTTAGTAAGTTAGTTTCTGTTCCAAATGACATTATAATCTCATGACAAAGGGTTGAATACACATGGGAAGGTAATAATAATAATATGGAGTATCAATTAAGATATTTTTAGTTGCAAATGATTTTTTAAAGAAACTAATAAAGTATCTTGAATACTAAATTTTTTAATGTTTATTTTATTTTTGAGAGAGAGAGAGACCGAGGACAAGCAGGGGAGGGGCAGAGAGAGGGGGAGACACAGAATCCAAAGCAGGCTCCAGGCTCTGAGCTGTCAGCACAGAACTTGATGTGGGGCTCAAACCCACAAAGGGCGAGATCATGATCTGAGCCAAAGTCGAACACTCAACCGACTGAGCCACCTAGGCGCCCCTGAATAGTAACTTTTTTAATTGCCTGGAGCAATGGAAAATTCAAGAGGTTGAGGCACCTCAGGAGATCAGAACTGTGGTTCCAGTTCTCTTTGGCTTTCTTAGCTCTGCCGTATTGTAGGTGTCAGCTTTGTTCTTGGGCTAGCTTCCTGCTAGCAGAAAAAAAATGACTCCAGCTGTTCTGCTCTCAATTTTGAGACCATATCATCAAACTACAGTCCTGAAAGTTCCTCTGGACCAGTCAAGTTCATGTACCCATCCCTAACTCAACCACTTTGGCAAGGCAGATGGGATTCTGTTGATCAGCTTAAGCCAATGAGGGTTCATCCCCAGATCTGGAGATGGAATCAATTTATTGGGTACTTCTCTCCTGGGTTAGGCACCACTCTACTTGTCTTTACACATGTATCCGCACAAAAACCCTATGAGGTATGTGCTATTAACATCTCCAGTTTGCAGTTGAGGAAACTGAGGCCCAGAGAGGTTAAATCATTTTCCCAAGGTTTTACAGCTAATAAGTAGTAGCGCTGAGATTCATCCTTTGGCTCACTGACTCCAGACCCCACATTCATAACCACTAGACCATAGAGGCTCCCAAGGCAGAAGTCCCAAGGAGGCACCTGCTGTGTGGGTAGTGCAGACAACACATGCAGGGTAAATTGAGAGGGAAGAGCACTTGGCCAGAGTGAGGTGATGATAGAAAAGGCAGGGCTTGAGGTAGGTCTTAAACAAGTGTGAAAAACTTAGAACAAGTGAACTTTTAGAGACAGGAATCATAGAAATAACAAAGGCAATGATGTCAGCAGCTGCCAAGTCAGCGACTTTGATATAAGTTGAGTGACCTTTTCCAAGTTGACTTCTCTGAGCCCTCAGGTGAAGTAAGAAGTCATCAGAGTGAAACAAAGGCCTATGAGGAGAATCTAAAGAGAGAAAAGGGCAGAGAATACAACCCTGGAAACGCTGAAATGGGCCAGTAAGAGTAACGTCAATTCCTACAGAAAATGGAAAGCCCTTTGGGAAGGTAGAGGGTGAGAAGCCACAGCCCATGGACTCACTATAGTGATATGTCTGGAGCAATTATTCAACAGCAAGCTCACACTGCCAGCTAAGAAATAGGAAAGAGGGAAATAAGGTGGAGCCTCAGGAACTATAAGAATATCCTAATAAAGATAGCCCCTCACAATCACTCAATTCTGGAACTGGATGAGTCAGTGGGCAACATGTAATACATCCTGTTTATTTTATAGACAAGAAAGGAGACACATTTGAACACAAATATAGAGGCTTGTGGGTAAAGTTTCTAACACAGTGCCTGGTAAACAGTAGTTACTGAATAGATAAGAATTTTTTTTAATGTTTATTTATTTATTTTTGAGAGACAGGGAGAAAAAGCCTGTGTGCCAGCAGGGTAGGGGTAGAGAGGGAGGGAGAGAGAGAATCTCAAGCAGGATTGGGGCTGTGTCAGTGCAGAGTCTGACAGGGGGCTTGATCCCACCAACAGTGAGATCATGACCTGAGTTGAAATCAAGAGTCAGATGACCAACGGACTGAGCCACCCAGGCACCCAGATAGTAATCCTTATTACTTTTGAAGTGACTTAACCAAGATCTCAGAAGTTGGTTAGTGACCAAAAAAACATGAGCACCTATGTTTCTTAGTGCTCAGTGTAGTTCCTTCCATTACTTTTAGCTTTTTTTCTTCTATGGCAAATTTGAGATGAAGGATGCCAAATTCTACTGAAGAAAGTGGGAGAAAGAAAAGTTATAAAGCTGCTTACTCATCCAAAGCCAGAAACCCTTCTTAGTACCCAAAGTGGGGAAAAGGATCATACAAGGAAAATGTTACAACAAGCATTAGAAGAGAGTTTGGAAGTCTAGATTATGGATGTTGGTCTGCCATTAATCAGTTCAATTGGATCTAACCAGCTTGGGCTCCCATTCACTCATCTATAAAATTAGAGGTTTGTGAAAAAAATAATTTTAGTTTCCTTCCAACTCTGCAAGTCTATGAAAGTAGGTTCCACTCTTAACACTGCAGTAACTTTCTTTATTATAGGACATAACCAAATTGGAAAGAAAGAAAGAAAGAAAGAAAGAAAGAAAGAAAGAAAGAAAAGAAGGAAGGAAGGAAGGAAGGAAGGAAGGAAGGAAGGAAGGAAGAAAGGATGAGGGTCATATTAAAAAAATTAAGTGAGAAAAGACATGAGAGTTGTCTTCAAATATCTGAACAGCTCTCAAGTCACATAGGGATTAGATCTACTTTGTGTGAGGCTCTAGATGGCAGAAATAAGACCAACAAGTAAAAGCAATGGGGGTAGGTTTTGCTCAATACAAAACAGATTTTTTTTCTATGAATTTTGTGTGCTCTTATATTGGGTGCATATATGTTTATAATTGTTAGGTCACAGCACTCAAACTCAAGAGCTGTGAGATCTTGACCTGAGCTGAAGTCAGACACTTAACCAACTGAGCCACCCAGGCACTTCTCCTTTTTATTAAAAAAAAAAATTTTTAAGTTTATTTTTTTGAGAGAGACAGAGAGAGCATGAGTGGGGGAGGGGCAGAGAGAGAGGGAGGATCCCAAGCAGGCTCCATGCTGTCAGTGCAGAGCCTGATGTGGGGTTTGAACATATGAAACTGTGAGATCATGACCTGAGCTGAAATCAGGAGTTGGACGCTCAACCGATTGAGCCACCCAGGTGCCCCTCATTTCCTTTTTAAAAAAAATTCTTTTCTTAGTGGGTGTCTTGGGGATTACAATTAACATTTTACCTTAAAACAATATGGTTTTGATTAATATCAACTAAATGTCAATAGTACACAAAATTTTAGTACTGTTTTTTTCACTTCTTTTTGCTATTATTGTCATACAAATTACATCTTTATACATTATAAACCTATTAGCACAGTATTATAATTATTGCTTTATGCAATTGGTTTTTCAATTAGGTAGAAGAAAATTATTATCAAAAAGAAAAAAACTGACATCTATATCATCTCTGTATTTACCTTTGTGTTTACATTTACCAGTGTTTTTTATTTATTTGGGTGGATTTGAGTTACTATCTAGTGTCCTTTCATTTAAACCACAAGAACTCCTTTTAGGGGTGCCTCGTGGCTCAGTTGGTTGAGTGTCCAACTGTTGATTTTCGCTCAGGTTATGGTCCAAGGTTTGTGGGATCGAGTCCCATATGGAGCTCCACACTGAGTGCAGAGCCTGCTTACGATTCTCTCTCTCTCTCTCTCTCTCTCTCTCTCTCCCTTTGCTCCACTCCCCTGCTCATTCTCTCTATAAATACATACATACATAAAATAAACCATAGGAACTCCCTTTAGTATTTTTTTATTTATTTTCAGAGAGAGAGAGAGAATGAGAGAGCACAGCAGGGAAGGGGCAGAGTGAGAGGGAGAGAGAGAATCCCAAGCAGGCTCTGTACCGTCAGCATGGAGCCCCACAGGGTTTTTGAGGACTCACAAACCATGAGACCATGACCTGAGCCAAAACCAAGAGTCAAATGCTTAATACCCAGGTGACCCTTTAGTATTTCTTGCAAAGAAGGTCTGCTAGCAGCAAACTCTCTCAGTTTTTGTTTATCTGAAAATGTTATCCCACTGCTTCTGGCCTTCATGGTTTCTGATAAGTAGTCAACTGTTAAATTTATTGAGGATCCTTTGTATAGGATGAGTTGCTTTTTTCTTGCTGTTTTCAAAATTCCTTCTTTGTCTTTTGAAAACTTGACAATGAAGTGTGTAGGTGTGACTGCCCTTAAGTTTAGTCTATTTACAGTTTTTTGAGCTTCTTGAATGCATAGGTTAATGTTTTAAAATAAATTTGGGAAGTGTTCAGCTATTATTTCTTCAAATATTTTTTCTGCCCCTTTTTCTCTTCTCTTTCTGGAACTCCCACTATGTGTATGTTTGTATACTTAGTGATACCCCACAGGTCTTTGAGATGCTCATTTTTCTTCATCCCTCTTTCTGTTTCTCAGCCTGGGTAATCTCAATTGACTTATCTTCAAGTTAGCTGACTCTTTCTTCTGTTAGTTCAAATATGCTGTTGAAGCCACTTAGTTAATTTTTCATTTAGTTATAGTTTTCAACTTCAGAATTCATATTTGGATATTTTTAATAATTTTTATCTTTATTGATATTTTCTATTTTTATACTCTAATTCTTTAGAGATAGTTTAGTGCTTTGAACCTATTTATACTTTAAATAACTGATTTAATATCTTTGTCTAATAAATGCAATATCTGGGATGCCTTGGGAATGGCTTCTATGGATTGTTTTTTATCCTGTGTATTGGTCGCATTGTCCTGTTTTTCTGTGTGTCTTATAACTTTTTATTGAAAACTAGACATCTGAAATAATATAAGGTAGCAACTCTGCAAATCAGATCCTCCCACCCCCACTCACACACACATGGTGCCAGGTTTATTGCTTTTGTTGCTCTTTGTTTGCCTAGTGATTTTCCTGACTAATTCTGTAAAATCTGTATTCCTGGTCATGCCCAACCATGGAAGTCTGTTTAGCTTGCTTCATGGTCAAATAATGATTGGACGGGGACTTCCTTAAATGCCTTGAACCAATATGTCTCTTAGCCTTTGCCAAGGGACTCTAGTGTATGTGTGGGCATACCTTCAACAATCTGGTAGGTAGTTTAACACTCTACCTTAGCTATCACTTTCTGTTTGCACAGATGCTCAAGATCAGCTGGTGGCAAGTAATTAGGGCTTTCTCAGGTCTTTCCTGGGCACATGCAAAGCCATGCACATGAATGTAGCCTTTTAGATTCCCAAGAACATATCAGAGCTTTTCAAAGCCCCTGTGGACAGCACATGTTCCAGTGTTCCTTAATTTTTTTTAGCCAGCCTCTTATTAAACCCAATGGGTATTGCCACCTCAGGTGGTTGGAATGTTAAACGACTGCAATTGATTGTTTTGGACGAACATGCTGGCGATAAGGCTGTTCACAGAAAGCAAGCTCTGACTCAGGTCAGATAATGACAAACCCTGAGATTGCAGCTTTTCCAGAGAACTGCCAAATAAGTCAAATAATGACATTTCTCTGCCTTTTTAAAGGCAGAGAATTTTGGACGGGTGACAGGACAAAAGGAAAACCTACTTGGACAGACAAAAGTCACAGGCAGTTATGATCTGGTAAAAAGCAAGGTACCCAGTGCAAAACTTCAAAGTCGGGAAAATCATTAAAATTAAAATGAGCAATAAGTATCTAAGGCCATTCAGAGAACAGAATAAGTTTGTGAAACACAATAAAATACTGACAGAAGAAACAAGAATAGGGAAATTGTAACGATATAGTTTAAATGAAAAGATCCATGCAAAGTATTAACTTTAGTTTTATTTACTTTTTTAATGTTTATTTATTTTTTGAGAGAGAGAGAGAGAAAGAAAGAGAGAGAGAGAGAGCGATCCAGGGAGGGGAAGAGAGAGAGGGGAAGAGAAATCCCAAGCAGGCTCCATGCTGTCAGCACAGAGACTGACATGGGGCTCAAACTCATGAACTGTGAGATCATGACCTGAACTGAAACAAAGGGTCTGACACTTGACAGACTAGGCCACCCAGGCACCCCTTAACCTCTTTAGTTTTTAAAGTGAAGAGTGCTACTTTAATCCCAGCACTGTCACTAACATGCCACATGATTGTGGGTGTAAGTGAGATGCTATCCCTTAGTTTTCCATGGAAGAACCGGAGTTTGGAGTTTGTCTCCCAAACTTTATTTGTATACAACCTTCCTGATTTTAAACTCCCCATATCTATATCCCACTTTGTCAATTTAATTTTTATTTATAGTTTTTTTTAAATGTTTATTCATTGTTGAGAGAGTGTGAGAGCAGGGCAAGGGCAGAGAGAGAGGGGGGCAGAGGATATGAAGCAGGCTCTATGCTGACAGCAGCGAGCCTGATGCAGGGCTTGAACTCACAAACCATGAGATTGTGACCTGAGCTGAAGTCAGACACTCAACTGACTGAGCCACCCAGGGGCCCCTGTAAGTTTAACTTTTAAAAAAATTGATTCCAGGGCACCTGGGTGACTCAGTTGGTTAAGCTTCTGACTTCAGCTCAGGTCATGATCTCACCATTAATGAATTTGAACCCGGTGTGGGGTTCTACTCTGACAGCTGAGAGCCTGGAGCCTGCTTCAGATTCTATGTCTCCCTCTCTCTCTCTCTCTGCCCTTCCCCCACTTGCATTCTCTCTCTCTTTCTCTCTCTCTCAAAAGTAAACATTAAAACTATAAATACATAAATAAATAAATAAATAAATAAATAATACAAAAACTGATTCCTTTTCTCGACACTAATATAGTATTTGCCAAATCATCAGTTTGATATGTTACATTTTCTTCTAATACTCATTAAAATAAATATCAAACCATTAAAATACACAATGGTCCTCCATGTACCAACTACTTCACTTTGGTTTTTTTTATACATATTAAATATAATTTATTGTCAAATTGGTTTCCATACAACACCCAGTGCTCATCCCAACAGGTGCCCTCCTCAATGGCCATCACCCACTTTCTCCTCTCCCCCACCCCCCATCAACCCTCAGTTTGTTCTCAGTATTTAAGAGTCTTTTATGGTTTGCCTCCCTCCCTCTCTTGTAACTTTTTTTTCCCTTCCCCTCCCCCATGGTCTTCTGTTAAGTTTCTCAGGTTCCACATATGAGTGAAAATATACAGTATCTGTCTTTCTCTGCCTGACTTATTTCACTTAGCATAATACCCTCCAGTTCCATCCACGTTGCTACAAATGGCCAGATTTAATTCTTTCTCATTGGCAAGTAGTATTCCATTGTACATATAAACCACATCTTTAAAAAAATTTTTTTTAATGTTTATTTATTTTTGAGACAGAGAGAGAGAGAGACAGAACATGAGTGGGGGAGGAGCAGAGAGAGAGAGGGAGATACAGAATCTGAAGCAGGCTCCAGGCTCCGAGCTGTCAGCACAGAGCCCAATGCAGGGCTCGAACCCACAAACCGTGAGGTCATGACCAGAGCCGAAGTCGGACGGTTAACCGACTGAGCCACCCAGGCCCCCGAAACCACATCTTTTTTATCCATTCATCTCAACTACCTCACTTTAATAAACACTGGGTTTGATGTGTAAGGTTCTTTCCACATCTATGATTGTGTGGATGGGTTTTCCCCTATCCTTCCTATTCACTTTGGAAGGTTACCTCTCAGTATGTGTCTCTCTGAGGACAAGGTAATTTGGAGTCTACTATGGACTACATGTGACTACACGATTACATGTGTGACCAAGCCATGTTGGCAGCAGCCACTGAGTCACTGACCCATGGTGGTGGTAAAAAGTGGGTGGAGATACCCCAGAGCTGACATCTGGGACAGAAAGGTTCATGATTTCATAGAGTAGATGAAAGACATTAATAATACCATCTACCAGAGCTGAACTGATTCTAAAAGAACATGATGCAGTAGAGTTTGACTTAGCTTGATCTCAGCACTTACTGTATGCCAGGGCACTGTGCTAAGCACACAACCTTTACTCTTTACAATCAGTCTCCTCATTAGATGTTATTATCCCCATCTTACAGATGAGGAAACCCAAGCTCAGAGCAACTAAATGACTCATCAATACTCTTGTAACACCCTAATGAGTTCCTATAGGTCCTTTAATTAATCCTGGGAGGTAACCCTTGCTGTGTTGGAATGTATTGTAGGGAAAGCTCATTATATGAGCAGAAATCTTCCTCCTTTTGATGTTTTATCAGAGACATTAGTTTTGTTCCCTGGGGCCACAAAACATAAGATCATCTGTAGTTTAATTCACCCAATTTATAGATGAGAAAATGGAGTGCAATTGTGGGTTTCATTACAAAACCAGCCTCCAGAAGATGAGATAAGCATTTTCTACTTCCTGTCTAGACTAGTATGCCTCAATAGTACTGGGGATGCCAGAAAAGTGGTACCAGAAAAGTGGGTGAGGGAAGGCAAATGTGGCTCATGGCCCTAGTGTGTTTCATCGTAACCACTCTAATGGTCTGCCGGTTTCTGGACTTGCTCCACTTTGCTCTTCTCATTAGTCACATGCTAAGAAATACACCATACTGTAAGATGGATATCAGTGACCTAGTCAGGATCCAGAGAGGGACAGCCTGCTAATAAGGGACTAGCATCCTACTGAAGAGCTGAAGGGAAAGAGTAACCTAGCCCAGGGGAGAATGGATGAAGGGATGGCATTTTCAAGTATCTGACCAACTGTCAGCATAAATGAGGAAGATGGCCAATCTGCCTTGTGTCAGAGGTCAAAGACACCATTTGTGGGCAGAAATTGCCAGGAAGCAGAAAATTCTGGGCACCTGACTAGCTTTGTGATCTTCAACAAGTCATTTAATCTGTTATCCTTTGGGATCATAATGGCACATGGTTCTTGGGAATATCCTATAAGGCAAAGGACCTAGTTCAAGACCCACTGATAGTAAGTAGACACCAATGCTACTGAGTTTAGCCTCTGAAGTGTCTTGTCCCACCTATGAAAGCACTGTATAAACATAGAATAGACAATGAAGATACCTTAGAGGACATGAGGTTCTCAGCAGCAGAAATGTTTGAGCAAAGGCATCATCTTTATCTTTCAGGGACACTCTAAAGAGGTTCCTCTATGACAGATAGGGTATGGACTGGGAGACCCATGGAGGTCTCTTCCAACCCTAAAATGTTGTCATCCCATATAAGTCTTGCCCTAATTTACATAGTTTGTGGCACAATGGGGACAGAACCCACCCCTTCCATCTCCAAGCCCAGTGCTCTCTTCACCAGCCCACATATCACACATTAAAAAAATTATATAGAACACTGTCTAGAAACTATTCCAAGTGTATCTGTTTATTCATTACAAGTTTCTCTTTCTCAGTAGCCACATTTTAAGAAGGAAACATGTCTACAAACACATAATTTTATAAAGCAGATAATTTAAATCATTTTATTAACCAATATTTTAATGTTTATTTATTTTTGAGAGAAAGAGACAGAGTGCAAGCTGAGTAGGGGCACAGAGAGAGACACACACACTTGGAAGCATGCTCCAGGCTCTGAGCTGTCAGGACAGAGCCCGACGCAGGGCTCGAACTCACGAACTGTGAGATCATGACCTGAACCAAAGTCAGATGCTTAACTGACTGAGCTACCCAAGCGCCCCGATAGTTTAAATCTAAGTAGATTTCACTGGAGTACAAATAATCCCAAAGAATGAAGTTTCTCACATGTTCAAAGCTTTGAAAAGTGAGGAAGAAAAGTAGGACCCAGCAGAAAGCCTTATTTGCTCATTCTTAGTTATTAGGACATTCCAGAAAGCAGGGATGGGTATCTTGTGTAAAGATGGCAACTCTTGAAATTTGCTGTACTCCTTTTCCACCAAAGAAGCCACCTGATGCACATGAGATCTGATGCATAGCTCAGAATAAATCTCATTTAAAGATTCCCATAAGGCTCTGAGCCATCTCTTAGTTACCTAAAGAAGGACCTGAAAGTTAGGGTCCATTCAAAACTATATGTTTATATGTGCTCTAATGGGGACTGTGTTTGAGTTGTAGGAATAAAGCATTTGGTTAGTTTAATCCATGTGTTAGGATTTCCTTAAGCACTCTGGAACAGATATATGTTTCATGTATTTTTACATCCTCTATATATTTTTACATTCCATATATTTTTTGAAGACTGCCATCCTATTCTATTAATTTAGGATTAGGAAAACGGTATTCTCTATTAGCTGACAACATGCATCAAAGTGCCTGCCTATAAGGGGAACTGAATTTTAAAGGTTCCAATCTGTGATGAGTTAACAACTCCCGAATACTTAGGGAGGGAGACTATGCCTAAATTCACAATTTAAGAATTGTTATGTAAAACATAAAATATATAAAAGATGCTATAAGATATAATTCCTATTTTGATGATGATGATGATGATGATGATGATGACGATGGTGATGATAAAAGCCATGGGAACATAACAAAAACTTTAAGCTGAAAGGGATCTTAATGATCATTTACTATAGCTAGCTAAGTTTGTAGATGGGGAGCTGTGAAAATAGAAATATTTAAGGTACCTGAACGTCACAGTACTGCTTGGTAGCAAAGTAGGAACCAGAATGCAAATATTCTGAATTCTAGCCTAGTGCCATTTCACCAACGTGATGCCATGAGGACACTATTTTATGCATCAATTTTAGAAGACATCCAGGCTACTAATTAGAGGTCTATATTTTGCTCTATCAACGTCTGGGTGACTAGGGACAAGTAAATGAACTACTCTGACCTCAACTTCTTAACCAAAGGAGTGAAACACTAATCAATACCCTGTCGGATTCAACGAGGATTCATTCAGACGAGAAACAGATGCTCTGGGAAATACAGCTACTCCAAGAAAGGAATGCTCTCAGAATGATGGACCAAGAAAGCAGCTCTATCTTTGGCAACTTTAAAAGGACTAACCATACCCCAAACATGTAACCCAGACATCCAACCAACTAGCTCCAGTATAGACAAATTAAGAGCATAATTTAAGAATAATTTAAGAACACTGTAAAAAACACTATGTAATTCAAGTAATAACTACTTGATTAGACCGAGTTTTAAAGGGAAGATAAATTTCCATGTCCCTGGCTTAAGGTGGGTTGTGTAAGATGGGTAAAACACAGCATCTTATTCTATGTCTTTTGCTCTATAATTTATTATTTTTAAAGCACTCATTTCTCATGCTTACCCACTAGAAAATGTACTTTTCAGAGTTAGGGACTGTATTCTTCAACTCTTTTTTCTCTCCTGCCTGCCTTCCAAAACATTCACTGAGTGTCTAACTGTATGCCCACTACGTTCCCAATGCCTAGCACACTGTTTGGCACGTGGTAAGGACTCAGTTTTTATTTAAAAATATGAATGAATAAATCACAAAAGCTAAAGACATTCTCCAAAGCACAGAAACTTCTACATGTTTGACTCCTCCATTTAAACCATTAAAATTCTACCTCACAAATCTGAAGCATGCCCCCGACATGCTCTGATATATCTGTGCACAGACCTGTGATGTTACCAGTTTAACACATATGTGATTGCTCAGCATGAATACAATATAGAATTTCAACTGCAGGCTCCTAGACACAGAGGCATATTCTGTGACTGGACAAAATGTCATGAGGTCCTACAGTACATTCCCGTTTCTAAGCAAGACTGCATCTAATCTACAGTAGAGAACAAGGCTTTCCTCAATCTGAAAGATTTCCGTTCAGTGAAACATACAGGCAGCCTAGGTAGAGTCTTAAGTGTCTAAATAGAAGGTGAGATTTTGATTTCTTGGGGTATGATTTTCATCCCAAGTGTAGCCAATTTCACCAGAGTTCCATTACTGACTGACTTACATCATCTGCTAGATGACAAAAAATTGCTGGCAATTACACTACAAAGAGTATTTATATGAACTTTTCTCGTACAAAGGCAAGTAAATTTGAGCCTTCTTCAGTATTTTGTTAGGGAAATTTTTAATTAGATACACCACTTTATTTAAAAAGAGAAGCACTAGAAAAACATATTCAGAAATGGGGGGGGGGGGGCAGAAAAACTTACGATTAGCCCAGTTTATTGGAATCACACAGTAGCGATCTCGTGCACTGTTACTTGATACAGCTAAATTTCCTGAGTTTAAGTGATTTCAGGAAGATCCCCACACAGAATGGCCTGTACAGGTCTAGACTCCCTTCTCTCAAAATATTTTTTTAAAATAATGTTTCATGATCCTGAAATAATTGTTGGCCAGATGTAAGACATTTCATCTGAAATCTTATGTAAACTAACCTAAACCATTTTCTTCAGGACATCTTCCTTGACACCAGGAAAAAGTTTTGGTCCTGGGTCTGCATTTGCCTGACGGACTGGCTGGCTGCTCTCAAAAATGGAAACATATGTGGGCACGATGAAGGAAAGGATTTGGAAGTTAGGCAAAGGAATTTTCTTGCTCCTTTTTAATCTTGTATGTTTTTCTCTCCCCCTAAGCAATAGGTCTACTAAATTTTGGTGACTTTTTATTTTCAAAAGTGCAAAACTGAATGCTTTTGGTGTTATTTCCCAGGACAAAAACTTCACTTAGTATTCATAACTTTTTTCTTACAATTTGATGACAATTTTTAGAGAAAAATAATGTGAAGGCTCACACATACACTCATTGAAAGAAGGAGACAGGGGAATTCTTATCATCATCAACATCATCATCACTAAATAGAGCTTGAAGGAACTCACCTCTGTACATCACAAAGAAAGAAGTATTTGGTTTACACTTAAAGGGACCACAATGAAAGTGTGATATGAGATGGCTAACAGCAGAAATAAATTAGGACTTTTTGCTCTAATTTCACCTTCCACATAAACCCCTCTGCTTTGGATTTGTGCTTTCCTAAGTTGTTTACACAATGCACAGGCACAGATTTTGTTTCAAGTTCATGTAAGAGCAGATGCCCTTACTTAAGTAAGGCTGAGCAAAGAGGAAGTGCATTCCTCCTAAGAGCCTAAATCCAACCTCACTTGGATTGTCAAGCACACTTATACAAACTGCTTGCTTTCAGGTCAGTCCTAAAATAGAAAGAATATATCTCTCCAGAGGTGCACATTTTGAAAATTATAAAAATTTTAAAACAACCTGTTTTCACATTTCAAAACTCATTCCTTTTAATGCCACTAAAAGACCACCAAGAAAATAATTTTAGAAAAAATTTTAATCTGCCCCCTGAAATTTGCCACCAGCAAAAAACAAACAAACAAACAAACAAACAAATAAATCCCAAAAGCCTCAACAAGAAAACTATTTCTCCAGTTTTTATTAATTAGTTTTTAAAAATTTGAAGAATAGGAATTCAGCATGTTGTAGAATTATGTTATACACTGAACTAGCAGATGCTGGCAATCCTTGTGTTTAATGATTGCCAAATAAAATATGAAATAAGGAATATTTATTAGAAATATTTTATATTGCTCCAAATTGGTTGTAACCAATGCACAGCTGAATAAAACCATGAAATCAAAAGAATATTCAATCACATTCAGAAAGTGGATTTCTAAAGGGGAATGAATGAACTTGGACAAAACTGAAGTGTTTAGAAAACAAAAATCACTATTGTTCGAAAAAAATTTCTGGTAGGGGTAGTCTTGACATTTTACCAAGAATTTAGATCTACAAAGTGCTTAACTTGACCTTCCACAACTTAGGTGTCTGAAATTAAGCAGGAGCAAAATTTAAAGGGCAGTTATCTCTTAAGTTTTTTAAGCACTTCCTCTGGGTCTTTCCTTTTTTTTTTTTTTTCCCAATAATTTATTCTATTTTTTTACCTTTGTATAAACAAACCAAGTGTCCATAAAATCAGGCACCCAGAAGCAAGCCCTCTCACATACAGTTCACTCAGACTGAACTTCAACAGCAAGTATTGATATTATCACTAATTTTAACTCTTCTCTTTTTTTCAAAAGAAACAAAACAAAGTGTCTTGGGTCAGATCAGCAACCATTAAACGAAAAAGAAATAAATAATAAGTTAAAAATAGAGGGAATGTATTAAAACGAGTGAAGAAAGTAATACTCACAACCAAACTCTGTCATCTTAAAAAAGAAACACTTCCACACTTCATATCTGATTGGGACAGAAAGCTTTTCCTTTACATTTGAGACAAATAATTGCACCTCAAATTCACATTTTCAAAGAAGCCCCTAGCTTTCTGCATCTGGCTCTTTCAACAGTCTCTACCTCATTGAGGTAAAAGCAAGTTCACATTTACTATTTCCGCCACCCCCCCAAACACATCCCACTACAGTTCCTTGTAAATTTCAGCATAAAATCAGGATTATCACTGTGGGTTTAGAAAATGACATATTTTAGATCTCACCCCCCCTCCCCGGACTCAAAGATTAAAAAGGCTTTGCCCAAATTTAGGGGAAATTGAAGGTGCTTGGGCTCTGCCTGCAGTTGGAGTTTCCAGCCCCTGCAGTCTAGAAGGTTCTTCATGAGTACGGACACCACATGGGTACCCAGAGAGTGGGAGGGGAGTCGCCCTGCACTTTTGCCGGTCTATTTGTGGAACTCTTTGACAAGCATATTTCTGGACGGATTCGCTCCTCGTGCAGTAAAATTCATCTAATATCGCTCATGTCCATTTTCGGGAGGCAGAGCATCGACCAACCCAGCTGGTGTTTAAATGGTGAAGGGGGCGGGGGGCAGGAACGAATATGCCGCGCGTGAAAAACTCCTGGCGTAAAAGCAAACGCAGAACTCATGCCCCGAAGAACAGAAAAACACTGTCCCGTCTCCCTCACAGGAAAGAGGGTAGAAAATAGCCGAGTGGCGGGGCGTCGCGACTTAGGAGTCGTGATATTCAGTCTGGTGTCGATACGGAGCGGAACCGGACCACGACCCAAAGCAATGAGCTTTTTCTGCAGCCAAGAGCTGCTCCCGACCTCCAAGTGCAAAAATAAAGTCGGAGGGGGTGGCAGGCGGCGGCGGGGAGGGGAGGGTGCGGAAGGAGGGTCGCCGCCCCGGCTCGCGGGGAGGCCCGCACCGCCTCTCCCACCCCGCCGGCCGGCCGGGGGCCGCGGACCTGCCCCGCCGCTCGTGCGCCCACCGCGCTGTGCCGGACACGCCGCAGCCACCCCGCGCCGCTCCCCTGCCGGCGGGCCCCCTCCCCCGCCGCTTCCTCTAGCTCTCCCAGCCCCTTCCCCCCACGTGTGGGTGACGTCAAAATTCCGCGAAAAAGCCGCGTGGTGGCTCCCCGAGCGGAGGCGCGATTCCGCCGCCCAGCGGCCCCCTCCCGGGCGCGCCGGGGAGGGGAGGGGGGAGGAGGGCGAAGCACCGAGACGGCCGGTTCCTTTTCCTCCGGGGAGGCAGGGCGCCGCCGACGCCGCGAGCCAGGCGCCCCCCGCCCCAAATCTTATTGGAAAATTCACTTTTATAAAGCTAATGCATTTCCAGATCTATTTTCGGCCTCTCGAGGCGTGTCTTGCGGCTGAATCAGACAGGAAGAGGGGGAAGTTCGGGTCTTTTTATTTTTTATTTTTTTTCCAAGGGAGGGGAGTGAGATGCTAGGTGGGTGAACAGACGGCAGGCGCGAGCCGTCGGGACCCACGCCTATCGCATCTGCTGCATCAGGCACACAGCCCCGGTCCGAGCTGAAACACCGAAAGGGCAGTCTGAACACACGGGCCGGGCCCGACGCTGCCCCCCCCCCCACGCTGGACCCCGGGCGCCCCAGAGAGGCGACCGGCGGGGCGGGGGGCGTGGGGGCCGCGGCAGCAGGGTCCCGGAAGCGTATTCACACCTGGAGTCCCAGGGCCCAGGTTGGGAAGCCCTCCTCCGGCTCGTCCCCTCCCACCTTCCTCGCTCTGCGCCCTCCAGTTCCCGACCTGTCCTTTTCCTTTCACACGTTTTTTCAGTTTGCTTTCACTCTTTTCCTGTGACCGCCCCCCTCCCCAATTCCTCTTTCTCTCCCTTCTCTAGCTCTTTCCTGTGTCCCGGGAGCCGGGAACTGAGACTAGGTCACTTGCCACCTACTTTGAAGTAACCGTCGGGTTTTTGGTTTTCATTGTCTAACCATCCTTCAATGGAGAAACACAGACACAGCCCTGCTCTTTCAGGGACTTCGGGGGAGGGCGATGGTACCCATTCCGGAGCCTGAACTCACTCCCCTCCCCCTACCCGGCTAGATCGCCCCTGCGACGCAGCAGCGGGGCTCGAACTAGCGCGCGGCTCGGAAGCTGTGAGCCGACGGCGTGATCACCTGGCCTGCGGGCATCTGCCAGGTGAGCTTGGGAGTGTGTGTGCTTAGTGTTTGCAGGTTCCTGCAGAAATGTGCCTATAAACACCCAACACCCTGCTGCACCCTACACCTACAGGGTTTTGTACACTTTCCAACCGAAACTCCAAAACGCGAGGAACAAGGGGGTGGGGAGCCTGCACGGGAGGGAATAAAAGTCCAATAAAACTTATGTTCACCAGAGTTTATCACTGATCCTATGAAGGACAGGATTTTTTCTTCCTTGAGGGTGAAAAGGGGATAAGGAAAAACCAACATTATTCCCCTCCCCCCTTTTTCCACAGGGACCAGTTTTGACTTAAAAGGCAGAGCACAGGCGCTTGGGTCCCCCCCCCCCCCCCCGCAAACCCGAGTCTATACTCAAAGAAAATTCGCACATTTGCCCAGAAGGCAACGTGCCTTTTCCCGCGTGCTAGGTGCTGTGCTTTTTAACAAGCAAAATTAAGGTTTTAACACATGGTCGGAGTGGCGACCGAAAGGGAAAACTCAGTTTCCAGTCCAAGCCTCCCGGAGACATTCCTGCCAACCTCCGCACCCTCTCACGCCCCACCCCGTGCGTTGGAGACTGAAACCCAACTGGGGGACGGATTCGAAGCGAGGTTAATGTTCGGGAACAGTCCGTAATAGGAAGTGGAAGTGAATGGGGGAACTCGAAGAAGCAAGCCTGCCACGCAGGAAGCGTCCGCCCGCGTGGGGCTGAGTGAATGCAAAGGCCGGCGGGAGAGGGGGCATCCGCCCGCGCCCCTCTGCGCCCCTCCCCTCCCAGCCGCCGCTCCCCCAGCCCCGCGCCCCGCCGGAATTTCTCCGAGAAGACAGACAGGGGTAGGGGTAGGGGTACGGGGGGAGGGAAGGGGCTAGAGGGGCCCTCGGCTTGCTTTTGAGACTCTAGACGTCGCCACCCAGGCTCTCCCCACCCCCCCCCCCCAGGGTGGGCCAGGCCGGGAGGACGACCACCCGCCTCTTCCCCTCCCCCCTCCTCCCCATTTCAGGAGCCCCAGGGCTGGGGATGCTTTCCCTGCCGGGAGGTGGAGAGAAGACCGTGCTTGGTTAGTTATCAAGTGATGTCAAGAGGCTGGAAGCCTTCGCCGACTTCTGTCCTTGCCTGTCGGGCTAGATTTATACTTTAAAAATACCTCTCTCACCCCCACTGCCCCCCCGCCCCACCTCCCCAGCAGCTTTCTTTGAACCGCTCATTGGTGGCTGAGGTGAAGTTTGAGTAATTCCTTTATGGGGTCTTAAAATGTAAGTTAATATATTTATCCGGAGTGACTCAAGCTGGAGTCGGGAAGTCCAAGTTGACTAAAATCAATAGGTAATTGTTAGGGACCGACTCTATTCCGAGGAACACTGTACTTAGCCGGAGTGTCATCCGCTGTGCAGGGCTGTTTCATTTTGAGTTGCAACTTGGGTTTCTCATTGAGCTTTTTTCTTCCCGAAAGCTAATGGCTTCCACAGCAATTAGACATTTTCCTCGCCCGCCCCCTTCCCTCCCCTTTCTTTACCTAAGGTAGATTGGATACTAATTCCCGCGGCTATTGATAAGGTCGGAGGCACCGCGGCCTCTCCCCAGCCCTCGCCCGCCCCAGTCCCCGCTCTCCCTCCGCCCTCCCTTGGCTTCCTTTTGATGTAGCGGGGAACGCGTCCTACTAAAAAAAAAAAAAAAAAAAAAAAAAAAAAAAAAAAAGAAAGAAAAAAAAAAAGAAAAAAAAAGAAAAAAAGTAATCTGCCCGGTAACAATCAGCGCGCAGTAGCAGGAGCCCCAGAGCTATTGGCTATGCAAATAGAGGGAGGGGAGACGGCGCCCCAAACTCTTACTCACACTTTAAAGAGATATACCCCCCCTTCGTCCCCCCCCCACCCCTTCCGCCCCACCCTCGTTTAAAGGGGCTCGCTTCAGGGCCTGAGCAAATCGCTTGCACCTCTGGTTTATTCACTCCCGGCCTTCTCTATTCCACTTCGGCCCCTTCTTTCAGGGAATCTAGTGAACAGCTCACCCAGCTCGGCCCCCCCTCCCGCCCTGCTAACTCTCCACGCCCCGGTTTGGGCCCCCTTTCTCGGTGAAGGAGGTGCACAGCTGACCATGGTGTTTCCAGGGCCCTGACCCACGCCATGCTCGCTGCACGTGCCAGTTCGGCCAACTTGCTGGGGGCTCTGGGCTCCCTCCCCATCCCCCCAAAGTGAAATAACACTGAAAGTCGTGGGGGCGGGGGTGGTGGGAGGAAGGAGATGAGGAAACGCCACTATATCCCCTATAAAAGCAGCGTTGACCCCGGGATGCATTTGAGCACATGTCTGAGCCGACTAGGCTGGCAGCATCTCCACCACAATCCCGCTCCCGGGGAGAAAGCCCTGGCTGGCGGGTGAGGCGTGAACCCCGAGGGGTCGGCGAGGATGCAAGCGAAGGACACTGGGTGGAAGTCTTGGGCCTCCGAGGAAAGGAAGGGGTGGTGTTGTTTGCGCAGGGGGAGAGAGGGGGAGCCAGACCTAATCCCTCCCTTGCCCCCCTCCCCTCCCCTCCCCCTCCCGGGCTATTTCCTAGAAAGCTGTATCAGTGTGGCCACGCTCGGCGGAGACACCTCGGGCAGCTTGTCAGCAGATGCAGGGGCGAGGAAGCGGGTTTTTCCTGCGTGGCCGCCGGCCGCGGAGGAACCAATGGTAGCCCTGCAAACCGGCCCCCCCGCCCCCCGCCGGCCTGCGGCAGCCCTAGGCGTCTCTCCGCTGCTCCCCAAGGCGCCTGTAGCGCCCCCAAGAATGGGCTGGTTTCTGCTCTAGGGTCACATTCTATCACGTCGAAGAAGCTGCCCCCTCCCTCCTAACACCCACCCCTTCCTCCTCTTCCTCTCCACACACAAATGCGGGCGTGGGGGCTGGGGGGGGGGGGGACGTTGTTCTGGTCCCTTTAATCGGACTTTTGAAACAGCCTTGCAGTGATCAGGAACTTAAACGTCCGGGATATAACCTTTATCTCTGGATATCCGAGCTTGCTATTTTCTAAAATCGCTCTCCTTATTTTTCACTTAAGGGATCTGTTTCAAAATTGCACGAGCCTACCTCATCTTCCAGTAATCTACCCGTCATTCTCGGATCTTACATACAGGGGCAGGAGTGTAAGGATCAATTTTGAAAAAGCCCAAGTTGGTCGTATTTTGGCATGATACAACCTACAGAATGTGCGAAATTAGAGGGACTAAAGAGGAATCGGTGTGGGTTTTTTTGTGGGTTCCCCTATCGGGGCCCCTGGCATGCCGGGCTGGATGGAGGGAGAGGGCCTCGGAGAGCTAAGGAGACGGGTGGGGGGGCGGGGGACCGCGTTTGAAGTTAGGTCGGGCCAGCTGCTGTTCTCCTTAATAACAAGAGGGGAAAGGAGGGAGGGAGGGAGAGATTGAAAGGAGGAGGGGAGGGACGGGAGGGGAGGGAAGGGGAGGAGGAACCGGAGAGGGGAGCGAGGCGAGAGGGAGGAGAACTAACTGCCCAGCCAGTTTGCGTCACTGCCTCTCAGAGCAGAGAAGAGCGAGCAGGGGAGAGCGAGACAACTTTGAAGGGGAGGGCAGGCAGAGTCAGCAGCCCCCGAGGCTCTCCTCTCCCACCGCCCATCCCTTTCCTCTCTTCTCCCCCAGCCTCTCTCTCTCTCTGCCCCATAACTTTTCTCCCGAAAACCCCCTACCTAGCCAAAGGAAGGAGGTAAGGGGAACCCTCTCCCCTCCCCCCTCCAAAAACCCCCAATTTTCCAGTCCGGAGAAAGCAGGGAGCGAGCGGGCACCCGGCTGGCCATGGAGCTGCTGTGCTGCGAGGTGGACCCGGTCCGCAGGGCCGTGCCGGACGCCAACCTGCTCTACGATGACCGCGTTTTGCAGAACTTGCTCACCATCGAGGAGCGCTACCTTCCCCAGTGCTCCTACTTCAAATGCGTGCAGAAGGACATCCAGCCCTACATGCGCAGGATGGTGGCCACCTGGATGCTGGAGGTAGGTCTGCAGATAGGATACTCGCTCCCCCCACCCCACTCCACCCCAGCGCAGGGAACCTAAAACTTGGAGAGGGCAGGCTCCGCGCTCGCCTCCCCGCTCCTGTGCGCGAGGTTACCCCGAGCCCTTTGGCGAGACGCGTGGCTTCATTTCTGTTCCTTGCAGGATGCAAGGCTAACTGGGGGAGGGGGAAGGGGATAGGGAAGGGAGGAGGAAAATCTGGGATAAACGAGGCTGTCCTGGAGCGGGGGTGGGGGAGCATCCCGCGCGCGTGTGCCTGCATGTGGCTGCCTCTTCTTCCCACCCCCAGCCGACCTGTCTTTTGCGAGGCCGCCACTGCTTTCGGTGCAGTGAAGAAGGGAGTAGGAGCGTGAAATCGGGACCCAAACGTAAAAAAAGCCAAAAAGCAGCCCCCCAAAAGCCAGAGAAAATTCGTCCTAGCCTCAGGTCCCCGCATGTGGTCGCGACTCCGCGTTGGCACTTAAGGGGGGGGGGGAGAGAAAGAGGGAGGGGGAGGAGGGAGGAGGAGAGAACCGGAGAATTCAGGAGCCCCGGAAGTCGCATTGAAGAAACATGTGTTTTAGGGGAACCCAAAAGAACCACTTCTTTACCCTTGCTCCAAATCTTTGCCGAGCAAGCCGTGTGCCCACGTATGCACAGCTCTGGACCTGCCGTGGTTTCGCCATGTTGCTTTGCAAACTCCGGTTGGAAAGGCTGGAAAACGTCGCCCGCTCCCTCCTCGCACCCCATTATTCCGGCCACCCCACTTGTAATAGTGCCCTCTTCCCCAACCCCCACCTCAGGAAGGTTACTTACAGTTTGGCTTTCCAGTTTCCTCGCTGCGGAGATTTGGGTGGGGTAGGAAGGGGGGGGAGGAGGTGTGTGTGGGGGGAGATGTCGGGGCACCCCTAAAGGAGAGGTCAGAGTCCCCCGTGCCTCTCTCTGGAGGCTCCCCGTTCCTCGGCTTTCCCCCAGCTCGTCACCACGATCCCCAGTTTCTGCCCTTGTGGGCCGCAGCCGGACACTCTTGCCGCGGCGCTCACCCCTCCAAGTTTCCCCTCGGGATCCAAAGCCCCAGGGGTCGAGATACAGACCTTTCCGGCACCCGAAACCTCCGTTTCGGGAAGCCTGGATCCTCTTTGGGGTTTTCACGCCAAAAGGGCTTTTCTAGGATATTTCCTCGATTTTTCATTATTTTTTGAAACCGTCTCCCCATGCTCCCGAGTCCAGCCGCCGAGGCTGCGGCTCTTCCTCCTCTCCTCCCTCCCCCTCTCTTCCCCACCTCTCCCCACCCACCCCCCCAATAGCGGCGCCTGGGCCGCAGGGACCCCCCCGGACATTTTTTCCAATTGTCGGGAATGATAGAGCAGGGTCCGGGGATCCGAATGAGACCAAGAAGAAGACCCCCGGAGCCTCCAGAATATTTTTATTGATTTTTTGAAAAGATGACGAAATCCAAAAAAGAGAGTGTGAGCGAGTTAGAGTGAGCGGAGAAGTCAGTAGCCAAAGGGAGCGTCGCCGAGCCGGGCGGCTACTGCGCATTTGTTTGCCTCCTGGCTTCGGATGTTCAATTCACCTCTTTTTTTTACCTTCTTGGGGAATACCCCAGCACGGATGGACTATTTAGATTTACCCCGTTTTCCTTCTCTTTATTCTTATCACATAGCCTACTCCCCTCCCCCTCCCCACTCAAAAATTAAATATTTTTGCTTGTTTCCATAGGTTGTGCCTTTCATTTTTTTTTTTTTTTTGTCTTTTCCTGACACTATTCCCTCAACCCCCCAACCCTTCCCCACTCCCATTGTAGGTATGTGAGGAACAGAAGTGTGAAGAAGAGGTCTTCCCTTTGGCCATGAATTACCTGGACCGCTTCTTGGCTGGGGTCCCAACTCCTAAGACCCATCTGCAGCTCCTGGGTGCTGTCTGCATGTTCCTGGCCTCCAAGCTCAAAGAGACCATCCCTTTGACAGCAGAGAAGTTGTGCATTTACACCGACAACTCCATCAAGCCTCAGGAGCTGCTGGTAATGCCTACCTCCTTTCTTTTCTCCCTTTCTGCTCTTCCTTCCTTCTTTGCTCTCTCCTGTCCTGATAAGCTTCTGCCCACTGCTCCCCAAAGGAATCCTTAGGATCCCAAATTACCACATCGTTGGGATTTTCACACTTTAGGAGATACCGCTTTTAATACGAATTTTTTTGTGTTCCTACTGTGTGCCAGCCACCATGCTAAGCCCTGAGGCTACATCCACAAATAAGATCCCCGCGACATTTGTGTTGGGGGAATTCATTTGCACTTGTGTGTGTGCGCGTGTGTGCATGCATGGGTGTGTGTAGGGGAGACTTGGAACACGGTGATCACA
Source organism: Panthera tigris (assembly GCF_018350195.1). NCBI lineage: Eukaryota > Metazoa > Chordata > Mammalia > Carnivora > Felidae > Panthera > Panthera tigris. The sequence continues at coordinate 38,910,756 of NC_056666.1, forward strand.
TTTTAATTAAATTCCAAATTTTCAACCACTGAATTTTGAGAAAATAGCTCAACTTCCCACATGGTAGGCATGTGTTCCCGTGGTAAAAGGGTGTTGTGGTGCGTCTCCTAAGAATCCAGAGTTCAAAGGTAATGTCTTATCTGTCTATAAATTTTCAAGATACCTGCACATAGTAGCTGTTCACTAAATATCAGCTCACTGACGTTTGAGCCAAGTCAGAATTTGTCCTTTAATTGGAGGAATCTGAGGCCTGGTTCCCGGGGAGGCCGGCGATGACCTCTGTATGGTGACAGGGGTCCTGTCTTGACTCAGGTTTTCTAACAGCAAACCTTTTCCCCACCCAGTCTAACTCATTTTCCCCACAGCTTCACACTCAAGGCGTCCATGTGGCAGCAGTGTGGAATGGTAGAGTGGTTCCCAAGCCCACCTTCTGTGGTCTGCACACCTTTTCTCCGCACTGTTTGGAAGAGCCCCCTCCCCCACCTCCTTCTGATCGCCCCTCCCCCTTCCTACTGGGAAGGCCTGCACAAAGTCCACAGGGCTAGGACTGGCTCCCAGAACTGAGCTCTTTGTGAAAAGGCCTTCCTTTCTGGGGCTGTGCTGCCATCTAGTGGCAGACATGTGCAAGGTTGGGGGAGGAATTGCGGGGAATGTAGAGAGGGGCATGAATGACTTCACCTTTGAACCGCTGCCAGATTTCAGCTGCTTCTGGTTTGGTCCGGGAGGCCCAGAAAGGTGCTTTCTTCTGGGAGATCTGCTTCCTTTAATAATAGTACAAGACGAGTGGTTTATTTCACACTCCCCTGTGAGAAGAAAGGGCTGGAATTTCAAGCCATCTTAGAAGACACTGGTTGTGTAGTAATTTTACCAGTTTTTTTTTTTTTTTTTTTCCTCTTTTTAAACCCCAATCCTCTGTAAAAAGCCAAGGGGGACTTTAAAGCATGTAAAGGAAAAGTCGTTAGAGTTCATCACCAGTTTGTTTTTCTCAACGGGAAACCAGGAAAATGAATCTTCCATTTGGCTCATTTGTTTCAACGTGATGGTGGGTCGTGGTGTTCTTTGGCACCCGTTTTTCCAGGACCGGCCAAGCCAATTCATGTTGCTTCACAAGCACCCTGCCTTGTCCCCCTTTCCCTGTCTCTTGATCCCAGAAGGTGGGAGGTACAGGAATCCTCCTATTTACTTATGAGAAATCTGAGGCTCTGGAAGGGGAAGGGAGTCCCCTCAGATCACACAGCCACCTAGTGCTACAGGAGGGGACTGGGGCTCTGGTTGCTGGTGTAGCAAATGGAAGAGAGCCGGGGTTCTTAGGGTGAATGGGAGAGTAGCGTGCACTGGCACGGTGGTCTCTTCCTGTCTCTTCTGAAGATGATTAATGGATAGGCCTGTTTTCCCTCTGATCGCACGTAGTTTTAAAGTTTCCTTTCTGGTCTGTTGGACTCTGAACACAATTCCCCAAATGTATCTCAGTAAGGGAGAAAAAAGGATTTTCACTAGGTGGACCAATGGTGAGAAGTCCATGAGAGAGGGGGTCATATTGTCCCCCCTCAGCATTTGGACTGAGGGGTTCCATGACTTTGCCCAGGCACCTTCACTTTGCCCTGTTCAACCTCCAGCTGCAGCATGGGGTTGCTAATGACCATCCTGGTGGGTCCTCCAGTCTCGGTGACAGAGGCCTATGAAACATGTCACCAGGGAACATGTCCCAGAGTGCCAGGGAAAGGGCACTCTCCTGGCCGAATGTCATTTCCCCAAGACTTCTGCATTATGTGTCGAGGGGAAAGTTTTAAAGCTGAGAAAAGTGGCACTTATTGGCACCAATTACAAGTAAATTGGTTGCCAAGGAGTTGAGCCAAGGAACCTTATTTTGAGCTTTATCTGTGTGCATCATTTTCCCCTGAGGATTAAAAAAGACTATTAATCCAGCGATAGAGACCTGTACAATAAATTACTACCTAAGGGCCACAATGACCTTGGCAGTGCCTTGTAAGTTCAGCTTTCTTGGGGGGGGGGGGCAACAGGACTGCATGGAGGTCCATGTTGGCTGGGGGGGTGGGGGGAGCCGAAGAGGAAAAGAACTAGGAAAAAGTAGAATCTTGGCAACAGCTACCTGGGCTCTCATTATTTTTGGTGGAGCCTCACATTTGAGGCAGAAGAAGAGATGCCAGTGACTTCCAGGCTTTGGGGGGGGGGGGGTGGGGGGCTTGGACAAATGGGCCCACCTCAGGATCCAGCAGCATCCTCCTGAACATCATTAGAACTGGTCCGGACCCCAGCCCCTGGTCCCTGACACCAGGTCAGCCTTTGGGTTTTATACTCTTGTCTCCCTCCCTCCCTCCCTCATCAGGAGTGGGAGCTGGTGGTGTTGGGGAAGTTGAAGTGGAACCTGGCGGCTGTCACTCCTCATGACTTCATCGAGCACATCCTTCGCAAGCTGCCCCAGCCCAGCGAGAAGTTGTCTCTGATCCGCAAGCATGCGCAGACCTTCATTGCTCTGTGTGCTACCGGTAGGAGCAGGCTGGAGCCGGAGGGGGCCTTGTGGGGGGCGGGGACACAGGCTGAAGAGCCCTTTGGGGGGTGGTCAGGGAGAGACTGATGGGGGTACTAACTGGCATGGGCTTAGGGGTTCAGGAGAGGGGTGGTCCCAAGTAATCTAGAGTACAAGGTTTTCATGCCCAGGTTGTGTGTTCTTTATTTTATCTGAGCTGGTGTATTCTTTTTTTCTACTAAACTCATAAATGGTTTATGAGGACAGGTGTGGTAAGCGGAAAAAAAAAAGTGCCTGTTAAAATATTCTTTATGATGTCTAAAGTGCTCTTTGAAGATTATATATACTGCTCTCTGGTTGTGTTTAAATCTTTAATCTTTTGAGGAAAAGGATGCTTGGAGATAAGGCCAAGAGGAAATTTGGGGGGGGGGGTGGGGGCAAATATAGGTTAAAGGAACACTGTCTTGATAAATACGCTGCCTGCCCTGATAAGCAGTAAGGGAGGTTGAAGGAGTTCTCTTTACTGTAGGGCACTTACTGCTGGGTAACTGGTGGATGGGGGAGTGAACCTGGCTGGCTCTCATCAAGGACTCACCTTCTGAGCACTAAGTTCTGCTGCCCTCCCTTTAAGTGCTGCTGTTTTGAGTTGGTTGCAGCCTTTACCAGCAAGCGCAAGTGGCTTTTTCATATTAAAAGCTTTCCACCCACCACGTTGATCCCACAATTGATACATAGTTCTTACTGGCCCATTTGCTTTGCATTTCCCTAATAAACTAAAGGCAGTGGTTTGACAACTGTCTCATTAAACTGAGCCTTGGCCAGTTTCTACTATTTTTGTTCCTTGGTAGTGGCCATGGGAGAGACCCTGAAACCTTAGTCATAGGTAAAGACATCATAGGTAAAGAACTGACTGGGCAGGTCTTTTGTTTTGTGGTGGAGGGGGGGTTGGGGGGGAGTTGGGGGGGGGGTATCCAGAGGGTTCAGCCCAAGTTCGCTAAGAGTTGTTGAATTTTAGAGATGGGACTCCTGGGTTACCTTTTTCCAATGTTTTGTTACATGTTATTTGTAAGTATGTACAAATGGATCACACAATATGCAATAGTGTATATGCTCTGTGTTCTCAGTCAAAAGTTCAGGCTTTGCTACTTATCACTGGATGACCTTGGACGGCTGCTTAACCTCTCTGAACTTGAGCTTCTTCATCTGCAAAACACACCTGTTGATACATGATCTTAACAGCCTTTTCAGGGTGGTTAGGAAAACAAAAATCAGAAAGAGACAATGTGCAAAGAGGTACTTTATGAACCAAGGAACGTGTAGACAATGTGTTGTGGTACTAATTGTGAAAATGCCACCATCTCCATGTTTAAGTGTTGCAACTGCCTTAATCCAATTCAACAGGACCCCTTACTCTCTGCCTTCCCTGGCGTGAATGTAGGGTTCCCAGCCACCCACATTTGATTCTAGGGCTTAGATTTTTTCTCACCGGTTTTCTGTAGTCCTGCCCTTCCAGATCCAGACTGGGCCCATGGCCATGTTAATGTGTCCTGTGCCCCTTTATGAGAGAGTAAGCTGTCCTTCCTGCAGCCCTGAGGGGGCCATTCTTCAGAGCCCCCGTGGATACCTTGCTGACTTTTAGACAGTAGCCATTCTTTTGCTTCCTCGCTTCTCTTGCTGTCTGGCCTGGGGCCCTAGAGGTCAATCCCTCATTGACTTGTCATTTTGTCTCCCAGGCCCTGCTGTCCCTTCGTCTCCATTGTCATGATTCACTGTGGGGGAGGGGTCAACCAGTCCTTTTTTCTCTAGCCCTAGGACCCCCGACCCTCTGACCCGAAGCTCCCCCATTGCCCAGCTGTTAGCCAGAATTCTGCTTTGACCTTGTCTCTTGACTGACAGATCTTTTGGGGTCTGTCCACCCATTCCCCATTCTGATCTCTGATTGGGGTAGGGATGGTAGGTGGAATTATCCAGGCATGGGCAGATCCCCAGCTTCTGTAAAGGCCCATTCTCTAAAATTGGGGGGTCCCATCCCCCCACTTCTGGCCTTCTTGCCCAGATCCTTGGGGTGGCTGCCAACTTTGGGGCCAGAATAAGGAGCTGGAACTCAGGCACTGAGGACAGAGGTCCAAGGAGTGGCACAGGAAGTCACGAAGACTGCCTTTGGGGAGCCATGAGCTAGCTCTGGGCAAGGTCTAAGAAAGGATACAGGGAATAACTCCAACTAAATGAAGACCACCAGCCATGTACTAAGCCTTAGGTGTGGACTGGTCAGGGCAGAGGGGGCTCCTCAGAACTTTCCTGAGTCTAGGAAGGATGGCTGTGTCTCACAAGGCTTTTCTTTCTAGATCTGTGCTTGAGTCTGTATGAATGACCAAGTTACATAGAATCCTCACTTTGTGGAGTTTTATACCAGATGGCCTGATGGTATAAAAGCCCAGATCTACTTTTCTTGGAGGAAACACCTTCCAATTAGATGAAACGCATCCTTTTGGGGCCAGGGTGTGACAAATGGTTGAGTGCCTAGGACTGTCTGGCAAGCGGCAGGCACAAGGTAACTGAGAACCAAAGGTAGGTGATACCGAGGAGGTCCAGTTTGCTCCTTGCACCTCACGCCTCTGTCCTTGTCCCCCAATCCTGGATATTCTGCCCTGAAGCCCAAGAGGCACCTGTGGCTGGGGTCTTGCAGACTTACAGTGGGTCTGGAGGAGATGGTAGCCAATCCTCTAGGCTGTGTGGCTAGTTTATGGGATAAGTTGGTTGTGAAAGAGCTGGCAGTAGTTCCTCAGTCTGTGCGGGGAGTGCATGTGTGTGTGTGAAAGGGGAAGAGAGAGCAGGAGAGCAGAGAGGGGCCATGAGAAGGGGAGCGAGTCTGCAGTTTTCCTTAGGGGCTAGAGGGTAAGATGGTGGCAAGGCAGAGAGATGCCCTTCTCTCCCCCCCCCCCCCCCCAACTCATCTCAAAATGGCTTCTGGCAGGAGAGACTGCCTCCACCTGCCTGGTGTCCCTCTCTGGGCCAGTCATGGTTAGTGAAGGCACTGGAGGGAGAGGGAGACCTTCATAACTGACAGCCCCTGGCATTCCCTTTCCTGGAGCTTTTGATCCTGGGGAAGCAGGACTGGGCCTTAGTGCCCCCCTGGTCGTAGGTGTGATGGTAGAGTCCCCCAGGTCTGCAAATGAGGAAAGAAGTACCGTTTAATACGACTCAAGATCGCACTCTGGCACTGGAGGATTCTTGATGCGGGATCTCACGCTCAACAGATGATTCCAGTTAGTCTAGAAACGCCAATGATACTGAGTTTGAACTTGGTGTGGGGGTGGGGTGGAGGTGCTTAACCTCCCTAGCTATGCATGGTATCCCACATCTCCCTCTTTTTGCCTCGGGCCCCACCTCAAGGTGTTTTGCTTATTAGCTCTTTGCAGCATGCACTTGAGTAGCCCCACCCAAGGCTCCCCACCCTGAGGCCTGAGCCCTGGAGCCCCAATGAAGCCCCAGTGAAGCCCCAGTGATGATAACTGCTGTATTTCCAGCCTTCCTGGCTTTACGCAAAGGCGTTTCATAACCTTCTATCATAAGATAGAATTATAGCCGGGGCCCGGAGAAGGTAGGTGGGTTGGCCCCTTACCCCAAAAAGGTTTGCCCTGGCGGCTGCCAGGTGGGAAGAATTTAAGCCACCTTCCTGTCTCTGTGTTGCCCCCACAGCTGACAGGGCGCGGAGCTGAGGGGAAGTGGCGTGGGCAGCCGACAGTGTCAGTTCTGCAGGCGCATCCCGTGGGGACCAGCAGTGTGGCAGGGCTATCTCACTTCCCTTCTGGCCGGACAATGAATGAGGAGTAGGCTGCTTGCTGTTCTCCAGCCGTCTCCCTCCCCTCCTCCTGCCACCTAGGCCTTTGGAGTTATATTAGTGTTCCATGTCACCGTGGTCCTTCCCCACAAGGACAGGGTGTGCTGAACCTATTCCAGGGGTGGTAGGTGAGGTGTGTGCTGCGGCCATCACCTGCTGGCCAATGAGCATCTGGGATTCTGGCCTTTTAACCTTCCACCTTGCTGCAGGTGGGAGGAGGGGGAGAGATGGGGGAAATGGGAAAGGGGGGGGCTTCCCTGTTGGTCTTAAGCCTCAGACTGAGTATCTCCCGCCCCCTAGTGGTGGTCAGAAGCAAGGCCATCACTCTTCTGCTTCAAGGCCTCCACATCGTAGCCAAAACAATCTGCACTAAACTTACGTGCAGGGCCATCTAATCTGTGGTTTTAGACCTGCTTAGCTCAGACTCTTTCTTCAGCGAAATTTTACCAAGACCTGCAGATAGCGAGTTGATGAATATGGAGCCCTCTCTGCCCTTGCCCAGATTAAGAAGCCCAGTGGGGCCCCCAGAGTGCCTCTGGTGGTCTTGGGAAGTTAAGTGGGTTGTACAGGCCACACAGATCACTGGTGCCATGGCTAGGAGTCTCTGACTCCTGAGCTAGGGCTTGCTTTTGGGGGCTTTTCTCCCACTTCTGATAGGAAAATCACCCTGTGTTCCTTAGTGGGATGTGGGAGGTGGCCTTGAGGAGCTGTTCACATTCTGGTAAGTTATAAAGAGCACTGGGTCTACAGTCCAGAAGTCCCGACCTTAACCCCAGGCCCAGCACTGGACATGGGACAAGTCACCTAACCTCTCAAGAATTCATTGATTCACTTGTGAAAGGAAGTGTTTTGAAACAGATGAGTTTTACGGTTTATTAATACCTCACCACTACTGCTACATGGATGAGTAAGCAACCAGTAGAGCTGGGGTTCCCCCAAGGTGTGCCCCTTGCCTCCACCACCTCCCCGGGAGGGGGGAACATCATGTCAGAGGCTTCCGGTATGTGGGCATTGCTCTTTGGCTCTGGGCAAACCGCAGCTGAGTGGATATGGGGCACATCGGGGAGACCATTGCCAACTTCTGTATTCCATTCATCGTATGGGGGCCTCATTTTCTCCCACTCCTGACAAACCAGCATGAGGCTTCAGGGACTCAGTGAGGTCATTTCTGGGACCCACAACACAAGTGACAGTGAAAGATTCTCCAGGCGGCACAGAGCCTTTCTTCTTGGCGGTCTTGGTGCCCTTGGCCTGCTGTCAGCATCCGCCTGTTGCCCAGGGATGCTGGGCACCTTCCTCCTCTCCCCTGCCGATGCTAAACAGAATCTCCAACAGTCAGAATTCCCCTTCACGGTTCCGTTGGAGGTTCCCGTGGTCAGAATAGTGATGGTGATGACACTTGATAGCTTACCACGAGCCAAGCACAGTGCTTTTACATGGATCATTTTAGTTGAGTCCTCAGAACAACCCTACCAGGTGGGTATAATTATTCTTCTAATTTGCTGGTGAGAAAATGGAAGCTCATAGGGTTCAGGTAACTTGTCCATCTTCACACGGCTGGTAGGTGGTGGGTCATCGGCCTCCACATCTCCATCTTACAGTTCTTGCAGCTGCTTGGCCCAAATCCTTCTCATGCCCTCGGAGAGTGTCCTCCTAAGTATCTTCATGCTCCTGTCCCCTTGACCACCCCCTTTCTTTGAGAAGTTTTTTTATAAGCTACCCATGTAGTATGTACTTAGCCATTTAGAAGGCACCATGCTGTATTATATTACTATGCTTTTCAACTGGGGCGGCAGATTAATCCATGCTGCCTGGAACGGGGAGGAACCCTTTGTGCTTTGTCAGAATGGATCACTGGTCAGTTCATTGCCTCTCACTCTGCTGCAGAGGAAGGAGGGTGCTCAGGATGTTACCTCTTACCTTTTCAGGTGGGCAACTGAGGCTAGAGAGAGACCCTTGCCCCTGAATATGCCTCTGCACCAAGATACAACCTGTTGGTATTTTTGACCAAGACATGTAGAGATTTCTAAGAGATTTTTACTTGGTATTTTCTTTTTGCTGAAATAGAATAATATTAAGAGAAAGTATTATAAAATTGCTTACCATTTCTTCCATCTAACTGCGGGAAAGTTTAAAATGTTTTCTGTGAATCCTCCTGCTTCAACCACATGCATGTGCATGTATGTACATTTATTTAGATGTTTCTGGGAGGTTGTATTCTTGGTCATAGCGTGCATGCCATCTGATTTTTCTGTCCAGCCCCCCTGCCCAAGTGGATCTGGTGAACACTTTTCAAGCCAAAGTTTATGGTTTCCAGGAGTGGCTGAATGGGCTGGGTGAAACCTTCCACGGGTGAGCGTGGAGGTTAGCTAACTAGAGCTAGTACGAGGACATGACCCTTCAGATGTTTTATTCTGGTGTTTTCTTCCTCTGCTGTTTCCCCACCAGCAGAGAGGGGTTGTCCCTGAGCCTAGTCCTGGGGCAGCCCCTGATGCCGTGAGGAACTAGCACTGCTGTCTGTGGAGAGAGATGCCTCGTGACTTTGTTGGCTGACGGAAGCTATGCTCTGTTCTAGTGATTCTCGCTTGTCCTTTTCTCGGGGGTGGCTCTTCTAGATCCTTAAGGAAGAGCAAAGTAGAGCTGGAAGGCACCTGGGAGATGAGCCAGCCTGCTGTCTCCCAACTTTTTGACCTAAGCCGTGAAGAAAGAAAATACATTTTATAACATAACTCAGGATGTACATAAATGTACATCAGACTGATACAAAAGTTTTTCAAGAGGATATTTACTTCTACTACATGATTACTTCCTGATACTTTCTATCTTGTTCTGTTCCGTTAAACAGCAACAAAAACAACCCACAAATGGGTTTCATGACCCAACAATGAGCTGCAACACTGGAAGTCAGAAAAACACCGATCCAACCCCACCCTTTATTAGACAGATGGAGTGTCAGGGACTGGAGGAGGAAGTGACTCACCCAAGGTCCCACAATGTGGATCTGGTTTTCAGTTCTAATGTCACCTCCTTTGGACTTACCCAGAGGAGAGCCTGGCAGGTGCTCAGGAATCTAGTAGGAGACCCTGGTTTGCCGCTGTGGTGGGTGGCAGAGGAGAAGAGCAGTGACTGGCCCAGCTTCCGGCAGCTCTTCCCTTGCTGCGGGAGCACTCCCCAGTCTGAGCTGCCAAGAGGCAGCTGTGTTCTTGTCCATGATGCTCCCCAATTCCAGGAGGCAGGGGACCGTATCCCTAGGAGGATGCCCTTCAGCATTTTCCTAGCAAAACAAGAAGGGACGTAGAGTCCTTACAGCAACCTTAGCACCTGCTGCACCCCAGGACCACCCTGTAAATACCCCCTGGCTTCCAGAAGTTAATTAGTTTGCTAAAATTGGAAGTGAGTTTTGCGTGCAGCAGCGTGACAAAAGACAGGCATGTATGAGGTGTGCTTCCCGGTCTGAGGCCTGGGACAGAGGAAAGGGAGGGCCAGGGATATCCTCCTGTCCTTCCCTGCCAGATGCTCCCACCCAGGGCCTTTGTGGGCTCAAGGCCATGGGCTGGCTGCCTCCTCTGCATTATGAATGTCACAGGGGGAAGCTAACGAGGTTATTGGGCAGAGAAACACTCCTGTGAGCCCATGTGGAAGAGACCTACAGCAGAGCAGGAGGCAGGGAGGCCGACTTTGGCACCATCCATGGGGCTAGAGAAGGAACTGAAGGGGTTAGTGGACAGCAGGCTTTGGCCAGAACACGGTAGTATACATCCCTCAAGAAGTAGAAATAGTGAGCGAGCGAAGGAAAGAAAGCCAAGGATAGAAACAGACTGACAGGCGGCCAGGCTCGCTCTGTTCATGGGATTCGGCCAACATGGGAGGTGTGTGTGTGGTTCAGTGCTCCAGCAGTGTTTCTGACAACACCAACATGACGCTGGACAATGGGATCACCTATAAAAGTGCTTTTATGGAATATGCTGTTGTAATAGGGCATTTACAGTAAAAGGGGAAATGTTAGGTTGAACTTTGTGTTTCGACCTAATGTTTATGCTGTAATTTGAAGTGTGACACATGTCCTCCCTCTGTCCCTCCCTCCCACCCCCCTTCTTGCACTGCTCTGTACAGTAAACTCTCTGGAGTGATGCTAGAACCAGAGGTAGCACACTGGAGGATTTACCCCACTCCAGGACTGACGACAGTGAGTGATGGAAGGAACCTCTTTAACCTATCAACATAAGGCACTGGTAAAGGCAGTTTAAGTTCTCAGAAGTCTGCCCTTTTTTATCCGCAACGTTAGGGCATTCGTGCCCACCGTATGTGGTGGATGTGTGGATTAACTGGGACATAGCCCGGAAGGGACTGTACATGTGGGTAGTTAGCAGTTAGTAGCAGCAGCAACGGGAGTAAGGTGTGGGTGTCCTTGTCTCCTCCTTGATGGCTGGGCAGTGGCTGATCTCGATCCCCCAGCCTGAGAGCTTGTGGGAGTGCTCAGAGGAAACCGAGGCGTTTGGTCTCCCATGCTGAGGCCTCACAGGAGCCTCCCCTCTCTTTGCTTGTGGAGAACTGGAAGTGGATGAGGGTTTGAGCTCCTCCGATCGATCTTGGTGTACATCTCATTAGCAAACCGCTCTTTTTCTCCAGCAAGAAAATGCGATCTTAGGGCCCAAGAACCATAAAATCTAAACCAAGTCATCTGTGTGATGCAGTGGTTAATACTGGGTGCCTGCTTTCCCTCCTAATATTCTGAGGGCCCTTGGCATTGGGTTAGAAGCTGAGGATTGTGCAAAACTTGGCCCTCAGCACTGTCTCCTGCATTACTGCTTCTCTCACTTCCCTTTTTTCTTTTTTTAATGAAATCATCTGTTGTTTTGTTATGGGCCATGTCAGTCCCTGTTGACTTGCCACAGAATATGGCAAGATCACATCAGGATTATTGTTTATAAAATGTTACCAACTTACACTTTTCCTGCCTTCCACCGTCTAGATCCCCTGGTCTGTCTCACTTCTGTGGCACACAGGTTACTTTGTCTGGACTCGTCTCAGACCTCCCTCCTCTATTCCTGCCATGACCCCCAGAGGAGACTATGTTTCTTGCCCCTTGCATATGCTAACCCCTCACAGGATTGTGGAATGAGGGATTGGGGGACCTGAATCCTCTGAGAATTCACTGTGCACTCAGATAGGCTTTCTACCGTCCCTGCCTCAGTCTTCCCATTTTAGCTCTGGACCTGCCTCAGGGATGGCAAATAAATAAATAAAGGGCATCTTGTGAAGGAAGACTGAAAAGAGACTGTGTCTGTGGGGTAAGGGGTTACCTGTGCAGCTGATCTATCACCACCCTATATCTGAGTATCTTCAAGCTGGGGAGCTCCCGGATCCAGATTCTTCCTGTGCCTTGACCTTCTGCCTCTTGTCCTCACAGACTTTAAGTTCGCCATGTACCCGCCATCGATGATTGCAACTGGAAGCGTGGGAGCCGCCATCTGTGGGCTCCAGCAGGATGAGGACGTGAGCTCGCTCACTGGTGATGCCCTGGTAGATCTGCTGGCCAAGATCACCAACACGGATGTGGTAGGTGGATGCCATCTTGGTTAAAACCAGATGTCTCTTTTCTCAGCCCAGGGAGGGAGACAGTTGGCCTGACGATGATGTGTTGGAGATATTTTTCTTTGTTGGTGGTTTCTGTTTTCCAAGATCAACATCCAAGGTAGTACAAAATCCAACAGATGAGGCTTCCTCTTAAGGGTTTGAAAGCCTGTGTGCCATTAAATAGAGAAAAGAGCCTAGCAGGCAGATAACAAGGTGGGAGGAGGGCTGTTTACTAATTTTCCTTCATGGTGTGGGCTTCCCCATGGGTCTGAATCGTTGCTTCATTTCCATTTATGTACATGTCCTCAGGCTGCCTCTCCCCCACAGTGTGCTGCTCTGCTTACAGCCACTAAGGTGGAGACACAGCATGGAGAGGGGACTAGAGCCTGGCTCTGCTGCACTGGGGGCGGTGGGGATCTAAGAGGTGCCCTGCCACGAGAATGGTGTCTGGCCTTGACACACCTCTCAACCCCACCCGCCTCTCACTTCCCTTTTGTTTAATGTGGTAATGGATTAAAAAGTACTTCTGAAAGAATAAAGAGCCAGAGTAATTCAAAGAACTATTATTAGCTATAGATTTTTCCATTCTTGTGCCCCGTGGACTGCCCAGAGGCTGCAGTTCTGCTTGCCAGAATTTGAAGCTCTTTAGAAGAAAGGTCTTGAGAGACCAGGGTCAAGTGAGGCTCTGATTCAGCTGGTAGGAAATTGCAGTCCTTAGAAGGTCCGAGCCGGGGTGGTTCTGAGAGGTCAGCGAGGCAGTTCCTGCGTCTTCCAGTGGGGACTTTTTCCATGCGGAGGGCTGAGGGAAGCAGCTGGGGGTGGGGCACTAGCAGAGCTGGGACTGGACCCAGGAAGCTCAGACTCCTCGCCTGGGAACTCTGCGCTCCACCCTTGTGGTTGCTCCCAAAGCTTTTTGTTTGGGGAAGGGCCTCTGCTCCAAACCAACTCCGAGAGGTGTGTCAGCTCAGAGGCCCTGGAGAGTCCACACGAAGATGCCCCCTCTGGATGTTCCAGGGAGATTCCGAATGCCCTGCTGTGGGAGTATATTGAGTTAAGAGAGAATGTGGTTTGTGGGCCTGTGGCTGATGCCCCACAGGGATGCTGAGCAGAAGGCTGAAGCTCAGAGAGTGTGAGGCTGCAGCTTCCTGGCTTTCTCACCTACGTATCTGTATTTTGCCTTGGCCTTTATCACCATCTCAAGGAAGTAGTGCAGGGAGGTGTTAAAGGGCCTCATGGAACCTAGGGGCCTGCTGTGAAGCAGTTCTTAGGCTTTTAAAATTCTAGGTCCAAAACATAGGCTTTAAAAACATGGTTTCCAAAATAGAGATTGAAAAGACCCCTCCAGGCAGCTTCACGTGCAGAATGCTTTTCTAATCCTCCAGAGACAAATCGTGGACAGGACCTAACATTTATAGAAATGAGAAGCTTCCTTCCTTTTCTGAATATCTCCTATTAAGGCTGCCTTACAAAAAGGAGTCCCGAGCAGCAACCAGCTTAAGACCAGCTCTTCCTTCACCCACCCCAGAGAGACAAGAATGTCAGTGACAACAGTTTGACCCCAGGCACTGTAACCTCTTTAAGATATTTATAGATCTGCTCCAATTGGCCGGTTGCCCCATGGGTCTCCCGCCTTCTCCACATGTCCTTTTATCACCCCTTACTGGTTTCAGATGGACAGAGGTCACTCCTGAGGTGCCACTTGGGGTGCTTTTCAAGAGTCTCTTGGGAGTCTCTTGGGAGTCTCTTGGGGTGCTTTTCAAGACTGCAAATCAGTTTCTCAGGGCAAACTGGAGAAAGTGCTTGCCCCTTTCAGATACTATGTAGCCAGTCCATCCAAGTTAGCTGTCAGACTGAGTTAAATGGATGCAAACCCGCTCAGAGGTCTCTTAGAAATCCCAGCTGTTGCACTGGACTTGCATGCACATGTTACATGTTTACCGGTGGGCCCTCAGTTACATATCTTAATATTTAAAAACCAAGCATGAGGGGCACCTGGGTGGCTCGGTTGGTCAAGCTTCTGACTTTGGCTCAGGTCATGATCTCACAGCTTGTGGGTTTGAGCCCCGCATCAGACTCTCTGCTTTCAGCGCAGAGCCTGCTTTGGATCCTCTGCCCACCGTGCCCCACCCCCCCCTCCCCCCACCTCACCCACTAGCACTGTCTCTCTGTCTCTCTCTTTCTCAAAAATAAAATAAAAATTAAAAGCAAAAAAAGCCCCCAAAAAACAAAAACCAAGCATGAGCAGAGGAGAATGTAAAATCCATAGCACTTTTTCAGATAACCACTTGAGCCCTCCGTGAGTTCTGCTGGGTCTCCTCCCATCTGTCTGCCTGTGCTGTCTGAAGTGCTGAGGCTGAGAGTGAAGGAAAATGAAAGGAGTGGCTTTAGAAAGCATTAGCATTTGGAGGGAGGCAAGTTTTGTTTCCTGAGCTCATTTACTATTTCATGAGTCGAGAGGTGGGGTGTTTGAAGCACTTGACTCTCCGTTCATTCCTGGGAATGTTGACTAAGGGCTCACTAGCCGCAGGCTTGCATTATGAGGAAAGCCTGGATGGCTTGGAGGTAGAAGTGGAGGCAGGTGGGTAGTGCATGGAAGATGAGACCTGATGTTCCTGGCCTGAAGGAACTTAGCGATCCTAAGACAAATCGAGAGTGAAATGTGCAAAATCCTAGCAAATTAAGATCATAAGGAAATGAATGCTACAGTGTTATATACTCTAAATGTAGAGGAAGGAGCTTACTAGGCCTACTGTAAAATGCAGGCCTCCTGGCAGAGTCCACTTGATGATAGAAAATGTCCTTGGAATGGAGAAACAAAATGTGGTATGTATTCTCCTTAGATGTGTTCTCCTTAGTGAGTGCAATGGAATATTAGTCAACCTTACAAAGGAAGTGTAATGCCAACACAGGCTACAGCATTGAAAACATGCTAAGTGAAATAAACCAGACCCAAAAAGACAAAAATACATGATTCCACTTTTGTGCCATACCTAGAGTAGTCAAGTTCACAGAGACAGAAAGTAAAATAGAGGTTACCAGGGCCCCGGCGGCGGGGGGAAGAGGAAGTTATTTAATGGGTATGGAGTTTCACTTTGGGATGATGAGAAGGTTCTGGAAATGGAGAGTGGAGGTGGTTGCACAGCAAAGTAAACGCACTAAATGCCACTGTACACCCAAAAAATGATGCAGATGGTAAATGTTACATTTAGCTTATTTTGCCACAATTAAAACACACACACACACACACACACACACACACACACACACACACACAATGCTCTCAGACCCACACTGTGAAATGCCCACAGGTTTGTGTTGAGCTCTCCCATGGAGAAGTCAAGTACACAGCACCACGTTTTGCACATGGGCTCTGGTAAGATAGGACAGACAGGAGTCAGAAAGAGCTGACGTGTCACGCTGGAGTCCCCACAGTGGTGCACTCGCCAGTGCACCTCGTTATTTGTGATGTCTTCAAGCTTACGGTGTTTTCTGGCTGTGCATTGTCAGGGGTCAAACTGCTGAGAGCACATCCCCCCCACAACCCCGATTCCTCTGAGACAGCCAGTCCCCCCTGATTCCTCTGGGTCACTGGCTGGAGGCAGATAGCTTTGACAGGAGGGACCCATGCAGCTCTGAGAAGGTTGGTCTTTGTTGCTCCCTCTGGTTGCCAAAATAAACCGGAACGCTTCATTCCAAAGAGAAAGCTGAGTGAGAAGCCTGACAGTTTTACAGGGAATAAAAGTCTCAGAGGGTGGTATATTTTAAGTACTTTTTCCTTCCAGTTATAAGTGTTGCTAAAAACAGACGCCAGCCAGCGAGGCAGTGCTGGCTTTGGGGGAAACTTCTACCGGGCCTTCCGTTGCCAGGGGTGAGTTTGAGAGGAGGGACCGAGCGTCCCGGTTCCCCAGTGGACCTTTCCCGGCTTCGCCAGGCAGACTTGGGGCTCCTCTTCCGTCCCCTCCGCGCTCGGCTCCTGCTTTGTGCCAGCGTTTATCTCTCTGTTCGCTTGTCTATAGAGCCTCTTGAACAGGACCCAACTTTTACTGCGCTCTTTATCCAGAGCCCCTGGCAGAGTCTTGGGAATGATGCTGAAGAGAGGGAGGGAAGCAGGAAGGAAGGAACGGCAGACAAAGGCCAGGCAGATGGGCTTCGAGTGGGTTTCTAATTCTTTGGTCTCCCCCAGGTCTTTTGGAAAGCCTGAGATTTCTTAGCACTAATTACATGTCAGGGTCCTGAGCAAATCACATCACCTTCACGTGACACGGTTTTACAAGTCGCCTAATAAAAAGGGCAGAACTTGGGCTCCCGGGCCATGACGATGCTGTGAAGCTACCCAGAGATCTTTAACAGAAGAAGATCTAGACGCTAGTCACCTGATCGTTAAGGTCATCCTTTTCTGCCTGGGTTACAGCCAAACTCTGTCGCATTCTTAAATATCACCCAGAGAAGATTCTAGAACATCCCTTCCTTAGGGTCATCCTGGCATGCTAGGATCTTGGTTGTCCGAGAGCTATTAAAAACCCATCAGCTCTGCTGTGGAAGAAGTCTCGATTTTGGCTACATGCTCTTCACAGGGTCCCCAGCATCGTGTCTTTGTCCTGCTTAGTAAGAGGCACTGACACCTTCACAGCACCTTCTCCTAAAGACTCCTGTAGGACTGGGGCTCTGCAGACTCCACAGGGCCTGTGGTCAGGAACCCTGTGAAGAGTGGCTGGAAGGGAGGCTGGGGGTGGGGAGGGGGACGGGATAGAAGTGGAGGCTGATGCTTCCCTCTCCTGCCTTATTTTTTCTGCGGGCCTCATTTGGTATGCAAGGAAATAGCCAAACAGCCTGTGAAGAAAGGAAGAATGAGATAGTTTCCTAAGTTGTCTCTGCCTGAGTTGGCCGCGGGTCTGGGGTTCATTCAGCCCTTTGTCCCCCTGTTGAGTGCAGTGCGTGTGTGGTGACAATGGAGTGATGCAGTTACACTGAGGGCTAATGGTAGGAGTTCCGTCAGCCCATTCATGGAGGCCGAGGAGGGTGCAGGGCGCGGAGCCCGAGCCAGCAAGCAGAGGAAGTCGGAGGCCCGTGTAACGAGCTGGAGATCACAAACACTGCTGTCAGGGCTCTGGGGCTGGGGGGGGAGGGGGGGGCATGCAGGGCCAAGGGAGGGGGCCTATCATCATCGAAGTTGGAGGTTTGCCCGACCTCCAGCACTGTGGAGTGCCACCTGTCCGGGCTGACAGACGAGCATTATGGCTTTCCTTTTAATCAGCTTAATTTGGGGCATCTTAACACAATGACTGGTACTTTCGGAGGCTGCCGGAAAGCAGAGGTCCCGGAGCCGCTGCACTTTGCATGCACGTAGCATCTTTTCACTGGAAGCTCTGTTGGTTCCCCCCCACTCGTGCCCCCCTCCGCCTCAGCCACTTGGGCTATGACTCCCTCTCTTGGAGATTCTCTGCCCTATATGTCTTTACTTAGAGCTGGGAAGAAGCACAGGGTGTCAGGGGAAGCAGTTCTGAAGCTGGAGGCTTGCCCATTTAAAGCCAGGCTTAGCTTTTAACTAGATGTAACTGGGGGACAAGCAGGCTTTAGTTCTGTTCTCTAGCGGCAAAATGAGGGCATGTGGCTGTCTGAGCTCCAAAAGCCCTTCAGACCCCCAGATTCCCCGATTCTGTAATCGCCTGTGTGTGTTGTCCCACAGTTCTGCCCTTTGGAAATGACCTTAGTTCTGCTCCTCTCCGGCTCTGCCTCCTTTTTCTTTCCAGGCCCCGCTGGATTTGTGGCAGGGTACCCCTCCCTTCAGGTCACCACTTCCCCCACCCCAGGCCCATGCACTGTCCTGCCCTTCTGCTCGGGAGAGCAGGGGCTCCTTGGACAGGAGTGTGTGAAGTAGGCATGTCTGGCCGCAGGTAGTGGTGCCACCACACATTTTCCTCTTCATCAGCTCACTGGAAGTCCTCATGCTCTTTGCAGGCCCAAGAAGGGCTCCTAACAATATGCTAAAGGCAGGCATTAAAAATACAGAGAGTGAGTTCTGTGTCTGGGCAGGAGGGTGCTGATTTCTCTGTTCCCACCATCACAGACTGTTCGACACTGTTCCTATGAGAGGCTCTTGCCCTGAAGTTTTTCATCTAGATAAGGGTGGTAGTATCTGCAGTTAACAGTCAAGCTGGTAACAGCCAAGTTGTGAAGAAGGGGAACCTGGAGCAGGGTTAGGCAGAGGCCCCAGAAAGCTTTCCAGGAGCGGGGACATGAGTGGCCCCAGAGACATTTAACTTCCTGCTCTGTCCCAGGTGAATCTAGAAGAGAACAGGGAATGGGGTTCAGGGTCCCTCATTTCTGGGATAACTGCTGTAGTCATTACTTAACTCTTCAAGTAAGAGGTATCAAAGGTCAAGAGCTGGCCATCATCAGTAACAGTATAGATTAAAATTAAAACAGGGTTGAAGAAGTGTTTTATACGAAAACTTCCTTCAGTTTATTCGGGAAAGCCTATACACGTGCTTTTGGCTGGAACTTCTATAAATGTGACACTTCATATCTTGAAGGCCCTTGGCTCTGATGTCCAGTAGAAGTGACTGCCAAATGTCCCAGCCTTCCCTGTAGGATTTTTCCAGAACTTTCTTTCCGGTTTCAGGCCGCTGGAGGGGAAGACTAAATACCAGAAACAGTAGAAACATTGGTGACCCACAAGGGAAGACTCTGTACGGCCTGAAATCAGGTTCTTTAGCTTTCCTGAGCTCTGTCTCATTTGGAGGACGATCTTTCTCAGGGATGCTTGGTGTGGCCAATGCAGTGATGATCATGGAATCCTGAGATGGTCGTATCTTGGGGGTGGAAGGTGTGCTGATCCTGATTACCTCCCCATGGCACCCAAATACAGGAAGGAATGCTGGACAGGATTGTCCAGGGGGCATGAGGTTTCCTGGGGAGGGGAAGAGGGGGTGGTGGTGTGGGCAAGGTTTTCTACACAAACTTGACATCAGGAAATCTTCAGCAAATGGCTGTGCCATGGGAAGCCCTCTTTTTAAAGAGGCCTCATTCCTGACACCTGACAGGCATTTCTTTTTTAATTTAATGGCTCAGAGCTATTGTCTGCCCCTTCCCCCTTCTCAATCAGTTGAGAATCCTGCCGTCCTCCTTAGATAACAAAAGCTCTTCACTTGATCTTAGCCAAAAGGCTGAGAAGTGAGGATAACAAAAGCTGTTTTACACTATACCTGCAACTAATATGACACGGTATGTTAATTATACTTCAGATTTAAAAAAAAAAAAAAAAAAAAAAGCTCTTTATGCCATATGCTTTGGATAGGATTTGTCTTCCATGGAGGCAAACATATGGTTACCATCCTTATGGTGTGGAGGGGTTCTGACTCATTCTCCCTGCCTCCTAGAAAAAAACTTGTTTATTTTTTTTTTATTTAGAGAGAGAGAAAGAGCATGAGTGGAGGAGAGGGTCAGGGGGAGAGAGAACCCCAAGCAGGCTCCATGCTCAGTGTGGAGCCCGATGTAGGTCTTGATCCCATGGCCCTGGGATCATGACCTGAGCCGAAATCAAAAGTTGGACATTCAGCCAACTGAGCCACCCAGAAAAGAAACTTTTGTACAATAACCTTCAACAGCTCCTGAAGGACCTCTGTAGTGGAGGGGCGTCCCATAAGAACTGGCTAGATTCAACTTCTTATTCTCTGCAAGGAAAAAGAAAGAGGAAATTAATATTCATTTAAATTCTGCCACCCTGCATTTCTGAATGAGGAGGGGGCTGAAGGAGCCGGAGATGTGAGACAGGGTGTGTGAAGATGGTATTATGGCAACACGGCCTTTAAGAACAAGTCAGCTCCTTCAGATGGTGCTCAAATGGAGAACAGAGCAACCTAATTCCAACTTTGGAAGGAAGACTGGCAGAGTGGGCCCTGCTCTCCATCTCTGACACAGAACCTTCCCAAGGGACAGTCGACCATGGTTTGCTGATGGTCACTTGTTTGCTGTGTTTATCCCCACACTAGCTTTGACTTTATTTATGATCAGTTTTCTTTAGATTGTGTGGCTTTACAGTGTTCAGAAACCCTCACTGAAACATAAGTGCCCTTAGAAACATTATGCCTTTAGGGGCACCTGGGTGGCTTGCTCAGGTCATGATCTCACAGTTCGTGTGTTAGAGCCCCCGCATCGGGCTCTGTGCTGACAGCTCAGAGCCAGGAGCCTGCTTCGGATTCTGTGTCTCCCTCTCCCTCTGCCCTTCCTCCACTCACGCTCTGTCTCTGTCTCTCTCTCTCTCTTTCTCTCTCACAAAAATAAATAAACATTAAAAAAAATTAAGAAACATTATGCCTTTGGCCTTCACCCCCAAGCATGTTGGGCAAGTGGTAGGTGACCTGGGAGCACAGCCCCTGGAGGCTGAGTCTTGGAGGAGGAACAAAGGGAAGGTAGAGAGGGTCAGACAGGGTGGGGGATGTGACCATGCCACAGAAGTTTGAGAGAGGTTGCTGGGTGCTTGGTTGCCAGTCCCTGAGTCCTCAGCTTGTTTGGGGTGGCACGCAGACCTCTGCAGCCAGGTTCTGTATGTCTTGTGGCACAATCCACCTCCTGTGGCAGACGCATGGTGCTCCCTTTACCAGTCTGAAGCACATGCTTCTCTGTACCACATCTTAAAGAAATCTAAAGAATTCTTCCAGACTCCAGGCCTGGAATGATCTTCATTCCATAATAAATTGTCATCATTTACTGAGTTTAACAACCTATATATGTGATCTCAGTTGACCTTTACCCTGTGAGCATTTTTTTTTTTAATTTTTAAAAAAATTTTTTTTTTTAATGTTTATTTATTTTTGAGACAGAGAGAGACAGAGTGTGAACAGGGGAGGGGCAGAGAGAGGGGGAGACACAGAATCTGAAACAGGCTCCAGGCTCTGAGCTGTCAGCACAGAGCCTGACGCGGGGCTCGAACTCACAGACTGTGAGATCATGACCTGAGCCGAAGTCGGACGCTTAACCGACTGAGCCACCCAGGCGCCCCTACCCTGTGAGCATTTTTGATCCTTACTTTACAAGTGGACGAAACGTAGCCGCTGCCTACAAGTGCGGTGTGTGGTCGCAAATATTACCGTCCCTCTTTTCATTTTTCTTACATTTTGGGGGATAGCTGTTGTTCCTAACCTTCATTTTCGTAAAAAGCTGTAGTTTGAAATGTGGGATGGACAAGATACGAATGGAAAATTTGGGGGGTATGGAAACCGTGTCCCTGAGTAGTTAGTTCCAACTCTATTTTAGATCTTCGGAAAATAAAGATAATGCTTTTGTGCTTGGCAAACAGTAACTTCTGGGCAGTGAAACTTGCTCAGTGAAACAAACAGAAGGGAAGCATAGATTAAGCTGTGGAAAGACCCAAGCAGAATCCAGTTAACGTATTTTCCATATGTATATGCTGCTTGAGTGCAGAAAAGCAGCCTTGCAAAGGAGTGGGGGAAGATGTCTGGTAAGAATGATTTCTTTAGCTCACACCCACCCCACTTGCTGGAGCAACCAGCCCCTCCCTAGTGACAGCCAGGAGTCGCCTTGGCCTTCCAAGGCACCCGGCTAACAGAAGCATCTGCCTGGGGCAAACCCACTCTGAGTTTTCCCTACCAAATATAGACTATAATATCAAACAATGCTGCAAATTCTTACTTATTTCCAAATTGGACGGTTCAAGTGTCCGGAGTTTTGTAAACATTCTGTGTTGCATTTTTATGAGAATTGAGGGTGGTAAGTAAGCAGAAAAATGTTTTTTTTAAGAACTTAGACCTGGTTTGTGTGAGTACAGTTCAATCCATTCTCTTTGTATCCATTCTTCCAGTGCTACCCTTGCCTAGTTCTGTAGCTGTCTGTGGTGCTGGCCTTTCCTCTCTCCGTCACCTCCCAGTGTCCACAAGCAGAAAGCATCCAGTTGGCACCTTGATTACCAGGTGCTGCGTGTCCATAAGTGGCTCGTCACCTTAGCCAGGTTCTCATGTGCATTCGACTCTCCTGGCCTTCTGCTAAAACATGGATTCTGTTATAGGTTGATCAGGAGTGGGCTGTGATTCTGCATTTGCAACAAGCCTCCCAGGTGGTACTGACGCGGCCGGCTGGGGACGCCCCATGAGTCAGTGTGGTCCCAGGGCACCACGGGGACACACATCTCCTTTACTTCACGTTTCTTACCACTGGGAAACTAGCATGCAATATGCAAGGCTTACATTGTGTACATTTTCTTCAGAAACGCTCTGCACATTGTTGATCTTGCTAACAGCTCTGGTCTGACCCGTTCTCCTTTTAGGACTGCCTCAAAGCCTGCCAGGAGCAGATTGAGGTGGTGCTGCTCAACAGCCTGCAGCAGTTCCGTCAGGACCAGGGGGATGGGTCCAAGTCGGAGGATGAACTGGACCAGGCCAGCACCCCTACAGACGTGCGGGATATTGACCTGTGAGGATGCAGTCGGGCCGAATGGGAGAGACGCGTTCACATCTGCTCTCTCCTTCTCTCTGGTTGTGTTTTGTTCTTTATGTTTTAGGATGAAACTTAAAAAAAAAAAAAAAAATTCTGCCCCCACCTAGATCATATTGAAAGATCTTTTAGAAGTGAGAGAAAAAGGTCCTATATAAATGGAATAACTAAAAGCATTTGGTGCCTATTTGAAGTACAACAGAAGGGAATCCCTTGTATATGCGAACAGTTATTGTTTGATTATGTTAAAAGTAATAGTAAAATGCTTACAGGAGACCCTGCAGAGTAGCTAGAGAAAAATGTACGCCTGCAAATATGGGAACAAATTAGAGGAGGCTTTTTTTTTTTTCATGTTATGAACTAGCACGTACACACCCCTTTTAGGATAATTTCAAGGAACTGCGTGTGCCATTTATGGCGTCATTAGATTGCGAAGCAATGAACTCAAGAAGGAATTAGAAATAAGGGACATGATGGAGGCAGGGAGGACAAAACAATCTGTTAACGCGGTCGAACCATTTTGGACGTGGAAGCACCTTTGCTCTCGACCACCTGTTTGTCACTAAGTCAGGAGCATAGCTGAATCTCTAGTTGCGAACTCTTGCTGTCTACAGTAGCTGCTACCTAAAAGAGGAGGTTTTATTTTGCCAGTCGGACGCAGGTGATGGGGTCCTGGGTTTCACGTGTCTTTTTGACATCATGCTTCTTCTTCCAAACATGGTTCGTGGCAGACACCACCGTGTTTTTATCAAAAGGGGCAATTTCGCTTTGGGCCATAACCAAAACTCCTATGAAATGGAGGCAGATGGAGACCGAGGGTGGGATCTGGAATGGAATCTTTTCTCTTAATGTATTGAAGAGGGTAATGTGACCTTGGCATCCTTTATTAAAAAAAACAACAACTGATTTTTGGTGCTGATTGGCATGTCTGGTCCACAGTTTAGCATTGTTATAAACCATTCCATTCGAAAAGCACTTTGAAAAATTGTTCCTGAGGGATAGATGGGATGGTTTATGCAAATCATGCTGGATAGACTCCTCCCTTGTCCTGTGCCCCTCCCCCTCCAGCCCTCAGTCAGGTGACTATTCACTTCTGGTATCTGACATTCTTTGGTACACAGTTCTGGTATCCCTACCAGGACTCAAGAGACACCCCTTTCCACCAACATCCCTGTCACAACATTCCTCCATAAAGCCTACAAACAAAAAGCTGTTACATTTTGATGGCACAGAAGGATCTGAATTCCCACCTATATACTTCTCCTTTGGACATGGAAAGAAAAGTTATTGCTGGTGCAGACAGACAGCTGAATATGAATATCAGAGTGTGGCATTGTGTTCCCTTTTCCGTTTTTTGTTAATTTCATTGCAAAGTTGTATTCAGCGTACTTGAATTTTTTTTTCCTCTCCACTTCTTGGAGGCATTCAGTTAGCAAAGAGGTTGGAGCAACAACTTTTTTTTTTTTTTTTGCACAATTATAATTGACAGGTAATGAAGCTATTAAAATATTTGCCTTTTTGAGTAAAAAAGAAAAATCAGAACAGGGCTGCTTTGAAGAATTATTTTATACACAGATTCTGCCTTGTTTCGTAGTATGAGGGTTGAAGATGGAGAAAAATCTAAGGGTCTCTTATTTTTCATTTTATTGTGTTCAGTTTTTTATTATTATTTTTTTTTTTTTGCGCTGCTAAGAAGCTGAGATCATTCATTCTTATTCACATTAACAGTACCTAGCTGTAATGTTTCACAGAGTGTGCTGCTATTTTATAAACATTTTTATAATATATTATTTTACTGCTTAAATCCCAAGTCCTGAAGTAGATGGTTGAGATAGGAGTTCTTCGTACTGGAAAAGCCCTTCCATAGTTTATTTTCTTCTGGTAGCGTATTCATGGTTGGTTTTTTTTGTTGTTGTTGGTTTGTTTTTTTTTTTTTTTCCATTTGGGTTTTTTGTTTTTGTTTTTTTTTTTCCCTCTCTCTCTCTCTGATCACATTCTTCAAAGACAGAACATTCTTTACCTCAGGTTTACTGGACAAAATCAATAGCTACAAAAGAAAATGATTCACATTTTTGTTTTCATAATACCTCACAGCCGCATAGTTTCTGCTTGGGAGCCATTAGTGTGGGGAAAGAAGTCGGGGAGGAGGCTTCAAGCCCTTCTCAGTGGAGGGTAGGGTGGTTTTGGGTCCTGGGTCTCACACCCAGGGACCTTTTCAGTCATGAAGGTCATCAGGCTTCCATTTTGACTCCGGTATCCTCATCATGATGGAAAAAATACAATAGAACCAAGGGATTTCCCTTCCCCCTTCCCCCCCCAAGGCAGACATTAAGCAAAACCTTTATGCAGTGAACTAGGAAGTCATAATTTGCACTTAGGTACCAGGTATCTGGAGACAGATTGAAAAGAATTCCAGCAGGCTATTTGGAGACCCTCATCTTGTGGCCCTTTCGTAAAGCAGGGCTTTCATCTGCTTAGGGTCCTTTCATCTTGAAAGCTTCCCCTCTAGCTTTCCCCTTCCCTGACATGGGCATCCCCAGTGTAGGATAATCTCAGAGGCTCTTCTAGATCTGAATCTGTGGGCATGTGAATCTGCAGCATGTGGTATCGTGGGGGTTCCTTCTCCCCTACCTGTCTCAGACTGCGGCAGGCTGGCACTATGCACAGCCAGCCCCTCTGCTGAGTGGCACTGCATGGACTTCAGGTTTTAAATTGCATTGAATTGGCAAGATTGGGAAAATAGGTCAGATAAGTATTGGATTGGTAGTGGAAGGGAGGTGGAGAGGCTGTGTCTCTACAGAGATGCCATTCCAGAGGAGTCAGTCTCTCTTGAAGTATGTTTGGAAGGGTTCAGGATTTGGTGAGTTAGCATGACCCTAAAATTCTAGGGAGTTTCTGGTAGGGCGGTGAGTTGTGAATTCTGGTTTTGGAGAGGAAAGCTGAGCAGCCAGTGTTTTGTCAAGAGCTCACTTTGCACAGGATACTCTTTGGGGCCGTGAGGAGTAACACGGGATGGAAGGATACGTGGTCCCTAAAGTCCTTGGGAGTATTGGAGCCTAAAGAAAGCGAGGTATGAAGTCACTTAACAGTGACTGTCCCTGGCTCAAACAGAAGCAGCAAATGAGAGAACCTGATGAATAAGGAAGGGAACAGGCCTGCAGACTCTCCCTGCAGTCTGTAACTTCCTGGGTGCCACTGGGGTGATCTTTTTCTCCTTCTTGCCCTCGGGGCCTGGTGTGATGGGAGGTGTGGTGTGGCTGATGGGGAAGGTGCTAGTTTGTTTGGCTTTTCTGCCTGCTCCCTCCTTAAAAGAAGGAAGCCTAGATTTGTTAAAGTAGCTGATGCCCTCTCCTTAGATCTTGGTTTCCTTGGTAGGAGTTTTTATGTGACGGAGTTCAGCTCTCCCCCACAGATTTTTTTTTCCTCTTTCTCACCTCCCACAAATGGGGTTCCAAACCTATTGGTCTTTTTCTACTTTGTTGTCTTTCTATCTGTTCTTCCTCCTCTCTGTTTCAGTTTTTGGTTTTTTGTTTTTTGGGGTTTTTTTTTTGTTTGTTGTTTTTTTTTGGTCATTGCTATTACTGTTTTTCTCCATCAGTGGGGGCTAAGTTGTTCCCCTAGCCTGCCAAATTTTATTCCCTCCCCTAGTTTGGCCAAATCCCGGGGGCGGGGGAGAAATCCTAGTATGCCAAAAATATATGCTAAGCATAATTCAATTCCATGCAGGTTTGTAACAGCCAAGAAGCCCTGCAGGGTGGAAGCTGGGGACAGATCCCTCAGTAGAATGTCTTCCCGTGTTGAGAGGAGGGCTCCTCAGAGCAAGGAGCTTGTCTTAGGGGAGGCTTTATTCTGGAACTGCCCCAGGACCCCACTGAAGAGTTCACCATGTCTTAAAGCCAGATCCCCTTTGGTCTATGTGCTCTGTACAAGAGGCGGGTCAGGTAAAGCAACCCTCACGCTGTCGTCCCTTCGCCAGCAGGATGGGCTCCTCTTCATGGGGAACTGTCGCTTTCCTGCAGTCTGGCACCCTTGGGGCCTTCTACACTACCCCAGGGGCTCTGAGGATGAGGTTAAAGAGCATTAGGCAGGATTGGATGACTTTCTCAAAGAAGGTGGGGGGAATTTTCTCTCCATGGGCCATAGGGGGCAGGGCTGGGAGAAGAAATAGACTTGCACCTTATATCATGTAAATAATGATTTTCTAGTTCAAGAAGATAATATTGGTAGTGTGGGAATGGGAGGGAGGAATGGGGAGGAAGTCTGAGTAAGCCAGTTGGCTTCTAAGCCAAAAGGATTCCTCTTTGTTTATCTTTGAGACAGTCCAACCCTGAGTATAGCTTTAAAAGGGAAATTAGTGCTGAGACGGTAAAGTCCCCTTAAGCCAACAAACTGTAGCTATAGAACGAGTGAGCGCAGGCTTCTAGTGGTGTGGGCTCGGAGCAGTTTTTAAGAGCTACTTGTGCTGTCGTCCGTTTGTACAAAATAGGGCAGGAAGATTCAGGAGGAGGTTTATGACTTTCTCATACCACGTGGCTTTTCACGGTTCTGGATTCTAAACATCCCAGAACAGTCCTTTCAGCCAGACATTTGTGTGTCTCTGCTTTTAGACTTGGCTGGACTATCAGACCCGATTCTTGGCTCAGGTTTCAAGAAGCCATCAGCAACTGTATCCGTGCACACTGTAGCTGCAGCATGCCTTCCTCTGCCTGCAGCCTACTTTGGGGAAAAAAGTGCCTTACTGACTGTAGACATTACAGCATCCAATGTATTTTGACAGGTGCCTGTCCTTTAAAAAAAAAGTTTTGTTTTGTTTTGTTTTGTTTTTGTTTCTTTTAATTGGGTTTTGTTCTTACCGTTGGCCAACTCTTAAATCCCCAGCAAATCACTGGGCCATTGGATTTTTTCCATTATGTTCATTACCCTTGTACCATGTACCTCAGATCTCTTTCTCTCTCAGTTACAGTTTCTCGTCTTGGACTTCTTTTATTATTATTATAATTTTTTTTTTTTTTTGCTTTAAAATGAGTGTGATGCCATATCGAGTCAATGTTATTCTCTCACAATGTACTCTATAAGAGGTGTGGGTGCTTATTTGGTCAGGATGCTAGCAAGTGCTAAAGTAGCATGATCAGTATAAACAAAAGGTTTTTTAGGAAGTGTGGCAAAAGTGTTTTCTTGGTTATGATGGTGACATGGTATAGTCAGCTGCCTTTTAAGAGGTCCTGTCTGTTCAGTGTTAAGTGATTTTTAAAAATAATGGCCTGTTATTTTGACTAGCTTAAAGATGGATTTGCAAATGGTTTTGGATGCAATTAGGTTATGCTATTTGGACAATAAACTCACCTTGACCTAAATTCTCTGGCCACTTCGACTTATTTCTAGACCAGCAGTCCTCGGAATATAACATATCTTTTCTCATGTCAGAACTCTGTTGGCAACAATTGGTAGTGGCATAAAACACAAATCTACATGTGTCTGTGTTATCACAAGACAAGTAATCTTTTTTTCCCTTTTGGGGCCCCCGTGTAGCCATCTTACGCACTAGATGCCTCAGCCCACCTTTCTTTCCTAAGGTGGGTAGGTCCCTGCTATCACGACTGGGCTTATCCCTGACTTCTGCCAGCTGTTCACTCCTGTTGTGAGTGAGCATCCCTGCCTTGAGAGGCACCAGAGGCCCTGAGTGCCATCTCCAGATTCTATTCTAGGGGGGATGTGAAGAACTCCACCTCTGTAGTTTTCTTGACTCCATTCTGCTACTCTTCGTGGCGCCCCACTGATAACTCTCCCAGGAGGACTGGGCCATAGCTACCCTTTGGGGGGGTGGGGTACGGCAGAGCCTAGGAAGGGGGTGAGAGAGTCCACACTTTGATGAATTGCCAGGCTCTGTTCCTAGCTGCTCCTAGACCACAGCTCCTCAGACCAGCTTCTGAGGGTAATGCAAAAGGCAATGGCTTCATGGCCATTTTGATGTTGCTATAAACACTCATGCTCTCTATAGATCCCTGTCTCTTTCAAAGTGACTAGAGGCTGTTTTTCCGTTTAATTCTGACCTGAGTTGCAATTGGTCATTGGGAAAGTCCAGATTAAGACATTGCCAGTTATTCTCCACCAACTCCACTTAACAGGATTTCTAATCTTACAAGGACCCTAGAAAATTCCCTTTGTCTCCATTCCCCCACTGATAACCACCATTCTTGGAGACAAGCAGGGATAACTTTGTTCTTGGGTTTCTGCCTAGTGGAGTCCGTAAGGCCTCTTGGGAGTTTCCAAGGACCCCAGTTGCCACTCCTAACCATCCTTGGAATTCTCTTCTGCAAGACCCGTTGTACAGCCAGGTCCCTCCCTCCCACCCCTCCCCCATCTGTTTGTCCTGCAGTGTCGCCGTGCCTGTCTGTTACAGGACAACACCACTCCTTCCAAATGCCTTCCAGTAACCCCGAGGGCTTCTCCAGTTCAGAACTGTGGATGTCTAAGTGTGGGAAGAAGACAAGGCAGGCGCTACATTCCACACAGCTGGCTATTGATAAATCTAAGGTCCCCTTTACAGGTTCTTTCAGAGCCATTTCATCCTACACTTGAAAAATCTCTAACCTGAGACACAAGTGCCCTTTGTGAAAGTGGAAGTTTGTGATGGAGTGAAGAACCAGAAATCTCAGGTCTTTTGTGCTCTGGTGACTACTTTTGTATTTCTTATGACTTTCCAAAGATCTGGAAGTTTTATGCAGGACACAGAGGTAACACCAGAATAAACTGTTCCAGTTGGCTTAGTAATCTTCTCAACACACTGTCATGAAGCGAGTATTCAAAACTGAATATTGCACCAGACTGTTTCTCCCCTGCCCTTACAGCAGTAACGACAGCAAAACAACTGGTGACCATGAATGTGAAGGTCCAGCCTATCCGTAGCCAACACTTGTGCAAGGCCTATGCTGAGTCTTTAAGGAAGAGCAGAGAAAAAACCCGTGCCCTGCGGCTAAGGAGCTTTCAATGGGGAAACAAAACACATAGCCGATAAGACTGCGTGGAGCTCTAACAGCAAAGGCCAGGGCGCCCCAAGTGTGGGAGGGGACACTTTCTGAGATGGGACAGGTTTCCTCAAACAAATGAGGCTTAGGAAAACAGTTTTGGTAAGACGCAGCATAGTTTGGAAAACAGTAGAAACAACAGTTTGGCCTTTTCCAAAAAATAAGGGGATGGGAAGAGAATGAGTAACGCACATTAAAATATGAAGAGAAAATATTCAAAAAGCTTAAGAACACATATAGTGAATTTGAAATGCCGTAAACAGACGCTGTCCTCATGAAACAGGATGAACATGGCAACAGACACTCATTTTTGAGTCCTACCTACCCAATTTCTCCTAGGCTTAAAGAACTAAGGCTGGCACTTTGAAGATGATGGACTGGAGGGTTTCATGCTCTGGGCTCTGAGGGCCTCCCCAACACGGAGGAGGGGCAGAGTCTATCAGCTCTGACCCAAGGCTCAGTCCAGCAGAACTAAGTTGCCTGAAAAAACAGCAAGACAGAATTCCGCTGGCCCCTCTGGCCCCACCTCAGTATTCCCACTAGAGCCTTGAGCTTCTGCTTATCCAAAACATGGCTTCCGTTTCATGTGTGGTGATTTGCTTTGGCTCTGGCTTCAACTGGTCACCCCCATCCCTGACTACCCTCCCGCCTTTGTAGGAGTCAACATACAGGTCTAAACATGCGGTGCTTCCTGGGAAATCCACAAGGTGGCACTAATACCACAGACAGGAACAACTTAGAAAAAAATGCTTGTGTGAACAGGTGTAGGATGACTGCCCAGAAGGAACCCCTGTTTCCGGCCACCAGAGGGACCAGCAATTCCCTCACCTGCTTCTCTGTTACTACTACATTCTGACTCCATCTGGAAGGGGCTGGTGTGATTCATGACTTCTGACTCTCTTCAGTGATTGGCAAACTGGCAGCCTGCAGACACATTTAGTTTGACTCTCACCATGATTTAAATTGCCTTGGACTTACTTGCCAATGTAAGATGAGAGCTTCCACATAAAAGTCAGGATTTTAACTACTCTTGCTAAATCCACGTCCCGGCAACGACAGGCCCAAGGGACAATAAGGGCTGCAGCCAATGATGGTCTGACCCGTTTTCTGCCCCCTAGCATCCACTGAGCTTGACTCACTCATTGATGTCACCTGCCTGTCCCCTACTGTGTTTGCCACTCTGCAGCCTAAAATATGTCAGTCTTAACCTCTCTGCTATGATGTAAGACCCCTATAAGTCCCAGGTGGAACAGGCCTGGGATCCTTAGTCCACTTTTCTGCCCCAAATAAGGACCTCTACTCCCCATGAGCCTTCAGAATTGCTTTTCTCTCTTTATGGGTTTTTAGATCAGATAACCAGGGGCTGGGCCAGATTTTGAAATTCCTTTGAGACCCCTGTGCTCAGTCCACACTGGGGTCTGCAGGTGGGCCAGGTGGACAGGGTTCAAGATCAGCTTTTTCTTTGTTTGTTTTTGTAGGCTCTTTTCATTTTCATGGTACCTCAATGACCCCATGAGAAGATGCACCTGTAAGATTTTTCAATCTGTTGAAATAGTACAGGGGCTCAGTCAGAGGAGCATGCGACTCTTGATCTTAGGGTCATGAGTTTGAGCCCCACGTTGGGTGTGGGGCATAAATAAATTTACTTGAATAAATTAATTTTTTACAAAAAGGAAAAGCACAAATACCATGGCAGTTTCAGTATCCTGTCCCTTAAAATGATGACTTTTTATCCCCTCCTTTCACATGTGGGGCTCCTGGACACTGCTCATTCCTCCAACAGGCTGCACGGGGCTGGTTAGATGCCAGGCATTCTGCACCAAACACTTCATTCAACAGATGTTTCTTCAGTACCTGCTTTTCCAGGAACGACGTCCCTGCACTGCTTGGTCTCGGTGGTTAATGGCAGAAACAGAGAAGTCACACAACGGCTGCTACTTGAGCGTGGTGGCAAAGAAGAGGGTGGTCTCGTGGGCTGCCTGCTCTGGAATCCCCATTGGTCTACCCACTAGCTTTGTAGCCTTGGGCATGTCACTTTTCCCCTCAGTGAGTCTGTTCCCTCATCTGTGAAATGGGGTGAGATAATAACAGTACCTCGTGAGTTAACTCATTGGAGCACTTCCTCATGCCTGGCACACAGCCAGAGCTTGATGAACGGTAGCAGTCCCCAGGCTAAAGTGGCATATGAGACAGGCACCTAATTCGGTCTTTTGAAAAATTAATGTCACAGGTACCAATTGTTTAGCTACTCAACACAGCCAACATAGGCACTGAGATGAGGGAGGCTTTTAGATAACTAGCAGCTAAGTGCTTTTTGTGAGATTTTAAAAGAGCTTTTCATGAGCATCCTATGTAATCCTCACAACTTGCTATGCATCTGATACTTCATTTTGTAGCTAAGTGACTTGAGGGTCACACAGCTCACAATAAGGAATCAGAGTAGGACCAGAACCCGGATGTGGCTCACTTAGATACCACATATCTCCTGCCACGCCGGGCTGCTTGACTTATTTGTATTTTGCTTACTGAGGATTGAGCTGAGAGAGTGAGACTTTCAGCCGAGGTGGGGTGGATTGGATGATACTGCTTGTTGAAATCGCCAGGTGGAATGTCACCTTCAGTGAAGACAAGGTCCAAGAAGAAAGAAAAGGGCCTTACGGTCTAAGGAGAAGTTTTGGTGGATTTATATCCAGGAAGTAGCATTTTCTTTCCCAGCATTTTGCCTTGCTTCTTGGTTATTCTTCACAGTGATTCTGTTCAGGTTCCTCTCAGTACATGTGGTTTATACAAGTGTAGCCACTGCGATTGTCAACCAGAGCTCACAGGAGCAGGAATGCAATAGTTTTTCCCTAAAACTAGTTTTGACCGGAAGACTCTGCCTCTCAGGCCCTTCTTAGTGTGCTTTCTGCCTTCCTAGGTTTGCATTCTTGTTTGGGTTTGCCTAGCCCCAGCACTCAGGATGTGATGGAGGGGTGGGGTGGAAGTGATCCTGAGGCCTCCAGTTCAAGCCTGCAGAGCCCCTTCGGGATCAATGACTGCATACAGAAGTAAGTAGATTCTCAAAGTCTTGGTTGATATTTGTAGCCATTAAAAAATTTTAAGTGTGTGAGTATTGGCCACTCCCTTGCAACCTTGCTATCCACTTACAAGCAAACCTTGGGCTAAATTTTGCAGCACATCCATGCAGACATTTAGCAGACACACAGAAGGCCCTAAATGCTTCACACCATCTGTCCTCCAGTGCTGTAACAGCACAGGGTTCTGTCTCTACCACTACCTTGCATGAAGGTTTCATTCCTCTAGGTAAATGTTCCAAAGGTAGGATTATCTGACCTTTAGAGTCAGCAAAAGGAACCAGAAGGCCTCCTGATCCTATGGCTGGACAGAGGGCTATTTAACGTATGAGGTTCCATGACACCCTGAGGGTTTAGGCCAGTCCCCCTAGATCCCTCATTCTGTTTATTCGGAGGTGAGGAGTGTCTAATATACCTATTTGGATTTCAGTGAGGCCCATAACTAACTTGCACTGTTAGAGTTGACAGGCTGCTATTTTCACCAATACAATCTCATTTCTGAAATTCAGGATATTAATTAAAGTATCCATTATAAATCAAGACTCAGATAACTGAAGTTCTTGTGGACTATGGTTCTTCTGATTAGGATACCTGTGGACCAGGGGCATCTGGTTGGCTCAGTCGGTTAAGTGTCTGCCTCTTGATTTTGGCTCAAGTCATGATCTCATGGTTTGTGGGTTCGAGCCACACATGGGGCTCTGCACTGACAGCCTGGAGCCTGCTTGGGACTGTCTGTCTCCCTCTCTGTCTGCCCCTCCTCTGCTCTTTTTGAAAAATAAATAAATGAACATTAAACAAAAAAAGGATACCTGTGGACCACCCCTAGATTGTACATCCTTGATTAGGATGTGTTATGAACTAAATGTTTGTGTCCCCCCTCACCCCCAAATTCATATGTTGACTCTTTATCACCAGTGTAATGGTATTGCAGGTGAGGCCTTTGGGAGGTGATTGGGTCACGGATGGGATTAGGGCCCTTGAAAGAAGAAGCCAGAGGGCTAGCTAGCTCTCTCTCCACCTTGTGAGGATACAAAGAGAAACAGGTGGTCTGCAGCCCAGAAGAGGGCTCTCTCCAGAACCTGACTGTACTAGTACCCAGCCCGGGATGTCCAGCTTCCAGAATGGTGAGAGATCAACAACATCTGCTGTTTAAGCCACCCTGTCAGTGGTGTTCTGGTACAGCAGCTGGAGCCAACCAAGACAGAATGCTTGTGGTATCTGGGTTATAGCTTACCTGAATCACCCATACAGGCCATATATTCTATAATGTTTAAAGAAAACTGCAGACATTGCAAATGGGCCTTTCTTGGTGACGTTTTGCTGTTCTTGGATGTAAAAGAAATACTCTGCTGTTCCCACATGATGCTGGGGCTTGGAACTAAAAGATTATTGTGGGCTCTGTCCAGGGCACTGCACAGCTACCGCTTCTCTGGGGGTCTCTCCCCCTGACCTGGGGAGCTCCTCCTGGGAAAGGAGCATGGGATCCTTTCCCCCCAAGCCCCAAAACTTATGTCATTTACAAATCACATCACCATGGAGTGCCTGGGTGGCTCAGTCAGTTAAGTGTCTGACTTTGACACAGGTCATGATCCCACGGCTCTTGAGTTTGAGCCCTGCATCGGGCTTGTTGACATGAATGCAGAGCCTGCTTCGGGTCTTCTGTCCCCGCCCCTCGCCGCCTCCCTCCTTCCCCCCTTGCTCTCTTAAAAATAAAAATTAATGAATTAAAAAAATCACGTCACTAGTTTGTCCCTATTTCTCAGGGACCCACCAATATGGAGAATCCTAGTTCATTCAGGGAAGGGAGCCTTCTCATCACCTTTGTGTAAGCCTTTGTTTCTGTCAAGATTATTTCATTATCCTTGGGGGAGAGATTCTTTTCCTAGGCTCTTTATTGTCACTTTCCCTTTCCTGAAAAAGGGGACACAGGATAAAGTACCAAAAAATGCAGGGGACAAATACTGGAGGAAAAACACTGAGTACTGTTTCAAAAAATACCATCCTACCAGGGATGCAGGAGTTGGGGACCCTCATGGGTCCATGACACTCTTAGGTTAGGGTTGCCCAGCAGGGGAGGCATTGAAGTGGTCCGAGAACTTGGGCTTCTGCAACTTTATATTCATGGCTCAGTTCAATGAGCCTCTGGGCATTTTGGTCAATACTTTCCTGGAAGGTCTTGATGCCTTAGATATCGTATAAGCAATCATTCAGGGGCACCTGGCTTGTTCAGCTGGAAGAGTGTGTGACTCTTGATCTTGGGGTCATGAGTTTGAGCCCCATGTTGGGCGTGGAGATTACTAAAAAAAAAATAATAATAATAAAGGAAAAGAAAAAGCAATCATAACTTACATTTTCCATATGTCTCTGTAAAATCAAAATGAAGACACTATGGAAAATTTGCTTTGCTATGGCATTTTCTACTGCCTTACTTGCTTCACACTCTACATCTTTCTAGATACTAGGACCAAGAGACCAAGATTTTAGGGTCCTAAGTCTTCTCTTTTTCTTAGCATTTTGTCCAGGCTGTGGCAAAAGCAAGAGCCTTGACCTTCCCACTCGCCACCTCCCTAGTACTTCCTATTTGCCTGGAGTACTACTGACTGTACCATACATTTGTATGTTTCATACAGACTGTCATGTGTATTGTGATGGGGAGAGTCAGGGTGCCATAGTGGAAAGAGTCTCACTTAAGCAAGAAGATCTGCCTTTGGATCCCAAGGCTGCCACTGTATGAGCTCTGAGACTGTTCTTTTATAAAACAGGAGACCTCGCTGGATTAAGAGGATTAAGTGAGGCAGTCTATGTAAAGTGTACTACACAGCAAGAACAAGAATGGGCTAGTCCGATACATGCAAACACATCAATACTGTGTGAATTGTTTTTAAAGGTGTTATATATGCATATGTTAATTTTTCAAAAGGTCAGCGGTGGAGGGGGAAATGTTGTTTTTCTGTGGATCCTGCTAGAGGAGAGTACTCTTGATACCATAGCAGTGAAACTGTAAGCATTTATAACCTTCATTGTATCCCCTCCGTGCTGCTGCCATTCTTCCAAATAGCA
This sequence comes from Panthera tigris, assembly GCF_018350195.1. Classification (NCBI taxonomy): domain Eukaryota; kingdom Metazoa; phylum Chordata; class Mammalia; order Carnivora; family Felidae; genus Panthera; species Panthera tigris. The sequence continues at coordinate 38,946,270 of NC_056666.1, forward strand.
ATGAACTTGGGCTTGGGGAGACTTCTTTTCCCCACTAAGTGACAGGCTCAAAGGCAAGGCATGAAAAGGGATTAGTGGATACATGTATTCAAATAAAGGGGAGTTCCCCAGAAGCACGTCAGGCTGAGAAGGCATCCTTCGACTGTCCATCAGTAGAAAAGCTATTTGACTGACAGATATGATTTTTTGGAACGAGCAATAATGGAGAACTATGGGTGACAGATGTCAGATGCTGGCAGAGCGGCTGCCAAAACAAATCTCCCTCCACCTTCAGACATCAAGCTGATGGAGGACTGGGCACAGTTGGACTGGCAGCCCCTTCTCACTCGGATCATCGGTCACATTATTATTTCTCAGTCACTAGACAAAGCAGATGGTTTACCATGTATTTGTGATTTTGTGTTGGCCTAGAAATTCTGTGTTTCCATCAGGATACAGCATGTAATCAATTATGACAGTGGGTGGTGCAAGAAAATCCCTGCCAGTAAAAGTTGAAGACTTTCTCTTTTATTAAATTTGCATAAACCACTATAATTTCCAACTTGAAAGCAATAGTGGGACAAAGCAAAGTAGTGTTGTTAGAAATAACTTGGGTAATTGCAAAACCACAATTCTCAGTTGGTCCTGGAGTCTCTCAGTTTGTACTGGTATCTGATGTCAGTTTTGTCTGTCCAGTTTTAGTCTTAAAATTTTCTTGTCTCTATTCTGGTCTTAAAGAACTTTATCTTAGAATCATAAAGTGACATAATCAGAGCCAAAGTCTGTAAAAGTAAACAGAATAAATCAAGAATACACATACCCATCAACTCAGATTTCTTTTTGAATATTCAGCTCTACTCTATTAAATGGTAATAATACTAAATTGGCTTGCCTTAGCATGTGAGTGGCTACATACAAAGAACAATATATACATTCTCTCTCATCCGCCCTCTGAATAATTTTCTTTGTGAAAGACCTCTCACATATATTTATGGAAAAAAATCCTTTAGTAATAAAAGAGCACAAGAATTTTTAACATTATAAATATTGCCTAGAGAAATCTTTGACACAAATAACATGTTTCTTCTTGTCTTTTTTTAAATGCCTGAATTTTTTCTTATAAAATCAGTCTCAGTGAATAGTTTTCTATCTTACCCTTCCCGCCACCGCCCCCACCTTCCATTTATTCACCTATCAGGGGAATGTTACCATATTATTAGATATTCTTTAGGAACATGATTTCCAATGATGGCAAATATTGATTGAGTTCGTAAATTGTGTCTGGCACTGTTCTAGGCACTGAAGACATGAAAAAGAACATGATAGTCCCTAGCCTCAAGGAATTTATATTCTAGCAGAGACAGGTGATAAACCTGTAAAAACAGTGAATAAGTGATATAGTTCCAGATAAAATACGATGATAGATGGTGACTGGCAGGCTACTTTGCTTGAGGGAAGCCCTCTTGATGAGGTGACTTGAGTTAGGATTGGGAAGCTGAGAAGGAGAAAAGCACTCAATGTCTTGGGAAAGAACTTTGTAAGCAGAAGTAACAAAAAATGCAAGGACCCTGAGACATGAGTGAGCATGTCATGGTCTAGGAACAGAGAGAAGCATTATAGCTGGAGCTTGGTGGGGAGGGGGAGTGAATAGGGAAATGAGTTTAGAGATCTAGAGGGGACCCAAGTCACCTTGGCCTTGTGGGAGGTTGGATAAGGAGGTGGGACTTTATTCTAGTGGCGATAAGACTCCATTAGAGAATTTTCCAGCAAGGGGCTGGCACGATGTGATTATAAAGACATCACTTTGGCAGCTGAGTAGGAGATGGTGTATGGTATACAAGAGCACAGGCAGCAGAGCTGTGTTAACAAGCTCTCACAATCATCCAGGCAAGAGACAACGAAGCTCAGGACAGGATGTAGTAAGGTCACAAGGAAGAGGGAAGAGTGATGGACTCAACACATAACTTGGTGATAAACCCCATAGAAATTTTTTTTAAGTTTTAGATTTATGTATTGACTTATGAAGATTTGAACAACACAATAAATAAACTTAATTAGACAGGCAAAGAGCTTTGCATCCAATGACGAGTGAACCCATATTCTTCATGAGCACACATGAGACATTTATACAAAACGACCACGGACTAGATGACAAAAATGAGTCTCTAAAGTTTCAAAGATGTGCATCTTCAAAGATCTTTGAAGTACTGTAGATATAAGTCTATTACTTTTAGTGTTAATCTCAGAATAAGAAAAGAAAAACCCTTTAGTTAAAAAACTTATAAACAAGAAGAATAGAAATTTCATGACTCCTATTAACCAACAGACCAGCATTTGGTACCAGTATAATTAATCTCACCCTTAATGCTATTGTTGAAAGTATTTAAGTGCCTGGGAAACCCATGCTCTCTTTCCTCCCTGATCTTACATTCTGAGTAGATCAAGCCCTTTCACACTTGGCGCATCTTCAGTGAAGACTATAATTAAATCTTTATTTGAAAACATGACTAAAAGTCCAGCACTCCCTGCATTACAGAGGCTACAGGAATTTGTGGTGAATTTGATGGGGAGTGTTAGGTTAAGGTATAGAATCAAGGATTACATGGGCAACTGGGTACTGCCATGAGATGAGAAAAACTTGAGGAGTGAGTGGTCTTAGGAGGTAAACATTAAAGATTCTGTGTGGGAAAAGTTAGCCCCAGAGGCCTGTTGGAGCTCCAAGTGAAGATGCTGGGTGGGTAACTGGACAAATGTAGGTGGAGATTGGGGGAACTTGCAGACTAGAGAAATAAATAACATCTATACACTGGATAGGATCACCTAGGAGACTGCATAGTTAAGGGGAAAAAGAGAGCTAAGGGCAGAATCCTGGGATACGCCAACATGCACAGTATTTATGGCATTGTCCACTTGCAGGCCTTTATGTGTTCCCCACATTTCCTGTCACATTTGCAGTTAAATAGGGCCATGTCAATAGCTCTGGACAATGCATGGAGGAAGCATCTAAGAACTGGTTCAAGACCTTCAGTTGTTCTCCTCTCCTGCCCCAGGAATCATGAATCTATGTGTTGCAACTGATGTCTGTCAGCCATAATCTCTGAGTAACTACGTGGAACAAAGCCCCTTTCTGATCCATGTTAGACATGTTACATGACAGAAACTATTATTATGTGTTAAGCCATGGCAAACTTCAGGGTTAATTTGTTACCTCAGCATACCTTGGCTGATCCTAATTCAGAATTCCGTCATATGCCATACCATAACAAAGCACTATTTTTCATTAAAAAAAGGGGGGGAGCATATGTGATTTGATAGGTTGCCAACAAAAGTATATCAGTGGTTATTTAAAACTTCTAGCAAAACAAAATTTAAACAAATTCCTTGTTCATTTTAGAAGCTGAAGAGCAATTCCAGAACTGTTGAGTGAATAATGCAAGATTATGTCCATTCTTTCCAAGATCCTCATCTCTCACCTATTTTCTTTTTCTGATTCTTAAAGTTTATGAAACATTCTTTTTATGCACATTTCTTGGAAAATTCTTTATGTTAATATTGGTGCTTTATAATTTTCTAAATTTCTCCTAGATTAATACTCTCCCATTCATCAGCTAATTTTTTAGATGTATGATTCATTTGACAAATTGATCATAACAAATATACCTCATTCATTCATTTAATAAATTTTAATTTAGTCTCTATTGTCTTTTAAACATTTTGATAGGAGCCAGGGAGAGAATGAAACATGGTCAGTACTTACTTTATGTCATGATCTCACAGTTTGTGGGTTTGAGCTCCGTGTCCGGCTCTGTGCTGACAGCTCAGAGCCTGGAGCCTGCTTCAGATTCTGTCTCTCTCTCTTTCTCTGCCCCTTCCCTGCTCGTGCTCTGTCTCTCTGTCTCTCAAAAATAAATATTAAAAAAAAAAAAAAAAAAAAGAAATGTACTCAGACTACCTTAAAGAGAAAGAGATTTTATTGTAAAAATAGAACCTTCAAAGTATCTGGTATTATGGCAGCCTGCGGGACTAGGGGCCAGGTAGTCTCCGTGTTACACACTTATGTCTACTTCTGTCTTTTTTTTTTTTCTCTCTTTCTGATTTCTTCCATTACCTTTGCCTGTTCTTACTCCCTACTCTGTAAATCTGTTCTCAAGCTTGTATTATTTGTGGTTTGTTTCTTCATAGCTTCAATCTGCATGCTCCCTTATAGTTAAATCTTATGGTTTCTCTACCTAATTAATTTCCTTTTTCTAGTTCAAACTTCCAGGAGAATCTGTTGGACTGCTTCATTCATTCAGGCATTCAGAACATTTATATGAACTACCTACTATGTGTAGGCAATGTATCCCTATGGTAATTTGGGCCCCCTTTTAGAACTCTGAATTATCCCTCCTCTCTCATTCCAAAACTGACTGTTCCCTGGGATCTTGCTAGGGATGCTGAATTTGGCCTCCATTCCCAATCTACTAAATCAGAATCTTATTTTAAGATGATCCCCAGGTTATTTGTATGCCCATTCAAGTTCGAGAAGCACTGTTTTAAAGTTCTAGTTCTCAAAGCTGGCTGTACAGTGGAAACATTTGGGGATTAAAAAAAAAAATACCGATGCCTGGATCCTTCCTGCAGAAGTTCAGATTTAATTTTCTGGGGTGCGGCACTCAAAAGGTGCTAGATGATTCCAATGTGTAGGCAGGTTTGAAAATCTCCGAATCAGTCCTGTGTCACCACTGACCAACTGTAAGCCTAGAATAATTGCTTAGTTTCTCTCTAGGCCAGATTCCTTGTATCTTAAGTGAAGATACCCTGTTTACCTCAGAGTTGTTCTGAGAGACAAATGTGATCACACATGTAAAACATTTGAAATGTGTGCCTATAAATCCCATGCATCACTTAAGTTCTTTAAACCCAACTTTTCATATATAATTGGGGAGAAATGCATTATCATATATGAGAAGTTAAGTAAAAATGCATGGAAAACAATGTAAAAGTTAACATCATTAAACTTTGTCATTGTAAAGCTAACACGAGTAAGCTTTACCTGTTATCCCATTTTACTTATCATATAACTGAGAGAGAGGTTAAGTAGCTCTCTCAAGACCCTGAAAGCTGTAAAAGAAACATTATTCACCAGATGCTCTTCAAAAATGACAGGGGAACCTTAAGACCATTGCAACTGGGGTCAAGACTATTGCAATGTGTCAGAGAGACTGAATTCAACTCCAAGTACAACAGGCACCAATAGGGTTTATTGCCAGGGGTCAGGGCGAGGGAGGGAATGGAAACTTATTAACAGGAAGTTGGTTAGATATCAAGGTTGAGGGGGAAGAGGAGCTCCATTAAATACCAAGGGTGGAGGAAGAGGAGTTTGATTAGATACTAAAGGTAAGGGGATTCTTGATAAACTGGCTTCGCAGAAGTCTTTGGTAAAACCGGGCTCAGCAGGCCAAGAATGAGGCCCAGTCTGGAAGAGCGCTCAAAAAAAAAAAAATCTGATTTCAGTTTGCTGCAGGACTGTGCCTGTCGAGGCGGGGAGAGGAACTAGGTGGATCTAAATCCGCAGAACTTGCTGACCCTACATCCCCAGTATTACGGGTTAACAGTAAAACCTCATACGACCCAATGTGTCTGGCGCTGTACACTCCGGAAGTAAGACCACTAGCTGCATTCTTGCTTCAAATGAAATCAACTCCACATCCGTGCCCCAGCTCACCCTTCTATCCGGAGTCTCCAGGATCCAAACTTGCCCGGGCAAGAACCGCCTCCACTGCGGACTCCAGGGCTGGCCCCGCAAGCACCTGCCGCGCGCCAATCACAGGCCTGCGCGCAGGGGCGCAAGCGCCACGGCCCTGGGCGGGGCCTCGTTGCTTACCATTCTCCACCGCCCTGTCGGCCTCTCGCCGCCCTGATTGGCGCTCCTGGAATGACGTAGACGGCCGCCTCGGCCTATGGTGGCGGAGCCGGCCGGCCGGCCGGTTTGGCGGAAGTGGTGTGGGCGAGGTGCCCCGCAGTGCGGAGAAGCCTCGCGCCGGAGGGTGCTGGGCACGCGAGCTGCGCTGGGGCCATCACTTCCCCTCCCTCCGGGCGCCCGGAAGATGACCCGCTTCGCGCTGACCGTTGTGCGGCAGTGAGTATTGCCGTCGCAGGTGCCCTTGTCGCCTTCTCGTCAGGGAGTTGTTGAGGAGTGGGTGAAGAGACCGTTGACCTGTCACCCCTCCTCTTCCCTGCTTGCTCGCCCTTCGGAGGGTTGGACCCCTCTTCCCCCGGCGCCCCTGAGCCGGGAAGGCGGGTCGTAAATATCTGGAGTTCGGCGTTACAGATGAGCACGCTGAGGTCCGGAGGAGTAAACGGCCGAGGTTCGCAGCCACTTGGCGGAGTTAAAGCTGAAAAAAGCCAGCCTTGGCTCCGGACTTCGTGCGCCGCTGGTTGCTCCCCCCCCCCCCCCCCCCCCCCCCAACGGATCCTAAAGAGTTTGCGGGATAGCTCGTCCCAGGCCCGTATTTGTGTGCTGGCTGCCTTCCGCCGCTGTCTCTCTCCATCTGTGCTGCACCCCCGCCCCTCGCTTGCCAGGGCAGCCGCAGGCGTGGACCTGAGATTTAGTTCTTCCCTCCCGAGATCACACTGCTGGCGGCGGCGGAGGGCCTCCACCCTCGTTTCTGCAACCCGCATCACTCCGAACAAATATTTTTATCATAACATTCCACGGTGGAGCTGAAAGCTGCTACGTCTTCATGTCTCTTATCTTTTTCCTTCGTAACGCTTATTTGCCGACTGTTAATGGAAGTGCAGTGCAGGGTGGTTAAGACCACAGATTTTTCAAGCAGGATAGACCTGGGTTAGAATCCGGGCTCTGGTTAGGAGGAACCTTGTAACCGCGGCTTCCGTTAACGTAATCTTTACGACGTCAGTTTGCTAATACATAAAATGGGGGTAGTGAAAATACCTGCCTCACTAGTGTGAGGCAGAGTGCATAGTGCAACGGAGGGGAAGAAATGTGTCTCAAGAACTAAATAACTTCTAATTCTGTAAGAGCATCTGTAATAAAAATGTAGTCAGTCCTCAGGATGTATGTATAATTTTATCAGACCCGCATTTTGAATATGTGCTAGGTGCCCGTGGACTGGATTATACAGGTAAATAAGATACGGTTTTTGACTTCCAGAGTTCACAAGGAACAGTAATAGGACTTAACCTTGTCGAGCTGACTTTAATTGGTATCTTTTTTTTTTTTTTTTTTTTTGTCCTGTTCTTCCTTTATGGGAGGATAATCTTAGGAATCATCAGAATTATCCCTGTAAGACTCACAGGATTTTGATGACTAAACTAGAAATTGAGTTCCTCTCCGTCTCTTCCCCACCCTTCCATTTTATAGACTGCTTTATGACCATTTGATGACCTACTTAAGGTCATGTATAGCTCATTGGTAGCAGAGCAGGAAGTAGAGCCCTTCTTTTCCCAGTGTTTGAGCACCTTATGGATGCCTGAACTCAGCCAGTACTGTGTCTGACATATAATTGAAGTTCACAAATCGCAGGAAATCTGGATTGAACCATCCCTTGATAGTAAGGTGATTTCTAATTAGATTCTTATGGACAGTAGTTACATGAATTTGGATTTTGTCTCCTCCGTGCTTCTTAAAAAAGGGCTTGGTTTAAAAAACTGATTCCTTATAGAAATCCTTTGAGGAATCAATTTAAAAGTAAGTCTTTATACATTATTATGTGCCAGGCACTGTTGTAATTAAGTTCTGACAGTGCAGTGAGGTGAGGACTGCTTCTCAGTTTGCAGGTGAGGAAACAGGTGCAGAAGTCCTGTAACTAGCTTGAAGTCACATGGCTGGTGGGGTGGTGGAATTGAAGCAAAGGAGCTTGACTCTACAGCCCATCCCATCCTCTTAATCACTGTCCTCTCTGCCTCCTTTTTTATTGAGTTAAAACCTAGTGTTTGTAGATTGCTTGAATATCACCAGCCATTTTAGTGGCTACTTTTTATTTCTGCTAATATAATTGTGAAGAGTGTTAAGAATAGTTTGCTTTGTTCTGTTTTATTCATGGGAAAGTGGAGTTAAAGTGTTGAAATAATTGATAGGGTTATGGTGAGCTGCCTTTCCTGCCTGAATCATCCCTCTTTCCTCTTCCAAATTCTCCAAGCTAAGAATTAATGACGCTTTCAGGAAACGAAACGATTGCAAACTTGATTAATAATCACCATAGTTAAATATAATGAATCCACAGGGTTGGGTCATTTAGCATAATATTGGGAATAGCACTTGACTTTTCTATTATCTGATTCTGTATAACTAAGATAGTCCAGTGCTTTGAAACTGATAGCATGATCGGTATTTTTAAAGAGATGAATAATTTTAGTGAACAGTGCCTCTTCAGATAATTCCAGAAAGCTTTTAAAATGCAAGTTCTGTAAGTTCAACTAAATCCTTTATGAATCTTATGCTGTAACTACCTGTGCGTTTATCTTCGACATACTTGTGCTCACAAGTATCATTTTGGAATAGAATATCCAAGATTGCAAATTTCAAGTCTTTTAGTATTATTAAACTATAACTTCTGATATTCTAGTCCAGCATTGTTGAAAACCCCAATATATGTAGATTGGGAATTCCATCACCTACATAACCCATTGAAGGCCCCAGTTCCTTGAAATATTATTTGTGTCTGTTTGCAATTAGTTGCCTGGAAAACCATCCCATTTCACTTCCACTTTTAACTAGCTCTTAAAACAAAAAATTTTACAAACCTCATTTAATTTGCTTTTAATGACCTAAAGATGATAAATTAGTAAAGTTAATGATAGCAAAACTGATTTGCTTTTCTTATGCTACCTCTATTGGCAGTTACTTTTTTGTTGAATGCCAATAATTGTTCTGGTCATAAATAAAGCAAGCAAAGTAAGTGTTAGGGCACCTGTGAATTTTTATAAAGATACATGTTATGTTACTGTGATACTTGTTTTCCGAGAATAGGATTGATCAATTGGGAGAGCATTTACCACTAGGACTGACATATAAATAAAAATATATCATGAGTTGGGTGTGTTATGTCCCCCACCCCCACTCCGACCATCTAGTGACGGTTTCCATGTTACTAGCCCTCGAAATCTTCTATATTTTCGAGTGAATTAATTGGTAGAGAGGAATTAAGATAAAGCTGTATTCTTGATTAAATATCAGGTGAGGCTTTGCATTTCCATGTACACTGAAGCATATCTATTTTGAAAACATGCCCCAAATCTGTACTAATTTCCCATGATTTGCCTTGGTCTTGTGGCAAACAGTACTCATCTATTGAATTTGAATTCTTTAAAAGAATATGATCGGGAAATTAAGCTTTCTAAATGACTTCTAAAGAAATGCCATAGAATATAAACGAGAACTAACAAAATAAAATCTTTTAAAGTGAAGAATAGTGTAATAACCTACAAAATGAATGATGCATATTTGTGGGACCTATAAATGGCTGGTCATAAGACTTAACTTCTTGGCATAAGCATTTAGATTCTTGCAGAGTCGGGTGTTCTGTTTTGGAAATGGATCACACTGGAGATTTTGAAAATGAGTAGTGTTATTCCTGACTCTTTCAAAATATATTCCTCTGACCTTTCAGCTCCTTCCACCTTCTCTGCCACTATCACAAGCCACACTTTGGTTAAGGGAAGTAGATTAATAGTAAAACTATTTTAGCCACCTAATTTTCTTTCCCACTCCCAAAACAAACTTTAAACAGTTGCCTAAAGGATTTATACAAACCTCTTGATAAAGCTGATAGCTGTAAAACTAAATATTTATGAAAGTTTTTGGGAAAAAATTCTCTTTCTAGATTCCTGCTCTGCCTGCTTCGGATTCTGTGTCTCCCTCTCTCTCTCTCTCCCCGTTTCTCTGCACCTCCCCTGCTTGTGTGCTGTCCCTGTCTGTCTCTGTCTCTCTCTCTCTCTCTCTCTCTCTCTCTCTCAAAAATAAACAAAAAGAATTTTTTTTAAACGGCAGTTTCTCTATCATCACCGTGGATACTTTATCTGTCTGAATGGTAGAGATTAATACCCTCTTTCACATCCACTGTGTATGATTTCGAATGAATTTTGGAGTAAAAGACATATTTTATTAATATCAACCACAATGATGACAATGGCAGATCAGTGGTAAATAGTTATGAAAATCTTCATATATTTGTCATACATTTTTTTAAAGTTACATCCACATGTTTAGAAATCAGAACAATTCTTATATATCTTTCTGGTGTTTGTGTGCACATGTGCACGCAGGTCCAAATGTTTATTCTTATTTTCCACCTTTCTAAAAAGATAGCATTCTTTTTAGATTATTCTGCACTTTGCTTTTGCTCTTTAATATATTTTGGTAATTTTTCCAAACCTTTCCATAAATCATTCTCTTTTTTAGGGGACACAATTACCTAGTATTCCACTATGTATATATGCCACCATTTATTTGTTAATGTAACCAGTTCTCTGTTAGTGGATATTTAGGTTATTTACCAGCTTTTGCTACTAGAAAAAATATTGTGGCAGATACTGTTTTAAATAAGGTTGAATGCAAGTATTCCCAGTATTATGGTTGCTGTATTAAAGGGCAAACAGATTTATTATTTTGATTAATATTTCCAGATGACCTTCCATTGGCAGAGTACGTACACTGAGGTTCTGTTATTTCCCTGGGTTTTCTCTAGGCAATGAGTATGTTAGGGCAAGGCAACCTCTGGCTGTGCCTTTAAGGAGCTGGAACCTGGTTAGACACACATCTAAAAAGGTTAATTAGCATATGGGTGGTAACTGACAGTACTGGGGGGGGGAGTGGGGGGAGGTGGGAAATGGGAGTGTAGCCTGGGTGTGTTTAAATGGGATAGGTTGGTGGGGAATGGTGCCTGGGAGGGAATGCTTCCTCAGGGAGCAGGCTGTTTGTATTGGGTCTGGAAGAGTGAGAACATATTGGTCAGGTCCAGTGGTCTCTGTTTTCATTAAGCTCTCCAGGGGATTCAGATACACTCTCAAGTTTGAGAAACGCTGTTCTAGGCAGAGGTTGGCAGACAACTATTTTTGTAAATGAGGGACAAGGTTCCAGGCAGAGGCCCGGGTTTGTGATTCTGACTCTTAAGATTTGATGGAGTTCCTTTCTAGACTGTGTAAATCAATCCATGTGAAGGCTTTTTTTTTTTTTTTTTTTTTAAACTAGTGCTTTGTTTAAAACAAAGCAGGGATGATGAGCCTGAGCCTTCACAGTAATCAGGGAAATATAGTCAGATAAAACTGAGATGAACTGTTCTGTGCCAAATTGGCACAAATGGGAAACTCTGACATTACTGAATGTTGGAGAGGATGTGGAACACTGCTGGGGGTTGTAAATTGCTGTGACCACTTCGCTATTGTCTGATAAATCTAAATGTTTGCATACTCTGTGGCTTAGCAATTCTAGGGCTAGGCCTAGATCACTAGGTATGGCTTTGCAAACTTAATTAAGGGGTAGGAAGTAGCTTAGGCTTTACAAGCCATGCACTCTGTCTGGACCGCTCAGTTCCATTATTATAGTGTGAAAGTAGTCATAAACAACATGTAAACAAATGGGTATGATTGTATTCCAGTACAACTCTACCAAGATCGTGTGCCGGTCTTTGAGTAGTTCTCAAACATGAATGTGCATCAGAATCACTTGGTGGGTTTATTAAAACAGATGAACTGGGCCACAACCTCTGAGCTTCTGATTCGGGAGTCTGAAGTGGGGCCTGAGAATTTGCATTTCCAAAAGGCCCCAAGCAGTGTCAGTGATGCTGGTTCAGAGGCCCCACTTTGCCACCCACTGCCCTAGAGAATCTGATGTGCTCTATACAAACATGTTTATTCACAGCAGCTTAGCTCCAAACTGGAAACAATGTAAATATATCAACAATATAAATAACACTGGGAAATTCTTGAGTATTACACAGTAATGAGAGTGTAAGAGTATGCCACCGGTCACAACAGTGGTGTATCTCCCAAACAATGTTGAGGAATGGTAGCAACACAGGACTGCATACAGCAAGAAGCAACTCATTATAAAGTTCAACAACAGGCAAGCTAATCCTATGCTGTACTTGCATGGGAAAGCTATGAAGAAAGGCAAAGCAAATGAGCATCTAAATAAATGCCAGGTAGTGGATCCACTGGGGGTGGGAGGACATTGTGGTTGGAAAGAGACCCACTCTAGGAGGCTGGCAGTGGTGATCTGTTAACTTGGGTGGGGTCACCAGGGTGTTGACTTTATGGTATATTATTTGTTTACATTGTTTATTTCACGATTTTTACAAGATTTTAAATGCATTAAGTTGAATCTTTGATTTCTGTATAGCTCTGTCCAAAAATGACCTATAAACAGAACTATTGAGTGCTTACTAAAAGCTGAACAGTGTTTAAACACTTTATCTATATTCATTCAGTTACCCCAAGAGCCCTGTGAAATGGGGGCTGTTATCATCCCCATTTTACAGACAAAGAACAGAGGCACTCAAGCTTAACCAAGTTCCTAAGTATATAGCCAAAGCAGTTTTTGTTCTTCAGGCTGCTATATGGCAATGAAATTTACTTCGAAGGGTTTTCATCTCCCCTTGACATAGAAATATATCAATGTGAGCTGTAGACATTTGGTACCAAATGAGGAAACAACTTGATCCAAAGAAACCTATTTACTATTTTTACCCACCCTTCCAGTTCTGTGTTCAGTGTCTACACAGAACAAGTCAACTCCTTTTTCCCCCCGGGGCAGCCACCAGTCCTTCCCATCTCTGTTTTCCAGTGCCTAGCACTGTACTTAGCACATAAAAAGAGCTCAAAGAATTTTGAACTCAGTTCTTGATAGCTTTTCAGGTATTTGATTGCTTTTACTGTTGTCCGGTCTCGTCCAGATAGCACATCCCCGTCCCCTTCCACTTTGTGTTCCCTCCAGTCTCAGTTGATGGTTATTTTATGACAAAGTTTCCAGTCCTTCACTCTTAACAGTTGCTTTGAAATTGGTTTGGTTTTTTAATTCTTAAAAGCATAGTACCCCAACCTCAGTTTTTAGTGTCCTCTCCGAGATAGTTGTCAGCATTACAAAAAGGAACAGGTGGAGATGTAGGAACCAGAAGAAGCCAGGGCATCTGAAAGGTTGTCCACTTCTTTCCCACCACATTCGGGTTCCCTCGCACTTGCTCCTTCAATCCAGCAATAAACCAACTCTCATGGTTTCCTCCTGCTGCTTGTGAAAGGAGTTTTAGTTAACATTTATTTTAACAAGATTATTTAATGAAAATTATATATACATATTGATAGAATATTCTACTTACAATTATGATTGATTCATGATTTATACATTTTAATTTGGGTCAGTATGAAATTCTGAGCCCAAATCAACTAAGTACATTAGAGTAGATGCTTGTAAATATCAATTTAGAACAAATTTTATGTTTATAGGTTAGATTGTGAAGTATGCTACAAGGTTCATATGCTCCCTTTGTGAATATCATTACCTTTCATTGATGATTTTTTTTTTTTTTCTGATTTCAAAAATAACCTATTTGGTAATAAAGGTTTTTTCCCCCTCTCTCTATTTTAGTGGAGAAACAAGATTTAACAAGGAGAAAATAATTCAAGGTTAGTATACTTTATTTTAGCTGTCTCCTCTAGTGTTAATGTGATATGTAAGCAAATCAGAGTTGGTGGGGGAGGGGTGCCTGGGGACAGCTCTGTATTGTGAGCAGTATTAAAGAATTAAAGCATCATGGTTACAGAAATACGATCAGAGCAGATGGTAACTAGGAGGAATAAGTTTCTTAAGGGAACTGGATGTAAAGAACAGGATTCCAAGTTGCTTATGGGTAGCTTCAAAGTGGCCCAGTCAGCTGATTAAAGAGTTATGTTGGGTCTAGTGGTCTTAAAATGTAACTGCTGTGATTTAAAATGATTTCATATTTGGAAACATGAAGTTTGCTGGCTAGTTAGTTAATGGTATTTTTCTGCTAAGGTGGTTATATTATTTTTAGTAGTAACAAAGAAGAGGTTTAAAAAGCGAATTCCTGTTCTCATACAGGATTGTTGCTTTATTCTGAACAGATTCTTCCTCCCTTGTTCTGCTAATTTGGGTTCAGATCTTAATCTCCCTGTGATCCAGCAAGTCTAGCGTGTATATCTTGGGTGAACTCTCAGTCAGACGTACTATTTCTGTGCGGTGATTACAAAAGCATTTCATTTTATTTTTTTGGTTAGGGACATCTGGAGTTTGCAGAAACTGATTTTCATACCCAGTGTGCCTGACTCCCGCTTCTGAAAATTAGTCTGATAATTAAATGAACCTTTGTTTTCTGGTGACACGTGCCCCACCCAAATTAGCCTTTGGATTTAACACCTGGTTCTTTAGTACTTGTCTCATTTCATTCCACGCTGACAGTGGAGCCGGAATAAAAGTGTTTGTGGTCACACCTGTTTCCACATTTGTGTTCTTTTCCTAACTTTGTCAGTTAAATGCTTAGTTCTTTAAGTTACAGCATTCAAGACATGTATTTCCAAGTACCATTTTTGTTGCATACCTACAGTTTTGATAATGTAGTAATTTTGTAAGTATCGGCACCAGGTGTCTTAAATTGTCTTCGGTGACCCATGAATTATTTAGAACTATCTTTTAAATTTCCAAATGGCTAAGCTTTTTTTTTTGGTTCATCTTTTTTGGTTGACTTCCAATTATATTTTGTATTCTTTCTGACAAGATGGTTTATTGATATCTCTTTGAAATCAGTTAACATGGTCAGTGTTTATAAATCTACCATTCTATGCTTGACAAAAATCTGTATTTTCTAATTGTTGGGTTTGGAGTTAGGTGTCAAATAAGCAACCTCTGTTTTATTGTTTAAATCTTGTGTGCTTTGCTAATTTTGTCAATTTACAGATTTGCCTGCATGACCTAAATATGAATTTATGGTTGAGATGTGGAATATCCCACTGTGATGGCCAATTTATCCTTTAATACCAGAAATTCTATCAATTTGTGCTTTATGTGTTCTGCTCCTGTATAGTTACAGACTATTTTATTAGGTACATACAGGTTTAAAAATCATTCTGTCTTCCAGTGAATTAGATCATTGATTATTTATAGTAATCCTCACAATCGTTTTGTCATAAAGTCCTGCATTTCTGAGTGTAATATAGCTTCTCCAGCTGTTTGGGGGTTGGAATTTGCCTGGTATATATTTTTCCATTGCTTTCCTTTTAACCTTTCTGTGCTGCCTTAAGTGTTACTTCATAGATACTAACTACATAGTTGATTTTCCTCTTCCTCTTCCTCCTTCCCCTCTCTCAACCCCCACCTATTCTTTCAATGGTTACCTTTAAATTTTTACCATTCATACGTAATGAAGTATAATATCTATACCTCTTTTCCCTCCCAAATACAAAGAACTTGTATGATTATCGCTTAGTATCTTAGTCCTATCCTTTTTTAACCACATGACATAGGTATTATTTAATTTGTTATTTAGATAATGTTTGTTTAGATTTACATATATATTTACCAGTTTCTCTCCTCATAGTTTCTTTTGCATCTCAGACCTGCATTCCTGAAGTATCTTCTTTAAAAGGTCCCATGGTGCAGATTGGTTGGTGGTAAAGAGAGTTTTAATTGTTTCCATTCCAGACAATTTTATTTTAATTCTATTCAACCTTTTTTAGCCTAGACAATTTAGACTGACAGAACTCCTAGCACTTGGGAGATATTAGTGTGCTGGTTTTTTTTTTTTTTTTTGGCTTCCATTGCTCCTGTTAAGAAGTCTTCTCTCAGCCAAATCATGTTCCATGGTAGGCAATCTGTCTCTCTCTGTAACTGCTTTTAAAATCTTTTATTTGATTTTGGTATTCTGCAGTTTCTTATACCTAGAGGGGATTTTTTTTTTTTTCCCCTTTTAATTTATCCTGCTTGGTGTTTTCTTCATCTGTAGATTTATATCTTCTCTCATTTCTGGAAAATTCTCAGCCATTATCTCTTCATATTTTTTCTCCTTCATTTTCTTCTTTCTGGAGTTCCAGTCAGAAATATGTTAAGGAATATCATTCTCTCCTTCGTGTCTCTAATATATCTGAGATGTGTTTCATCTCCTTTATCTGTGCTGCATCTGGGATAAAAACCTGAGCCCTGTCTTTGAGTTCATTAAGCCTTTCTGTTACTGAATCTCCTTTCATCCACTGAAGGATTGTTTCCCTCCTCAGCAATTCTATTTTTCGTTATTGGAAGATCTGTCTGATTCTTTTAGAAAGCGGTCTGGTTGTTTTGGATGGCTTCTTGTTACTTGCTTATTTTTGTTACTCTGTCTTTATGTTTTAGTCACAGTTTATAGTCTTTATATGCTGATTTCAGTGTCTAAAGTATTAATTATTCTGAATCTGTTATTTGTTGTTTCTGGTGACTTTTGTTCATGGAGGATTGTTTTCTTGTATGTTAAGTCATTGGCTGAATTATTAAAATTTTTTTTAACATTTATTTATTTATTTTTGAGAGAGACAGATCACGAGTGGGGGAGGGGCAGAGAGAGAGGGGGGACACAGAATCCGAAGCAGGATTCACGCTCAGAACTGTCAGCACAGAGCCCAATGAGAGACTTGAACTCATGGACCTGGAGATCATGACTTGAGCCAAAGTCAGATGCTTAACCCAGGCGCCTCCATTGGCTGAATTATTATTAAGTATAAATTAGTAGAAAACTTCTTAGCCTTTGTTAAGTCAGATTTGCTCTGAAGAGAATTTGCATTTGATTTTACTACGGACCTGAAACTATACTAGCTTCCTTATAGGATCTCTGGCATCCAGGAATGTGGAGTTTCAGTTCTCCTACCTCGCTGTTCCATGTAGCAGTCTCCCTCCCCCAAACACTCCCTTGCTTGTGCTGATTACCAAGTCATCTCTGTTTTCTAATGTTTATATTAACTTTCAACTCAGAGTATTTTGGTTGCTTTGCATCTCCTCTTGGAGAGTTTCCTTATACCCTGAGAGCGGGGCGCGCGCACACGCGCGTGTGCACACACACACACAGCGCACCTATTTGGTTCTTTTGTTATGGGAGGACCCTTCAGAGTGTTTAATCAGCCTTTCTCCTGGAAATGGAGGTTCCAACCTTTTTTTTAAAGGAGAAGGAAGGAAGGGGGAAGGGAAGAAGGAAGAGAGGGAATAATACAATATTGGACATTTGGGCAATGGAGATTAAGAAAGGAAACTTTTTAGGTTATGATCCTACCATTCAAATGAAGCACCTGCATGGAGAACATAAGATTAGAGCCAGCATTAATAAGATACAGGTAACGAAGGGGTGGGTAGACACACACAAGAGAGGGGAGAGCTGGAGACAACTGAATTCTCATCATCTTATTCCCATTAGGCAGACATTCTTTTGGGAAACATTTGAATACCTGAGTCTTTATAGGATTATAGCTTAAATTTACTTGTTTCCAGTTCTCTGAAAAGTTATGTAGAGGGGCGCCTGGGTGGCTTGGTCGGTTGAGCGTCCGACTTCGGCTCAGGTCACGATCTCATGGTCTGTGAGTTCAAGCCCCGCGTCGGGCTCTGTGCTGACAGCTCAGAGCCTGGAGCCTGTTTCAGATTCTGTGTCTCCCTCTCTCTCTGCCCCTCCCCTGTTCATGCTTTGTCTCTCTCTGTCTCAAAAATAAATAAACGTTAAAAAAAAAAAATTAAAAAAAATTATGTAGAAAAATAACCAAGGAAATATATTTTTTTAATGTTTATTTATTTATTTTGAGAGGGAGAGAGCAAGTGCAAGCAGGGGAGGGGCAGAGAGAAAGGGAGAGAGAGAATCTCAGCGCAGGGCTCAGTGTCACGAACCATGAGATCATGACCGGAACCAAAATCAAGTGTCTGAGGCCTGACTGACTGAGCCATGCACTTGCCCCTCCAAAGAAATATTTTAAATAAAGTGTAGATAAATTATATTCTCTTACATGTGATTTTATTTGCATCCCTTATGTATATATATTTGAATGTTATTGTTCCTTCTCTTACTATTACAGGACAAGGAGTAGATGAGCCTCTTTCAGAAACTGGATTTAAACAAGCAGCTGCTGCTGGCATATTTCTTAATAATGTGAAATTTACTCATGTTTTCTCCAGTGACCTCACAAGGACAAGGCAGGTAAGTTCTACAGTCAAGGTTTAGACTGATGAGTCAAGAGTATCAACAGTCATAACCTTGAAAACTGCTACCAGAATCGTAGGAAATTAAATCACATGCAGATAACACCCCCAATCCTCTCCTTCCCCCACCAACAGAACTTGTTTCTTTTCATTTTACTTTTGTACTTTATTTTGATTTAGTAATTTTATTTTTATTTTTTTTAATGTTTTTATTTACTTTTGAGAGAGAGAGAGAGAGAGACAGAGCCTGAGTGGGGGAGGGGAAGAGAGAGGGGGAGACACAGAATCTAAAGCAGGCTCCAGGCCCTGAGCTGTCAGCATAGAGCCTGATACAGGGCTCGAGCTCACGAACTGTGAGATCATGACCTCAGCTGAAGTTGGATGCTTAACCGACTGAGCACCCAGGTGCCCCTTGGTAATTTTTAAATTAGAGTAGCGTGGGAAAAATACCTAACGAAATATCTTTAAAAAGACAAGGTTTATGAGAGAGCCAGCAGGAACACCAGGTAGGAGAATTTAACTCACAAAGACATCAAATAGTAGAATCCAGACATGGTTAAAAAAGAACTATGTTACTGTAGAGAAATAAATGACACGTTTGAAATATCTTTAGGGATCAGAGTACTATAAAAATGACCCCAGGGAATTAAAAAGGAACCAAATAAATGTCTAAAAACTCAATGGAAGGGGACTTTGTGTCAACCATGAGGGAATAACAGAGTTAGGATATAGTCTTCCTGCAAAAGCAACTAGAGAAACAGGGCAAAATTTGTGAAACAACTGTTTATAGACATTGGACTTCAGATAGTGTGGGCCTGTGGTCCCCAAATGAAGTGAGACAAGTAACATCAACCCTTGGATTGTCCTGGTGTTCCACCTGAAGTAATTTCCCAATGCTGGCAGGAAAGGCCAGATAGAGCCAGTGGTCTCAGGGAGTTGAGGAGACAAAGCTTGGAATTTGGGGAGGTTAAATAAAGATCGTGGGGCAGAGTGCTGGAAGAGGGAGCAACACAGAGAAAGAACTCTAGAAGTATGTATAGGAAGCCCCTTAAATCCTTGGTAGATTACAGTCTGCACATGCGTAGGTGAAACCTCATGAGGGCAGGAGAGAACAATCCCTGGGGAACCAGAAGCCAGACAATTTCAAGTGTTCACACAGGTTGGGAATCATTTGTGTTCCTTCCACCCAAAGTGGATAGACTTTGTTAAGTACATCAAGCATACAGTGGACACTTCAGAAAGATCACACCTTAATAGTGAAGCTGGGATGCCTGGCTGGCTCAGTCAGTAGAGCATGCAACTCTTGATTTCCAGGTTGTGAGTTCAAGCCCCATGTTGGGCATTGAGCTTTCTTAAACAATGAATTAATTAATTAATGGGGTGCCTGGGAGGCTCAGTCAGTTAAACATCTGACTCTTGACTTTGGCTCAGGTCATGATCTCATAGTCATGGGATTGAACCCTGATTGGGTTCCGTGCTGAGTGTGGAGCCTGCTTAGAATTCTCTCTCTGGCCGTCTCTGGTTCACGCTCTCTGTGTCTCTCTCAAAATAAATTAATAAACATAAAAAAAAACAGTGAAGCTCATCTGTGCTCGAGGAACATAATGAGGAAAGAAATAGAAGAAATAAAAAAGAATCAAATTCATCTTCTAGAGATCAAAGATAACAGTATTCTGAAATGAAAATTACACAGGAGGGGATTATCAGCAGGTTAGACACTGTAGAAGAGCAGTGAACATGAAGTTATAGAAACAGAACATTCCAAAATTAAGGAAGAAAGAAGACTAAAAAAAAGAAAAAAAGAGTCTCAATTGAGGGGTCTAAAATTGACCCACACCTACATGGCCAGGTTGTTTTTGTTGTTGTGGGTTTTGGTTTTTTTTCCTCTCAATTGTTTTTTGTCAGTTGGTCTTATTAAGTCCTCTCTTTATTTTATTATTATTTTTTAAAAATGAGTTTGGCTAAAGGTTTATCAGTTTTGTTGATTTTTTTAAAGAATCAGCTCTTGGTTTTATTGATCTGTTTGATTCTCTCTTTTTTTTTTCAGTTTCTATTTTATTTATTTCCCCTCTTTATTATAACTTTCTTCCTTCTGCTGTTTTTAAGCTCCTGGTGGTTCTTTTTCTAGCTCCTTTAGGTGTAAGTTTAGTGGTTTGAGATTTTTCTTGCTTGAGGTAGGTTTGTATTGCTATAAACTTCCCTCTTAGAACAGCTTTTGCTACATCCCAAAGATGTTGGACCATTGTGTTTTCATTTTAATTTGTCTCCATGTATTTTTTAGTTTCCTCTTTGATTTTTTTTTTGTTGTTGTTGACTCATTCATTATTTAATAGCATGTAATTCAACTTCCATATATTTGTGTTCTTCTCAGATTTTTTCTCGTGATTGATTTTTAGTTTCATACTGTTGTGGTCAGAAAAGATGCCTGGTAGGACTTCGATCTTTTTGAATTTTTGAGACTTGTTTAGTGATGTAATGTGTGATCTGTTCTGGAGAATGTTCCATGTGCACTTGAAAAGGATGTGTATTCTGCTCTTTTAGGATGAAATGTTGTTTCTGTATTGGTACACCCACCTGGTCCAGTGTGTCATTCAAAGCCACCGTTTCCTTGTTAATTTTTTTTTTTAGATGATCTGTCCATTGATGTAAGCGGGGTATTGAAGTACCCTACTATTATTGTATTACTATCGATTACTTCATGTTTGTTATAAACTGCTTTATGTATTTGGCTACTCCCATGTTGGGTGCATAAATATTTATAATAGTTGTATCTTCTTGTTGGATTATCCCCTTTATTATGTAGTGTCCTTCTTTGTCTCTTGTTACAGTTTTTGTTTCAAAGTCTGTTTTGTCCAATATAAGTATTGAAACCCCAGCTTTCTTTTGACATGCATTTGCATGATAAATGTTTCTCTATTGCCTCACTTTCAGTGTGCATGTGTCTTTAGGTCTGAAAGGAGTCAGACCTCCATTATACTTGATGACCATTAATGAGACCATTATGCTTGATGGTGTCCCTGAGTTCCCTAAATCTATTCTCATTTTGCATAATTTTTTTTATCTTTCACCTACTCAGGTTGATTATTTTCCATTACTCTGTCTTCAGGTCACTGATTCGTTCTTCTGCTTCCTCGAGCCTATTTATTCCATCTAGTGTATTTTAAATTTCATTTCTTGTGTTCTTCATCTTGGATTGGTTCTTTTTTATCTCTGTGTTAAGGGTCTCATTGATGTCCTCCACTCTTTTCTCAAGTTCAGTGAGTATCTTTATGAGCATTATTTTAAATTCTCTACCAGGCATATTACTTATCTCCATTTTGTTTTTATCTCTTGCTGTGATTATGTCCTGTTCTTTCATTTGGGACATATTTCTCTGACTCTTCATTTGTGTGTAACTCGTGTCTGTTTCTGTGTATTAGGAAAGTCAGCTGTGTCTCCTGCTCTCGAAGGTAGTGGCCTTGTGAAGAAGAGGTCTTGTAGTAACCCTGCAGTGCAGCGTCCCCTGTTTGCTAGAACCTGACACTGCAGGGGTGTCTACTATGTGTGCTATGTGTACCTGGCTGTTATGGTTGAGCCAGTCCAGTCATCTGCAGAGGTTCTCTTTGTCTGTTGTGGGCAGGGTTTGGTCCCTTTATTGCTAGTGGGCCAGTTTGGGGCTGCCTTGGGCCTGAGTTGAGTCAGACCAGGCATTTTCCAGAGGTGTGGTAGCACCAAACTGCAGGGCACTTTCCCTGTGTTGTCCCCTGAGAAGCTTTTATTGGTGGACAGGACCTGCAGTCAGACTAGTTGTCTGCCTCCAGCCCACTGCTAGGGCCACAGTCTGGTGGGGGGGTGGGGGGGCGTGGGGGGGTGGTGCTGGTGGTATTTTCCCTCTCCCTAGGGCCAGAGTCACTTTGGAGTGGTGCTGGCCACTGTAGGAGCTACTTGCACACTGCCAGGCTTGTGGCAGTGCCCTGGATGGGCTCGGGCCAGGAGTGTATTTGAGGGGGTGAAATCTGCTGAATTTGAGGGGGTGCTGGGGGGTGGGTGGCAGTGTTAGCAAGTTAGATAGTGAATGTCTGCCACACTGGTTCTCACAGCTGGCCATGTGTGTACTCTGTGGGGCAGGGGAGGGAAATGTTGCATGCCAGCTTCTTTCTTCCTGGGGGAGTGTCCCTGTGACTGCTGCGCCTTTGGACATGTTCTGAGATTAGTAAATAACTTTCTCTCCTGTATACCCCAGGCAGTTTTCAAACTGCTGCTTCTATGCTGTATCTTGGGCTGTTGGTTGTGCTGTCTCTCTATGTCCTCTGTCCTCCAGGCTCTCCCAGAGCCACACCCCCTGGTTTTTAAAATTCCAAGTTTTAAGTCCGGCTGATTCTAAGAACTCAGAAAATTCAACCCCTCTAGTTTTCAAAGCCAAATGTAATGGGGATTTGTCTTCCCCACATGGGCTTACTGTTGTGTGTTTCTCTTCGTTTTCCAGTCCTTCCACTCCCTCCCTCCTGCGCATGGCTGGCCCATGGGTCTGTTTAATTCCCCATTGTGTCTTTGCCCTTCCTACCCTCTTCATTGTGGCCTCTTATCTACCTTTACTTGTGGCATTTGTTCTGCCAGTCTTCGGGTCATTTTCTGGGTTATTTATACTGATGTGAATGTTATCTAGTAGTACTCCTGGGAGGAAGTGAATTTAGGGTCCTCCTACTCCATCATCTTCCCTGGAAGTCAGAATCTTTTTTTGTCAATTGGGTTTTGACAGAGGTGCCAAGGTAATACAGCACTTGACAGGGATTCTTTTCAATAAAAGCTGCTGAAACAATGGACTATCCATATAGAAAAACATGAACTTTGACCTTTACTGCATATAACACACAAAAATTAACTTACACTTGATCTCAGCACAAATCTAAAAGCTAAATCTGTATATCTTCTATAAGAAAACACAAGAGAAAAATCTTTATAAAGGTTCTTAGTGCAAGGCATAAACAAGATACAGATCTTATTTTATATATAATATATATGTATCTGACAAATCTATCTATGTAGATAAATACGTATATAGCCATATTTATAAATTTTTTCCAGCTTAGTAATTAGAATAACACTTGAAAATGAGCAAAAGATTTGAATTTGACCAGGCACTTCACAAAGAAGAGAATATGGAAGGTCAATAAGCAGATTGAAAGATGTGTAGCATAATTGATCTTGACAGAAATGCAAATTAAAACCATAGTGAGATTCTATTACATGAACATTTGAAAATGCACAAGAATGTGGAACAACTAGGACTCCTACATAGCTCGTGAGAATGTAAAGTGGAACAACTACTTTGGAAAACAGTGAAACTTTAGTATACACTAATCATATGATCCAGCAATCTCGGTCCTAAGAATTTATCCAAGAGAAATAACATATGTTTACACAAAGACTTGTACACATAATTAACAGCTTTGTTCATTTGAACAGCTTCTGTTCAAAGAGCAGAATCACCCGTGTTCATCAGTAGGTGAATGGATAAATGAGCTGTGATACATTCATGCTGTGGAATACAACTCAGCAACAACGTGAGGAGGAGTGGAGGAGTCTCAAAAACATGGAGGAGTCTCAAAAACATGCTGAACAAAAGAAGCCAGGCACAAAGAGTACATATTGTATGGTTCCATTTATATGAGACTCCAGAAAGGATAAATTTAATCTTCAGTTATGTAGAGCAGGTCCATGTTTGTCAGGGGCCAGGAGTGAGAGGGATTGACTAGAAAGGACACAAAGGAATCTTTTAGAGTGATAGAATTCTTCCATGTCTTGATTTTGGTGGTATGTAGATAGTCGTATACATTTTTCGAAACTCAATGAACTGTACACTTAGCAATAGGTATGTTTTTTTTGTTGTAAATTATACCTCAATGAAATTGATTTAAAAACACAGAACAAGTTGATAAACCAAAAATGAAAACATCAGTGGATTTACTAAATTACAGATTAAACATAGTTGAAATGATCATTAGCTCATAGGTAAATGTAAAATAATAACTGAAATGTAGCACAATGTGATAAATAGATTAAACATTTGAGAGTTTAAAAGAAATGAAGAACATGATATGAGGTCTGGTGTCTTTCAGAAGGAGATGTTAGAATGAGAAAGGGGTCAAAGAAGTCACAGTTGATAATTTTACAGAACTTTTGAAAGATAACACATTATCAGATCTAAAAAGTGTGACAAATCCCAGTGGAGATAAATAAAAAGAAACCCATATCTACACTTAAATAACAAAATTGCAAAGTCCAAAGATTAAGGACAAACGTCATCCACTAATGTCCAGTATTAGACTATCAACAAATTTGTCAGTATCAGTAATAATTTTTTTTAATGCACTGAAGAGATAATAAAGACTAACCTAGAGTTTTATACCCAGGAAAACATTTTCTAGGGTGTAGGTGAAATGAACACATTTCAGACAAACAGGCTGTAATGGAACTTTCAAAGGATAATTGAAGAAGGAAAATAATTCCAGAAGGGAAGTCTGAGTTTCAGAAAAGATGGGTGAGCAAAGATATTGGTAAAAGTAAGGGTAAATGTAAACAAATAGTGACAATATAGAACCATAATGATGATAATGTTTAATTTGTGGGGAGAGGGTTAAAAAACAAGTCAGATTGTGGACTTAAATTATTTCTAGTTTTGCAAATACAGTGTTTCTTGTTAATCAAAAATAACCAGGCACACCAGGAGAGAAGGAAACATGAACAAAAATGAGCCCAAACAAAAGATGACAGAAACAAGCCTCAGGATTTATTTGATAGCTGGTTACCACACACGGACTTTAAAATAACTATTGAATGCACAGATTAAAAAATGACATATGGAATTACAACAGAGAACTGGAAATTATGCACAAGAGCTAAGTGTGAATTCTAGAACTGAAAATATAACTGAAATTAAGACTCAATAGATGGGTTTCACAGCAATGTAGCAACACCTGAATGGAGAATTAATGAACCAGAACCTTTTCTGTAAAGGGCCAAATAGTAAGTTTTTTTAAGTTTTATGGGCTGTATGGTCTCTGTCACAACTGTTCAACTCTGCTGTTGTACTGTGAAAGCAGCCACAAACAATACATAAATAGCTGTGTTCTAATAAATCCTCATTTATGACAACAAGCCGTGGTCTAGATTTGGGCTCTGATTTGCTGACCTGCAAACTAGAAGATCGGTCACAAGGAAATACCCAGATCTGTGTGAAGAGAGGCAACTTTCACAAAGGAAAATTATTTCTAGTTCTTTTTTTATATACTATGATGTATTTTGACATTTTGGCTAGAATGACTCTTTTTGTGAGAAAAGAAACCATTGTCTTTCCATTTTCAGACTGTGCATGGGATATTGGAGAAGAGCAAAGTTTGCAAAGATATGACAGTAAAGTATGATTCAAGGCTTCGAGAAAGAGTAAGTAACGTACTTACATATTGTTCTTCACAGTAAGTCATCAGTAAACCAGCTCAGTTTGTCAGACGCATTCCTGATAGGGATGTGGAATCAGCTAACATGTTAAGAACCTGCTATGTGTCAGTGGCTGTTACAGACTCTCACTGATAGTATCGTATTTAATTATTAAATTCCCAAATTATAAAAGCAAGGTCTCCTCATAAGAACTAGTACAGAAGAGTGTGAGGTAAAGTGCAAAGTTCTCTTCTTGGCCTCCCCATCCTACTTCCCAATTTTAAGCTTGAATAGACTGGCTTATGTCCATTTTATATACCAGAAATGAAACTTGCTGAGATAGTGACTTAGCTAAAGCCACATCTCAATTTCAGATCTGAGCTTGTCCTCCCAGAGCAGTAATTTTGCTCTTCGCTATGGGCCCATGAGCTGGCTAATGTCCCCGTCAGCCCTGTGATTTCTTTTGTACCTGGATAGATGTGTCGATGGCTAGGGCATCTTTGAGAATTGTTTTTCATAATTTGCCTGTGTTCTCTGTTTTTGTCCAAAATACATACCAGAGTTCCCGCAGAGGTGCTGCTTGGAAAGGCTCACTCTGTGCCTGAGAACTAGTGCTGCAGTGTTAATACAAGCATTACAAGTTCAGTGGAACACTGGACGAGGCCTGCAATCGCACAGTAGAGAGACAGTCTCCTTGTCCGGGCCATTCTTCTGTGTGCTCTCTCCCTGAATCACTGCATCCTTTCCTGTGATTTCAGTTGATTTCCAAATATATATTTTTAGCTTAGATCTCTTGCCTGAGCTCACATATCAAACTGCCTACTTTTGATGTCTGTGTGTGTGCCCCACATCTACTTCTAGCTCAGTGGAGCACAGCATCTTTTCTCCACGTAGCTCCTGCTTTACCCAGTCACTCAAACTACGCATTCTTGACTTCCTTGCTTCCCACTTGCACATCCTACCATCATCTTGTCAATTTGGCCACTGTGTAATAGTTCTTGAATCGTTCATCCCTCTGCAAACCCACTGCTGCCATCCTACTGTATTCAGTGTCCCCTGTCACCTGGATCACCTGGAGCAGTGGTTCTCCTGCCTTCTGCCTTGCTCTCGCTTTCTGATCTAATCTCCACACTGCAGCCAGAGTAATCTTTGGAAAACTTGGTTGCTGCGTTCCTGTATAAAACAATTCACTGTTTCTCTTTTACCTTCGGAGCCCATCCAAGCTCCAGCCTGGCTGTCAGCATAGTGTAGGATATGATCTGTTTTCTCCATCTGCCCCCTCCTTCCTTGTACTTACTGCCCAGCCTTAGTAGTATTAGTGAGCATTTGCACAGTGCCCACCACACTCTGGCAAGGGTCTCAGAACTGCAGGTTTGACAATCTTCACAATACCCCTAAGATTTAAAACCTCATTTTTACAGTTGCAGAAACCAAGGCACACAGAGGTCCAGTCCATGGTCATAGAGCTAATGATTTTTAATGTTCTCCTTTATAAAAGAGGTTGTTCCAGTTATAATTAAAGATATAAGAATTGAACTTGAGTGGCACCTGGGTGGCTTAGTCAGTTAAGCGTCTGACTGTTGATTTTGGCTTGGGTCATGATCTCATGGTTCATGAGTTCGAGCCCCGCAGAGCCTGCTTGGGATTCTCTCTCCCTCTCTCTCTGCCACTCCCCTGCTTGTACTCTCTCTCTCTCAAAATAAATAAATACACTTAAAGAAAAAGAATTTGAAGTTAAGAATTGGAAGAGCACCTGACAAATGTGCATATGTTCCTATAAATAACAATTAATTGTTGGACTTCTGTCTGGTGGTGGTAGAATTTTGAGGCATCATCAGTATAAACCATAAATAATGATTTATCTTTAAATATTTTATTCTGTAAGCAATCTGTTGTCATTGTGGGGAACTAAAAGTAAGAATAGTTTGGGAAAAAATACAGCTAAAATTTCTACCATGCCAAATATGGTGAACATTTTGGTATGTGTGCTCTTGGCTTTTTTCATGTTTGTCAGTCTGTCTGTCTGTCTGTCTGGTTGTGTATGTATTTTTCTAAGTATACCCCTTCTATATGTTGGTTTTTAACCGGATTTTCTCCCTGTGTCTATCAGTGCCCAAACATGCATGTGGATACGACCACCTGATTAGTGACTGTATTATTCCAGTAAATGGATATTGCTTGGCTGCTACTACTGGTGCACACCTAGGTTGTGACTCGATTTTCCACTGATGTAAATAATGTTAAAATAAACATCTTTTTGTAGTTGGTTCTTTATACACATGCCTAATAGATTTCCTAGAGACGAAATTGTTGAGGGTGTACTTTTTGAAAAGCCTATAGCACACACTGCTGAATTTCCTTCCAGAAAAGCTGTGCCAGTTTGTACTTCCATGAATGATGAGGGAGAGTTTTTCTCACATAAACAGTAGCTACTGGTAGTCTCTTTGGTCTTCCAATTTAATAGCTTCCGAAAGGTACCATTTTAATTTTCACATTATGGATTCCTGAGGAGTTTCTTGGCCGTTTGTATTTCGTTTGTGACTTCTGTGTCCTTTGCTATGGCTCATTCTTTAGGAATCTAAAAAGTTAATGACCTTTGAAATCACACAGATCGGGGTTTGAATTTCAAATTTGCTGATTATTAGATATAGGAATATAGGCTAGTTGCTTAACCTCTCTGAAATTCTGCTCTCCCATTCATAAATATGGTGATGAAAATGCCCATCTCAGAGTGCTATTATTAGGACCAGATGAGATGGCATGTGAGGTGGCTGACTTGGTTGCTGCATACATTAGTCTCTGGTCCTGGAATCTGTGCAGATCTATTTGTCCAATAAAGCCACACTGTCTAGTTGAGTGTGTTGTTCCATATAACGCATCTAGACACAGTGTCTAGTTCAAGGTGTCCGCTGTATTTTGTAGGGTTCACGGCCCTCTATTGAGTATATTCTCATTATTGGTTTAAAAGATAGAATGAAGTCAGTGAAAGGAAGCCAGGCTTCTTGCCAGAATGATTATTCCAAGTTTGTCATAAACATGTATTTACTTGTTGTATTGCAAATTGATTTGAGGCACTTTTGTCTGTTGGACCATTGCAGAAATACGGGGTTGCAGAAGGCAGGGCACTAAGTGAGCTAAGGGCGATGGCCAAAGCAGCTGGGGAAGAATGCCCTGTGTTCACACCACCTGGAGGAGAGACATTAGACCAGGTACGTAGCCCTGGGGCAGGTTGCCACGTGCATGAACCTGCCAAGGTCAGAGTACCTAATACTGAGTTTGTTTTATAAATGAGATGTCTCTAAATCTCAGCTGAGTGGTTTGAAAGTTGTTTGGTTCATAAACCAATTCTATATGGTGTGTTTATTTTTCCTTTTTAAGCTGTCTTTCTTATTTATTAAGTTGGCAGTCATTGCCAATAATGGATTTAAAGGATGTGTGTTAAGGTGATACTTGAAGAAAACTCTTTGAATATGAAGCAGTAACTCCCGCAGTGGTACTAGCAGGAAGGAGGTGAGTGCAGTGCCGTTCAGTGAGAGCGGCAGGCAAAGTAATTGCGGTCTCAAAATCTTCAGTGCTCCCTAAGTGACATCATCACTGTGTTTGAATTTCTTTGAAGTGTCCTGCTTTTAAACTGCATTGTTGGTGATCCCCACCCCCCCATCACCATTTTTTATTTTCATAATTTTCTCCTAAAGACTTTCTGTTTAGTAAAGGCAAGAAGAGCTTTTGTCCTTGTTGTGGTGGCTCTAGGTGCCCTTTCCTAGGCACACTCTTTTATGGGCTTCTTTTTACTTGTAAATTTCCCTAATTAGATTGTAAGTGCTCTCTCTGAAGGAAAGAATTGGAAATGGTATTTTACTCATCTTTGCCCCTAGATGTGCTTCCATAGTTCCAGAAATACCTGGGCATTTACTACTGATTGAGTGCATAGAAACAGCATCTCATCTGCTTATGTAGTACTTACATTGACATATTAGAAAATCCAGTCAGTTATGTTTTATGTGTATGTTTTAGACTATCATTAGTGGCACTTTATTTTAATTTGTATTTTCTTTTCTTGTAGGTAAAAATGCGTGGAAAAGACTTTTTTGATATTCTTTGTCAGCTGATTCTGCAGGAGGCAGGTGAAAATGAACAGTTTTCCCGAGGAGCTCCAAGCAACTGTCTGGAAACTTCTCTGGCAGAGATATTTCCCTTAGGAAAAAACTGTCCCTCTGAATCTAATTCAGACAGCAGTGCTCCAGGATTAGTCGCCAGTGTCTTAGTTGTGAGTCATGGCGCTTACATGAAAAGCCTGTTTAATTATTTTCTGACTGACCTTAAGTGTTCCTTACCCACAACTCTGAACAAATCCGAATTTATGTCAGTCAGTCCCAATACAGGGATTAGTCTCTTTATCATAAACTTTGAGAAGGGACAAGAAGGGAAGCCAACAGTTCAGTGTGTTTGCATGTATCTACAGGATCATCTAAGTGGAATGACTGAAACTTGCTAAATTTAAGTCTACGTCAAAATCTAGCAGTTTTGAACCTCTGAGGGAGTGCCTTTGGCTTTATTTCCATCCTCTGCTAGTGCTGATTTGGAAACCGTTAAAAAGCTATGACAGCAGGTTATGAAGTTTGACTGGAATCGTGGCCACAGAGAACACTAAGGGAAGAAACCATTTAGGACTGACTTATTTTGTCTTGAGTACAGTCGTCATTTTCCAAAGTAATTTTACCACCCTGTTCAGTTACATCTCTGGATTGTTTATGGATCAACCAATTCGGTATTGCAAATTGAGGTATTAATGACCTTGTTACTATGGTTTTTTGTTTTTGTTTTATGTTGATTTTTTTAATATCTGAAAAAATCTAGCCTGTTTTGTTGGCTCTTGGTAAGATACTGTATGTTTTTTACTATCTCGTTCAGTGCTTGAAAGAAGGAACTATTTATAATTCCCACTGCATATTTATAGTGAGAACACACTGTATTTTAAGTCTTTAAATTAAAAATTCTTAACCACCCTCAGTTTATGTAAAGCAGAATGACACTAAAATTTTTAATCTAGAAATCAGCTGTTGGAATTTTTTACCCCGGAGGGTATGAAACACGGATGAATAGAGATTATGATTGCAGATTGGTCTGGTGAGGAAGAATTTAAAACATCATTTGACTAAGACACATTAAAGAAGGAATCTGAGCAAAAGAAGATAGAAGAACAGCCTTTTCTTATCTAACTTACAGGCTGAACAACTTAGTTTGAGGAAGGCTCTGAAGAACATACATGGTTACTAGTGTAGTACACAGTAACCTCAGAAGGAAAAGACTCTTCCTTGGAAAGAATGTTGCTCTTGCTCTGATAACCACAATTGTGGGTTTTTGTGGAAGGTACAGTTGCCTCTTTTTTCCACCAGATGGCACTGGAGAAGCGGGAGTTTATTTAACTAAATTTTGTACATAAGATTGGCCGCTCAAAAGTCCTTACCTAAATTGAAGTGTTTTACACTTTTTTTTTTTAAGTTATCATGCTCATAAATGCTGTGAGTCTAAACTTACAAGAGTATTAATAGTCAAGTTTGTCAGTTAAGGCTAAAATCACATACAGTCAAAATTCACCTTGGACAGCACTTAAGTCTCTCGTCAAGATCCAGTGTTACAGTGTTCTCAGCATGCCCACCCCTGCCCCTTGCCTGCAGAGAGCATGTGGTTGAGCACTAGAGGGAGTACTCCACAAGGGAAAACTTGGGAAGGGAATTAAAAAGGACGAGCAATAGTAAATGTCCACATTCTCACCATCCAGAAGTAATAACTACCCTCTTCTTCCGTTTTTTTTAAAGAAGTAACACACTGAGATGTAAGTGAAATTCTTTAACCAGTTCCCTCAGTGCCCCCTTGTACCTTGCAGAGGCCACCACCGCAACGCGACTGTGTATGTGCATCCATTCTTTATGTTTTTACCCACAATCGTAAGGAAATGGTGTTGCCTCAGAGTTTTTTAAAATGTACATAAATGTCACCAGTCTGTATTCTGTATTTTCACTTACTATATCATGGGGTTCTATCTATGTTGGTATGTATGGATCCACTTATTATCACTGTATTCTATTAAATAAATGTGGCACATGCTCATTTTGCCTCCTACGAGTGGACATTTGGGTGTGTTCATTATGTCCTTCTAGAAACAGCCTTCTGCATCTCTCTTTGCACTGTGTCATAAAAAATGGTGCGTCTCCAATTTGACAAGAGTCAAATGGGTTTTCACAATGGCTGTCCGGATTTTCAGTCTTACTGGCAATACTCGAAAGTTCCTATTTTCCTCATTTCTGTTAGCACTTGATACTGTCTAGTGAAATCCTGTGACTCGGATGAGTGAAGAGTATAATGTCACTGTTTTAATGAGCCTTTGTGTGATTGCTGATGACTCTGGGTGTTTTTTCTTGTGTGTATTGACAGGATCCCCACGCTAATGAATCACTGGTATATATATGTTCTTTGCTTGGTTTCTTTGTTGGACAATTTGGCTTTTTCTTAGTGAGTTGCAGAGGTAACATTGTAACATCTTACAATTTACTTGCCTTTTACATATGTTTATCAAGCTTTTTTTCATGTCAGTGTTTTTGCGTTATTAAGTCAGATCCCTGTATCCTGTTTTGTTATGGTTTGTCTTTAAGAAGCCTTTCCTACTTCTTAAAGGTAGGCCTCCTGCTTTCTTACAGCTTTAGATGATTATTTGAATGCTAAATCTTTAGATTATCTGGAGGTTATTTTTGTATGGCATAAGGTAAGAATTCAATTTTGTATTATTTTTCCGGGTGGTGAAAAAGTTACCCCATCATCATTATTAGGTGTCTCTACTTTCCAAATGATTTGTGGTTCTACTCTATTCATACCCCCATGGGCCCATATTTGCTGGAGTCTGTGGACTTGGTTCTTAGTGAGCTATGTATTCCCATAACAGTATCATAGTTACTGTAGCTTTGCAACTGGATCTCTTGTAGGGTGAATAACTCCTCTGGTTTCTTTTTCCTTTTTCTTTTTTTTTTTTTTTTAATTAAAGTGTAATACAGTGTTTTATTAGTTTCAGATGTACCATATAGTGACTCAACAATGCTATACATTACTCAGTGCTCATCATGATAAGTGTACCCTTAATCCCCTTCACCTGTTTCACCTATCCCCTCCCCCCACTCTGGTAACCACCAGTTCTCTGTATTTAAGTATTGGCTTTTTTGTTTGTCTCTTTTTCCCTTCGGTCATTTGTTTCTTAATTTTTACATGAGTGAAATCATATGGTATTTGTCTTTCTCTGACTTATTTCACTTAGCATAATACACTCTAGTTCCATCCATGTTGTTGCAAATGACCAGATCTCTTTTTTTATGGCTGAGTAATACTCCATTGCATATATACACCACATCTTCATCCAGTCATCTGTTGATGGACACTTGGGTTGCTTCCATGTCTTGGCTATTGTAAATAATGCTGCAATGAACATGGGGGTGCAGATATCTTTTTGAGTTAGTGTTTTCATATTCTTTGAGTAAATACCCAGTAGTGGAATTACTGGATCACATGGTAATTACATTTTTAATTTTTTGAGGAACCTCCATAATGTCTTCCACAGTGGCTGTGCCAGTTTGCAGTCCCACCAGCAGCAGTGCATAATGGTTCCTTTTCCTCCACATCCTTGCCAACACTTGTTGTTTCTTGTGCTTTTTATTTTAGCCATTCTGATAGGTGTGAGGTGGTATCTCATTGTAATTCTTTTTTTTTTTTACATCTTGAGAATTTAGTATGAACAAAAAAAGTAGTTCTCTTTATAAAAGAGCTTACTATATAATTCATGTATTCAACATTTCTTAAATATTTAGAAGGACCTACTGGGTTTTTTTGTTTTTTTTTAATCCCAGCCATGTGTTTTTTTTTTTTAATTTTAATTTTAATTTTTTTTTTAATTTACATCCAAATTAGCATATAGTGCAACAATGATTTCAGGAGTAGATTCCTTAGTGCCCCTTACCCATTTAGCCCATCCCCCCTCCCACAACCCCTCCTGTAACCCTCAATTTGTTCTCCATATTTATGGGTCTCTTCTGTTTTGTCCCCCTCCCTGTTTTTATATTATTTTTGTTTCCCTTCCCTTATTGTCATGTTTTGTCTCTTAAAGTCCTCATATGAGTGAAATCATATGATATTTGTCTTGCAGTGACTAATTTCACTTAGCATAATACCCTCCAGTTCCATCTGTGTAGTTGCAAATGGCAAGATTTCATTCTTTTCGATTGCCGAATAATACTCCAGTGTGTGTGTGTGTGTGTATACATATCACATCTTCTTTATCCATTCATCCATCAATGGACATTTGGGCTCTTTCCATACTTTGGCTATTGTTGATAGTGCTGCTATAAACATGGGGGTGTCCCTTCGAAACAGCCCACCTGTATCCCTTGGATAAATGCCTAGTAGTGCAATTGCTGGATCGTAGGGTAGTTCTATTTTTAGTTTTTTGAGGAACCTCCATACTGTTTTCCAGAGTGGCTGCACCAGCTTGCATTTCCCATCATTGTAGTTTTGATTTGTATTTACCTGATGATGAGTGATGTTGGACATCTTTTCATGTATCCGTTGGCCATTTGTATGTTTTCTTGGAAAAATGTCTCTTCAGGTTTTCTGCCCAATTTTTAATTGGATTATTCATTATTTTAGTGTTGGGTCGTATATATTCTTTATATATTTTGGATATTAAACTCCGATCAGATTATCTTTTGCAGATATCCTCTCCCACTCGGGAGAGGATGCCTTGTCATTTTGGTGGTTTCTTTGCTGTGCAAAAACCTTTTATTTTGCTGTAGTCCAGCAAGATACTATATTTTGCTTTTGTTTCTCTCGCTTGAGGAAACACATAGAAAAATGTTTCTATGGCTTATGTCAGAGAAACTACTGCCTATATTTTCTTGTAGGAATTCTATGGCTTCAGGTCTCACTTTGAGTTCTTCAATCCATTTGGGGTTTATTTTTGTGTATGGTGTAAGAAACTGGTCCAGTTTCATTCTTTTGCACGTAGCTGTGCTGTTTTCCTGTCACTGCCGAAGAGACCATCTTTTCCCCATTCGTGTTCTTGACTCCTTTGTCATAGGTTAATTGACCATATATGTATGGGTTGATTTCTGGACTCTTTCCTGTTGTGTTGCTATATGTGGCTATTTTTGTGCCATTTTTCTTGTTTCATTTTTGTAGTTGTCCTAGCTATTTGTGCACCTATATTCTTCCATATACATTTAAGAATCAATTTCCAGAAAAATTCAGTTGCACATTTATTTGAAATCCCATGCATTTGTTCATTTATCTGGTCCCTCAATACATATTTTTCAAGCATGGCACACACATGCCAGGTGTTATAAGAACTATTAGAACTGTTACAAGAGCTGCAAATATCTAGAAATGGACAAAAAGTAGACTCCATCCTTGAGGAGTGTATAGTCTTTCAGGGAAGACAGATAAATATGTAACATGTCAGAGTGTGGTCAATGGGAGAGAGAAATGGAGCAAGGTAAGGGGATCAAGATGGGAGGGAGGATGCTGCTTTATTAAGGGTAAGTACGAGGGGGCTTTCTAAGGTGTTTTCAAGAGTTGTGAAGGGCGTGAGTGAGCTCTGCTGGTCTCCAGGAGAAGAGCACCCTAGACAGGGAGTTGAGAGTGCAGAGACCCTGAGGAGGGATCTTGCCTTGCGTGTTTGACCTGCAGGGGGAGTTGGGAGAGTGGTGGCAGAGGAGGACTAAGGGGATGGGGAGGTGGTGTGACCCTGTGGCCTATGCTCAGGATTATGGAGAGCATTTGTTGATTGATTACAATATCTGATGGGAGCAGTCAGTGACACAGGAAAGGTATGTGGTCAGAAGACCTGTGTGCAAGTTCTAGTCCTGGCTCATAGTAGTTTTGTGGCTGAACAAGTCTCTTAATAGCCTGAGCTGCTGTTTCCTTATACTAAATGGAGAATAATTGTAGTAATGTATGTCCATGTGTATCTGCTTTGGTAGCCTTTTGGTTTTGATATGTCAAACCTACAGAAAAGTAGCAAGAATAATACAAGGAATTCCTGTATACCCTTTACCAAGATTCCCCACTTGCTTACATTTTGCCACATTTGCTTTGTCATTCACTGTGTGTGTGTGTGTGTGTGTGTGTGTGTGTGTGTGTGTGTGTTTCCCCCCTGACACCTGAGAGTAAGGTGGGACCTCAGGCTCTTGTGTTTTTCCTGGATCAAGGATGTTCTCATATAAAGCCACAGAGATTTGATATGGATACAGTCTATTATCTAGTCCACAGACCATATCTAAAGTTTTCTAATTATTCCATTGATGTTCCTTATGGCTAATTTTTCCCCAGTTCAGCATCCAGTCCAGGACCATGTACTGCATTTAGCTGTCAGGTCTCTTCATTCCTCTCTGGTCTGGAGCCATTTCTTTGTCTTTCTTTGTCTTTCTTGACTTTGTTATTAAAAAAAAAAAAAAATGTTTGTGTGTGTGTGTGTACACAAAAAATTGTTTTTTCCTGATACTTCTCATTATTAGATTCAGGTTGTGCTTTTTGTTGGAATTACCCTAGAGAGGATGTGTCCTTGATGAGTCTCATCAGGACATATGTGATGTATCACCAAGTCTGTCCACCATAAAGTTGCTATTTATGTGATTCCTCGTGAGTTTCTACCCTCTCTGTTAGTCTCCACTGATTATTTTTTTAAATCTTTATTTATTTATTTTGAGAGACAGAGAGAGAGAGAAAATGTGTACACACATATACCAGCAGGGGAGGGGCAGAGAGAGAGAGGGAGAGAGAATCCCAAGGAGGCTCTGTGCTGTCAGCACAGAGCCGGATATGGGGCTCAGTTTACAAACTGAGATCATGATCTGAGCTGAAATCAAGAGTCGGATGCTTAACTGAGTCACCCAGGTGCCCCTCCACCTGATTATTTTCTAACTCCATTTTTGATTCTGTATTTATTAGTTGGTATTTTAAGTAAAGAAAGAACTTTCCCATCTTCCCTACCTATTTATTTATATCACTATAAACTCAGGGATATTCAGTGACTCAGAATCCAGTCCTGTTGTTATTTTGTGCTCAAGATTGTCCCAGATGTGTCCTGTGGGAATCCTTTCAGGATGCTTCTTGTGTTCTGTTAATCTGTTCCCATCATTCTTTAAGCACGTCTTTACTTTCCGGCATAACAAGGTGCTCTCTACTCAGATTATTCTTTCCCAGCCCCAGTCCTGGGAATCCACTTCTCCAAAGAGCCTCGTTCCTTTTAGCGGAAATGGCATTTAGAAACCAAAATCTGGATGCCAGGTGTGCTCATTGCTAATCTTGTCTTCCTTGTTATTGTTACATTAAATTCCAGCGTATATACACAGTCTATTCTGTTGTTGAGCACTTGGATTACTTCTACTTTGTGGGCCATTATAAGAAAGCTGCTAAGAATACTTTTTTTTTTTTTTTTAACCATGTCTTTTGTGAACATATGACTTCATTCCTTTTGGGTAACCATTTAGGAGGGTAGTTGTGGGTGTATGCTTAATATACAAAAAATTTGACCTTTCTCCAGGGTGGTTGTATCATTTAATGCTCACCAGTGAAGTAATGAGAGTTCTGGGTGCTTTCCATTATCACCAACATTGATATCCTCAGTCTTCAATTTTAGCCATGATGATGGATATGTAGTAATACCTTGCAGAGGTGGTAATTTTTCATTTTCTTGTTCACTAATGATATGGAGCATTTTGTCACATACTCATTACCTATATGTATAGCTAGCTTCCTTTGCAAAATGTCTGTTTTTTTAAAATTGTGTTTTTGATATTGAGCTCTTTATATATTGTAGAGATACAAGTTCTTTGTCAGCTATATGTGTGCGTGCGTGAGCATATACTTTTGTGTATCCATAATACTCTTTTTTATATTTGTCACATATTTTTTTTCTAAGTAGTATTTTTAATGAGAAGTTATGAATTTTCATAAGACTGATTTACCATTGTGTTTGTTTTATGGTTATGGCTTCCTATTTTCTAAGAAATCTCTGCCTAACCCTGGCTTGTGGAGATTGTTTTATGTTTAGGTCTTTGATCTATCTGGAATTAGTTTTTGTATAAGGGGTTAAGGTTGATGGTTTTTGACACGAATATTCAGTTATTCCATCAGCATTGGAGAAGACTTTCCTTTCTCCCTGAATCGCTTTGGCTCTCGTTTGTTAAAAAATCAATTGACCGTGTAAATGTGGGTCTATTTTTGGATTCTTTATTTTCCTTTTCTTTTGCTGTTTCATGTCCTTTGTATTTCCATACACATTTTTAAATAGACTTTGGGTTTTTTTTTTTTTTAAGTATTCATTTAATTTATTATTTTTTTAAAATTTACATCCAAGTTAGCATATAGTGCAACAATGATTTCAGGAGTAGATTTCTTAATGCCCCTTACCCATTTAGCCCATCCCCCCTCCCACAACCCCTCCACTAACCCTCTGTTTGTTCTCCATATTTAAGGGTCTCTTATGTTTTGAATAGACTTTAAAAAAAATTTTTTTTTTAGTGTTTATTCATTTTTGACAGAAGGGGAGCAGGGGAGGGGCAGAGAGGATGGGCGACACAGAATCTGAAGCAGGCTCCAGGCTCCGAGCTGTCAGCACAGAGCCCGATGCAGGGCTGGAACTCACTGACCGCAAGATCATGACCTGAGCTGAAGTCGGATGCTCAACCTACTGAGCCACCCAGGTGCCCGTGAATAGACTTTGTTTTTAAAATAACTTTTTAGATTTACAGAAAAGTTTATTTTTTATTTTTTTAATGTTTATTTTTGGGAAAGAGAGACAGAGCACAAGCAGGGGAGGGACAGAGAGAGAGAGAGAGAGACACAGAATCCGAAGTAGGCTCCAGGCTCTGAGCTGTCAACATAAAGCCCGACACAGGCTCGAACACACGAACTGTGGGATCATGACCTGAGCCAAAGTTAGATGCTTAAACGACTGAGCCACCCAGGTGCCCCTAGATTTACAGAAGAATTTAAAAGTAATATCAAGAGTTTCCATGTATGTTATGCTCAGTTTCCTCTATTATTTTTTTTTAATTTTTTTTTTAACGTTTATTTATTTTTGAGACAGAGACAGAGCATGAACAGGGGAGGGGCAGAGGAGAGGGAGACAGAATCTGAAACAGGCTGCAGGCTCTGAGCTGTCAGCACAGAGCCCGATGCGGGGCTCAAACTCACGGACCGTGAGATCGGGACCTGAGCTGAAGTCAGACGCTTAAACGACCGAGCCACCCAGGCGCCCCAGTTTCCTCTATTATTGATATCATACATTAATATAGTACACTTGTTGCGATTAATGAATCACTATTGATGCATTATCGATTTCCTTAGTTTTTACCTGGTATCTTTTTCTGTTCCAGAATTCCCAATCCCATTTCATACTATGTTACATTTAGTTGTCATGTCTCCTTAGGGGCCCCTCTTAGCTGTGACAGTTTATTAAACTTTTTTTGTTTGTTTTAAATAGTGATTTTTTTTAAGTTTATTCATTTTGAGAGAGAG
Source organism: Panthera tigris (assembly GCF_018350195.1). Classification (NCBI taxonomy): domain Eukaryota; kingdom Metazoa; phylum Chordata; class Mammalia; order Carnivora; family Felidae; genus Panthera; species Panthera tigris. Next base: position 38,985,382 of record NC_056666.1, read on the forward strand.
ACAGCCTGAGTGGGGGAAGGGCAGAGAGAGAGGGAGAGAGAATCCCAAGCTGCCAGCACAAAGCCAAATGTGGAGCTTGAACCCATGAAGCCAAGAGATTGTGACCTGAGCCAAAACCAAGAGTCGGATGCTTTACCCACTGAGCCACCCAGGTGCCCAGACTTTGTTTTTTGATCACCTTGGAAGTTTTGAGGAGCACTAGTTGGATGTTTTGTCAGAACTCTATAGGAATTTGATTTTTTTCTCATGATTAGAGTTGGGTTATAGTTTTTTGAGAGAAGAACACAGAGGCAAAGTATTATTTTTATCACATATCAAGAGTACATACTATGAACATTACTTACTTCATTTGATTATTGATGTTGATTTTGATGTTGACCTTTATCACCTGGCTGAGATAGTGCTTGTGAGGTTTCTCCATGGTGAAGTTGTGCTTTTTTCCCCCTTTTCCATACTGTACCCTTTGGGAGAAAGTCAGTGTGCACAGTGGGGGTTTATGCCCCCCTCCTTGAGGACAGAGTATTTACATAAATTTTTTGGAATTTTGCCTGAGAGACTGGACTTTTCTTCATTTTTTTTATGTATTCAATCATTTTACTTTTTCTGTAAGATTTTGAATTTTTGAGTTGAGACTTGTTTATTGACTCAGCGTATATATCTTGATGGACATTTCATGCGTATATCTTGATGGACATTTCATATGTACTTGGAAAGAGTATGTATTCTGTAGTTGTTGGGTTTAATGCCTTTGAATGTAAATTATATGAGATTCATCAATAGTGTTGCTCAGATATTTCTATCCTTGCTGATTTCTTTGCCTCCTTGCTTACTCACTGAGAGAATTGTGCCCCTTTCCCTCCTCCCCAAGTTCATAAGTTGAAGTCCTAGTCCCACATAATTCAGAATGTGACTGTATTTAGACATAGGGCCTGTAAAAGAGGTGATTAAGTTAAAATGAGGCCAACTGGCTTAGAGTGGGCCCTAAGCCAATCTGACTTGTGTCCTTAAATGAAGAGGACAATGAGAGACACTAAGTGTTGGCTGTGCACGGAGAGAGGACCGTGTGAGGACAACAAGCAAGAAGACCGCCATTTCTAAGCCAAAGTGAGAGGCCCTGCCAGACTTGATTTCAGACTTCTGGCCTCCAGAACTCTGAGAACATAAATTTCTGTTGTTTAAAGCCACCCAGTCTATGGTATTTTGTTATGTTGGCCCTAGCAAACTAATACAGTACCTTTCCATCCATCTTTATAGACAACACATAGTTGGGTATTTTTATTTATTTATATGCTGTAATTATTGATATGAGTGGATTTATTTATACTGTCATTTTTCTTTTGGTTCCATATGATTTTTGTTCTACTTCCTTTTCTGCCTTTTGAAATTATTGAATATTTTTTTAGTAATCCCTTTTAATATATCCGTTGGCTTTTTGCCAATACTTGTTTGCGTTATTATTATTGTGGTTCCTTTGGGAATTACAGTATGCAATATTCATAACTTACCCCATACAGGTCATACTGTGTGATGATTTCACATAGAGTGCTATCATCCTGCAACCATTTTGTTTACCCTTCCCATTTTCGGATAATTTTGCCATATGTACCCACCTTCCTATATCATAAACCCCATAGTACCACATTGTAATTTTTGCTTTAAGTGGTAAAGAAACCAAGGGAAAGAAGTATACCATATATACATGTACATATACATACTTCTAGCTGTTTACCTGTATGTAAAATCTGCAACAGCTTTCAAGATTTTATCTTTGTTTTTCAGCAGTCTGACTGATACACGGAAGTGTGGTTTCGTGTTTATTTTGCTTGAGGTTTTCTGAGCTTGTATTAGTACATTCACTTTTCACCAGTTTGGGGAAATTTCGGCTACTATATCTTCAAATATTTCTTAAACTTTTTCTGCTACTGTCCTTCTGGGACTCCACTTACACATGTTTTGGGCAGTTTGATACTATCCCACAGATTGCTGAGACTCTGGACATTTGTTAAAACTTTTTTTCTCTTGTTCAGATTAGATAATTTATATTAATTGTTTATATTAAATGGATATTTATTCTTAGATCTCCAATCTATTACGCCCATTTAATACATTTTTCTCTTCTGTTATTATTTTTCAATTCTAGATATTAAAATCTTTTTAATGTTTATTTATTTCGAGAGAGAGAAAGAATTCTAAGCAGACTTTATGCTGTCAGCACAGAGCCCAATGTAGGGCTTAAACTCATGAACCATGAGATCACGACCTGAGCCCAAATCAAGCGTCGGATGCCTTGAGTGACTGACCCACCCAGACACCCTCAATTCTAGATTTTTGAAAAATTTCCTGAGATTCCTGATCTATGTATTCCTTGATATACTTTCCTTGAAAACCCTTAAACATATTTATAATAGCTCTTTAAAGCTCTTGCCTGCTAATTCCAAGATCTGGGGTGCTTTCTAGTGATTGCATTTTCTCTTGACTGTGGGCCATTTTCCCTTATTTCTCATAGAGTGTGGATGAGACCATGCATGGAGTCTGGTTTATGTCATCTTCCTTTAAATGGCATCTCATTTGTACAGGAAGACACTTAAATTAGCAGCAGACCATTGTGGCCTTGTCAGGCATGGTGTAATTCTCTGTTACAGCAGGCCTATTTCATTCCATTTTAAATTTAGTTTTAGGGTGCGTCCTTTTCTCTGGGGCTCACTCCTTCTAAGATGTGGCCTTTCTACATCTCAGTTAAATGGTGATGCGCTCAGTGAGCCCCTGTGCCCTGGCCTAGCTGGATTTCTGATACTTCTCAGCATTTTATGGCCTTTGGTATCATTCACTGCTTATCTCCCAGTTCTGTGGCAGGTGGTCTTTGTAGGGTCTTGCTGAATTTGGCCCTGCCGCAGGTGCAGCCCCGTCCTTGGCCAGAGACCTGCAGTGAGCGCTCATGCAGACCTCTCTCTTGTCAGCTACCCTGCCCCCCAGCGTCCAGCTGCTTTTTCAGATCAGTGCGGGTGCCACCCTGCCTGGGTTCCATCTCCCTGTCATGTGTTCCGAGGACAGAGAAGGGGGATGATCATGGGACTTGTTTCTTTTCTCCCAAAGATCAGAGTCTTGTGCCACTCCATATGTGGAAACAATTGCCCCATATATTTTGTTTTATAGTTGTTTTGGCATGACAGCACATCCATTACCAGTTACCCTGTGATGGCTGGAAGTGGCAGCTATGTGGTTACATGTTAAATTAGTTAAGATGTGGTTACATCTTAATTAGTTAAGATGTATACAAGTTCTGTATAAACATTAAGTATCTGTACAAATACGTATGAGGGTTATGATGCTATCTTTATCCTGCAAGGATTTATAATTCTGTGGACAAGATAAAGATTGGGCTTTAAATACTGGGCATCCTGCCTATGTTTAGATCTCTGAAGCTTCTAGCAGCCAGATTATATAATGTATCACGAAAGTGATATGTACAGATTTCTTCACTTGCCTTCTCCCATCCTTACTCCGCTAATTATGTTGTGTTAAAAGCTTTAAATTTCCTTTTCCTTAGGGAGAGCTTTCATGGACACAGAAAAGAACTCTTCCAAGTTTGTGCAGGGGATATGTCCACATGTTAACTTTTCTCTACAGTGTTCAATTCTCCTATAATGGAATGAAGGCCTATTTATTGCAAAATGGTTATATTGGTACTGTTCCATTTTATTGGGTTATCAGATTTTAAAGCCCTTCAGGCCAGAAATGAAACAGAATCTCTTACCCCTTCTGCCTTTTATTTCAGAAATACTAAGTTCTGTGTTAATTGTTACAAGGGAGAGGCTAACATCAGGCAGTGGAAAAACTAGTTTTGAGCTGAGGTAAATTAGAATGCAAATGTGTATTTGTATATAATTGTGATATAAATGTGTAATTGTCATCTTTGCTTCCTGTTTTGGTAGTTGGTCAGATAGAGACTAAAGAAGAAATTCTGGGGACACCAGTGTCAAAAAGAGAAGACATAGAGTCCATGGCTTGGACTCTCAGGGCAGGAACACTGTGTCTGTGTCAAGTACATACTAGCTGGTTCACTGGGATATTGATGTGGTTACGTCTGTTGGTATTTTCCAAGTGAAAAATTATCTCCTTAAAGAAAACACTTTAGAGCTAGAGTGATCAGAAATTCAATATTGATAGGAAAGTTTCCTTGTTTTCAGTAATTCTGTCTGAATTAACCAAAACTGCTGAGTCCATTTATGAATAGCAAGGACTGAATATTTTAAAACTCTGATACTCTTTTCCAATTCAATATTGCTATATCTGGATTTTCACAATGCTGCCCTCCCATAATCCCTTTCGTTATCATATTCCGACATGCTTTCATGTAGTAATACAGAAAGGAAAAGCTAAGAGAAGCTGAGATAAATTTTATTTTTCTTTTAAACAGAAGAAAGAAAAGAGGTGGGGTTACACTTTTATAAATATCTATAAATATCGAGCGATAGGCAAAATTTCCAAATAAATAAATAAATATTGCCACATGCTAAGGAACATAGAAATTTATGGGGACTGCCTTGGCTCCTACCAAAGGAAAAACCCCTAATAAATGGTATTGGGTTTATAAGATCACAACCAATTTTCTACCAAAGTCCTTTTGAGATTTTACATCTAGTCAGTATTGGGGAGCTTCCAATAGCTTTTATATAGTATAATATGAATGAAAGGAAATGAAAACTATCGAGAAAATATTTGCCATGCACTGCTATATAGTAGTATATATAGTTTTAGTGTTTCAGAATGGGCACTAGTCCTTCAGGTGAAAACAGTGGTCCAATGTTTCATAAGTAAAATAACGGATCAATTTCTAAGGCTGGGTGCATGATGGCAGTGGAAAGAAAACAAAGTGGGAAGAAACTTGTTTAAATCTCCTCTGCTTGTTAGCATCCTGCTCTGTAGGTTGAGAGGAACAGAGGTAGGAACTTGGGGCCCCCTTGTGAAGCAGGTGGTAAGGCCGTGTAGGGGGAGGCTGAGCCGTCAGGGCCACCTGTCTGGCGCCTCGGCTGTTTGGTAAGTGAGGTTTGGTTTTCCCGGGACTGAGAACCATCTTCAGGTAATGCCCCGAGGATTTGCAAGTGGACAAAGACTCCGAGTGGACTCCTGCCAGCCCGGCAGTTTTAGCTAACTCTAGCCACTGCTGCAGAGCTGTGAAGAGAGTATAGTGAAGAGCTGGCAGCTTGGTCTTTGTGGAATGCCTACACATGAGTCCCCTGATTACTGGACTTCTTTCCCCCTGAGCCCTTGATACCTCTTCCCTTAGACATAAGGACACAGCCTGCCAGTCCACAGAAAGCCCAACCCAGAGCGGTCCCGTTGTCCCAAGGCCCCCTCGTGTTACTACAGTTTTGTAAGTCATCCCAAATGCGGTACTACTCGACCTGGAAGTAGGCTTCATCGCATGCCTCTTAGGGGAGTTTCAGTTTATTTCCATTTAAAATACTTATTTTTATTTCCTAGCAGGGGAGATTTTCAGGAGCCCATGCCAAAGCGCTTCCTCAGGCCACATTCACTAATGCCAAAGATGGGGTCCATAGGGCTGTATCACAGACCGCTTGGGAACAGGCAGGGCCCCCAGGCTCTGGCTGCATAGAAGGGGAAAGAATGTGGCAAGGGGTCCCTGCCCCGTAGGGAGGTTGAATTTCCTAGCCTGATTTCTTGCCTCAGTTCTCCGAGCATTCTAGTTCCATTTTCACCAGCCTGCTACCAACCTTTTTGACAGCTCTTTTCCAGAGATGCTCTAAGGAAGGGCGAAGGCCTGTGATTAGGATTGTTAGCCGTTTGTCCAGTTCCTCCGTTAGTGCCCTAGGTCAGCGTTGCAAACTCAAATGCCAACAGGGCCCAGGCAGGTAACCTAAATGTAAGGAGCAGTGGAGAAGCTAACCGGTACTCGCTCTTCCCGTCACCTTGGCAGCAGTGAGCTCAGGAAGCCATTGCTTGGTTTTTAATGCTAGACTGACGAGGAAGAGAGGCACAGGGGAGAGAAACTGCCCAGCCTGGTTGGGGCAGGGTGGTGGGAATGAATGAATCCCTCCCTCCTTAATGAGGGCGAAACTTCTAGTTTCTCTTTCTGGGCTTCTAAGTTCAGAAAGGTGGTGTGGGTGGGGTGGGGAAGGCAGTGAAACCGCCACCACTCGGGCCTCAAAGGCGCATTCCCGGGGCCCTCCTGGTGGTCGGAGAGAGAAACAGGCTCCCGCACACCTCACCCCACCCTCCCGCTCCGGGACCGCAGAGGGCCCAGGTCCCACCGGAGGCCGGAGGCCGTGCGGCTTTCGCAAGGACGGCTCGGCCACGGCTTCCGCTCCTGGTCTCCCTAGTTGAACTTGGGGAAGGGGCGGCACCTCTCCACGCCCATCCCCCCGGCGTGCGCGTTCACCCTGTTGCCCCTGAGCACCCCTAAAGGGTCGCTGGCCACCACGCCGCTGTCCTCGGCGCTTGGGAGCTCCTGGGAGCAGGAGGCCGGCGCGGGGGTCATGCGGGGCCTGGGCTTCAGCACGTTCAGCGGGTCGCCCTCGGCGTCCTCGGCGCTGCGGGTGTGGCGCCGCGGCCGCGGGGTGTTGAAGTGGACGAGGGGGATCTCGTTCCTCCGCGACAGGAACTGGGAGTAAGGCGGCGGGTTGGTGCCCGGCAGGAAGGCCCTCTTGGCCGGGCCCAGGCTGACGAGGAAGCGGTGCTGCGGGGAGTGGTACACGTCGTAGCCGTTTTCCAGCGTCCGCTGTCGGAACCTGCAGCTCTCGGGGCTGAAGAGGTGCTGGAGGGGCAAAGCGAGAGCGGTGAGGCCCGCCCGGCCTCCGGGGGCTCGGTCTGGGAGGCGTCTTGAACCCCTCGTTCCCTTGGGCGGGGGAAGCGGTGGCCCTGGTCTGCGGGGCCTGCACGGGGTCCCTGGGGCTGGGCTGGCCACAGCGGGCAGCACTTTGGGCCCGTTTCTGGAGGCAGGGCCAACTTGGAGGCCACTTGGGCCTCTGCCTCTCAACCCTCTTTCGGCTGAAAGTTGGCTTGGGTCTGCCTCCTTACCTGGAGAAAGGAGGGGGCTGGAGTTTGTAGGGCCAAACATAAGGGAGGGCACTCCTATCCGAGATTGGGTGAACTCTGGCCACCGATGACCTAGGTTTGAGCCCCGGCTCTGCCACTAACTTAGTACAGGCCTTCACCGAATGCCTGCTAGGGCGTTCACACACGATTTCATTGAATCCTCTAACTCCATGGAGTGTTTTACCAGATGAGGACTATCAGTAGGTCTAAATGTGGTCAGCAGATATTTTAAGTCGGTGCCTCTATTTGTCCCACAGAGAGTTGTCTATTCCGGGTCAGATAGTGTTGTAGGTGCTGGGACATAGCAGCGAGCACAACAGAAAGTCATTGTCATCATGGTATTTCTGGCGGGTCTGTCTGGTGGTAAGAGGCGCCGGAGATGAGCAGTCCTACCATTGTATGATATCAAAACCCTTTGGAATATGCCTGCAACCGGTAGTTTGGGAAATCCTTTGCTTGCCGATCTGACCCACCAGCAACCACAGTTGGGGCAGACAGAGATCCTTAATGAGAGATCTTTAACTGCAGAGAGATCCCACTTCACTTTTTCCAGGTGAGGAAACTGACATTCAGAGAAGAGAGGGGACCGGCCTAAGGTCAAGAAGGTCTAGTGAAAGAATCGGGAAGACGCCAATGGCTTCTCACTAGAGTAGGCTTCTCACTACGCACAAGGTGCTGTGAAGGTACAAAAGTGGGTGCCAACAGGCAGTCACTCTAGAGGCCAAGAGCCCGGGCTCCAGAACCAGACTATCTGGGTTCAAACCCCCGTGTATAAACCTGAGCATCTCCTACTTAGATTGACTACATCACTCGGTGGCAATATCACCAAGCACTGAAAATGGAATCTTTAAGCTGTAAGATTTTATGTTCTGGTGAAGAAATGAATTATCTCTAAATGGCGACCAGCACAAAAAGAAACTCACCGATCCAAAGATATTGCCTCTGAAGTCCATACAGAGGTACCTCTGACTCATCACACCTGTTATCACCACAAAGCCGGCATCCTCCGATCTGATCATCAGGGCACCTGTGGAGAAAACCATCCAGGTCGAAACCTGGCTGCACATCCAATTCCTATCTCCAGGCACTTCTTGAAAACCCACCTCCATGAAACCTCCCTTGATTGACTTTAATTTTTTAAAAATTTATTTTGAGAGAGAGAGAGAGAGAGAGAGAGAGAGAGAGAGAGAGAAGACATGCACATGTGTGTGAGAGGAAGCGAGTGAGAGAGAATCCCAAGCAGGCTGTACACTGTCAGCATAGAGCTCAATGCAGCTCAAACCCATGAACCATGAGGTCATGATCTGAGTCAAAACCAACAGCCAGATGCTCAACCAACTGAACCACCCAGGTGCCCCTCCCTTGATTGATTTTAAGGGTGGTAATGATTTCCTTTCACTTCACTCCTCTTGCACTTACTTGTTCAGCTTCGTTTCTTTGGATTCTCCCCTCCAAACTACCCGCCCCCACTCTTTGCCTCCTACTTTCTCCTCTTGTCTGTACAGAGCACTCCAAACTCCTGTGCTGGACACATGTTTCTTTATTTTCCCCATTGCCTGGCTAATACCTCTTAATGTTTGTGGTGGTCATCACATTCTCCCATGCCTTCTGGGCTTTTGTAATTTTTAAGTCTATGCTGCGATGTCTTTCAAGGATCTGGCTTGCATGTAGAGCCTGAGCTCCACCCAGGAAAGTATACAGTAGTCAGTGACACATCACCCGGCACCCATTATGTGTCAAGAACTGTATTAGAACCGATCTGTCCCTCCCTTCTCTGCTTATTGAAGTCATTCATCTTTCAAGGCCAAGCTCAGATGTCACTTTCTATGAAGACTTTCCTAGTCTCCCTAATCAGAACTAATGCCCACACCTTTATTACAGCATGCATTTCATTCACCTTGCCTTAGCCACGTTTACTAAGTGCCTCCCTATGAGTGAGCTGTTTAGGAGCCGAGGGTTTATCTTTCTATGTCGAATAGATGCCACAGATGAATGTGATTTCTTCTTGGATCTTCATTGCTGTTCTGTGTCCTTTTCTTATTTGGTGGTGTCGCCTCCAGTGCTGTCCTTCATGGTCTTTCCATGCCCCCACTCAACAACCAGGCTCCAACAAGAGCTTGACATCCACATGTACTACCTATGTTTTCAATAACTGATGACGCCCTGCCCTCATTGGGACTTGCAATTTTAACCATTTGCGATGCATTGTAGCAAGGACTGATTAAGTATGATCTAAAGCTTTCTGTTTTGTGGCAAGAGTACAATTCAACAAGACTTCCACCCCAAATGCTTTTTAATTACCTGACATCTTCTGCTTAGAAATCATTTCTTTAAGTCTTTGGGGTCACTTGCATTTGCCTACTGCAGAATTCCCATATGGTTCTCCTTTGGCCTCACAGCCCCCAGGCAGGTATTCAAGTTTCTTTTTCAGAAATGTCATGTGGAGATATTGTAAATGTCCAGCACCTGTGCCCAGTAAGTGGTGGAGCCTCATGGGATGACTTACACCTATGTCTCCCCCTCTTACCCTGTGTTGGCTCAATACAGAGACTTCTGAGGAGAGTAGCAAACAATACTTAGACACTAGCTGAGTATAGAGCCTCATGTGGACAGAAATTAGAATGATGTGGGACAGAAGGAAAGAGGGCAGGAGCAAGCCCAGAAAAAAGAGAAAGCAAGATGGTTGAGGAGAAATGTTAATTTGTTTTCAAGCTTTGCTAAGGGTTAGCCTTGAGGGAAGTTTCTGGAAGCGGGGTGGGGTATGGGAAGTGCCGGGGGTATTTAAATTGCTCCATAACAAGGACTGCCTATGTGTCTCAAATATATGGCTAACTCTATGGCAAGCCCTGAGGGAAACAAAAGGAATGTGTAAAATATAAGCTTTTGCCCCACCCACTTTGGGAAAAAAATAGACTTAGTGTTGCACTTTTTAGGTACTCTACATATTTTAAATCCTCAGAACAACTATGATGTTGTTGATGTTAGCATTAACATGGTTTGTAGCAGCATCCCAATTTATGTGAAAAGGGAACTAAGGGCAGGATTCAAACGCAGGATGGTGACTCTAACATCCTCTTTCCATGACCCTGCAGCTTGCCTCCAACAGGGATCATCACAAGCCTGAGAAGATGAAACCAAGTGCCAGACACATGCTGTGACCCATGGGAACCCCAAGTCACGCTGCCCCTGAGTGTGTCCGGGCAGGGTCGCTGACCCAGGAACGGGGGTACCTGGATTCTGGTCCCACCTATGCTACTTACTGACTTGGTAGTCTTGGACAAGTCATTGCTCTAGCCTTAGGTTGCTCAGTTGGGTAAAGAGAATAATAGTAGTGGTCCTGCCTACTTTGTGGGGTTCCAGTCAGAATCAAATGCTATCATGGTTGGAAAAGGGACTTTCTTCAAAAAGCGTTGGGAAATGGCAGGCATTACGTGGCATGTGCTGGTCTACCATTTATGACACTCGGGAGCTCTGGCAGCCACGAGGGCTTCATGCTGGGGGCAGTGGGGGCAGTGTGCATGCCACCTGTGCTCCTGAGCTCCAGGGCTGGTCCTAGTAGGAAACCGCCTGCAGGGGAACAGCAAGCAGCCACCACAAAGGATGCACAGACTTGAATCAAACCAACATGAGCTAGCGAGAAAGTGCAGAAAATGTTAGAGACAGATTGCCTTCCCTTTGCCCATTCAGAAAGCAGGTTTTCACAGGCTGCACAGATTCTAGAGCAGAATTTGGCAGAAGGAAGGCACAAATCACTGGCTACTGGAACCACTACCTGTTGCAGCCAGGTGGGCTCAATGGACTGGCATGTGGAAGAAGCATGGGGTTGGGGTCAGGGTGTCCTCAAGGTGAACTTAAGCCAGTGTAGTTCTTTAACCTTTGTTTTTCATATGTAGGGAATTCATTTATCTCATTTGGTCATCTTGAGGATGTCATGAGATAATATTCTTATCCACAATAAAAACATTTCTAAATGCTAGTAATTTTACTACTGCCACTTGCCTCCACTCTGCTCTATAAGTAGAAAATTATTGGCTCTGTTCTATTCTCATAGCCAGTAAATGATAAATGAGATGATAGATGTAAAGTGCTTCGAGCTCCCCAAAAGAAAGAGAAGAGTTTGTAAGTTTAAAGAGCCCGAGGATGGGGCGCCTGGGTGGCTCAGTCGGTTGAACGTCCGACTTCGGCTCAGGTCAAGATCTTGCGGTCCGTGAGCTCAAGCCCCGCGTTGGGCTCTGGGCTGATGGCTCGGAGCCTGGAGCCTGCTTCCGATTCTGTGTCTCCCTCTCTCTCTGACCCTCCCCCGTTCATGCTCTGTCTCTCTCTGTCTCAAAAATAAATAAACTTAAAAAAAATAATAATAAATAAATAAAGAGCCCGAGGATAATTCAGCTTTGGGTAAAGAAAAGTGCCAGTGGGGAAGACGGAAGAAGGAAATATACCAGGAATTCTGGAGTGATATTAACCAGGGGTACTAAGCATCTCTTCTGCTGTTTCTACGAAGCAAGGCTGGTGAGGAGTGAGAAAGTGGCCCTCTTCTTAGTGGGACAGGAGACATAGAGGTCAGAGAGTCTCCCTGACATCAGTGCTGTGAGTCCCAAGGGAAGTTATAGAATCTTATAGGGCAGGTAATTTCACGATGACCAGCAACTCAAAGATGGGTTGGACACTCAACTATTAATCAGGAATTTACTAAAGCACAATAATCAAATGAATCAGATTTCACCAGAAATATGTAATAATTAGGAGGGGGAAACACCACACACCTTCCAGCAGGGTGAAAGCAAATCCTTCACCAGTCTGTGAATTACCTGTGCTACCTATCTGCATGTCTCAGTGTTTCCCCTTAACTTTTTAAGTTACTTTTGATCTTAGTGTCTACATTTATTTTTATAATACACACAGTAACTGATTTGAATAGTACAGAGAGTTATATAAACTGGGAAAAGTAAGTCTCCCGCCCACCCCCCTGACCCCCCGCCCCCACGCAGCTTTGTGTCAATTTCTAGAGACACATGCTTAGACACCATCTACATCTAGCAAAACAAAAACCAATTTCTATTTTTTAAAAAAATCTGAAATCAGTTCCATTCATTTTGCTTCTTCCCAGTCATTTTAATTCATTCCCAACTAGTATCAGTGCCTTCTCTGGGGCTGAGTTCTACAACTCAGGCTGTCTGCTTCATGACATAGGCTGAGCAACACACACTGTACCTCACATGGCTCACCACAGCCGGTGAACACTGTCTACTCCATGTCATGCTCCAAAGGACATGTTTTTGGGGTTCCCTTCAGTGAAAGATTCTGTTAAATATCCATTGAAAAAAAAAACGAGCAAAAAAAATGAGTACACATCAAAAAAAATGAATACACATCAAGTGTATCCAGATTTATTCAGATTTCTGCCATTATTGGACTCAAACTTGGCTTCCCAAATGTTGACTCCTGAATCCTACTACATATCCTTGAGTTCTGGAACCTGCCTGCTATGTGGAGAGAACTTTGATCCCTCCTTTCATCTCCACTGAGCACCTGAAGAGGTGTGCCCAGCTGGCTTTGCATGTGCATGTATCTTGCTACAGCTTTCAAGACCTTTTATTCCACAAAGCAAGGCCAGAGCAAAATTATTGATGAATTCATTACAACAATAGGGCAAATAATTATTCCTATAAGAAGTTTCCTTTCACTGGGGCGCCTGGGTGGCTCAGTCGGTTGGTTGAGCGTCCGACTTCGGCTCAGGTCATGATCTCGCGGTTTGTGAGTTCGAGCCCCGTGTCGGGCTCTGTGCTGACAGCTCAGAGCCTGGAGCCTGCTTCGGATTCTGTGTCTCCTCCTTTCTCTGCCTCTCCCATGCTCATGCTCTGTCTGTCTCTGTCTCTCAATAATAAATAAACGTTTAAAAAAAATTTTTTTAAGTTTCCTTTCATTGAACAGAAACTGTGATTGCTCTGCACTGAATCTGCTTGCATTCTCCTGAATCCTGAGTGTAATTTCCCCATGTTCTCCTAAAATAGACATTGTCTTTTTCAATATGCATCCCCCCTCCCAGCCCAGCATCCCCTATATAGGTGCACGCAAAGGGACCCTCATTTGAAGCATAACTAATTGATCAACTGTTTGTGGATTGTGATCCACCTTGTCACAAACCTAACCTTTAAGATCATCCCAGTAGCCTCATGTTGCCAAGAAGTTCCCAACTAGCTTGATTGCTACTGAGCAGACCTTTCAGCTCCACAGAGAGGAGTCACCAACTGATACCAAACTGGGTACCTCTGAAGCCCCTAGTAAATATGTTTGGTGCATGGGTGCATGGGTGCATGGATGGATGGATGGTTCATGCACTTGGTCAGACCCACCAAGACAACATACCTGGGCAGTCTGTCTTTAATACATTTTTCTGAGAAGTTTTATAAGGCCTGACTATTAGAAGCTTAGAATTGGAAAGAACCCCTGGGTTCCTCTATTCCAATCCTTGGTCTGATACAAGAATCTTCTTGACAACCTCTGTTGTTAGCCCTGTCCAAAGTTTATGAGCCAAACTCGATGTCAATGGCCTGTCTGGCTTTTTCCCTCTCCACTTTGTTGCCTTTCTTTCCGTACACTTTTGGACTCTTTGGGTAGGACAAAGCAAGAGTAGCTGCCCTTGTGGGAAGAGGGATTATAGTTAAGACATTATTTATGGGTGCCTGGGTGCCTCAGTTGGTTATGCATCTGACTTTGGCTCAGGTCATGATCTCACGGTTTTGTGAGTTCGAGTCCCACTTTGGGTGAGCATGAGCCCCTCTTCTCTCTCTCTCTCTCTCTTTGCGCCTTATGGGATTTTCTCTCCCCCCACCCCCCTTGCCCCTTGCTCACTTGCACCCTCTCTCTTTCTCAAAAAAAAGTAAATTATTGGGAGAAACAAGTAAACACTAATTGGGGAGGTGGCAGAATCTTCTCCCCAGGTTTAAACACACACACACACACACACACACACACACACACACACACACACACACACGTAGATTCTAGGCAAGAAGCTAGGAGGCTGGATTAGTCCTCTGGTCTAGCCCAAGACCTCCCCAGGCCCCTTGGAGGTGGGTGGACAGAGGAGCTCCCCCTTCTTTCCAGCACAGATGAAACCCCTACTCACTGTAGATGGTCTGATGGGGTGTGCCATCCACATGGCCGTCCTTGTGTATCTGCAGGTGGTAGCTGTTCCTGGCTGTGGCCGTGTACAGGTGGGTCAGGCCACCCCAGCTGGAGCCCAGCAGCGGGGAGGTGTTAGGATAGGCTCTGACTACCCAGCACAGGACAGAGACCAGGAGCCCAAGGCGGGTCCCTGACATCACGGAGCTCTGAATGGCTGACTAGAGTTTGAAACCTGACACTGCCTCCCTGACTCCCTGGTCTTTTTCTCCTCTTCTTTGTGGGTATCTGGCGTGAGGATCCTAGGCTGGATTCCCTCCTTTTTTCCCTCGGATTTTTAAAGGGTAGATGTGTGACATCAAACAGGAAAAACTCCACTGTCCACATCCTCTGTGTTGTAACCAGCCCATTGGAAGAGAAGGCAGAGACCTCGGAGGCTCACGGAAGGCACGTCGTTCCAGACACACACACACACACACACACCCCTCAATTTCAAGCCAACGCTCCAAAAAGTGAATGATGTGTGGGCAAAAGTTATCTACGACTCTGGGTTGTCTGTTGACCTGCCCCACTTCCACCAGGAAATGTGAAGGCAGTCAGCGGTTCCGAAAAAAATCCAGCTTCAGTCATGCAGTCAACAGACTCCTATGCAATTAATCTCCCATTGAGTCTACTCATTTTGGTTTTCTCCGTCCTTTTAATTCCAATCAGCAGCTATGTATCCGGGGCTTTCTCCCTGCACAGCACCAGGTGGGTGTTTTGAAGTTGCAGAAATAATACAGGAAACCATCAGGCAGAGGGCACCCTCTGAGACCCCTCCTCATGAAGATATGGGAGCTGGGAACAGAGGTGCAAAAACCAAACTTGCCACCTTGGGAAGATTTCAAAATAGGAAGAAAGGAAACCAGGCCTTGAGGTCACCACTACTCTATGAAATTCTGAGGTTTGATTTCTCAGTTTTCCTGGTTTGGACTGCCTAAGGGCAACTAAACTGGTATTATGTTCCCTCCAACAATACACAGACTAAATCAGAGACCTCATGAAGCTGGGAAGACTGGGGACTGAGCACAGGGGATTGGAACCCAGAAAGGTATCAGGAGCAGAGTGGACAGGGTTTCCTTGCAGTTAGTGTCTCCTGGGTGCCTGGCTCCTGGACACTGGACACTGGACACTTCCCTGCAGACCCTGCCCACAGGTGTGCCCTCTGGGAAGCTACATTTGATGTGAGGCGATAGTGGCAGCACCTGCGGTCCAATGGGGAGCAAACTTCTGGAACACATATCAGAAAAATAAACCCACAAGGAGACTGCTCCTCTTCCAATTTTCCATTCACTGAATGCATGTTGGTGTCAGGCTGGACTTCATGGTTGATAGATGAGAGAGCAAGGTGTGGTCTCTGCCTCAGGGAGCTCACAAGCTAATGGAGGAGGCAGAAACAAGAAGGTATCACACAAAGCATAATAGGATGTACAATCATACAGGTGCAGGCAAAAGAGATGCCATTTGTTATCCTATGTTTGTGTAAGTTTTGATTGTTTATAAGATATTTTGATATGTATTAGCTCATTTGAATCTCACTGCAACCCTGTGAGATAGTTCCACCAGGCATTATCAATATTTTGATTGTATAGATGGTGAAATGGCAATCATGGGTTCATATGTGCAAAGTCACAAAGCAGATAAGGGAGAGCCTGGGTGGCTCAGTTGGTTAAGTCTCTGACTTCAGCTCAGGTCATGATCTCATGGTCCATGAGTTTGAGCCTTGTAGTGGGCTCTGTGCTGACAGCTCAGAGCCTGGAGCCTGCTTCAGATTCTGTGTCTCCCTCTCTCTCTCCCTCTCTGCCCCTCCCCTGCTTGTGCTCTGTCTCTCTCCTTCTCTATTTTTCTCAGAAATAAACAAACATTTAAAAAAATTAAAAATCAAAGTCACAAAGCAGATAAATGGGAGAGCTAGGATAAGGCCATGTGTTTCCCTAGACTGCTTCTCCAGCAATGACCAACACTTCTTGAGAGCTTACTAAGGGCTTTACTTGTAACAACTCATTCCGTCTTCATAACTCTTTGAGGAGATGCTGTTACCTCCTTTTACACACATGAGGAAACTCATGCATGTGGTTTGAGTAACGTGCCCAAAGATGTACAGCCAGTGTGTGGAAGGGGTTGGATTTGAATCTGGGAAGTCTGACCCCAGACCCAGACCTCCTAAGGACTTTGCTAGATGTACAAACCCACACAATATGTTAGAGCAAAGGTGACAAGAACCAGGACTGGGTAAGAAAGTGCAAATAGCAATTTCTCTAGTAAATACAGGCCTTTACCCAGGATGTGTCTCCAGGATACGGCGTGCTATCTCCCCAAGTTAGGTAGATGATCTAGGCCATATAAGACAGCTTTCTTTAATAACGGCAACAGAATGATTCATAACTAGAGTACCACATCTTAGCGAATTGAAGGAATAGTAAAGTTTCAGAATTGAAATACAGATCATTCAGGAACACTTGCTAATTGATAACCCCATATTTCCTTTCCTGGTTGCAAGATGTAGAGAAGGGAAGTACCTGTGAAACAATCAGCAGATACTGGGAATCTTCTCTGTGCAAGAGAGAAGAAAGGAAGGAGTTCCAGGAATAAAAAACAGAACAAACATCCTCGAAGAGCTTACAGTATAACTGAGTAGAGGAAAACCTTGCTCAATACAAAGCACTGTGGGAGAAGAGCTAAATTACCAGGATGTGAAGGAAATGCTAATGACTTTCAGAAAAGGGTGAGAGCACAGTGGGTGGATGCTGTGGCCAAGGAGGGCTTTGAGGGAAATGAGACTTGAGGGGGCCTGATAGGATGACAGGGAAGGGGCACTTGCCAACATCTGCCAGAGCACGGTGGGAAGACAATTGCAGGTGTCTCAGGAAGAGTACGTGGTTATTCACTCTGTTCCTGCAGTGATCAGAGGGGGCACCTCCCTGGCTGATTCAATTTGTCTTATTAGGAAAGAGAATTGATGGGGCAACTTAATCCATTTCCATACTTCCCTCCAAGAAGAAGCCTTGAATGCCTAGCAACTGGATCTGAAGGTAGAAGACAGCCGAGGATGATAAGTTTATTTCTGATGGAAATGGGGTGTGGGGTGCAGGAATAAGAAGCATTCTCCACTTGGCAAAAGCAAAGGGGGGTACAAGAATCTTAGAATAATCCTTTCCATTGAGATATGGAAACATTGAGAGTGGAGGAGAGGATTTATTCATTTGTGTGCACACATGGCAGCTTCTGGCTGAATTCCCTACCAGTGTGTTTCAAAACTGCCTGCCCATTAGAATCACCATAACTACCCCAACACTAACCTTAGACATACTGAATGTGAAGCCCAACTATTGAACTTTTCCCCAAAGCTACCTGGGAGATCCTGCCACCCTCCTTGATGTTAATGATACTGAAGGACTTTTCAAGAAATAAGAGGTTGTCAAGAAGATTCCTTTATCAGACAGAGGATTGGAATAGATGAACTCAGAGACTCTTTCAAACTCTGAGCTTCTAATATTCTGGCCTTATAAAACTTCTCAGAAAAATGTATTAAAGACAGACTGCCCAGGTATGTTGTCTTGGTGGGTCTGACCAAGTGCATGAACCATCCACCCATCCATGCACCCATGCACCCATGCACCAAACATATTTACTAGGGGCTTCAGAGGTACCCAGTTTGGTATCAGTTGGTGACTCCTCTCTGTGGAGCTGAAAGGTCTGCTCAGTAGCAATCAAGCTAGTTGGGAACTTCTTGGCAACATGAGGCTACTGGGATGATCTTAAAGGTTATGTTTGTGACAAGGTGGATCACAATCCACAAACAGTTGATCAATTAGTTATGCTTCAAATGAGGGTCCCTTTGCGTGCACCTATATAGGGGATGCTGGGCTGGGAGGGGGGATGCATATTGAAAAAGACAATGTCTATTTTAGGAGAACATGGGGAAATTACACTCAGGATTCAGGAGAATGCAAGCAGATTCAGTGCAGAGCAATCACAGTTTCTGTTCAATGAAAGGAAACTTCTTATAGGAATAATGATTTGCCCTATTGTTGTAATGAATTCATTGATAATTTTCTGTGGCCTTGCTTTGTGGAATCAAAGGTCTTGAAAGCTGTAGCAAGTATACACATGCAAACCCAGTCATGCACAACTCTTCAGGTGTTCAGTGGATGGTGGCAGGAGTTGAGAGGAGGAACCAAAGTTCTCTCCAAATGGCAAGCAGGTTCCAGAACTCAAAGATATGTAGTAGGATTCAGGAATCAACATTTGGGAAGCCAAGTTTGAGTCCAATAATGGCAGAAATCTGTACTAAATCTGGATATACTTGATACATCCAAAGCATTGCTTTGAGTCCCAGCCATACACTGGAATTAGTGCACAGAGACCAAGCCCCCCTTCAGTGGCTTGCTCAGTTTTTATTTCCTTTCAGGATTTCCAGCCTAACTGCGCAGTTTAAGATGTAAATGGGTCTCTCTAGGAAATTTTAGTAACGAACACCACATTAGCACACTGTGACCCTGAGCAGCCTTTTTCCTGAGCCTGATATGTGTGACATCTCTTTAGAAGTTTCAGAGGGTGAGATGTGAGTCCAGAGTAAGTTGGTTCCTGTTCTTTCCACCTAAGGGGGACTCAGCTGTCACAGCTCAGGTCAGAGAATCTGGGAGCTACTGTGACCTTGGGAGCCAAATGTGAAACACTGATACCAGATGGGAGCAGGGAGATCAGGGAGGAGGCCAGCACTTTGTGGTTTTGAGTATCACTGTCCTTGGTTCCCAGGTAGCTGCCTGGAAAGAAACAGGTAGGGACACACCTGCTCTTCTCTGGCTCGCTCTAGAAGCCCCTGCTCTGGCTTCAGTAGAACTTGCCCTGGGGACTTTGTGGGGGCCTTTTGTCCCAGTCCCTGCATTCACAATCATAGGATCTAGGCTCTAAGTACAGGGGTGCCTGGGTGGCTCAGTCAGTTAAGTGTCCGACTTTTGATTTTGGCTCTGGTTAAGATTTTGTGGTTTATGGGATCATAAACCCTGCCCTGCATTGGGCTGTGCACTGACAAGGTGAAGCCTGCTTGGGATTCTCTGTCTCCCTCTCTCTCTGCCCCTCCCCGACTCCCTTCTCAAAATAAATAACTAAACTTTAAAAGAAAAGGCTTAAATATGAATTGGGGACTCTACTCCCACAAGTTCATTCTATTCCCATATCTTCTGACTTCTTTTTCTCAGAGCCCTCTGAGAAGGCACTAAAGAGGAGTATCTTGCCAAGGTCATATCTCTCTCAATGGGAAGACTCGGCAAAAATTTTCAGAAAACATTATCCTGTTTACTAGGCTATGAAGAAAAAGTGCTGGAGGAATCAAGGTGAAGGAAGAGCAGGAGCTGAGGAGTAATCTCAGGGTGACTCAGTGTTTTCCCTTTTTTTTTTTTTTTTTGATACTCTGTCTAAAGACTCCATCTATAGATGGTAGGACCATAGGCTGCTGCTCCCTCACCATTCCTGCCTCTTCACGACTTCGTCTCCATCATTGCGGGAATGGTTTCACCATCTTCTTCTTGTTCACTCCGTGGGTTCGGACAGATGGATATCCAAGTCATCCTGGACAAATGGTTGTTTCTTCTCAAAGTTGTGTGGGGAGGAGCCACATAAAAGTCTTCATAAAAGTCCCATTCCCGCATCTTTTTCTTCCTTAGAAGCTTCCTTAGGAGCCTGAGAGGGTGAGGAAAGAGCCTTGCATAAGTCTTTGCATCTAGAGGGTGCAGATTCTCTCTTGTTCTAATGTATCCATTCAGTCAACACATAAATGTTTGAAAGCCAATTTTATGGCTAGTGCTATGTAGAAAATCTTTAGGGGAGCCTAAAAATGGAAAAATTACAGTCCTGATCTTCAAGGAGCTTACAACGCACTGAGCAGAATATAGTTCGTATTTTTCCAGCACTTGACAACCTGCAACCTGCACATTCACATCTAATGTCTCATCTGATAGTCACGACAGTCCTGTGAGGTGGACCAGCTGGTCACCGCAGGAGAGTCCAGAACTGGTTTGCCACATGGGGCCAATCTCCTCCCCTTCCCTTCTTCCCTTCCAGATGACTTGTTTCTGTTTCTCCTCCCCAAGACAAAATTTCCAGCTTACTTTTGTCATGGTAGCATTTCTAGAACAAAGGCCCCTGGAAGGATGTGTCTTCAGGGCAGGCCCTTTTCCAAGGGTGCCTAGAGCTCAAGAGTGAAACATCAAGGCCTGGAAAGGAGTTCAAAACCATAGAAAATGTTGACGTGCTTTTCTAGAAGTTTCAGCTAGCAATGGCCTCCTCTCCTGCCACTCTTGCCAAAGAAACCCCCAAGCTTCCAGTGACCTTGTAAATTTATAAATATTGACATTGATGGCTCGGTAGTGACTGTTGATGAGAAGTACAGGCACCTGAGTGCTATTTACTTGATCGTTTTGAAAATAAGCCTCGATTTTCAAATGCATGACATTAAATTTCACCACCTATTTTGAACTTATTACACTTAAAGTAGTTTTTAAATGTTTTTATTTATTTTTGAGAAAGAGAGCAAGAGTGGGGGATGGGCACAGAGAGAGAGACAGAGGACCTGAAGTGGGCTCTGCACTAACAGCAGAGAGTCTGATGTGGGGCTTGAACTCATGAACCGTGAGATCACGTCCCGAGCGAAAGTTGGACGCTCAACCGACTGACTCACACGGGTGCCCCAGTATGAAAATATTTCATAAGAATAGCAAATGCTTGAGAGTATTGAATGAAAACATAAGCATATATCTAATTAAAAATATGCTCCCATTAAGCATATATGGGTACTTGTTTACTTAGAAGTTTGAAGCTTTTCAAGAGTATACGACAACCATACTGAGTATCAGAATTCTAAAGAGAGAAGAATTGGAAGACAGAGCTCAGTGACAGTTGACAGAAGATACACTGAGGATGAGAAGAAGCAAGAAAGCCTTAGGACCATTACAGCCAGGAGCATCCCTCAGGAGCCAAGGCTTTTCATGGTGAGTGGGGCTCCGTAGGCTGCAAGGGCCCAGAGCTGACCACATACAATGGGGTCTCTGTGCTGTTGTGTGGGTAGGAGTCACGTGGTGCCCTGTGTGAGCCACTACACGGTCAGGGGAGCTGGGCACTGGGAGGGCACACAAAACAAAGAACTGGAACACAGGGGATCTTTAGGGTAGTGAAAATCCTCTGTATAATGCCGTAATGGTGGACATAGGATATGACCATTTGCCAAGACCGGTAGAATGTGCAACATAAAGAGCAGGAACCCTAATGTAAACTACAGACTTGGGTTTATAATCATGTGTCAGTATTGGTTCATCAACTGTAACAGATGTAGCACCCTAATGACAGATGTGGATGATAGGGAAAATTGTGTGCAAGACGGGGGAGAGGAGAAGAAAGTATAGGGGAACCCTGTACTTTTTGCTCAGTTTTTTTGTTAACCTATAACTGCTCTAAAAAATAAAGTATATTTTAAAAAATGACCAGGGTGCCTGTGTGGCTCAGTTTGTTAAACCTCTGACTCCTGATTTCAGTTCAGGTCATGATCTCATAGTTCATGAGATGGAGCCCGGCCTCAGGCTCTGTGTTGACAGCACAGGGCCTGCTTGGGATTCTCTTGCTCTGCTCTCCCTGTCCCTCAAAATAAATAAATAAACGTTAAAAAATTTCAAAATGGCCAGCAATGGTGTCTCCACAGGTGATAAAATTTAGTCACTACCTGGAACGAGTCATTCCAGGATCAGATCAGTGAAATGCACTAAAAATTCATTCCAGGATCAGATCCACGAAATTCGCTAAAACAACAAGTATTTCACTGTGCCCAGCTAGTTAGTTAACTTTAATTTATTTAAATAAGACACAAGCAAATCTCTCAGCCATCCCTGTCACATGGAGCAAGCTTCCCTATCAGAACTAGAACTCATTTCTTTTTAAATCTGTATGACCTTAGGGACATCACTTCCTCTCTCTGCACCTAAGTTTCTCTAGCTGTAAACTGGGGAGGTGGGATGTGGGATGTCTGGGGGTTTCTCCGGGAGGAAGGACAGGGTCTTGTCTTCCAGTCCCTAGCCCTCCCCAAATTGTCTGCTTTGTCACCTGCTACACTTGACCATCTACCTGCGGATGGGGATGGGAGGGGTTTAAATTCTCTGTCGGTGGACAGATTAGGTATAAACTCAGGGGAGGCAAATGCTTTAATCTAATATTTAATATCATAATATGATGATACATATTTTATAATTTATAGCATGGGTCACTATTACAGCAGTCTCAGCGCAACAGATGTACTCAAATGTAAATCTCAATATATAAATAGAATCATTATACGCTCCATCCAGAAAGAAATACAGATGCCTTCTGTAAGATGACCCGAATCCATGCTGTGCCACCTCGCCACTGGTGCCCGAACAAGAAGCTTAGGCGGCAGGTCAGAGGAGGTGAAAGTGCCTTCCCCGGGGAGCCCCAGTGACCGGGAGGTCGGAGAACAGCTTGAGACCAGGGAACAGAGGGGCAGTAGCTGCAGCTTCCAGACCCTTTTCCTTCCCTCCCCACTCCTCACCCCTCCTCCTTTCCGCTACCGCCCTTCTTCTTACTGGAAACCCTCTCCTGGCCTCCACCTCCACTGAGGGAGATAAGACATCATGTGTTCTGGGTTGGGAGAGGCCCAGACTGTGTGAAATGATTTCAAAAAAGGTTCACTTTGAGTGATAAGCACAGGGTTATGTTTGTTCCACTCAGGGCAAAGCCAAAGACTTAGGTCAGACAGAGGAGCTGGGAAGTGTGGGAGACACAGCTTTTGAAATAAGGATTCTCGGCATAAAATCTGTCCATTTGTACTCCCCCCCTTGCCAAATCCTGCATATATTCACACTTCCAGGGGCCTTCTCGACTCTCTTTCTCTTTACCACTCCTTACCCTCCAAGAAAATCTTTTTTCTTTTTCTTTTTTTGCTTCATGTTTAAATAGAACTTTAAACCTTTTCAAAACTACTTTCATAATGGGTATCTGACTTGTCCCTTTTAGAAACATCTACTTTGTCTATTGCTACAAGTCAGTAGGAAAGCAGGTCTCTCTTTGGCTGGCCAGATGTCATGGAGTGAAGTTCTTGCCCGAGTGACTGAGCTCTCCCCCTGAGCCCTCCCCCATGAGCTCTCCCCACCTAGGCACCCCCACATGTTTCCTCTTCATGTCTTTCTGAATCAGAAGCTCACCTGGAGTTTTCTGAGCCTAAGAGTTTTGTGAATTCTCAATCTATTCTTTTTCCACATGATTTTCTTCCCCTCCCTCCCCTACTAGTTTCCCCCACTTTCCTCTTTATGTGGGTCATAGAAACATAGGACTTCATAATGGATGTTGGGAGCCTTGGAGATCCTCACTGTAGCCTTTTTCTACAATGAGGAAAACTGAGGCCTGGAGATGACTTGCCCAAGGTCACATGGCTGCATTAGTGCCTGAGCTCAGGGTTAAGATCAGGCTTCTGACTCTCTCAGCAAGACTCTCTTCCACCACAGCACATCTACATTTATTCATTGGAATAAATTCATTGGAAGGGGATTAGGCCATCTAGATTCCAAGGCTGCCTTATGAGTAGCTGGTGATTCTTTTCATCTCCTTTGCACAGGTATTTCATGCCCTGTCCATGCCACTGGCCACCCAGGGAGCTGTGGAGAAAGGTGTGGTGGCTGTGTGTGCCCTCAGAGGGGGAGATGCTGTGGAAATAGAGGAAATTGCATTTGGTCACTGGATGAGCCATTTGCAAATGGATCCACCCTTCCTTCCATAGTGCTGGTGCTGGCCCAGCGGTAGGAGAGTGTGGTTTCCCATAGTTTCACTTTCCTCCAGCTCAGGGACATTAATTCTTCTTAGTGTTAACAGTGAAGGCTTTGGAATCATTCCTTGCACAACTATTTTGTCTCCAGCCCTGGTGTTATACTTACTGACTCATGTCATGTGGTGGGAAGAGCGGACCTTGGAGGCAGGCGTCGGGGAAGTGTGCCTCTGGCAAGCTCATCTTAACTTTTAGGGACCTCATTTCTGTTCCTCGTTGAATAAAGGGATTCAACCAGAAGACAGTTGTTCTTTTCTAGATGAGGGAAGAAGGGACAATGTCTAGAGCCCCTGGTTACTCTGCCTGCAGGGCTTTGCCAGGTAGCTGTCTTCTGTCATCCCACTTTGTACCTTTGATCAAAACCAGAGAGAAGACAGTGATGCTTCTAAAGCGAGGATTCTGTCCAGGGAAGGGACAATAGAAACTTTGGCTGCAGAGGAGCTGTGCGTGTGTGTGTGTCCGTGTGTGCATGTGTGCACATTTGTTGCATGCACCCACATGCACACACACACACACACATAGACACACAGAGTCTGACTGATTTGATTGGTGCTCAAAGGCTGCCCGGTGGAACCCAGCCCACCCTCGCAGGATGCCTGGGGCTTGTCACGCAGCCCACGTCGGGGAGCAGACATCCTGGTTCCCACTCACCTCTTTTGAGCCTGTGACCCAGGCCAGCCCACCGTGTTTGGGACTTTGCACATCCGGACCTGTGTTATCTCAGGATCCTGGGACTCCTTGGCTCCCCTGCCCTGCCTCCTTCCCTCCCTGTGGACACGTAGCCACCACGCACTTCTCAGAGAGCTATTTCTAGCCGAGGGGCTGTAATTCAGCCCCAGCCTGTCAGGCCAGTCTGTGTGCTGCAGCTGGGACGAGTGGCCTGACACGTTGTGGGTTCAGCAGAACGCAGGATGTTGGGGCTTCCGGAGGCAGGCATCCCCTCAGCCTGCTGGAGGTCATGGTTGCTGAGATGTGGGGGTGGGGGGCAGACAGGATGCTCTGGCTGCCTGATTGGGAGGAGCTGGGTGTGTAGGGGAGAGTGAGCGAGAGCTCAGCCTCACACCTCCAGCCCTTGCTCTCTGTTCTCTGGCCACCACAGCCCGTCCCCTGTCGACAGCGGAGGTGTGGAGCTAATGCAAGCCCTGGGTTAGATGGCGGGGTCAGGAGCCCAGCTATGCCCCACACCGGGCCTGCCGTTTTTGTTGTTCCTGCACTTTGTGGGGCCTCTGTGTCCTCATATGGAAAGAGGAGATAATCATTGTACCTGCCTCATGAGGTCACTGACAGGATTTAATCATATGACACATACAATAATCTCATGTCAAGTGGTCACGTAGCCCTGCTTGGCAATATGGTAAATGTTTACTGTCATTATTATTTCTTTTCCAAACCCCAACCTCCTGCCACAGCATCAGGTATTTCCTACGTGGCTCTCACTTGCTATCAGAATTCCCTACGGGGGACTTTCGGAGTTACTGTTATTTCTGAGCTATTTCTGATGCCTGGTATATTTTAGGTGTTTAAGAAGTTTTTACTGAATGAAGGAACCAATTCCTCCTCAGCTTGACAATGACCTTGGGATGCAAACAGAAATCAAACAAACAAAAAACCTGGGTTCAAATCCCAGCCGCAGCCCATTGCTAGCATTGTGACCTGACCAGCTAAGCTTGGACACTCATTCCCCACATCCTCCAGTCCCCTACTTGTCAGTGGGAATAATGGCTCCTGCCCAGTCTCCTTCCCAAGGTTGGGACAGATGCGCAAAGGGTGTGAAATGGCATCGGAAGCAGCGAGAGGCTGTGTGGTTCCACGCAGATTACTCTTTGTCTCCAGTTATTTCAGATTTCCCACTCCAGGAAGACAGATTTGTTCTACTCAACTCCCTTTTACATTACCATGTTCCTGGAGCTGAGGTTTGCCTTAGCTGTGCCATAGTCTCTCCCTTCCTTTTCCCTTCTGTCTTTCAAAACATGGGACTCCCCTCCTTCAGAACGGGGGCGACTCACCTCATGGAGGAAGCCATCCCCACCAGCCTTGTCCACACTCAAGGGCTTCCTTCCACACAGCACTGCAACGCTCCCTGAAGAGAGGCATTGGTTAGGACATAGCCTTTTCCTTTGGGCTTGTTTTCATATTTTTGAGGAATTCATTCATTATGACTTTATGGCAACCATCGAGGTAATGCTCACTCCCTTGGTGTCTTTCAAACAAGGCCATATGACCTCACTTTAACTTCATCTCAGCTCTCTCAGCTTTGTGAGGGAGGAGAGACGGGTTATTACCTTCATTTTATAGATGAGAAACTTGAGACCTGAAAAAGACAATTGACTGACTCAAGGTCTCATTGTCAGCCAATGAGTTGTACCCAGTTCTTCAGTCTTCTTAGTATTACAGTGGCGAATCCTGAAGGCAAGGCGGTATTACTGGGGTTCTGATGGGCCATGTGGCATGAGAGCTCTGACTTTATGTCTTATAGACAGGAGGTTTTCAATCTTTGCCTGCCCTGTTACTGGCTGCCATCTTGGACAAGTAACTTGGACTCTCTGTGCTTAGTTAACATGTCTGTAAAATTGGGATATACTATCGACCTCATACGTGAAGTACTTGACCCACAGTTGGTTCTCAACATTCCCTTTAATTCCTTGTATTTCCTCAAAGTACCCAACAGCCTCTGATAAGTGTGTGCATGTTATATTTCTGTTCCTACCCCATAAAGATATGTCAAGGTGAGATGAACTGTATATTTATCCAATTATTCAATGAATATATAGTAAATGCCTTATATAGACATTGTGCTAGATTCAGAGATAAATGGGTGAAGAGATATTATCCTTGCCTTTAAGAAGCCCATACTATACCACAGTATAGTGAAGACAGTCACTTGCTAGAGAGAAAGCTACTGTGATTTGTGTCATGAAAGAAGTGTGTTCAAAGACCTCTGGGAGCCAAGAGGAAGATCCTCAAAACTGGCCAGGGGAAGTCAAGTTGGGCTTCACAGAAGGGGCGACAGCTGAGCAGAGTTTTAAAGGAGTAAGAATTAGCCATGTGGGCAAGGTGTGATAGAAAGGAGATTATTTTATTTTATTTAAAAAATTTTTTAATGTCTATTTATTTTTGAGAGAGAGAGAGAGAGAGAGAGAGAGGCAGAGAGAGAGGGAGACACAGAATCTGAAGCAGGCTCCAGGCTCTGAACCGACGTGGCGCTCGAACCCACAAACTGTGAGATCATGACCTGAGCTGAAGTTGGACTCTCAGCCGACTGAACCATCCAGGTGCCCCCAAAGGAGATTATTTTTAAAGGGGAGATCACATTGAAAGGACAGAGTCATAAAAGAACACAGCATCCTCGGTAGCTATGAGAATTGCAATGACCGCAACATAAAAGAAGGTGTGAAGTATTGATAAATAAGGCGAAAGGAGGGCACAGTTGGATTACAAATGGACTTTTGTGACACATTAAAGCATTCTGAGCGTAACTTCAGCCTATGGTGACACTCTGGCAATTTTGGGCAGGGAATCAGCATAGTCAAACCTGTGTTTCATGATGATCACTCTGGTAGCAGTGTGATGAATAGATTTGAGGGAAACAACTCAACATGTAGGGAGTCAGAAAATTTTCGGAATATTCTAGATGAGAAATGATAACAGGCTGAACTAAGGCAGAGGCCATTTGGGGCTAGACAAAATAAGGTTATGAAAAATGTAGAAAGAAGAACTGAAAGAAATAAATGATTGTACTTGGGGGTCAGAGAAATGAAGGAGCCAAGGATCATCCCAGGTTTTCTGAGTTGAGTGCCTCCAGGGGCTGATGGCATCATCACCAGACTAAGAAAACACTACAAAGTCTTGGTAGGAGAGATGATGAGTGTGGTCTTGGGTTTGGATACATCAGGAGATGTATGGCTCTAGGGAGAGAGATCAGATGTGGTAGTAGAGAAGTGGGAGTTGTTCTGATACAGTGACAGGTGAAACAATATTAGGGATGGATCATCCCCAGAGAACACATGGGCTAACAAAGGAGGGCCCTGGGTATCTGGGGAATATCAACAACTGAGAAGAGAGTGGAGGAAGAGGAGCCCACAAAGGAGATCAAGAAATGTTACTCACAGGGTTTTAGCTGAGAAGCCTGAGTACCCAATTCCTGGGTAAACTAGCTTTGGTTATAGTGGACTCTGAACAGAGGATGTACAGAAAATGCGACATGTGAATGCACTGTCTTCATTCTGAGGCAGAACTTTTGTGAGCTTCCCCAGGTAGTACATAAGTCCTGAGGGCATCACTAACTTTAACTTGAGATTTTGAACAAACACAGACAAGGCAGCTTTTTCTTGGCCTCTTTCCTCTAAGCCTCCATCCTGCTCTTGATCCTTGGGGACCTACCTCTCCAATTCCCAAAGGAGGAGACAAAAGTATTACAATAAAGGGAAGAATTAATGGCTGCTTTCCAAAAGGCTGGAGCACAGCTGATCTAGTCTCTTCTCCCTCCAGCCCTACCCTGAAGATTGCTAGGTTTCTAAGGAGCCAAGAGAGAAAGGAAGGAAAAAAAGGGATCTTAGTGGCTGAGCAGTGGGTATGGTTTGATTTATCCTCTACTGCTTCCATGTGTAGTTTATTTAATCCCCCTACTAAAAAGTTCCAGGGGCTACTCTCAGGAACTCAGTGTACTCTCAGGACTCCCTCAAAGGAAGGAATCCATTTGTTTTGGTATGTATATACGTATGTATGTACTTGAAATATAATTAACATGTAATGTTATATTAGTTTCAGGTGTACAATATATTGATTCAATAATTCCATATATTACTCAGTGCTCACTATGATAAGTGTAGTCACCATGTGACCTATTCATTTTATAACTGAAAGTTTGTACCTTTTAATCCCCTTTATCTATTTCACCCATTCCCCCATCCACCTCCTCTCTAGTAATGACCAGTTTGTTCTCTGTATTGAAAAGTTGTTTTTGTTTGCTTTGTGTTTTAGATTCCACATATAAGTGAAATCACCTGATATTTGTCTTTCTATGATTTATTTCACGTAGCATAGTAACCTCTAGGTCCATCCATATTGTTGCAAATGGCAAGATCTCATTCTTTTTTATGGCTGAGTAGTATTCCATTGTGTATACACACACTGTGTGTGTGTGTGTATGTGTGTGTGTGTGTGTGTGTGTGTGTGTGTGTGTGTGATATCTTCTTTATTCATTCATCTATGGATGGACACTTGGGTTGCTTCCATATCTTGGCTATTATAAATAATGCTGTAATAAGCATAGGGATGCACATATCTTTTCAAATTAGTGTTTTTTTAAATGTTTATTTATTTATGATAGAGAGACAGAGCACAAGCAGGGGAGGGGCAGAGAGGGAGGGAGACACAGAATCTGAAGAAGGCTCCAGGCTCTCAGCTGTCAGCATAGAGCCTGATGCAGGGCTTGGACCCATGAACCATGAGATTATAACCTGAGCCGAAGTTGGACACTCAGCTGACTGAGGCACTCAGGCACCCTACAAATTAGTGTTTTCACTTTGGTGCAGTAAATACTCAACAGTAGAATTACTGGATCATATGATTATTTTTATTTTTAATTGTTTGAGGAAACTCCTTACTGTTTTCCACAGTAGCTGCACCAATTTATATCTCCACCAACAGTGTATGAGTATGTTTCTTTTTCTCCACATCTTCACCAATATTGTTATTTCTTGTCTTTTTGATTCTAACCATTCTGACAGGTGTAAGGTGATATCTCAAGGAAGTCCATTTTGTTATTGACTTATATCCAAGATTCCATTCCCAAGGGTTGAGTGAAGAGGAAGTCTTAAGTTCCCTGTCAAGATCAGAGTGTGCTAATTATTAAGAATAGGGAAAGAAAAATTGGAGATTGGGGTCTTAAGGAGGCCAAAGGAAGCAAGATTTCCAGAAAGAGGACATGTCCAATGCTGCAGAAAGGAGACATAAGCTAAGAGACAAGAATTTGCCACTTTTCATTCATGATTTTGCAAAGAGCTGTTTCAAAGGAGTAGGATTGGAGACTAGACTATGTGTCATAAGGATAGTACAAGGAATAGGAAATGAAAATAGAGAATGTGGATATTTTTAAAGTTCAGAAAGACAATAATAGGAATGGACGTAGGGTGCTGTTCCTGGCTAATTAGTTAAGAAACTCAAAAGGAAAATGATGTGTTTATCAGGTAACAAAGAGAAAAATTTTGAAGGAATATCATCATCAATCCTCATTTGCTCCAATCATAAGGCTTTCAGCTTTAGGAAGACTTATATGGTTAATGTGTAACTGTCTTGTCCAATCGGAAAAATGGGAAATCAGGGGCTACATTTTCAATTTGAAAATTGTTGCCTGAAGCAACTTAAATGTCCATCAATAGACAAATGGACAAGGAAGATGTGGTATACACACACACACACACACACACACACACATACACACACACACACACACACACATATATATATATATATATATATATATATATATATATATTACACAGCCTTAAAAATGAGATTATGCCATTTGTGACAATGTGGATGGGTCCAAAGTGAAATAAGTCAGACTGACAAATCATATGATAATATGATTTCACTCATATATGGAGTCTGAAAAAAAGAAATAAAAAACAAAAAGCAAAATAAGACCTATAAATACAGAGAATAAAGTGATGGTTTCTAGGAAGGAGGTGGGTAGAGGGATGGGCAAAATGGGTGAAGGGGAGTGGGAGATACAGACTTCCAGGCATGGAATAAATACGTCATGGAATTAAAAGGCACAGCATAGGGAATATAGTCAGGGATATTATAATGGTGTATAGTGACAGATGGTGGCTATGCTTGTAGTGACCACAGCATAATGTATAGAGAAGTTGAATCATTATGTTGTACACTGAAACTAATGGAGCATTGTGTGTCTTTTATACTCAAAAATTAAAAAAAAAATTATTTCCTCTGCAAAACTATACAATTCCTAGAAGACAACATAGGAGAAAATTTAGATGACCTTGGGTATGCAATGACTTTTTAGATACAGCACCAGAGGCACGATCCATAAAAGAAATAATTGATAAGCTGTACTTCATTAAAATGAAAACTTCTGCTCTGAGAAAGACAAGGACAAGTGACAAACTGGGAGAAAATATTTGCCAAAGACACATCTGATAAAGAACTGTTGTGCAAAATATACAAAGAGCTCTTAAAACTCTTTAATAAAAAAATAAACAATTTTAAAAATGGGCATAAAACCTGAACATACATATCACCAAAGATGATGGCAAATAACATTCAAAAAGGTGTTCCATAAAAGATCTCATCACTAGAAAAATTTTTTTTTTGTTTTAACTAGTCTCCATGCCCACATGGGGCTCAAACTCACAACCTGAGATCAAGACCTGAGTTGAGATAAAGAATTGGATGTTTAACTGACTTAGCCATTCAGGTACCCTAAGAAAAAAAAATTTTGTAACAATGTACAGTGATGGATGTTAACTAGAATTATTGTGGTGATAATTTTGTATTACATACAAATATCAAATCAGTATGCTGTATACCTGAAACTAACCTAATTATAGATATATATACATATATATACATACATATATACACATACATACATATATACATATACATACATTGTATGTATGTATATGTATATATGTATACATGTATATGTGCATATATATATATATATCAATTATACCTCAATTTAAAAAAAGATGCTCCAGATCTTCTATCATCAGGGAAATACAAATTAAAACAACAGAGATGCCACTACACACCTCTTAGCATGCCCAAAGTTCAGAATACTGATAACACCCAGTGCTGGTGAGAATGTGATGCAACAGGAATTCTCATTTTATGCTGGTGGAGATGCAACATGGCACAGCCACTTTGGAAGACAGTTTGGCAGTTTCTTATGGAACTAAACATGCTCTTACCATATGATCCTGAAATCATGCTCCTTAGTATTTATCCCAGAGAGTTGAAAGCATATGTCCACACAAAAACCTGCACATGGATGTTTATAGCAGCTTTATTTATAATTGCCAAAACCTGGAAGCAACTGTAGTATAAACTGTAGTATATCTAGACAATGGGCTATTATCCAATGCTAAAAATAAATGTCCTATCAAGGCTTGAAAAGACATAGAGGAACTTTTAAATATATATTAGTAAGTGAAAGAAGCCAATCTGAAAGCTGCATACTGTATGATATTCTAGAAAAGGCAAAATTGTGGAGACGGTAAAAAGATCAGTGATTGTCAAGGTTGGGGTGGAAGGTGGGAAGAGGAATGAGTAGGCAGAGCACAGAGAATTTTTAGGGCAGTGAAAATACTCTGTATGATACTGTAATGATGGATATAGGTCATTTGATACATTTGTCCAAATCCACAGCATCTATAACAACACCAAGAGTGAACCCTAATGTAAACTATGGACTTTGGGTGATTATGATGTGTCAGTGTAGAGTCGTCAGTTCTAACAAATGTTCCAGTCTGGTGGGAGAGAGTAATCATGGGAAAGTCTATGCAAACAACATATGGACTAGCTCTGTGCCTTCCTTTCAATTTTGGTGTGAACCTAACACTGCTCTAAAGAAGAGAAAGTTTTTTAAAATAATGATTTCCTCATTAAAATGTCCACATACCTTACAGCTTGATAAGTTTGGCAAAAGCAAAGGAGTCAATTTAGAATATAAAAAAGCTGTTGCTGTGTGAGGCTGTGGTATTTGCTCTGTGATACAACTTCAGCATGTGAATTTATGTAATATTTATTGGAGTGGCTATGTGTGACACATTAACAGTAAAAAAGTGAAGATGTGGCCTCTGCTCTCAAATGGTTAGTGTTAGCAGGGAAGAAAGATAATTTTATTAGTACAGTATCATCAAAGTGGGATAATGTTACAATAGGCATAGAGCACAGACCCATGAGAAGGAGTGGCAGTGGGTCCCATCCAGGCACGGGGGTCAGTGAATAACCAGGAGGAAGTGACGATGACTATACTGTGATCTGGAAGATGAGCAACTTTGGAAACTATAGCAAAGTATAGAGTTAAAAAATATCCACAGTCTCTCTGAATGTAAATAATTACAGCTTGGTGTACTTTCTTCTGATTTTTCTTTCTTAAATAATTTTTTTGTTTTGTTTTGTGAAAACAAGTTACTCATAAATATTTAAGAAAATAAAGTCAAAAGAACAAAGTAAAAGAAAACCCACCACCTATAAATATCCATCCTTCAGTGAGCATTATTCCAGACATATCTGTAAGAATCTTTATGGACAGAAGAGTAGGTAGAAATGTTAGCACAAGAACTTTTATAAAAATGGGATCATTCCATATATTCTATTTTTTAAGTTTATTTATTTATTTTGAGAGAGCCCGTGTGAGCAGGGGAGATGGAGAGAGGAAGAGAGAGAGAAAGAGAGAGAGAGGGAATGAATCCCAAGCAGGCTCCTCACAGTCAGTGCAGAGCCCAATGTGGGACTTGATCTCATGAACCACGAGATTATAACTTGAGCCAAAATCAAGAGTTGGATGCTTAACCGACTGAGCCACCCAGGCATGCCCATATATTTTGTGTTTTAAGCAAAAGTGTTTTAATTAGATATTCCTTGGATTTAACAGAAGAAGAGATGGAGGTGAAACTGGTGAAGATATTGGTAAACTTCAGTTAAATGTATCATTTGCACAAAAGATGTTGTTTTGATAAAATCCTTCCACATTTAAGAAAATAGATTATGAAAATATTATGAAAAACATTAAGTGGTTATTATAATTATTGCCTAAATATTTTGGGGGAACTGGTTTAAATTAGGCAATTTTGATTGGGTAAATGCTATGAAAAATAAGAAAAATAAGAAATAAGAAAAAAATTAAATAATAAGAAAATAATTAGTATTTCTCATGTGTCCTCTCTCTCCTTACCACTCCCTAATTTTGTTAAGTGTATTGTTAAATTGTCAAAATTTATCAAAAGCGTATCAAAGTTTACAATGTCAAAATTTTTGTGTAATCATAATTTCTACAATTGTTTATAGTCTGTTCAGTATCTAACCGTTTCAGTGCTTACCATCAATACTTTTCCAGCTGTTTCTCCTTTCCTGAATTTTTATTTTGATTAATATTTATATATAAAATTGTATTAAAATAGTCACCCCCCACCCGAAGTGGAGTTCTTGGGTGCTGTCTTCTTAAATTCTTTCAGGTTGGAGAAATTATGAGTTTTGGCCTTTATGTGAAGTGAATTCTTGGTGGTTATAATTTTGGGAACAATTTTTTTTCCTCAAAACATTGTAAATATTGAGCCACTATTTTCTGGTGTTAAACACTGCTCTCAGAAGTCTGAGGTCAGGTCAACTTTTCCTCCTTAGAGGTGAACTGTTTTTTTATGCCTGGATTTTTTATTTAGAAGGACTTCCCAAGTGTCGGGAACTATTTAGCTATTTTTGATGCTTGTGTTATATCAATTTCACATTTCATATCATTTTCAGGTTGTGTGAGAATTCTTAAAGTTTAATAAGTGAATAGGACGTATCTTGGTGTTGAAGATTGTGTGTCAATTTTTCATGAAATCAATGTGGTCTTTCAATCTGCAGATTTGACTCTTCCTTCATTTCCGGGAAAATTCTTGTGTTATATCTTCATTATTTCTATTCCATTTATTTCCTTCTCTACATCAGGGACACCAAAAATCTTATGTTGAGTTGTCTTTCACCTTCCTTCATATCTCTTATTTTCTAATTGCTGTTGGTTCTTATCTTTGTCTTCTTTATTTACTGGCACCAGCTCAAGCCTTTCCAGTAACAAATTTTCTCATAGGTAGTATATCTGTTCTGTTTCTTATCTATTTATTACTTTTATAATGATCTTGCTTTGTTTCTCTATTTGTTTCCTTGGATCTACAATTTCTCTTCTTTTTTTTTTTTTGTCTTAGTCTGTTTTTTAAAAAAAATCATCTCATCTTTAAGTTCTTGTTTTTATTGAGTTCACATTTTCTTTAGGTTGTTTTTTAGTGTGAAACACTTGTGAAGGATTTTCTTCTTTTCCTGGGGTTGTATTTTATTCCAAACTGGGTTTTTTTTGTCTGTCATTTGCATGCTATGATTATTTTTCTGCTTCTATTTTGCTTTTTTCCCTTTTCCTTTCCCCTTTCTGCCTTCTGTTCTTCCTTCCTTCCTTCCTTCCTTCTTTCCTTCCTTCCTTCCTTTCAACTTCTATAGTATATTTGTTTAATTTCCATGCCATTTCTTTGTATCTTCAACTAATGTTGAACTACATTACCTTCAGCTAATGTTCAAACTACTGAGTTTGAAGATAAGGTGGATAGCTCTGAAATATCTATATAGGTCTTTTTAACTCTTCTTTCCATTCTAAGATTTGGTTACATGTTTTGTATTGGGGTTATTTCATCTTCTGGTCTTTTTTCAGTGCATATAAACACATTTTAAAAATTGGGTTAACACTATTGTCATGGATTAAACATGGATTAAATTCTTTGCTATTCCTCTTATTCAGAGGTAGAGCCTATATCTTCTTCCCTAGAATCTGGGCTGGGTCTATGACTTGTTCTGGTCAACAGATTATGGCTGATTGTGTAACTTCCTTGGCCTACCCTTAAGAGATATGCAGCTTCTGTTTTTGCATTCTTGGAAGGCTTCTGCTTGGAAGCCAGCTATCATGTAAAGAGACCACCAGGCTCTGAGGAAGCCTAAGCCTGACACATGGTGAGAGAGAGAGAGAGTTTGGACGAACACCATGGTGCCAGACATGTGAGTAAAATCTTCTTCGACCTTCTAGTTCAGCACCACCACCAGCTAAATGCAACTAAGTAAATGACTCCATCTGATGACACCTGGAGCAGAAGAACCAGCCAGCTAATCCCTGTGCAAATTTCCGATATACAGAATGGTGAGAAATAATAAATGATTGTTGTTTAAGCCGCTAAATTCTACAGTTATTTAAAGATGGATGACCAAACAACTCTATAAGTAGATGTGTTGTGTGTGTGTGTTTTACTTTTTTAATCACTTAATGATAAATCATTTCCTGAACTTGTGAATATTCTTGAAAATGTAGTTTTGGGGGGATGGTTACACAATATTTTATTTTTTGGATTATAAATAAGGATTTGATGAATATCTTTGTACATAATTCTTTGAAAATAAAGTTTTGATCTCTAACACTGTAATCATTCTTTTTAAAAAAATGTTTATTTATTTTTGAGAGATGGAGAGAGAGAGAAAACAAGCAGGGGAGGGTCAGAGAGAGAGAGGGGGACAGAGGTTCTGAAGCAGGCTCTGTGCTGACAGCAGAGAGTTGGATATGGGGCTCAAACTCTGAAGTCCAGAGATCATGACCTGAGCTGAAATCAGACACTTAATTGACTAAGCCACCCAGGTGCCCTTAACACTGGGCATTCTTAAAGCTCTTGAAACACATTGTACAGAGTTTGAGTTTTAATTCATTCAGCACTGGAGATGGGCTTGCATTGAGACAGTAGCTTTAGTGGTGTATTTAAGGCTGCAGCCAGTTGCCTTTAAATAAGAGGAAAGAAAATGTGTTCACAAGGCTGTTAGTGCATGACTTTGACTTCATCAGCACAGGTCTCTCATTAACAAATCCAATGAAAACAAAGTTTGTTTCCAACTGCTATTATATTGGAATGGTGCATATGCAGAAGAGCAATCTTGTTTAACTTCATGGCATTCTATGTCAAAGAATACCCTGAATTCTATGAACATATTCTTTCTACTCCTCATAGGTGAAAAGGAATATGTCCTATTCCATAGAAAAGGGAAAGGGGGTTAAAGAACTCTTTTCAAGGACATTGTTCTCAGTCTTCAGTGAGCACAAAAATTAACTGGTAAGCTTAAAAGATGTAAATTCCCAAGCTCTACAACCAGAGTCTGATTCTGGGGATGTGTCTACAAATCTGCATTTTAAACAAAGATTACAGGGATTCTGATACAGAATCACAATTTGAAAATATTACCCTAAGAGAAGAGAGCTAACATCTTTTTGTTTGTGGTTGTGGGTGTGGGGAGTAAAGGGGGAGAGTTTTGTTCTCTGGACTAATATCCAGGCAAAAGTGTTATATACTTAATCTCATCACTTCATTTAATCATTTAAATTATTACCCATGTATTTACCCAGATGAGAAGCTGAGGCTCAGAGAGGAACATGAGTACCTCAAGGTCAAACACAGCTAGTAAATGCAGAGCAGCGATTTAAACACAGGTCTGTCTGGATTTCACACTGCTCTGGGACAGCCTGGGCAATGGGATGTAGGAGATCTGGCCATCAATGTATGAAGCAAATGCCTGAAGTAATTAAGTATATAGCTAACAACTTGAGTTTACTTGGCATCTTTCTTTTGAAAGTTTCCATTAAATAATGTCCCTTTTGTAATCCTTTGTGCTTATGTTTTAGACACTACATCATGATGGCCCCTGATATGTACATCAGGAGAGGGCACTCAGCAAAACAGAATTATTTGCCTTTCTCTATAATGAATGAATGCTCTGGAGTCAGCAAAAGATAGAAAATAAGAATTAGTCGAGAACTCCACCAGTTTTAGTTCACCTTCTGGTATTAAAAAATGCATTCTTTTTAGAAAATGTGGTGTATATACACAATGGAATATTACTCAGCAATCAAAAAGAATGAAATCTTGCCATTTGCAACAACATGGACTAAAAGAAGTCAGTCAGAGAAAGACAAATATCATATGACTTCATTCATATGTGGAATTTAAGAAACAAAACAGATGAACGTAGGGGAAGGGAAGAAAAAATAAAATAAAAACAGAGAGGGAGGCAAACCATAAGAGACTCTTAAATACAGAGAGCAAACTGAGGGTGGCTGGAGGTGTGTGGGTTAGGGGGATGGGTTAAAATGGAAATGGGTATTAAGGAGGGCACTTGTTGGGATGATCACTGGGTATTATTACAAGTTTTTCAAAATCATAATTATTTTTTATCTGTATTATTTTTATGGTCACCAAAGTAATACATGCTTGCAAAACATTCATGTTTATGAATATTCCGATCTCAAGAGAAAACCACTACAGACAGCCAGCAGCTTTCTCAGAATTTACTTAACTAATCCCATTTTGTTGGACATTCAGGTTGTTTCCATTATTAAAGATAACCTTTTGATGACTATCCTTGCACGTAGATTCCATTCACATTTCTGATCATTTCCTTTGTGTAGATTCCTAGAAGTGGAATTACTGGATTAAAGGGCATAAACACTTTCAAAGCTCCTGGTGCATATTGCCAAATCGCTCTCTGGAAAGGCTGTACCATTTATTCAGGGACGAGCATTTCATGAGCATGCCCACCTTGCTCTAACCAGGTTTTCTGAACCTTTCTGCCCTTTTGCAAGAAATCAACGTGGCTTAGAAGAAAGCATAGCTACGGATGTCTAATTCTGACTGGCAAAGTCCTGGTATGTTCTGATTCCAGAAGAACTTGTGTGTGACCTTGGGTGAGCCGTTGCTCTTGTCAGTTTAGTTCAAAAATATTGTGTGCTGTAGTGGCTACTGTTGGTTATCTGCCCAGCGGTTATTTCCTCTTTATTCCTTTCTAACACAACTCTGAATTTTTCACATTTGCATCCCCCTCTGGAGCTTCAGGGGATACTGACCCCATTCCAGCCTTAATGGGTGCTGCTTTTTAAGTTTTCTGGTCTCAGGACCCCATTCCACCATGCAAAGTATTGATTTCATCTATAATTTATATTTATTTATAAATTTATATTTATTATGTATATAATCTACAATTTCAAAAAAGCTATCATCTATTGATATTTATTGTTTTTGACACTAAAACTGAGGAATTTAACAACCATTTAAAATTTTTTTAAATTTTATTTTAGAGAGAGAGAGAGAAAGTATGAGCAGGGGAGAGGGGCAGAGGGAAAGAGAGAGAGAATTTTAAGTAGGCTCCATGCTCAGCATGGAGCCTGACATGGGGCTCCATCCCACAACCCTGGGATCAATCCCACAACCCTTGATTTCTTGCTAAATCAAGAGTTGGACGCTCAACCGAATGAGTCACCCAGACACGCCAGAAAACATTTTGAATTAAAAATAACAATAATGAGCCCATTATATGTTAACCTCATTAGCATATTTTAATAAAAAGAACTGTATTTTCCAAAACCAAAAAAGTTTCGCAGAGTGGCATTGTGTCACATTTTGCAATTCACTTTTTAATGTCTGGTTGGATTCTCATATCTGCTTATGCACTCGGTCCATCATGTTATCCTATAGCATGGTGTCTCTGTAAAACTCCACTGTGAGAGACTGAGAAAAAGGCGATGCTGTTATGAAAACAGTTTTGGCCTCGTGGGTCCCCTGAAAGGATCCGAGGGACCCCAGGAGACCCCAACCACACTTTGAAAGCTGCCATGGTAGTCCCAATTGCCCTTACCAGTGACATAGTCCAGTATGACCAATGAGGGATTAGGAGAGATTTCTGGCAGGCTTCAGGAAAATTCTTGATCCTAAAGAAAAACAGAGGAAAGATGTAATCATGTCTGTATGTGGCATTAGGAAATGCTACAACTGGGGGTACCTGGGTGGCTCAGTTGGTTGAGTGTCTGACTGCAGCTCATGTCATGATCTCACAGCTCATGAGTTCAGGCCCGAGATGGGCTCTGTGCTGACAGCTCAGCCTGAAGTCTGCTTTAGATTCTGTGTCTCCTTCTCTCTCTCTGTACCTCCCTGCTTATGCTCTCTCTCTCTCTCAAAAATAAATAAATATTTAATTTTTTTTTAATTTAAAAAAGGAAATGCTACACCTGTTTTCCTACCAGCCTGAGGATGAGGCTGACACATGTCAGATGGCACAGCATGCAGACAAGCCTGGTGTCTCATTGGCCAAGTGCAAGACTGCCCTTACTGTGGGAGATAAGCATTGAGTAAGAGAAAGCATAGCAACAGAATGTGGTATGAGGAAAAGGAGGCACCCTGACATGAGGAATGGGTGAGTTAAGGAGGTGTGGTTGCAGACAGCCAGAATCAATATTATTGCTCTTCCAGGCCAGGAAGCTGGAGGCCCTATGTGGCTATGAATTAACTGATACTCTTTTCAGTAGAACCTTGGGATAGTAAGCTCCCACTGAGGGTGTAGTAGGGCAAATTCAGAATATTGGTGTATTGGCTATTTTTTGTGGTCTGTAGTAAACCCTATAAGAAAGAGACAAGTTTACTGCTTATTGCCATCTGAAAGCAGAGAAGGAGGTAAGGATCTTATCTTCAGGAGACAGTGAGGCCCAGGACAACCTTCCTGGCCAGTGCTCTCCCAAACACCTTTCTTTGAGCTTCTCCACCTGACAATCTGGACGGGGTGTGGACAAGTTCAGCTTTGTGGTGAAGACACCCTGCCTGAGGATATTATCTGGATTGCCTTTGGGCAAATGCCTTTAAACTATGTACAAGATGATGGGCAGAGCACAAGGGCCACTGGTCAGGCATCTCAAAAGACTGCATCCAGAGAAACTCTTTGAGCCCATGGCTAATAAGCCATGGAACTGGCCAGAAGAAAATTGATGGAAGTATACCAAATGTTAAGGAAACCATTTCCCCAGAGAAACCCTAATCTTGGCCAAGAAAAGTCATGATCTTTTATTTTTTTAAGTTTATTTATTTATAGTGAGAAACAGAGAGAGCAGGAGCATGGTAGGGGCAGAGAGAGAGAGAGAGAGGGAGAGAGAGAATCCCAAGCAGGCTCTGCACTGTCAGCACGGAGCCCTTTGTGGTGCTCGAACTCACAAATCGTGAGATCATGACCTGAGCTGAAACCAAGAGTCAGATGCTCAACCAGCTGAGACACCTAGGCACCCTGAACCATCATCTTTTTAATCTTTGGGGCAATTCCCACACCTCTGATCCTGCAGCTGGAAGCTGTGTATTTTCTCCAGGGGCCATTTTAGATGTGGCCATTGAAAATCCATATTTTCATACCAAGGATCTATCTCTAGCAGACCTCTACAGAAATGTAAATACTCCCAACATATAGCAATGATAATATCTGCTCTCCATGTACCAGATGTTTTACCTATATTACCACATTTAATCCTTACCATAACCATACTAAATTGAGATCATGATTCCTGCTTTGCAGATGAGTAACCTGAAGCTTAGCTTAAGAAACCTACTGGATTATTTCTGACTTTAGAACCTGGTTGTCTTCACTGAATCACTAACCTTAGCAGCTTTGTCTACAGTTTCTCTTAGTTCCAGTGATCCAGACAGCCTACCATGAACTCTGGGGAAAAGGAGACAGCAATGAAGTCTTCTGATCCCACAGAACCTGGAAGTGAGCTCGCTAAGAGGTAAGTTAAACCCAACACATAGTGATACAAAACGTTGCTTCAAATTTTCTTTTTTAATTGTTTTTTTTTAATTTATTTTTTTTATTTTTGAGAGACAGGGAGAGACAGAGCATGAGTGGGGGAGGGGCAGAGAGAGAGGGAGACACAGAATCCGAAGGAGGCTCCAGGCTTCAAGCTGTCAGCACAGAGCCCAACTCGGGGCTAGAACTCACAAACCACGAGATCATGACCTGAGCCAGAGTTGGACACTTAACCGATTGAGCCACCCAGGTGCTCCACATTGCTTCAAATTTTCTTAAACAAAAATGAAACTATTATCTCATAACAAGAGTTCCACAGATAGGACGGCTTTTAGGCATTGTTTTCAGGAGAGGTATTTTTTTGAATGTTTATTTATTTTTGAGAGAGAGAGACAGCATGAGTTGGGGAGGGATGGAGAGAGAGGGGGACAGAGGATCCAAAGTGGGCTGACAGTAGCAAGCCCGATGCAGGGCTGGAACTCACGAACTGTGAGATCATGACCTGAGCTGAAGTCAGATGTTTAACCGACTGAGCCACTCAGGTGCCCCAGGAAAGGTATTTTTGATTGGAGGAGGGGAGCCCAGAGTAATTTCTGACCCACCCTGAATCACCTCACATTAGTTGCTATATATTCTATTCCTGGGAGATGCTGGTACTCACTGGCTCCAGCCAGTGTCCTGAATGACTGCTGGGGCACATGTTGCTGGACCCACTTTTCATCACCTAGCTCACCTTCCAAAGCTCAGAGAAGATTTATCCCAAAGATCCCCTCCCTGATTAATCCGGGTCCCTCCAACCATTCAGACTCCATAACCTCTCAGGGCTTATATATGTAGAAGCAATCATGAGTGAGCATACAGAAACCCAAATACAGGTAACAGATGAATTTGTTACAAAAGAATTTATCATAGGTATCTTTTCAGAATGCCAGAATTACCCTGCTGCATCTGACCCATGGGCATTTAGCCCTGTATCCTGTTTTCTCCAGCAGTTCCAAAAGATGGTTTCTCAGAACAGTAGAGAAGGAAGGGAGTTGGCAAACATCCAGTCCAGCCCATTTTTCAGGTGAGCCCAGAGGGGAAATGACTTGTCTACGTTTTCACAGCTGATCAGCGTAACAGCAAGAAGTAGAACCCAGGCCAGGATATATTATTCTTTTGGCTCTTAGCCTCAAATGTCAGGAACCTCAAATATGTCTATATGGTAATTCATGCATTAATGTATCTAAATCTCTTTCCCAATTAAACCAGAATATCTATCTATATTAACATTTGGCAGTAATGTATTCTATAACACTATCAGCTGCATAAAAATGATAGCATTTATTTATTTTACAATTTTCCAGAACTTTTATAACTTTTGAGAAGGGAGTTTACATTTTTAATGTTTTGAGATTTGTTATATAAAGTCTATATTTTCCCCAATGACACTGAACTATTTTGCAGGCTTTGATCATACCATAGTCCTGCCATTTTTAAAAAAGTCTTTTTAAACTTAGAGCAAGATTTGGGCTGATCTCAAAAAAACATGGAATTTTATTTTTTATTTTTTAAAAATATTTATTTATTTTTGGGAGAGTGCAAGCTGGGGAAGGGCAGACAGAGAGGGACAGAGGATCTGAAGCAGCCTCTGTGCTGACAGGTTGACAGCAGCGAGCCCAGTGTGGGGCTTGAATTCATGAACCACAAGATCGTGACTTGAGATGAAGTTGGATGCTCAACTGACTGAGCCACCCAGGCGCCCCAAGAATCATGGAATTTTAAAGCCAGAAAGGACTTTCAGACTTTGATACAACTGTTCTCTAGGATTGGTTAAGTGTCCTTCCTCATAAACTTTAAAAAAGAAAGTTTATTTAGTGTACTTACATTTTTTTGTACAAAAATTATTTTGGATGCACTTTTCATGAAGATAACTACTACATAGGGTGATGGTGGTTTGCATTAAGTTGTCTTCTGGAAATGGTCCTCTTGTATCCCG
This sequence comes from Panthera tigris, assembly GCF_018350195.1. Lineage (NCBI taxonomy): Eukaryota > Metazoa > Chordata > Mammalia > Carnivora > Felidae > Panthera > Panthera tigris. The sequence continues at coordinate 39,028,767 of NC_056666.1, forward strand.
CCATTTGTGCCGTCTTCCTAGTGAGGCTGATTACCATTAGAAGATGGGACATATTTCTAATAGTTCTTGTTGTGTAGTAACTATATCCCCTCCACAGTATGACACTGGTCTGAGCACATAGAAGGCATGTAATGAATGTTTACTAAATGAATGGATTAAATGAATGGATGTAGTCTAATGAGCGAGAGTGGCCTTTCTTTATGGTAAGGAGAGGACAAGACGTCAATAACATGTTAATTCTGGAAACAGCAACAAGGATACCATTCCAGTAAAGAGTAGAAAAGACTTGTTTCCGGCTAGCATCTGCCAAAGTTGGTCCAGGAAGAAGGATAGCAATGATGATCATTTCTCAGAAAATGTTTTTATCTAGTCACAGATACAATTGTCCTGGGAAACGGAACCATGCAAAGATGCAGAGGCCAGGTGTCCTGCTGACCACCCTCTCTTTCCCTTATCCCAAATTTCTCCTTCTCTTCCCACCCCTACTTGTCAGCACTGTACCCCAAAGTATGGTTCAGATTCCAAGAATCTTTGGAACTCTAGAAGGGCGTAAATAATTAGGACAGAGGAGTGAGAGGCAATACCCAGAGGCCTTGAATGTCACGCTGAGGACCTTGACCAGTTATAAATTCTCTATTTCCCTGCTAATGAGGAGAGGCTGACATGGGTCATATGGAAGAAACTTCAGAAATCATGTGTGCAAAAATTTGGGAGTACTTTAAGAAAATCCTAGCAGATACTCTTTGGAGCACACATCCACCGATGTGAAGAGGTTTTCTACAGAAATAAACGTGATGGAGGCAGGCTATCTATAAGAGGTCAACAAAGAGAGTCAATCAGTTCATTTAATTTACTGAGATCTGAGTGAAAGAGAGTAATTTTATTAAAGTTCGGTCAACATGGGCTGTTTGATTTAGTTCTGAATGTTCAGTAAGTTGTCTTCTGTGCATAAGCCATCAATTTGACCATTTTCTCAGAGATTTGATCATCCTGGTCATCTCAAGGAGAACAATCAAGTGTAAATGTCAGGTAACAATCTGGACTGACTCTACGAAAGCCTCAAATGTAGAACAATGCTATGGTAGACCACACTTCACAGCAACCTTTGGCACTTGGGATGGAATTCTTTGTACCAATTAAGATGGGAAATTTTGGACGTTTGCAATTGATTTGTATTTATAAAATTATGACCGGTGCTAATTCTTTCCTCCCCTGCACTTGAAGAGGGCTTGAGCAATTTAGGGGTAATATTTACTTTGAGGCTGCACGTGGCCGGGGGGTGGGAGGGTGGTGAAAAGGAAGGAGGGAGCCAGTCCTCCTCTAAGTTCAAAGAGAAAGTTTAAGGTCCTTATGAGAATTAGGGAATATTGGGGACAGCCCCAAGATGCTGCCTCCGATACTCACACATGGGAGCCAGATGTATTTCTTACAAGGTCTAAAAAATCAGTGTTGTCTCCACATAGTTGGTTAGAAGTGACCTCAAGTTATATATCCTTTCTGGGCCCCAGTTTTGTCATCTGTGAAAGGAGGGGGCCAGCTGAGTATGCTTACCTTCTGCCCAGGTATACATTACATTACCTGGTAGCTGTAAAACAGAGCTGCCCAGCCTGTACCCCAGACAAAGAATTCAGAAGTGATTCTGGATGCAGAATCCAGAAATGACTCGGGAACCTAAGCATCAGCATCTTGTAAAAGCCTCACTGGTGATTCTCAGGTGCAGCCCTGCTGGTGACCACAGACCCAGATGATCTCTATGGTCTCAAGCAGCAATAACTTGCAGATTTTAGTGCTTTGACCAATGTGTAACTGAATATAGATAGCAATTATTCTTTCTAATTTGTAAGGGAATTCTAAAGGGTTAGTATAGAAATGTTTTAGAACTCAGGATGAACGAGGATGCTCTTTTAAAAAATTTGGAGACCCTCAACTTAAACTTGGGCCATCTGGTGCATAGGTTCTTTACCACATGGGGGATGTTCACATAAATATGTTTCTTATGAGTCTGGGGAGTGGCATGGGCAGAAAAGCATACTCAGCTTTAAAAAGTTTTGGTAAGTGTGCCTGGGTGGCTTAGTCAGTTCAGCATTTGACTCGTGATATCAACTCAGGTCATGATCTTATGGTTTGTGGGTTCAAGCCCCACATTGGGCTCTATGCTAACAGCACGGAGCCTGGTTGGCATTCTCTCTCTCTCCCGTTCTCTCTGCTTCTCCCTGTTCGCACTCTCTCTGTCTCTCTCTCTCCAAATAAGTAAACTTAAAAAAAAAAGTTTGCTAATTCAATGGCAAGCCAAGCAAACAGGGAAGCTTCAGGAAGAATTCTTTAGTCTACCCAATCATCTCTCCAGCCAATAATCCTTATTGGATGCCCGCTTTTACAAACGTACTGTGAAACTACTCTGTGGGTGAGCTCTCCAGAGCTCCTGCCAGAGAGATTTTACTGAGCAGAGTAAGCTGAGCTTTAGTGCCGGGGTAGCTTTTCTCCTGGTCTGATATTGTCATTGTTGTCCCAGTGAAGGGAGCATGAGCCCGCCTTCTGTACCCACCTGGGCACTTCTGCCTCTAGAGGGGCATGAGCAGTAGCAGCTAACATTCATGAAGCACTGACCGTGCCAGGTAACTGCTTTATATGCATCTGCTCATTTTATCCTTCCAGAAACTTGGGAAGCCAGCAGGCTCTGTGGTTAGTTTTATAGGTAAAAACACTAAGGCTCAGAGAGGTTAGTTCACCTAAAGCCGCACAGTTAAGAACCGAGAGTTGGAATGTCAGCCAGGATGCCGCCGCAAACTCCATACTTGTATTAGTGCCCACATCCAGAATGGCCTCTAGAGTCCTCTGTCTTGTCTCCATCCCGGCCCTGCTTCTCTTGTATGCCGTGCGGCATCCCCTGATTGCTCAGAGCCACGCTATTTCCCACATGCCCCACGGTGCTGGGCCCTCTCCCTTACTGTACCATCGGCCAGCCTCATGCCACAGGCTGGTTTTCCTGAAGGGTTTGGACTCAGCTTTGTGCTCCCCACCTCCCTGCACTGTGCCCAGCTCAGAGCTAGACCTTTGTGAAGACTCAGCAAATGTGTTAGGATTGATGAAAAAGTGAATAGATTGATAAATATTCCAGGTTCCTGCTTCCAGAGAGAGAATCAACCATAACACCAAATACCCTTCCTGGGTGATTAATTTTGCACCTCCATTGAGCACTTATGCCCAGATGAGAGCTCTCTAAGTGTTCTCTGTAAGCATTCCAGCCTTTCATGCTTTTTAAATTTAAGAATTAATTTGAGCAAAAATCGATTCAAATAGATTTTTGTCCTCCCGCCACGGCAGTGCCAAAACCAGACTTGTGTGGACTTTGCTGGTTTTGGGGCTGACTTATCTTGTCTCCCCAGCCCTGGCCCACCTCATCCTGTGTTCCTATGCCCACCATGGAAAGAACAAGCAGACAGATTTCTCCTGATGGGATTTCCTCCTCTTGTCATTTCTGTCGTGCTCTTGCATGTAGGCTAATGATGTGGGAGAATGGACATTATATGTGGAAGTTAGGAGACCAAGCTTTTTTCTCACTGAGACGTGTGGTGTGGGCAAAGTTCCTTCAACATCATTTTCTTCTCTGCAAAATACTGGATCTGTTTTAGATTGATTCTAAGGTTCTTCTCAGCTTCATATCTTTAATTCTAGCAGCACATAATTGCCTCTATCAACTCACATGCTGTTTGTTATTTTATCAAATGAGATAAAGTGTAAAAGCATGCCATGATATAGAATATGCATGAAAGGACATCATGATGCTGCTTATATGTGTAACACCTTATAGTGCGTGTCTGAATTCCCCAAAGTGCTGTAACAATAGCTGATGTGTATGGACTCTTTACTCTGTGCCAAGCACTGTGCTAAGCACTTTGGGTGTATTTACTAGTTTAATTCATAGAACAGCCCTACGAGGAAGGAACTAATGATCACATTCATTTTACAGATAGGGAAACTGAGTCTCAGAGAGGTTAAGTGAGTTGCCCAAGATCCTGTAGCTAGGAAGTGGTGAAGCCAGACTTTGGCCCCGGCTATGCCTCAGCCCCTGGGCTCGCTGCTTCTCCTATGGGACAGTGTGTCACACTTCCTGGAGACCTCCCTTGGGGCCTGAGCATGGTGTTGAGCACAGGATAACAGAGTCAGAAAATGACCTGGTGGAGACTGAGCTGAATGGAAAAAGGTACTGGTTGTAAACTGCCTCGCTTGAGAAACTTCCAGAACAGGTGACCCGAGGCAGCTATGAGTAATGTCTGAAGACATTTAAGAACTGAGCAAGTACTTCAGGCAAGTGGTCAGTCTCCAGGGGAGATATAGGCTTGTCGCCTCTGTAGGTTCCTTGCAGCCTGAGGAGTCAGTGTTCCACCCAATTCCTAGAACTGTTGGCCGAAAGAGAGATGCTTACGATAAATCACAGCATGGGACTAAAGGTGACAGGAATCACGCATTTGGCCTGATGTTTATCTTGTGGGCCAGCCAGCCACACACGGCCAGTTACTACACGTGATCAGCCGTGTAGGGCTTTCCCCATAAGCTTCCTTTCCAATTACTCACAGCCCCTGTGAGAAGAGGGAGGAAATGAGGGCACATGGGGGAGGGGATCTCTCCCCAGAGTGCCATCACGGCAGGAAGCCAAGGGGTCTTACAGCTACTGGCTGTTTGCTGGCTGGACTAGAAAACCTGGAGGCCCACTTACCCATGGTCCGGACCCAGAGCCTGGTTAGTAGCACCCGCCAATCCTCCACCTCATTCACGACTGGTTTGCTCTCCCAATAAAGAAGAAAGAACTCACTCGGTGCACGCATCAATACCACTGATGTTCTACCGACTTTTCTAGCCCATCCCATATACTCAAAGCACATCTATCTGTTCATTTATTCTTTCAACCAACATTTTTAGGGAACACTTACTGTGCGCCAGCAGGGATGGGTAGGGGTTGGGATATAGAGATGACTAGAGAATCTTTCTCTGCCTTCAAGGAGCAACCAGCCAGTGAGGGGAGTTGGCAAGGTCCAATGTAATAATGGTACAACACGAGAAATGTGTGCAGGCAATAAAGGGAGTGAAGGAGGGCCACCAGGAGACATGGTGATGTTTGAGCTGGGTTGTGAAAATTGCATTAGATGGGAAAGGGCATTCTAGGAGGAGGGTTGCCTCCTGCAATAGGTGGAGACTCAGGAGGTTCAGGTATGGGTGACAGTGAGTTCCTTAAGACACTGGGAGTGGTATATGGGAGTGGGTATGGAAAGTCTGCACCAGTTAGACAATGACGGGCTTGCAAAGCGTGTCTAGATCTTATTCTACCAGAGATGTGAGCCAAGAAATTTCACCCTAGTGGCAACGTGAAGATGAATTGTGGAGAGACAATGGAGAAGGCTGAGGGACAAGCTGGATAATGATTGCCATGGTCCCCAACACCCACAATGAGGCATGACGAGGCGTAGCAGTGGCTCCGTGATTTTACCAGTTTGGCAAAGCAGTAGGGCACACTAGGAGAGAGCCCGAGCTCTGAGTCAGACGTTCCTGGGTTTGCATCGCGGTTCTGCCCCTTTCCCTGTGCGAGTATGGGCCAGTTCCTCTACATCTCTGTCCCCCTGTGCCCCCATCAGTCAACATGGAATGGTCATAGCACCCACCTTAGAAAGATGCTTTGAGAATTAAGTATGCACAATGCTCGGCACACAGTGGGTGCTTTATCGTGGTGACTTTTCTTACAATGAAAGGAATGAGAAGAGTGACAGATGACTGTCTTCATCAGCCAGGGGTGGTGCCATCACTATCCAGAAGACACCATATTCAAGAGGAGGAGCAGGTTTAGGAGAAGGATGTAGAGAAGGAGAGAGGTATGGGTTGGGTATAGGTCTTGAGGGGACTGGTTCTTTATATCTAAAAAGGCCAACATGAGGCACATCACCTTGTGCCATTCCCCCTATAGTCACTTTCCTGCCACAGGACCTTTGTACTTGCTGTTTCCACTTATTCCAATAACTACTACTTGCAAAAAAAAAAAAAAATCATCCCAAAACTTAATGGCTTAAATAGCATAGTCAATTTATTATTACATCTCAGTTCTGGGTTGACTGGACCCAGCTCTTGTTTAAAGTCTCTTATGTGGAGGCAGTCAGACCACGATGGAGCTGGAGACATCTCAAAGTTGTCCTCGCATCCTTGAGGGTAACTCCACACTCAGAATACAGAAATAAATAATATGTGTAAAAGAAACTCACATATGTTATTTCATTTGATTCTTAAATCCACACTGTGCAGCTGGTGCTACTGATATTTATTTCAGACGAGGTAAATCAAGCTCAGAAAGACCAACTGATTTTCTACCAGCTGGTGCGGACTTGAGAGTCACATGAGGTGCTCTGAGTGTAAATGTCCTATTCTTTTCACTTAGATTCCTACTGCTTGCATCTGTAGGTATAAATGACTGGTATGGGGAAGGAAGAGTAGGAAGGCAAGGGGTTTCCCGCGGATATGGAGGGTGTTAGGACAAGGCTGCCAGCTAAACTTGAATCGCAGACAAAGGAATGTCATTTTTATGTAGAAGTATGGCCCAAACATTGTGTGGCAGCATACTGATACTAGAACATTATTCACTGTTTATCTGAAATTCAGTTTTAACTGATGTATGTGCTTCTATTTGCTAAATATGGCAACCTTACGTTCAGAGTATGAAAAGATGCACAGTGCTGGAGACCAGGTATCTGAAAATAAACTTTATACCATTTAAAGCATCGTGTCAAGCTAAGTCGGCATCCTTGCCCCCAGTGGACATGTGTGAGAGGATGCATCCTATCCTGGGTGCGGGATAAGTTCCGGGAAGAGGAAGCTTGGAAGGAGGGAGAGAGAGGCTGAAGAATGCAGCCTGATGCCGTAATACGGATGAGCCTTGATGGCATTATGCTGAGTGAAACACCCCAGACACAACGAGCAAGTATGGTATGACTCCACCTATATGAAGTACCTAGAAGAGTCAAGTTCATGGAGACAGAAGTAGACCAGTGGTTACCAGGGGCCGGGGGCAGGGAGAGAGAAGAAGTTACTGTTTAGTGGGTGCAGAATTTCCATTTGAGAGGGTGCAGAGGACGATGATAATCTGGGGACAGGTGCTGATGGCAGCTGCACCACCATGTGAATGTACTTCATGCAACTAAAACATGGAGTGAAAAACGGTTAAAACAGTACATTTTATGTTATGTCTGTTTTACCACAATTGAAGGAAGAGTTCGGCCTGAGATCCTGCTGTGTCCAGTAAAGAGCTCTGGAGGGCAACTGATACTACAGCATTGCTCACTACTTATCTGAAGTCCAATTGTAACTGGCGTACGTGCTTCTGTTTGCTAAATATGCAGTTCGCTCTCGCCAGGGTTGCTCGGGACATGAAAGGCGGAGACAAAGCTCCAGCTTCTTGCTGCTCAACATCCGGGCTGCAGGGGCCAGGCATTTGCTGCCACCCGCCAGGAGGAGGTTTACTTGACCTGATTAAGGTCGCACTGGACAGGGGCTCAGGGAGCCTCTAAAGTGGGCCTCATTCCTCTGCCTTAATGGGAGAGAAGAACACGACGTGCCGCTCTCTCCTCCCTCCATCCCTGCCGCAATGAGCTAATGTCCCAAAAGAGCCTGGAGCTCTTCTCAGAAGGATGCTCTATAAATACAGCATCGTTCTGCCACTGGGAACTCAGGGGCGAAGGACAAATCACCAGAGGGATCCGAATGGGGGAGGCTCCCTGGGGGACTTAAATTTAGCATGGGCAACGCAGCTCAGGTCACTGGCTGAGACAGCCCTGTGCTGTAGAACCATCAGGAGGGCACTGTTCATTCTTTGTTGGGGGCCTTCCCTGCCCTCAGTCACAGCCTAGGAGCATAATGGCTTTGTATGGAATTTTGGACAGAGAGTGTGAATTTTTATGGGCAACAGTTAGGACATCCCCCACCCTGGTCCTTGCTGTAGGGTGCAAGCCTGCTAAAATCAGACCAGAGTAGCTGCCCAGACAGACCTTACAGGAAGACACAAGGCCAGGGAGGCAAGGGGTGAATAGAGACTGTCCTCAATCTGCCCTAGAGATGGGTCACCAGGGGAATCTGGGAGCTTTATCTTCACCCTCTCTTGTTAAATGAACCAACACAGTAGCTCTCTCTACCCTGTCACATAAAGCAGCACATTTCATAGCAAGTATATTTTTAAACACTAAAAAAAAAGTTTATTTTTCAGAGAGACAGAGTGAGTGGGGAGGAGCAGAGAGAGAGAGAGGGAGATAGAGGCTCCAAAGCAGGTTCTGCACTGACAGCACAGAGCCCAATGTGGGGCTCGAACCCACAAACCATGAGAGCAGGACCTGAGCTGAAGTCGGACGCTCAAACAGCTGATCCACCCAGGAGCCCCATAGCAAGTATTTTATAACACAGTGTTTCCTATCTTAAAGCGAAATTCATGGTTAATATAAATTATGCACACCACTTTAAGAAAATCACTGGGATGCCTTGCTGCAGGAGAAATAGAAGTAACTTAAAACACTTGGTATTTCAACCTTTAAATGGTTAAGCACAACAACGTGAAAAAGCCAAAGAATTCAGTGCCATATATACTTGTAATGGATAAATGTGGATTTCACTGTGACAGAAAATGTTCTATTAAAAATGAATGTTGGAGCACCTGGGTGGCTTAGTCTGTTAAGCGTCTGGCTTCAGCTCAGCTCACGATCTCACAGTTCCTGGGGTCAAGCCCCTCATCGGGCTCTGTGCTGACAGCACAGACAGCAGATCCTGTGCTGTGACAGCACAGCTTCAGATCCTCTGACCCCTCTCTCTCTGCTCCTCTCTTGCTCGTTCTCTCTCTCTCAAAATAAAGTTAAAAAGAATTATATGCCTTTTTGACCTCTGAAGTAAGGGTTAAATAAGTATATCTGTGGGGGGAGAGAGAGAGAGGGAGAGAGAACACTGTGAATGTGGGAGCCACAAACACAGCTGTACCGATAACTCAGTACCACTGGCAGCACCATTATGAGATGGTTTTCCAAAATGGAGACCTGCTCGTGGAAAGTTCCAAACAAAATGAAGTGTGGTCCTCTGGGGCCTTACACCCTTGCCAGGGAGTTCAGTGGATATGAAGCAGATGGGAAAACACTTCTTGCTTTATGTAAAATAGAGTTTGATTCTAGGCCCAGATTTATGAACAGCTGTTTCATTAAATGACATTTTTTTGAAGTGCATTTATTTATTTTGAGAGTGGGGGAGGGGCAGAGAGAGGGAGAGAGAGAGAGAATCCCAAGCAGGCCTCTGTTGTCAGTGCAGAGCCTGACACGGGGCTTGAACTCACGGAATGTGAGATCATGACCTGAGCTGAAACCAAACATCAGACACCCAACTAACTGAGCCACCTGGGTGCCCCACTTACATGACATTTTAAAGTTGAGCAGAGCACGATGAGGGGACCGTCCTGCATGTTGCAGATGTGTCTAACCTGTGGCCTCTGCCCACGAAGGTTGGGAGCGTCCCCAGTCATCCTGACAAGGAAACACCCTCCCAGGTTGTCTAGGCGCTCTCACTGATAACCACTGACATTACAGGTCTGAAGGTGCCTGGCATTTAACAGAAATATTTCTTCCCTCCCTTCCTTTCCTCCTCTTTCCTTTGTCTCTCTGCAGGATTCTAAGAAGTGGGGGCAGCAGTGCAGGAAAGGAGACCCAGACCTGTCTTGCCTGTGGAATGGCTGAGGAGAAGCAGAAGATGCAGCCGAAGAGGACCCTGGCACATAGGTCTCACAGATGTCACCAAGAGCCTGTGACCAGCGAGGAAAGAACTAGTGCAAGGACCTTATGTGGTCCTTAGTGAGCTTCATAACATTCCTTCCAGCACCTCATCTCACGTGAATCTACCCACTGACTGCACAGTGGGCAGTGCAGGGTTATCGATGGAATTTAAGAGATGAGGAAGCTGAGACATGGAGTGCTTAAGTGACACAGGCCCCCGAGGTTATCCTCCATTTTAGCCATGTGCTTGTTTCCTTGCCAGCCCTCCCCACAACATGGAATATGGTTGTGGTGGTGACTTAATGGACGGTCTAGTCTCCACTGAGATGAGAGCTCCCAATAGGCAGGAGCCCACTGTCTCCAGCTTACTGATCTCCACAAATGCCAGCATGGAGAGGTGGGGAACACTTTTGCACTGATGGTGGGAATGCAGACCGGTGCAGCCACTCTGGAGAACAGTATGGAAGTTCCTCAAAAAATTAAAAATAGAACTACCCTACGACCCAGCAATTGCACTACTAGGTATTTATCCAAGGGACACAGGTATGCTGTTTTGAAGGGGCACATGCACCCCAGTTTTTATAGCAGCACTATCAACAATAGCCAAAGTATGGGAAGAGCTAAATGTCCATCGACCGATGAATGGATAAAGAAGATGTGTTATATACATACGATGGGATATTACTCTTATATACATATGATGGGATATTACTCAGCCATCAAAAAGAATGAAATCTTGCCATCTGCAACAACGCGATGGAGCTAGAGTGTATTACACGAAGTGAAATAAGTCAGAGAAAGACAAAGATCATGATTTCACTCATATGTGGCATTTAAGAAACAAAACCGATGAACATAGAGGAAGGGAAGGAAAAATAAGATAAAAACAGAGAGGGAGGCAAACCATAAGAGACTCTTAGCTATAGAGAACAAACTGAGGGTTGTTGGAGGAGAGGTGGGTGGGGGATGGGCTAAATGTGTGTGATGGGTATTAAGGAGGTCACTTGTTGGGATGAGCACTGGGTGTTGTATGTGAGTGATGAATCACTAAATTCTACTGAAATCATTATTACACTACATGGATTTAGTGTTAACTAAGTTAACACTTGGATTTAAAGTGGTTAACTTGGAAGTTAACTAACTTGGATTTAAATAAAATTAAAAAAAAATAAAGCTATGGGGCACCTGGGTGGCTCAGTCAGTTAAGCGTTCAACTTTGGCTTAGGTTGATCTTGTGATCAGTGAGTTCAAGCCCCATGTCGGGCTCTGTGCTGACAGCTCAGAGCCTGGAGCCTGCTTCAGACTCTGTGTCTCCGTCTCTCTCTGTGCCCCTCCCCCACTAGTGCTCTGTCTCTCTGTCAAAAATAGACATTTAAAAAATTAAAAAAATAAAGTTAGTAGGTTTTAAATAAATATTTGTTTAATAAATGAACTAGTAGTTTTCTTGCTTCCAATCTTTTATCCTTGTCCCAGAAGTGTCCTCTTAAAACAGGATCTCATCACACCACTTCATTGCAAAAGCCTGCAGTGGTGCACCACTGTCTACAAGATAATTTTGAGCTCCTTGGCTTGGCATCCAAGATCTGGTGGCAACTTACATTCCCCTCCACACCCACCCATGCCACCCACCCTCTAAAGCGCCCTAACTACTTGCCTGTAGCAGCCAACACTTATTGAACCCCCACGGAGGCTGAGCACTGCACAAAGCACTATAGGTATATCATTCTATTTAATCTTGACAAGGACATAGGAGATTGACACTGGTATTATCCCCATTGCCATGGAGGAGGAGACTGAGGCTTAAATAGCTCACCTAAGATCATGGAGCTCTCAAATGGCACAGGTGAGATTTGACCCCCCACCTGTCGGCCACCCAAGTCCATACTCAGCTGAACTTAGCTTGTGCTTTTATATCTTGACAGGGGCCTGTGCTCAGAGGCCTCTTAGTCTAGAGTATCCCTTCCTCTTCTCCATGTGCCTTTCATCATTGCAGCCCCAGCCTCAGTGGCCCTTTCCATCACTCTGGTGAGTCACTTCTACCTGGTCACTTCCGCCTCTGCAACTTCACGTGTATTGTGACTTAAAAGCAGCAGTAGCTGGGCAGGTGACTGTCCTCCACTCAGGACTGTGAGCTCTTTCTAGGCAAAACTATGATCTATTCATTTCTAAAATTAGCATTGGAGTCCCAACTCACAACTGGCATTCAGTGTCTCACTCTTGAACATCTAGGGATGAAATCTAGTGACGAAGTAATCATTATGAAGGAAATAACCACAAGGGGGCGGTACCAAAGAGTCTGAATAAGGCGTGCCCTGACTTCCTTCTGGGAGATAGGTGTTCTGTGTAAGAGACCCTGAGGGACAAGGGAACCAAAGGATAAACTAATTGAAATGTGCTTAGCCAAAAGAGTAAACAACAATGTGAAGGGTCAGAGGAAAATCAGAAAAAGTCAGAAAAAGAACAAATTTTTAGAAGTTTTAAGTTTTCGAGTTTTTTTGACAATTTGGAAAACATGAAGACATGGCTTTTTCTGCTGAGTATTTTTTTTTTTTGTTCTTCTTTATAAAATGAGTATTTTTGCTGTTCTTCTTTATAAATAGTTACATCTTTAGTTTACCAAACAAAATCTTATTAACAAATCAAGAAACACATAATACTTTCTATAATGGGAAACATACATTTAGATCTATAAAGAGGGCAAAAAGCATAATTAATGTTATTTTCTATTATTCTATTCCAAATTTTGCTACCTCTCTCCCTCCACCCTCCTAATTGTTGTCTATGGGTTTAAAATATGGGTTGCTTATTTTTTAAAATTTATTTGTAATTTTTGTTTTGCTGGTTGTTCTCAATTAAAAATGAATAGAAGACCATACAAATTTTGAGATATGTTATTTTCCCAACTGTGGGATGTCAGAGGGAGCCCACAGCTCACCCTGGAGAAGGATGAGGCAGAGTTGGATAAAGAAGAATGGAGAAGGGCCAAAGAATATTGGGGGGCCGTAGCTCAAGTATTGGTGGAATTTACCCATATCAAGGGCCAGAAAATGAGGTTTTGAGAAGTGGGTTTTTAGGAGGAGACTTTTTAGGAGGGCCTTAGAAAGTCAATGAGATCCCATAGAAGGCTGGATATGTGTCCCCAAAGTTGAGGGACATAATGGATGCTGTGTGATTCTGCCTGGAAAATCTCCAAGGAAGGAGAAAGGAGGGTTCAATGCTGCTTCTGTGGTAAGGGTGAAGGGCAGGTTGCTGCCACTCTGGAGTTTACAGGGGCCAGAGCTGTTTGTGTATTTCCCAGGGACTTGGTGTGGGTCATGTATGGTAGGGGGGATGACTTACAACTTATTTAATATAGCCACCTAGAGAGGTAATGGACTATGACAGAAAGAAGCTGCAGGTGGACTGCTGGCCTTTAAGGGGATGGAACAGGAGTAGGCAAATTCCCCACTCCTCCAGAAGATGAATTCACTGGGTCTTAAATGTTATATGCAAGAGTTCTCCCGAGATGGACAGTCTCTGAAAAATTGAAAGCAGCCCCTAATGAGAGAAAGAGATAGGAGTAGGGAGAGAATGATATTGAGGAAGAGGGAGAAAGAGAGACAGAGAGAGAGAGAGTTTTAGGCATTTACCAGGCCCAGAGTACACAAAGCCTGGTGAGAACTTTGCTGCTCACCTTACCACTCTTTCTGGCCTCCCTTCTGCACCCCAAAAGGGTTAGGAAAAACTGCTAACCAGTCTGTGAGGAGGTACCCAAGGAAGTGAGAAGAAACTGGGTGGAACATACCTTCCTGCATATATGCAACAGCCCTGGCTGGGTTACGGGGAAGAAGTCTTACCTTTGAATGAAGACCAAAGTGCAGATTATTTTGGTGTTATACGTTCTGAATTGTGACTGTGTTTTGCAACTTGAATGGGAAAAAAAAACTTGAAAAAATTGCTTTTGAAATGCATATGGCTTGAAACACATATGGCTTTGTGTTAGTTATGAGTGGCCAGAAAAGCCTGTGAGTACCTGAGTTTTCCTCCAGGGACACTAGCTCCATGGAGCAAACTGAAAGGGCCAGGAAGAGACAGAAATAGAACTGTTCTGCAACAGCGTCCAGTCATGCTCATGCCCCACATACTACCTTGATTTTACACATGAAAGACTGAAGAGGAATATAACAAAATCTTAAGAGCAGTAGTCTTTGGGCTGTGAGATGATGAGTCATGAGGTGGTTTTTTAATTTCCTGAGTTGTCTACATTTTCTACCATGAACATGTTTTAATTGTATAACCTTAAAGAAATGAATATAAACTGTGCTCTTTGGTGGGGGGAAAGAAGAAATTAATATTACATAGGTAACAAAAATTTATGACTAAAGTTCTGAAGAAAAACCCTGCTTGGCTGTCATGGGGCCTGGAGGTAGAGCCCCAGTCCAGGTGTGAGAGGGTGCAGGACGATGGTGAGAAAGAGTAAGGGCCTGTTGAGTTTCTTCCCCTTGATCTTAGTCACCTGCCCTTCATGCCACTCTGCTGACCCAGGAATGCCGACTTGACACCCCAGTGTAATGCTTCTCAGTGTCTATCTGCCAACCCTACTCTCTGGACCAGTAGTGAAAACCCACTGCCCTGATCACATTCTTACAAGGACCTCCTGGAGACTGGGTCTGGGTGTACGGGTTGATAATGACATCGAAAGCTTCTCTTCCAGCCTTTTCTTCCTAACCCGGGTCTTTGATGAGGGTTAATTTAAGTATATCGGGACAAATGAGAGGTGTGCTCTACTTTAGAGCAGGTTTCTCAACCTCAGCACTATTGATATTTGGGACCGGATCATTCTTTGTGTTAGGAGGCTGTTCTGTACATTGCTCGATGTTAGAGAGCATCCCTGGCCACTATCCATGAGAGATGAGTAGTGCTACACATTCCACACCCGCGAGTTGTGACGATCTGAAGACAATGTCTCCAGATATTGCCAAGCGTACCCTACATGTCCTCCCTACATGTCAAAATCATCCCCAGCTGAAAACCGTTACCTTAGAGGTAACTTCCTATTTCACCTACTCAAAAGAATAGGGCCCCCAGATGAGGCCTACTTGTGATTATAGCAGACCACTTGGGGGTCTGGTAAATGGACTGACTGACAATTTCCTTCCTGGAATGTTGTTAGCATGACATCATGTCTGAGGTCAGACTTCCCCAGATGGCAGTGGGGCACTGTTATGGACTGAATTCATATGTTGGAGCCCTAACCCCCCATGTGCCTGTAATTGGAGATAGAGTCTTTACGGAAGTGATTCAAATTAAATGAGGTCATAAGGGCAGACCCGAATCCTATAGGAGGGGTATCTTTATAAAGAGAAGGAGAGACACCAGAGAGATCTCTCTCTCCATGTCCATGCACAGAGGAAAGGCCACATGAGGACACAAAAAGAAGGTGGCTGTCTACCCCTGTGGTCCCTTGGAACTGCAAGTAACTTTGTCTCATGAAGACATATATTGGCCTGTTGGATGGAGAATGCCCCACCAAAACCAGATGGGAGGGCTCTAATGTTTCTTATAGAAATAAGTAATGATTAAGCATTGATATTTATAATAAACACTACAACTGGCCAGTCAACTGACCCTTCAGCCTTCCAAAGGGCCACAGTGAATACACTCCCTTCTCTCTTTCAGGGCAGCTTCAGGAGGAATGCTCAAAGAATGGAATATTTTGGTTGGCTGATTTTTAAAACCGAACATTAAACTTTTGGGGGGATTGTCCAAAGTTTTCTGTTGAAAATTTTTAAAAACATGCATTTATTTTTTCATAAATACATTTGTCAACTGAAGATTTTTCAGATCTTGAACTTTTCACTCTGAGCATCATTTCCTGTTGTATGATGCTGTAGGAGAATATGGTATAGAAGTTTTGACTGGGTGTGGAAATACCAGAATGTCCCTGAGATATTGTTTTCACAACAAATGTTCAACATCTGGTATTAGCTTTTCTTGGCATTTTGGCACTTTCTCTTAAAGCCAGAGGAAAGGAGTGGAAGCAGCCACCCTGGCCAAGCATTATTTGTGAAAGGAGGTTGTAGCATCCCTTTGCCTATGTTCAGAACCATTGCACTGGGCCTCAAGGCCTTGATGATGGACAGAGATACCAGCAGAGGAGATTCTTGGTTGGCCCATCTAGGGATGAGAGTGCTCATCAGACGAAGAATATGAAATCTCTTGAGATTCACCTCAGAAAATGGTGGGGCCTGCTGCCTATGTTTTAGAATAATCAAGTTCAGCTTATGAAGAGCTCCCTTTGGTCAGGACTGCTGTGTGAAATGACCAGCCTTTTTTCCACCCACTGTCACCACTCTATTCTGCCATCATCTCCTTAGCCCAGAGCACTCCAAAAGCCTCCAGTGATCCTCCCCATAAAGGGCTCACCTCCTCCATGCCACTCTATACCTGATAGTTCCAGCCATCTTTCTAAAATCCCTGTCTGGTCCTGTTACTTCTTAAACTCTCCAAGGATGGACCTTACATCGTTTTTAGATGAACATTCAAGCTCCTTCAGTGACAGAAGCCAAACACAAGAAACCACATATTGTGTGATTTCTTTACAAGAAATACCCAGAAAAGGCAAACCTATGGAAACAGAAAGTAGATTAATGGTTGCCTGTGGTGGACATGGTGAAGTGGAGATTAAGGGTACACGTGCACAAAGAATCTAATTGGAGTAAAGAAAATGTTCTAAAACTCACGTATGGTGATGGTTGCACAACTTGGTAACTTTACTTAAGAATCATTGAGTTGTACATTTGAAAAGGGTGAATTATATATGAAAACTTAAAAAATATCCAAGCGCCTTACTATACTTACCAGATAGATGCTCCATGATACATTTCCTAATGGCCTGGTTTGAGACCCCATCTCACCCCTGCCCTCCCTCTGCACACCTGCCTTACTGGACCTAGTTTAGGTCCTCCAAGGTGCCACGTTCTTCCCCCGGAATCTCACCTGGACCTTTGAACACCTACTGTAACTTTCCTACCCTGCCTGCTGACCCCCACCCACCTGCCCCAAATCTGGCTGATACCCTTCAAAGCCTACCTGTCTCTGGGATGGATTCTGTTTTCCACCCAGATGAGCTCAGCATCCTGTTCTGTGCCCCCATAGTTCACCTGGGCTTTGTTTCTCATGCCACTCATCACACTTTTCTGTGATTATTTGTTTAATGCCTGTCTTCTTTGCCAATATATAAGCCCACATATAATTGGTCACAATGATATTTCAAGGCACATAGTAGGATCTTAGAAATATCAATTGTGTGGATAAATACAGGAACAAGGTGCAGAGGCCACAGGACCAGGCAGCTCTTCCAAGAGTACAGAGATTTATTCAGAACCCAACATTGCTCAACCAAAGTCACATTTTATTCTCTTCCAGAGACTACACAAGGAATAGAAGAGGAACCTGGTTAGGGCTGGCATGATAGGGGCGTGGTCAGGAGATCACAGGTGTGATGATGAAGAGGCGTGGGAAGGGGTAAGTGGGACGTGAGAGAATAAGCTTGTGAGTCATAGGTTCTCATCTGGCTGTGTGATCCTGGGTGAGAAACTTAAACTCCCTCTTCTTCTTCTTTTAACCTATGTTCATAATTTATAGAGTATCTCTTAATTCAAATATTCTGTAATTCTAGTCATTCTACTAGACTAGGGCTTCTCAATGTCAGAATTGCCTGGGGTGTGTGTTACAAAGGTAGACTCCTGAGCTCCGCCCAGGCCTCTGGATCAGTATCTCTGCAAGTGTGGCCAGGGAATCTACATTTTAACATACTCTTGGGTGTTTTTTTTTTTAAATGCAAGTTTGTGAGAGGGTGGGAATTGGGTCTACCTCATTCACTCGCATTTCCCAAAACTCAACCCAATGCAGCACAGAGATAGGGTGCTCAGTAAGTATTTTCTTGATGGGTGAATAAGTGAATGAGTAAATGGTACAGTAACAGAAATGTGGATATCTTGCTTTGACCAAGGCAGAAGAGGAAGAGGGCTGCTGCCTCACTATGGTCTATGATAGCTTCCTTCCCCTTCGGAGCTGAATTCCACATTTTTAAAATATGGTGGTGGGACTGAGTGACTCACGTGATTTCTCCCTGCCTTAATAATCCATAGCACCATGAATCAATAATATTGACAGCACCATGAATCTATGCTTTCTGTTTCCCTTTGCCTTGCTCCTTGAGAGAAAAAGAATCAAGGTGAAAATCAACCACAACCTGGAGATTTGTTGTGAGTTTTAATAGGAGGGGTGGAGTCAAACAGTTTAGAGGAACGTATAAAAAGACCTTTTACTTTTTGCTGGAACATGATATGGTTTGTGCATAGCACATACATATTAAAAAATAGAAGCATCACATTATACACGCACATGACTGAACAAATTCTGAGGGTTTTCTATTCACTTTACCCAAACTTAAGGACAGCTCTGCATTGGGACCCAGCCTGAGGTACTTAATTGATTTATAGAAAGGGGAAACCATATGAGGACACAGCTGTCTGAATGCTGGAATCTCAGTAGTTCAATGAGGTATACAAGCATGGTTCTGTGTTGGCTCTTGGCACAATAGACTAGATTCAGGGTCTGTTTTAGGCAAAATCACTCCCTCCTCCCATTCTGGGAAGAGGAAACACCAACTCAGATATAAGCTCAGAGTGGATTATTTCTATCTACTCTTCTGGCCTTGTTCCAAACATTCTGGGAGGTAGCAGAATGAGTGGCCATTTCTGGCCAGGGGGGGGGGGTGCAGATTTGAGGGACCCACTTCATAGACATGAAAGTGGCAAGCAGCAGAGAATCCCTCCTCAGCGACATCTGACCTGGAGCCTTTGGGGACAGAAAGATGTAGGAGCTTTCCAGCTTCTGTGCACATGAAAAGCAGCAGGAGGGGATAGATGGGAGAGAGAATACCCCCGTGTCTTAGGGCCAGCGATCACCCTTGGTAGATATGTTTGCACCAGTGACCGTGGCACAAAACAGGCAAGGGTAGTGCATGTACAAAGTTAGGAGGAAGGATGGGGCACCTGGGTGGCTCAGTTGGTTAAGTGTCCGACTTCAGCTCAGGTCATGATCTCATAGTTCGTGGGTTCGAGCTCCGTGTCAGGCTCTGTGCTGACAGCTTGGAGGCTGGAGTCTGCTTCAGATTCTGTGTCTCCCTCTCTCTCCGCCCCTCCCCCATTTGCACTCTGTCTCTGTCTCTCTCTCAAAAATAAATAATAAAAACATTTAAAAAAAAAAACAAAGTTGGGAGGAAGGAAAACTACAACTTGTGGACTCTCATACGTCCTTCTCTTCTAGGATTGCACAGAGTGATAACTTGGAGGCACTGAGGTCTAAGACAAGAAAGGGGCCCAGCACCATCATGAGAAAAATTCCAAGGTTCCCAGCAGAGGATTAGGTTAGGAGAGACTTTCAGGCCTGGGTTATTGGCCTGGGAAGATCCTATGTCTAGAAAGGAGAGAGGTTCATAGCCTAGATCAGATGATAAGAGAAAATATTCTCTTTCCTAAGCCACAGAATGGCCCTCACCAGGGGCTTGGAGTGTGTGTGCTGGACGTGTTGTGGGACATGGCGGCAGAGGTATTAGGCTGTGAAGGGTAATGGTAGGGTATTAATTACAAAATTATATGCTTCTTTCCAAAGGAGGTTCAAAAACACATGGCAAGTGGGAAGGGAAGTGTTGTTAGAAGGCAGTGAATGATGAAGTGAATATATCAACAGCTTCAATGAGGCAGTTGGTTTCTGGTTTCCTCTGAGGTCCATCCATTGCCGTGAGGAAGGTGCAGATTCTACAAGGGGCCTGGAGCTCCCCTATTGGTTCTGAGCTCACCTTCCCCAGCTGAGAATTTCATCTTCAAGGGTGTGCACATATGTTGCTCTCATTTTTATCATTTGTTCTTGAAAAAGGAATAAGGCAGCATCTGGGCTCTTGGAGGCCCAAGTTTGCATGGAGCTGCCAGAGAAGGTTCAAGATAAGAGGGAAGCCAGTGACTACCAAACTCTGTAAACCAGGGTCACAGCTAAGGATCTGGGGGAGAAAGGACCCAAACTGTTTGTAATACATGGCAGCAGGAAGGTGAGGTTCATTCTGTCCCCCTGCTGCTGCCTTTTGGATCCAACAGGGCTGAGAGCTGAGTCCAGGAATCCTTAGATGTGATGATCAGACAGGAGACAACTCTGCATGCCTATGCACAGACACAGTAGCAGGCAAGAAGGGACTGAACTTGCTGGTCTTCCTTTGTTCCTGCCCCTTAACCCACTTCTGTGGATGGACAGTGACTTGTCCTAAGCCACTTACATGTCAAAGAGAAAGCTCTTGGGAGAGACCTCCTCTAGCAGGAGGAGTTTTAGCGAGTCAACGATGCATCCCCCATCCAGGAATATATTCAGAATGTTCAGCAACTGGTGCAACGTAGGCCTTGGTACCGGTTTGAACAGATGCCCGGCTGCTAGTAACCAGTTCCTGTCCAGCAAATGGTGTGCTGGTGCCTCCATGTAGTGACTGACTAGCAAGGCAGCCTGGTCCTAGGCATGTCATAGCATCTCCTTCTCACTCTTAGCATGAAAAATGGGAGTGGACATTTGGGGGAACTCCTTGTCAGTATTTTGGCCCTTTTAGGAGCCTCTAGAGAGATGCAGGAAAGGTCTAGCAATCTGAGGCCTCTCTTTAGAAGTGTGTCCCCTCTCACGCCAAATTGGCTCAGAGATTTAGGAAGAAAGGAGCTAAAGCTTTGGGACCTAAAACTTTTCTCCTCACCAGATCATTGTCCGTCCATCCACCCAGCCTTCCTGCACTGCCAGTACATCCCATCAGAAACTGATACGTGCCTTAGGTCCTGAGTGCAACTCAGGTCTGATGTACCCTGTCAAAGAGGCCAGTCAATTACTCTGGACAAGATAATCAGCTTTGTACTCTGCCTCCAAGCAGAACTGCACTTCTAGTATTCTAAATGTTCAAGATGGACCAACTTTCTTCCATTTGACCCAAGACCCCAGCTCCTTCCCGTTTCTTCCAAGGCTTGGCCATGTCCACTCTTGCTCCCAAGCTCTTACTGTTTGTTCAGTCTTTCTGGTTGCTCACCTTGGTGTGGCCTTTTCCTCCTCACCCAGCACACACCCTCCCTGATGTGTGCCAGGCAGAAAGTAGTCAATATGATGTCTCCCTTGGTTTCCAACCTCCATGTCCATCTCACAGTCGCTCAGCTCAGATCTATCTATAGATGGCCGCATCTGCAAATAGAGAGGTATGTCGAAGATGAAGGTATTTGCAGCAGATGAGGGGTTGTCTTGCAGGGGCCCCTGAAAGCAGCAGGGTGTCAGGTCATTTTGTAACTTGATGGTTCATGTATGCCGAAAATATTTGCACTCTGATATGGCTCTCTCTGGTTTCAGATTTAGGAACATTCCAATGGTTCAGGAATCTGAAGGCTCCAGGCAGACAACATTTATAGTCACTTGGGGAACCTCTGCTTTAAATACTCTCAAAGGACAGGAGGCAAGAAGGCATTGTACAGCAAGGAGCTGTTTCAGTTTGGCTGCTTGATTTCACAGGATTATCACTCTTCTCTTACTGTAGAGGGGCCGGAGGGGGCAAACTCTGGAGGTCATGGTGCCCATTCTACTGCATCCAGGCATCAGCGTGTATGCAAACTGATGATGACCAAGAAGGAAGTGAGAGTATCAGATGAGGACTTGGGTGAGTTTCCTGGACGTAGCTGGAGAGGAATTATCATCTGCAGTCCAAAGCCTCTCTACTTCCTTCATGCCCTATTTTGCATCCCCTCACCCCTCGCCAAACAGGTTGCCATTATTAGGATCCTTGTCATCTGAGGTTAAAATAAGACCCAGTTCAAAGTGAGGAAAAGTTATGGGCAGGCAGCCTGGCCCCAGCTTGTTCTTGGAGCCACACGCAGCACTGAATCCTCCAGGCAGAATGGCACTCCATAGAACATCCAGTCCCTTCCGCTGCTTCCAGCAGGCCTTCCCCAACTGCCCGAGACACTGCTCTACCCCTTTTCTCCAAGAAGAGGATCATCCCTTCTCCCCCAGCTCCCCAGACAGGGCAGTCCCAGAGCCCTCACAGACAGGAAGTTTGGAACCTGCCCACCTTCTTTCTGGTTTGCAGTTAAACCCTACTTCCTCCCACCCTGCCCTCCCTACCCTTAGAGGACAGCTGTGCCCCACCACCCATGCAACCCATGCATGCACTAAGTGGCCTCTGGATGGAAGAATGATTGGAAAGAGGCAGAATGGGCACACACATCAATCCAGCTGGTTTGACAAGTGACATTCTTGCAGGCAGATTCCTGCAGCAATGATACTGGGAGAAAGAAACCCAATGCTCTGCAATGCCTTTTCTCAGACCATCTACATGAAGATGTATGAATATACATCAACACACACGAATACTCCCACCCTGGCCTTTTCCTGTGCACGTGGTCATATGCCACATGTACCTTCTTTCCTCAGTTGAGGTCACAGCATGCATCCATTGCCATTCTAGGATGTTGGTCGCAACCTCTCTCTTGGGTTGGTTACATACCATGGGGTCCGGTCACCCAGGGAACCAACTCAGGTCTCCCCAAGTACAGGAAAAGCCTGACTGAGGAGTCATGGGGGGTGGGAGGTAAGGGGAATTGTTCATTTGTGCAAAATTCCAAAACAAAAGATGTTGCTTTCAATCTGTGAGCCTTCTTTGAGGGTCCTTATATCCTGGGGAGGAAGTGAGTGACAGTCATGATCGGGGACACTTTGCTGCCCCGCTTTACCCGTCCATATTTGCTCAGTGCGATGTAGGTCCCTCGGTACAGGTCTGACTCGTAGGCATTGTAATTGTTGGGCAGGAGGGTTTCTCTGAACTTGCATTCCTCTTGGAAGCTGGGCTGCAAAAGAAATGGACAAATAACAGAGGCTCAATTATAAATGAGGTGTAGTGGGCCCTCTACCGGGTACACCTCCCTTCCCTTCGTAAGATAGCCAGCAGGGAAACTGAGCCATTCTAGGCCATTCTAGGCCATTCTAGGCCAACCAAATCATGGGAGGGCACAAAGGAAGAGACTTCCAAGCTCTTTTGGACCCCTCTCATGTTCTCCTCTTCATGATAAGCAAATCAAGGCCCAGGGACATGGATGGAGAAAGTCTGTGTCACATGGGGTGGATCTCCTGATTTTCAGTTCAGGACACTTTCCACCAAGCACCTAGCTGATAACTTATTCCATCAGAGAAAGAACCATAAAAGGATATAATAGGCTTTTCCCAAGTCCACTGTGAGAGGTGGTCTAGTGGAATGGGTTTGGGACCCCAGGCTCTACTTAGTGGTTTTCTGCTTCCTAGTTGCGTGACCATGGGCAGTCTCCTCTCTCAGCCTTGGTTCCCTTTCCTGCAAGCTGTGTGTCTGGGGAGGAGGTGGGGGGGGCAGTTAGAGGAGGAGTGGGGACATATGATTCCCTAAGTCCTTTCCAGCGCTATCTGTTGACTATGTTAACCCTTTCTTCTTCCCACTCGTTGCCCCCTCCATCTTTCCCAGGTTTGCCACCCCTTAAAGATGCCCATTCTTGGTTTTGACTTTGAGCCCAGAAGATGCCTGGTGCCTCCTAGACATTCATGGCTCTCTAGAAAAGTTCAGGAACAGAGATGGTAAGGAGCAGTGATTTTTATGGAGAAGAGAACCAGGTTCCCTCTGTGGCAGGTGGTGCCATGGAGTCTGGGGCCAGTGCTAATTTGGTAGAGAAGCGTGTGGAGCACCTGTTCTGAAAATGAGCACTAAACTTCCTGCCACACATCAACAAGTTCATTCCCTATGCATCACCCACGCCCTCCTTTATTCCTAGAAAAGAAGGCCGTTCCTCCCCGGACTTGCAGGGCCAATGCCGAGGGAGGCTGGGGGGATTTCTGTGTTTTGTATAGGGAGTGGCTCTGTAGAGTCTAGAGGAAGAGACAGCAAGGTGAGAACCAGGAGGTCTGAGATCCAATCTTGAAAGAAACACAGAATGAAACAAAAAGAGAGGTGGGGTGTAATTTCTGACTCCTTCCTGCTGACTGAGGCCATTGGCTATAAAAAGCCCACTCAATGGCTGGCCGGCTGTGCCAAAGGTGTCATCTGACCTTCTCCGAAGGAATCGTACTATGAGCACCCTGGGCTGGCTGGAGGCGGGGGATGGACCAGAGCCTCTTCCTGTTATGAACAGAGGGTGATGAGCTAGTTCCCTGGGCTCCCAGACACCCACAGCTCTTTGGACGCACCTCTCAGACAGCATGTGCAACAGTGTGTGATCCCTGGGGACAGCTTCTTCTTTCTCAATAGACTCCAAGTTCCCCGAGTCAAGGATTGTGTCTTGTCAGGTATGTGACCCTGAGTGGATGATGACTTAATAGGGATGCCAGGAGGACAAATGGACACCCATACATGACCGGCTCCTTCAATGTAGCATAAGAGTGAGCAAGGGTACAGCATGGTGTAAGGAAGGAACACCACACTCACCTTCTGCCCTTCACCTCTCACCCCTTTCCCCACTCAGGCGTCCAGTTTATTGTTTACAAGGCACTTCTACATGTATTAATTTACTTGAGGTGAATGTGAAAGCTTTAGCCAGTCACACCAACTGGCTTCCTAATACCACACTAGGGAATTTGGGTTTTTACAACCTTTAATTTCCTTTGTAAGGAACTTTGAGGTTATGCTGATGATGATTCACCTCTTACTTCATTCGCTATGTGAACTAGGGCAAGTGATTTAACCTTCTAAGTCTCAGTTCCCTCATCTGTAAAGTGGGGGCATTTAGAATAATTATGTCATAGAATTGGAGCATTAATTGAAATAATGTACAGGAAGTCCATGGTGTAACACCTGACACATAGTAAAATATAAAAAAAATTGGGGGTATCTGAGTGCCTCAGTCAGTTAAGCATCTGACTCTTGATTTCAGCTCAGGTCATGATCTCATAGTTCTTGAGATTAAGTCCCACATCAGGCTCTGCGCTGACAGCGTGGAGTCTGCTTGGGATTCTCTCTCTTCCTTTCTGCCCCTCTCTTGTTCACATGTGCTCTCTCCTCTCTTTCTCTCTCAAAATAAGTAAACTTTTAAAAAATTCTTATTACTATAATTATTCTCTATCATGAACTACTTTGCATTAAAAGCTCTAAAGGACTTTGTCTTACCCTGGATTGCTATTCCTGCAAAACCTGCTGTGGGTTATTGGACATTTCCACTTTTAAGCTCTGCAGTTATTGAGTGAATGACTGGGAGAACTTGCATGAGAAGAACACAGAACTAGGATACACAGAGGCTGATGCTCTGGCACTGCTCTTTGGGGTCTCTCTGGGCCATGGCCTCTTTACCTGTGCATGAGAGGTAGAAGCAGCCACAGAAGCTGAGACCATTTGAGGGGCAAAGCTCTGAAGAAACACCACTAGGAGAATAGAATCTCAGGATTAACTGTAAAAGGTAAATGAGAAACGAAGCTACATTGATTAAAAGTCTGGTGAAGATTGATGAACAAAATACAGAGTCCAGAAGTAGATCCAAATATATAGCAATATAACATAAAAATGGATTTGAAATTAATATAGAAGTGGAGTTTCAAATCACTGGAGACAGCATGGTGTTGAAACAGCTGGGTAATATCTAATAACAATAATTAAAAATAATAATAAAATTTGACTTATCATTTTATTCCTTACGTTAAAATAAATTCTACAAGTAGCAAAGACCTAAATGTAAAAAAAAGAACCTCATGAGTCCAGAAAAAAAATTTTTTAAATAATCTTGAGTCAGGATGATCTTTTTGATAAGGGCACAAAAAACTAGATGCCATAAAAAAAGCAAAAGGAATACATTTGACTTCTGCCTGGAAAAAAATTACCTTAAACAAAACAAAAATGTAAATGGCAAACTCAGTTAAAAAATAGTTGCATTTGTGTCAGAGAGTACATTTTGTTACTATATTCAGGACCCTTGGACAGTGTTTATGAACAGACCATTCACAGAAAAGGAAATACAACTAGCATTTGGACATGAGAAAATATGCCTAATGAGAGAAATGTAAGTCCTAACAGTGAGACCACATTTTTAATTGTTTGATTAAAAGAAATCAGATTTTTGGGCACCTGGGTGGCTCAGTCAGTTAAGTGTCTGACTTCAGCTCAGGTTATGATCTCACGGTTTGTGAGTTCAAGCCTCTTGTCAGGCTCTGTGCTGTCAGTACAGAGCCCACTTCTGGTCATCTGTGCCCCCCTCTCTCTGCCTCTCTTCTGTGAACACACTCTCTCTCTCAAAAATAAATAAACATTAAAAAAGAAATCAGATGTTTGATAATATTCTTTCATTGGTGAATGCATGAAGACTAGGAATTCTCATTTAATGTCTGTGGGTGTGTATATTGTTATAACCTCTATAAAGAGAAATTTGACAATATCTACAACAATGAAAAAGGAATATAGCTTTGATTAGTAATTCCACTTGTAGGAATGTATCTAACTAGCACACTCCCACTCATGTACAAGAGTTACTCACTGCAGCATTATTTATAATAGTAAAAGACCCAAAACAACAAAGTGTCTATTTGGAGGGGAGTAGTTAATTCAATTATGGCAGATCTACACAACTGAATGCTATTAAGCCATGAAAAAATATGAAACCTTTGTGGGCACTGACTTGAAATGGTCTCAAAGACATACTGTTAAGTGATGAAGCAAGGTTCAAAACGATGTGTAGTATACTCCTATTTGTGTGACCTTTAAAATAACAGTGAGGGTGCACACACAGGGACACGGGGTCTTCCTGGGATGATACATAAAGAGCCAGGACAACATCTTTGTCTGGGGAGGTACTAGTGGCTTCAAAGAGCATGAGAAGGAGACTAAATTCCCATGGCATATTCTTTTACACCTTTCTCCCCACCTTAAACCGTGTTCATGCATTACCTAGTCATCTAAGTAGATTATTTAAAGTGGGAAAGAAATTCAGGATACAAGTTGAGCCAGGAAGTGGAATAAG
Source organism: Panthera tigris (assembly GCF_018350195.1). Lineage (NCBI taxonomy): Eukaryota > Metazoa > Chordata > Mammalia > Carnivora > Felidae > Panthera > Panthera tigris. The sequence goes on from NC_056666.1 coordinate 39,055,555, forward strand.
AAAACATTTATATAAAAAAAAAAAGAAAAGAAAACATTTATATCAAAAACGGGTGGTCCCCCTGTGTCCTGGTAGTCCTAGCCCCTGCCACCTGCCACTTTTCCCTCTGTTCTAACTTGTACATTCCTGGAGAGCAACCTGCCCTCAGTCTCCAGAATTCATTTCTGATCTAGATGGTGGTTAAGGGAGAGGATTTGCGTGTGGTTTGCAAACTCTAGACAGGAAATCAAACCTTGGGGCTGAGGGTGCGAGGGAGAGGAAGGAAAGGAAGAGGAACTGAATGATTCGGGCAAGAAATTCTGAGAGCATCTGCCCAAATCCTCCATTCTAGAACATGTCCAATTTAAGAATCCAGCCTTTCACAGTGTCTGGGTCCCCTCAAACATTGGTTAAATGTGTATCCTGGTGGTTGTATACATTGTGCCTTGTTCTCCGCTCATTGCATTTTGATTATTCAAATTTCCTGCCCTTTAAAACAATTTTTCCCACTTTTGTTTCTGTCCATTTGGTTCCTTTTCTCTAGCCTTGCTCATATTCCTGGCCTTCCCCAGAACTGGGTACAAATCTAAAGTGAAAAAAGAGAAGTGGATGAAGTTTGCTTTCAAAGCTTTGTCTTTCCTTTGCCTGTCTCTTTCTGTACCCCTCTGCCCTGTCCTTGGGGTTCAGGTGGCAGGAGGCCAAGACCATTTCCCCGAACACTTTGAAGCAGCTGATGCTTCAGGCCAGTGGGTATTCCCGCTGCCCAGACTGATGCCTGAGCTGGTATCCAGACCCAGCCTCTTAATCCACGTCTACTGCATCCTGAGCCCGGTTCTCATGACCCAAGAGTGGTGACTCCTCAGCTCTGGTGAGAAAAGCACTCATGTCAAGTGAGCGTCATGTTAATAAAAGCAGCTACCATATATTATTACTTGAACAAATGAAAATAATTCCACCAGATCACATTTCCTGGGTTTGCCGGGGCTCAGGCCCCAGTGTGACAACGTCTTAAATTCCATGTAGGTCTAATCAGACTTATGTGGAACCAAACTCCAAAGCGATCGGCTCTTACCATGGAGAAGGGCATTTTGCAGAGGGGCTTTGCAGAGGGCTGTTCCAGCCTGTGACCTCTGGCAGAAATGCCCCATGCGGTCTGGGCTGGATGAGACATCCATCCTCTTGTCTTCGGGCAGAGCTAAGTCACCCGGACTGGTGGAAGTGGATGCGTGTCTTTAAAGCTCTTCCTCCCAGGGCTAACCCAGAGCCACTTGCTTCTTCTATTCCTCCTGGGTTGTGAGTGTGCATGGAAGGGGCAAGGGTGGGTGGTGTTTAAGGAGGTGGGAAATGGAGAGAAAAAAAAGACTCTTTTTCCTAAGACCCTTTCCTCCTGCAGCCTCTGTTTCTTTTTCTGTCCTTAGCTGAAATGGAGAAATAGATAACATCTCTCAGCTCCAAGAGGTCTGTATATTGTAACCCCCTTTCTTAACACACAATGGCATTGTCGATTTAGATGTGTTTGAAAAGCTTTTCAGCAGACATGACTTTCTTGTCAATCCTGTGCAGCTCCTTGTAGCAGGCAGGCCTTGTGTCGGGGAGAGTTGTCTTCAGGGTTCTCGGGTCCCATCCCCCAGTACTTCTACCCAGCAGGTGCTAACACATCCCCTCAGGAATCTGTTCTCTGCTGGATGAGCTTTGCTGCCAGCTGAATGAAGGCATGGCTTGGTCCTCCCCTCTCCCAATGTAATGCCCCACAGAATAAGCAAAGGCCTTGATGGATGAAACAAATACTGTGTTCTCTGCACATTGTCATACTACTATTGATTAAAAGGATGTAGATGCAGTTATAAATAGTAAAACTAAAATCATTTAAAAGCATTACTGAATTCCTACTAGCTTTTTGTCAGTATGCATTTTTTTCTTGGCCAAGGGATTCTTGTAGAGAGTGCCCAAGCCGACCACCAATCGTTAAGTGGGGTTCCTTGATTTTTTTCAATTTTATTTTTAAAAGCATTAAGGACATTGGAATTCACTGATTTCTGCCTCTGTCTACATGGAGAGAGCAGAGGTCCAGGCCCAGAGAAGGCCAGGGATTTTGCCCCACATTTAAGCAGGTAGTGGAGGGTAGGTGGGGCAGGAGCTGGAATTTGGGTCCCAATCTGTACATGAGATGCACTTCTTCTGTGGGTTTCAAGAGCCTTACCTGCAGAGCCCTGAGGCAGGTCTGCACACAGCACTGATTGTGTGAATTTAGAGACCTAGTGTCCCATCTGTGAAGGGAGGATAAAGACCACATGCCCCTTCCAGGGCTGCTAGGGGATAATGCTTGGAAAGTACTCCGCAAGATGCCTTACAAACAGTAGGTGCTCAATACCAGGACGGCTATTTATATTGTCTCAGCTGGGAATAGGCATCCTGCCATGGGGCTCTGCACCCCTCTTTCCTAGAAGTGAGACATGCAGGAAGTCACTTTTCCTAGGTGGGTTTTCTCAGCTCTTCTTCTCTGGCCATGAGTAGTCTCCTGTCCCCACCCCGTGCAAGGGTCCCCTCCCCCCATGAGAAATCTCATTTAGCTGCAGGCGGTAGCAGCTGAGCCTGGGGAGATGAGGCAGCTCTAGGGGCTTAAGGGAAATAGTGTGAATGAAATCATCACCCAGCGGGAGTCTTCCTGGCTCCGGGGATCAGTTGGCAATTGTTTTTTTAGACTGTGATAACAGGCCCCTGAGGGGCAGCGGGAGGGGGTAGAGGTGGTTTGGAAGCATCTGGGGCACAGCCACGCAAAGCATCAATTGTCCAAGCTTGGGGCATAGTTGGGCCACACTCCTGGGTCCAGCCCCACTCTCCTACACAAGCCTGCCCAGCCCTGGGCTCCAGGGAGGACAACCTCCCACCTTAGAGAAGGTGCTCCCGGACTCAGTGCTCCTGGGGTGTGGGAGGGGGAGGGTAGAGTGTGCAGAATGAGCAAGCCTTCCCTCAGGACAGCCCCCCTTTTCCCTGGACTCTCTCATTTCGTGAACCCTCCAGCTCAGGGGCCCACCTGACCCCCTTTGAAGTCATGTGCCCCTGAGGGAGGGGTGCAGGGGTGTCTCCAACATGAGGAGTCAGTTCACACTTACTTATGGAAGGTGACTCCTTCCCATTTGCTACTCCATGCTTTACCCCTGTGCAGTGCCTCTGACTGTGATTAAAGCTCTGATTTTTGAATGTCATATAGGTTCTCTTACCGGGGTAATGGATTTCTAGTTGGAAGTGGGTACATTTTCCTATATTTGTGCCCTCTCCTTGCCTCAAAGTTGAAAGTCCTTCTGGTAATGCTTTCTGCACTCTGTCCTTCCTTCCAGGAGATCTACCTGCTAAATGGTCCCTTGCAGAGGGTGCCTTAGTCAACAACCCCAGTTCCTGGCTCTCCAATCGGCGGGATCCCAGGCACGGTGCAGGCTGGCGAGTAAGGGCTTTTTGGAAAGACTATCTCCACAAGGAGGGGCCCTGCTTCACCCAAACCTAGGCTGGCCCCAGGCTGGCTCCTATCTTCTCCAGCACCTTTTGCACAGAGTGATGTCTGAGAAAGGGGGTGTCTGAGGATTCCAAACCTCATGCTGGGTTTCACCTGCCCCGCCCTCCAAAGGCTGTGTGGCCTGGTGGTCCCAAACCTGCCTGTGCTACAGAAACACCAGAGAAGCTTAAAAACAACAACAACAACAACAAACAAGCAAACAAACAAACTGATCTTTGGTCCCCCATCCCAGCCCTGCCAAATAAGCATCTCTGATGGAGGTCCCTGCAAATCTGTACTTTTAACAAGCTGCCAAGGTGATGGGATGCAAAATGTCCTACACATGTCACTTCTAGGAAAGAAGGGTGCAGAACCTCATGGCAGGGTACCTCGCCGCATCAGCTGATATGATAGCTGCTCTGTATTGAGTACTTACTGTCTGCAGGGCACCCTGTGGAGTGCTTTCCAAGCATTATCTCCCGGCAGCCCTGGGAGGCGCATGTAACTTTATCCTCCCTTTACAGATGGGACACTGGGTTCCTGAGGTCTCCTGTCCTGTCAGGGCAGTGTGCAGACCTGCCTCAGGGCTCTGCAGGTAATGCACTTCACGGCTCTGCAGAAGTGCCCTTGGTGAACAGACCAGGGACTGAATTCTGGTTCAGGGTATCACCTAGCCTAGGGCTATTCCTCTTACTTCCAACGCCCACTTTTAATCCATGCCTTGTCTCCTTGACTAAAGGTCACAGGGAGGGACACCTGCGTGGCTCAGTTGGTTATGCATCCAGCTCTTGTTTTGGGCTCAGGTCATGATCTCATGGTTCGTGGGTTATAGCCCTGCATCGGGCTCCTTGTTAATGGTGCAGAGCTTCCTTGGGACTTTCTCTCTCTCTGTCCCTTCCCCCACTTGCTCTCTCTCCCTTTTTGTCTCTCTCAAAAATAAGTAAGTAAACTTAAAGATCACAGGGAAGAGACCACCTGAGCTCCCCTTTGGGTATGTAATAGGCCTCTCGTGTAGGTATAGCCTCGCCAGAACCAGGCACCAATCCCAGATCTCTGCTCGCTTCCTGGTGCTCAGTCTGCCTCCAAGGAGAGGTAGAACAGCACTCCACGCCCTCCCCATAAATAACTCTGGTATTCCTTCACAATTGCTCAGCGGTCTACCTTTTTATCCTTCTAATTTCTGTCGAAAGAACTCCCAGTGTCTTCAACTTCATAAGGATGTTGTTCCCCCCCACACCCCGCCGTAGTTTTGGAATAAGCCAAATCATAGGAGGAGAGACCCAGGACTCCGGGGGTCAATAAGAGCAGAGGTTTTAGTAAATGCACTTAGAAGCCAACTAGGTTAACCAAAGGGCCGGCATTCACCTTCCCAGGGTGATCTGTGATGGGGAGCGGGCTGGAGGTTGGGTTCCAGTCCAGAGGGTGGAATAAGAGGATGTTTCTCCATCCTACAGGATCAGGGGTCAGAGGGCTTAAAACCATAGAGTAAAACTTCAAGTTCCTTCGTCTCTTCTCCTCATACTGCGCGCTAGATGGGGTACCTCTTGGGGTCATGGGGAACAGCACCCGGACTGAAAGACAGGCTTGCTTCTCCAGACCTCTCCAGTTCAGGGGGTCAAACCCGACCGTAAGGCTGGGTGACAGCTTTATGCCAGGGTGCAGGTCTCCTTCAGAACCAGCAGCCTCCTGACCTACGGTTCCTATTTAATATTACAAAGGCTGGAAGGCTCAGGAAAAACATGGTCCAAAGCAGAAGCCAGTTAATCGCGAAGCACATGAAACACATGAAGCATGAGCTCACATGCTTCCTTCTTATTCTAGACAAATATTCACTTCTTTATGCAAGCTTTTGTAGCATTTTCTTCAACTGTGTAAGCTGTAGCCCTCAAATAGCCTGGACGTCCCCCAGCCCAGTGGACTCACCGTTGTGTATAATCTCCCTTTACTGTTCATGGCAACGAAGAGGGCACTCTTCACTCCAAAGAGACTCACCACACCCCGCTCCACTGTGGAAATCTCCAGCAGGCCTGACAAAGAAAGGGGGGCCAGGTTACCCAAGGCTTGTGCAGGGCTCAGCGGGACATCAATCTAGAGGTGACACTACAAGGGCACCTCAGCCCATCCCCCAGCTCCTAGAAAGCCAGACCCTTCATCACCTCTATCCCTGATCTCACTTTGGACTCGGCAAGTCCTGCCACTTTACTGTCAAAGATCCACTTCCGCTGGGGAAGTTCTGACATCAGGGTCAGGGATTGCAGCCATATCTACATGAGATTAGCTTTTACAGACTTCACATGAAGTCCTTGCCTGGGGTAGAAACATGAATGCTAATTAGCTTTTTAATAAAGTAGATACTCTCCATGCTTCAACAAATTTCAGCTCATCTAATCTTGCAAACACTGCAGGCACACGGAAGACTGAAGGCTTGTGTGGATCCTGCAGCCCCCAACCCCTCTTGGATGCGGGAATGCACCTATGCAGCAACCCACCAACTTGCAGGACAAGGACCTGGGGACGGAGAGGGCAGGTGGACATAAAGGGAAAGATGCGCTTCAGTGAGAAATTTTGCAAAATACTTCCTTTCCTTCTTAAAGAGGGAAGCTAAATAAAAATGAGCTTAAGTCGAATCTGGTCCAAAAACCCTTACTTATTTTCACTACTCTTGCCTTAAGGCTTCCTGGCTGGTTCCAGGTGGTCTTATATGGGCACAGATGTGCCTTTAACACTGAAGTAATGGACGCCACGGGGGCTCTGTGGGGTGATGGCAAAGGACACCAGAATGCCTGGACCTCAGCATATTAAGCCTGCACCCAGGCAGGGTCAAAGTCAGTCTGGGGGAGGTGGCTCTGCTTATAAGATTCCAAATAGAGAATACGACTTCTGTCCCCTTTATAATAGGCCCCATGCACCAGAGCAAGTCCCCTTCATCTTTTAGCCTTGCTTGCACCCAAGCCCCCAGCTTCCCAACTGGCTGCAGCTTGCACTCACTGTAGGGGTTCTCCTCGTGGGTCCCGCTGATCCGGCCGTCGGGGGGCACCTGGAGGTGAAAGCCGATGCCCACGTTGCAGTAGAGCCTCCTCTGCCGCTTGATCCCCACCAAGTAGCCACTCTCCCAATTCACTCCGGCAATCTCTCCAGCTAGCCCAGCTCGAGACCTTGACAGCAGGGTGCCCCAGCCCCTGGAGTCCAGCAGCGTGCTGTTGGTGCGGGTGCCTGCAGGCGAGGGCACCACCATGCCCACTAGGACGCCTAGGAAGACAAGAGCCCACAGCGTGCCCTGAAGACGTCCTGCTCCCCGGGACATAGTGATGAACAGCCTCTGTCCCAGGGCCATCCACCTTGCCTCTCAGGCACGTGGTCAGAATTAATGGCCCTAAAAATACCGCCCTTCTTGTTTTTCTCCCCTCAGCATGGCGGCAGGGGCTTATTTTTGGAAGGCAGATGAAGGCTGCTGACATGAAACCAAAGCCTGCTTTGGGCACTCGGGTCGGGAGCAGAGGGACCCAGGCTGAGCCGTGGCTGGTAGGGACCATGGCTTGGGGACGGTGTCTAGCTCGCCCGCTTGCTCCGTCCCGAGTCGATTATATTTGATTTGACCTATCTTTATAGTTCAGCAGCCTGGCCCTCCCCTCCACCCATCATCACCCTGACGTCAACTGGCCCAGCTCACTTATCCAAGGCTGTAACATTAATCTGCTCCTGGGCCTGGCTGCCTCCCCAGACCCCCATCACCCTCCCCACACCCCAGGGATTCTGGGAGCCACTGTCATTCCAGCTATGAGGCAGGAATGAAGTGAGCAGGGAGCATCTCTGAGGGAGGGAGGACTTGGCTGGGGGCCCAGGGGAAGAGGGAGGTAAGAGGCCACCCACAACCCAAACTGGGCAAAAGTTCTTGGCCTGGCAGTGCTGGCTTCCTTGTTTAGAGGGCAAAGGGTAAAGATAGTGATAGGGAAAAGCTTGGTGTCAGATGATGACAGTGGCCTATGAGCTACCCTAGAGACCTTTTCATGGAAAGAGTTCATGGTTGAGGACAAAGTAGGCTCAGGGGACACTGAAAAGCTGATCCCTTTTAATAGGAGAGAACAGAGATTCAGTGATGAGGGGTGGGGAGGTGGTCCCTAGGATTGTCGAAGAAGAGAGGGCTAGGGTCATGCTTCTGCTCGCTGTTCTCGCCATGGCGTTCACCCAGCCAACGGGGTGGAAGTTGTGCTGGCCCCCAACAAAGCCCACTGGCCATTTTCCTACCTGGGCTCATCCTTGGCATCTGACTATTATTATTCCCATTTTGTAGAGAACTTAAGGGACTTGCCAGAACTTGTAAGCCAGAACCTAGAAAATTGGCTTAAATCCAAAGCCTATGCTTTTAACCCCTGCACGATTGCCTATAGTAGAAGTGAGATTACCTGGCTGGGGCCCAAAGAGTCTAGTGAGCTCATTCTATGCTAAGAGTACATCATGGAATTATTTCAATAGCACAAAAGGATTCCCCTTCCCACACAGGCTGGAGGTTACAGGCAGCCTGGGGAAACCTCCTAGGATGAGTCTCACTGCCTAGGGACTCTTCTCAGACACCATTCCTCCCCTCTGCTTCCAAGCCTCCTGCTCGGGTCTGGGCTCAAGTCTCCAGTCTCTACTTCTCCCTGCCTTCTGCCTTGCTGCCTCATTCATTTGAATTGATGCTTTGGTTAGAATTTCCGTCAAGCCGTGCATTTCAGTTTTGCCCTAGATATGTTCTCTAATATCCCTGGAAGCCCTAACATCTTCTGCCATTATCCTCTGCAGGTAAAATTAATGGGGAGGGATATATGCACCCCTGCTTAGGATCACCCTTACCATCAGGCCCCCCAGCTTCCCAACCATCCTTCCCCTCCCTGTCACCTCCATTGCCTTGTTCCCAGCCTTACAATCACCAGCACCCCCCTCTCCTACAATAAGGAATGGCTGGCACCTGTGGCACAGATTGAGCCTACTATGTAGGCCTTTGTTGGAAAATTATACAAAAAAAAATCTCTGCAAAGTAGGAGAATCGTGAATAATCCAAAGACAAAATAAAATTACCTTCACCTGGATCTCCAGCTTGATTTCATAAATTTAAGTTTTCATATACATAACAGCAGTGGAGATGCTTTCTTAATGGTGTTCAGTTTGGAACATTGTATTAATCATGCTTGCGGTAGGGAAGAGGCATCCAAGAAGCATGCAAGATGGTAAGAAGTTAGTCTGAAATGAACTCTTGCCTTGGATACTTGGGGATGTGCTCATCGCCCTCACTGTGGGATTCTTCTTGGAACCTATCCACTTTAGGGTTGCCTCAGAGGAGAGTCTAAGCTATAATAAGGTCAATACTATATATCAGTGGTAGATCTCTTTAGATCCACCTTTTCTCAGATTCTTCTCTGTGCAGAGATTGTGGGTGGTGTCTTATAAAGCAATGGGCTTTTGGATGGAAGACACCTGAATTTGAATCCCGACTCCACTATTTATTAGCTTTGTGACATTGCAAAAATTTTTGAACCTCATTATTTTCATTTGCAGAATGAGATCATTACTTCATAAGACTGTTATAGGCATTAGCAATTATATATGCAAAGGGCCCAGTGCAAAGCACAATATAGCTCTCCCTCAGTCCTTTATCTGAAATATATTGGAAATCTATCACCCAATTAAGGGAGGACAAGCTCAAAGTGAGAAGGACTCTGTCTCATCTCAAGGGGTGGGAGAGACACATGGGCTTCCAGTTCTTAATTCCCAACCACCAGAGCATATGTTGTGATGGCTGTTAACATATGTAGAAGCAGGCAGTCTAGATTCCTAAAATATTCTGAAAACCAGTAATAGCATTGGTATCGTCCCTGTTAAATATAAAACTTAAGTAATTCATTCTATTAAAAAGCCTGAGTCTTATTTTTATCGGGTGATGTGATGAGGCCCTGTTCTAAATGCGCCTCCTGGGCCTGTCTCTATAGCAACTCCACTGTGCTCATATATCCATATATTTCTCCTGAAGGCTAATTAAGTTGACAACTGCTAGGGCTTCTTGGTTTACCAGATTTGCACTTGACCCTTCTCCTGGGGCTTAGGGACCCCTATGGATGTGAAGTGATAGAGAAAAGAGTAACAGGTGGAGGAGGCCTCTCTGTGGACCCCTCTTTCACATAGTTGCCCAGCAGCCTTTGCGGTTGTCAATCACTCTCTCTGGATGAGCCAAGAGTTAGTGGAGGTGAGTAGGAAAAAATGTTAATGTCTGTCTCCTTCCATGACAGGGTCTTTGTCCCTGAGTGGGGTACCACATTATGTAGATAGCTCAAATTTGGCACATCACCTGCACCGTGGGACCACCTCTGTAACACCAAGTGGGTTGTTTTCTATGACTTCTGTTTATGACATATTAAAACTCAAACACCTCAGAGTGACCATAGGGGTCATGTAGATTGTGAACAGCAGTGTCCATTTGTATCTTTCATATTTGGTTTTGAAAAAGTGATATTAGCCTTTTTCTATAGATAATCTGGAAAATACAGAAGATGATAAGGAAGAAAATAAAATAACTCTTTGTGCTTAGTGTCTTTATAGATTTAGTCTCGGTCTTCCTTTGAGCTACATTGGCACAGAGGCCTGGCCACCTCCCTTTGCCTCTCCCTCCTTCTTGCTCAGACAGGCACCTGTGTGTAAAACACACCTGTGCCTGGTGGTTAGGGGTCGAGTGTGCTCAACAGACTTGGGTGTGACCTGGGCGTGTGCAGAGGGGAGGGATTAAGCAGAGCCCCTACCTTGGAGCTGAGGGAAAGGGGTATTTGGGCTCATAAAGCTTACTTCAGGTGGGAGGATTCAAGAGAAAAAGTTTGACCAAAACAAAGATCCTCAACTTCTGCGGGTAGGAGTCCCATGTGGTCCTGCTAGCTTGTCCATGGAGGAGTCATACTTCGTTCTTTCCTAGTGGAAGTCAACTTTCCCCAGGCCTCACCCACATAAGTGGGGATCCATTAGCATGATCCAAATTTCCTGAGTTTTTGCCTCTACCAGCTCATGTGGGGAGGGACTTCACCTTACTATAAATTGTCCCTGAGTTATTTCTGGAGCTCCCCAGCATGCCTCACACGTGTTTGTGAGTACATGACCCTGCTCCTGCCCGGGACTGCCGCAGGGCATCTGCATGGACCACCCTGTCCATCAGCCTTCCGCCTCCCCCTGGCAGCCATGGCTGTGACATTTCTCACTTCAGCTTACCACCTAAAGGCCGGAGAGGAAGCTTCTTCATGTTCTGTTTCAAAGGAGGAACGAGCATCTTAGTCCCCCTTCTTTATACTTCTGCTCATTAAAGGGTACTACTTGTCCCCTGGTGGTTTATTCCTTTCAATTTTATTTTCAGATTCCCTGCCTGCAGAGGGTTCAGTCTTTGTTATGGGACAAGCTTATCCAGTTCGGTTCTTTTTTCCTTCTGGATGGAGCCTCCTCAGGCTTCAGACAAGTAGACTTCTGCTGGGGCCTGCCCACCGGTGGTCCAGATGTGTCTGAATCACCACCTAAGTTCACAGGGGAGACCCTGCTCCACTCCCTGCAGCCCCTTTCTTGGGGAGCGAGGGAGGCCTGGATGCTCGGCTTTGTGGCTTAATTGTTGGAGGATTTGCAGAGTCTGCTGGGAGGAGGTCATGTCTTCCTCTCTACCCCAGAAATTATCTTTTTGATCTATCCTTCAAGCTGAGCCCCCATCTTGCTGTGACTCAGTGTGCTTTCCTGTCTCCTGGCTCTCTGTCGTTCTTTTCTCAGTCTCTCCTGCTCTCTCTCCAGCCCTACTCTCTAGCCTCCCTCCTCTGCTTACTATTCTTCACCATACGCACAAGCCTAGAGGTCTAGCCAACTGCCAAGGAGGCAGCACCTCAGGTCTGGCTGACCACTATGGCAGCACATCTCAGCTGAATTTGCAAAGGGGCAGAGGAGTCAGATAACTTTCTGGAGCCTCAGAACGTAAGGGATTTTGGCTCTGCTCAGACTTTTGCGGTTTCTCAGATTTGCCTTTCATGATCATCATCTAATAATACCTACTGCGTGCTGAGGCGGGCATGCTCTCTGCCAGCCACCATGCAGAGTTATGTAAAAGACTCAGCCCTCAGTGGCAGGCTCCCCAGTGTGGCACGACAGGCCCTTGGTGTCTGACCTCTGCCGGCCTCTCCGGCTTTATCTCCTGCCTCTCCTTCTCTGGGGATTTTTGCTTCATGAACCCCACATGGCCTGCTGTTCTCAGGCACACTCTGTGCTGGTTCTGCCTCCCTGTCTTTGCTCTGACTGTCCTCTCTTTGCCTGGCAAATTGCTTCCCATCTTTAAGGACTCAGCTTAAATGTCACCTCCGGAAGCAATCCCCAGCAACCTTCCACCTGTCTCCAGGCTGGACATGGTGCCACCGTCTCTGCTGCCTGCCCCATCCTCACCTTGTTAATGTTTTGCACATACCTCTGTCACTGCCTGGGTCAATATCATAATAATTTTGACAAGGAGATCACACTGAGAGTGGAATCTTTGGGGCAGCAATGGTGCCTTACTGGTTTCTGTATATTCAGAACCAAACACAGTGCCTGCTACATAATAAATATTATAAAATGTCTGAATACATGTTGTTGAATTCAAGGCTTTGAATCCATGGATTTTACTAGGCAAGCGATTCTCGAACAAGGGCTCAGCCCTCTGTGGAGGGGTGATCAGAATTTTGGTGGGGGTGGGGCATAGTCATTAAAAAAAACCCACTTTCAATATTACTATTTGCATTTTGTCATGAAAAAAAAAAAAGCAGTTACTCTGGAGACTTCTGCTTCTGCCGTTTCTAGGGAAACTTGTACTGGACTTGTGCTCCCACTGTAGACTGTGAGAAAACTGGCAAATGGGTGAAACAATTATTTTTGGACATGGGTAACAGGCAGCATGGGACTGTGATCTCTGGAAGAAAGGGAACAAATGAGATGGATTCTAGCATCACCTTTTCCTTCTCCCTGGAGACACTTCCCAGGCCACAGGGAAGGAAAGCAGAACTCAAGCAGAGCCCAGAGATCAGAGTGAGGATGCAGAGACCAGTGTTTGAGAGACACTGAGGCAGCAAGAACTTGCAAGATAGAGAAAAAAAAAAAAAAAAAGAGGGAATGCATAGAGAAAGAGCTCCAGAAATCTGGATGTGTTTGCCCTTAAGACTGTTGCTCAATACGAAGCCATACAAATGTAGGATGAGCACTACCAGAATGTTGCAAGGTGGGCAATTTCCAGAGCTCACACAACTCTTTGTGTTCAGACCAGCCAGAGTAGAGAGAACTAGATTTTCTCAGTAGAGAGCCTTCAGTAGAGACCCCAGAAGAGGCCCCTACTAATATGGATAATTAAACCCTGGAATAAGGTGCTGGGCACCCTCTCCCCAACATTTTCAGGATTTCTACTTCTGGCTAAAATGCACTAACAGGTACTGGATTTACCCTCCTGTTCAAAATAACTAAGAAACTGGAAAAGATACATCAAACAACAGTTTTCCAGACATTAGATATCAGGATATAAACAGAATGATCCCTGAGAAATGAGAAATTAAAGTGAATGCTACGATTGTCCAGTTTACTCCCTTAAGAGAATTCTCAGGCATGGCTCTGGGAGAAGAAAACTAGGTGGAGCCTGTAAACACCTTGAATTGAAGAAATGAAGCTGACTGAGGGAGACTAAGTTAGAGTTTACAGGGCAGAGTAGCAGGCAAGAGAGAGAGATGTACAGAGAGAGAACTCAGAGATATGCAGAGGGGCAATCCCCTGGAGTGGTCATCTGGGTACAGATTAGCACAAGTGTAAGCTCCCTGAGGCTGGGGAGAGAGCTACCCAAAAGGATTGAGACAATAGTACTTGGTACTCACCTCAGAATGGAGACAGTGCTAGTTCCTACCAGACAGATGAAAAAATATAGTCATTCATGGGACATTAGTTTGAGTACTCACAAGGGTCTTACCTTAATAGTGGAGAATAGTTATTTCAAACCAAATGCTGCTCTGGTCCCACCTAACAAATACTAAAAGAAAAACTCAAAAGGATCAATCTGTTTTCAAGTAACTTAAATTCACTCCAAGAAAAAGCTCAAGAATATTCATAAAAACAGAAGAACCTGCAGACTCCAACAGGGTAAATTTCACATGTCTGGCATATAATAAAACATGACAAGTCATACAGAGAGGCAGGATAATATGAGCCATTGAAAGAAGAAAAACTTAAAAAGTAGAAACTGATCCATGACTGACCTAAATGTTAGCATTATTAGACAAGGACATTAGCACAGTTATCGTAATTGTATTTTATATGCTTAAAAAGCTAGAGGAAGATTAAACATGGTAAGTAGAGACACAGATGATATAAAAATGACCCAGATGGAACTTCTAGAGATGAAAACCAGAGTGCCTGAAATGGGAAACACACTGGATGGGATACATGACAGATTAGACACTGCAGAAGAAAACATTAGTAAAATCAAAAACATAACAATAGATATTACCCAGACTGAATCACAGAGAGAAAAAATTAATTCAAAATGTGCAGAGCACCATTCAAGCAACCTAATACATGTGTAATTGGAGTCTCTGATAAAAAGGAAGGACCAAAAAAATTTGAGGAAATAATGGCTGAAAAATTTCCATATTTGAGGAGAACTATAAAGTCAGATCCAAGAAGCTCAAGAAATCACAAGCACAAGAAATACAAAGAAAACTAAAACACAGTCATAATCAAATTAAAAAAAACAAAAATTTAAAAACAACCAAAGCAAAAAACACTTATTATGTACAGAGAAATAAAGGTAAGGATAACAGCAGATTTTTTGGTAGGAAATACTGCAAATAAGAAGATGGTAAGCCAACATCTTTAAAATACTGAAAGAAAATTCTGTCAATGTAGAATTTTATATTCAGCAAAATATCTTTTTTGTTTTATTTTATTTTATTTTTATTAATTTTTTAATGTTTATTTTTGAGAGTTAGAAAGACAGACTGTGAGCAGGGGAGGGGCAGAGAGAGAAAGAGGAAGACATGGAATCCGAAGGAGGCTCCAGGCTCTGAGCTGTCAGTACAGAGCCTGATGCGGGGCTCGAACTCACCAACCATGAGATCATGACCTGAGCCGAAGTTGGATGCTTAACCAACTGAGTCACCCAAGTGACCCATCATTTTTATTTTATTTTATTTTTTAAAATGTTTATTTATTTTGGTAGAGAGAGCACACAAGAGTGGGGGGGGGGGAGAGAGAGAGAGATGAAGAAAGAGAATCCTAAGCAGGCTCTGTGCTGTCAGTGCAAAGCATAACGTGGGACTTGATCTAAAACTGCAAGATCATGACCTGAGCTGAAATCAAGAGTCAGACACTTAACCAACTGAGCCACCCAGGTGCCCCCAAAATATCTTTTTTTTAAGACAAAATACCATTATTTTCAGCCAACAAAGGCCAAAAGAATTTATTGCTAGCAGACTCATGCTACAAGAAATGTTAAAAGAAGCCCTTATGGAAGAGTGAAAATGATACCAGATGGACGTATGCATCTACCTAAAGGAAGGAAGAACATCAGAAATGATAAATATGTTGATAAATATATGAAATTTTAAAAATTTTTATTTAAATCTCTTTAAAAGATAACTGAGAGATTAAAATAGTAATAATAACAAGAGAGTGCAGAGTTTATAATAAATGAAGAAATAAAATGTATTACAATATCAGAAAGACCAGGAGGAGAGAAATGGCATAAGATTCTTATGCTAGACACAAAATAGTATAATATCACTTTAAGGTAGAGCGTGTCATGCCAAAAATGTACTCTATAAACCCTAAAGCAACCACTAAAAAATAGAACAAAGAGTTATAGCTAATAAGCTAACAAATGAGTTAAAATAGAATCCCCCAAAACATGCAACTAACCCAAAGGAAGGCAAAAAAAAAAAAGCCCCACAAAAAACAAAAAACACAACCAAGAAAGCAAAGACAGTAAATAGCAAGACACTAAATTTAAAACTAAACTGTGGCAGGGGTGCCTGGGTGGCCCAGTCAGTTAGGTGTATAGTTCTTGGTTTTGGCTCAGGTCATATTCTCATGGGTTCATGAGTTTGAGCCCCACATGGTGAGTTCTGGCCTCCTTGGGATTCTCTCTCCCTCTCTCTCTGCCCCTCCCCTGCTCATCCTCTCTCTCTCTCTCTCTCTCTCTCTCTCAAGATAAATAAACAAACTTAAAAAAAAAAACTGCGTCAATAATCACATTAATGCAAATAGTCCAAATATGTAAATTAGCAGGGACAGAGTATCATATTGGATAAAAAAGCATGTAAGCTAATAAGCTAACAAATGAGTTAAAATAGAATCCCCCAAAACATGCAGCTAACCCAAAGGAAGGCAAAAAAAAAAAAACCCCACAAAAATACTGCCTAGATTAAAATCATTGTAAATGTACTGATGTAAATACATTAAAAATAAAGTAAAATAACTCTTATATGTCTATATTATTATCAGTCAAATAGACTTTATATCAAAGAATAGAATAAAAAACATTTTAAGTTCATTTCATAATGAAGAAGGGACAATTAAGAGGATATAACTGTCCTAAATAATTATGCATCTGATATTAGAATTTCAGAATACAGGAAGCAAAACCTGATATAACTACAAACAGCAATAGATAGATCCACAGTTACAGTCAGACATTTTAATTCCTTCTGTCAACAATTCACAGAACAAGGAGACTGAAAATAAGTAAGGATAGAGAAGTCCTGAAGAACATTATCAACCAACTTGACCTAGTTGACATTTATAAAACTATCCACTCAAAAACAGCAGAATATCCATTCTTTTCCAGGGCACATGGTACATTTACCAAGACAGATTATATTATGGGCCAGAAATCCAATATTGATAGAATTCAAGTAATATGAAGTATGTTCTTTGACAAAAATAGAATTAAAAATCAATAACAGAAAACATCTGGGAAATCTCCAAATGTTTGAAAATGAAATAGCCCACTTCTAAATAATCTGCAGGTAACAGAAGAAACCTAAAGGGAAATTAATAAGTATTTTGAACTTTGGACACCTGGATGGCTCAGAGTTAAGTGTCCAACTCTTGCTTTCAGCTCAGGTCATG
Source organism: Panthera tigris (assembly GCF_018350195.1). NCBI lineage: Eukaryota > Metazoa > Chordata > Mammalia > Carnivora > Felidae > Panthera > Panthera tigris. The sequence continues at coordinate 39,072,149 of NC_056666.1, forward strand.
ATCTCACAGTTTGTGAGATTGAGCCCTGCATCAGGCTCTGTGCTTGAGATTCTTTGTCTCCTTATCTCTCTGTTCCTCTTCTGCTCTCTCTCTCTCAAAATAAATAAATACACATTTAAAAAATACTTTAAAAAGTATTTTGAACTAAATGAAAATGATAATACAAGTTAGCAAATTTTGTGAAATGCCACTGAAGTAGTATTTAGAGGAAAATTTATAATTCTAAACATCTATATTAGAAAAGAAGAAAGACGTCAAATGAATGTCCTCAGCTTTGATTTTAAGAAACTAGGGGAAAAAAATGGGGCACTGGGTGGCTCAGTTGGTTGAGGGTCTGACTCTTGATTTTGGCTCAGGTCATGATCTCATGGTCATGAGATCAAGCCCCATGCTGGGCTTCATGCTGGGTATGGAGACTACTTAAGATTATCTCTCTCCCTCTCCTCTTCCCCTCACTTCCCCAGTAAATAAATAAATAAATAAATAAATAAATGAAAGAAAGAAACTAGAAAAAAAGAATAAATTAAACCTAAAGTAAGAGTAAAAGAAATAATAAAGATTAGAGAGATCAATAAAAAAAATGGGGAAAAAAGAGAACATTAATAAAACTAAAAGCTGAATTTTTTTTCCAATATATGAAATTTATTGTCAAATTGCTTTTCATACAACTCCCAGTGCTCATCCCAAAAGGTGCCCTCCTCAATACCCATCCCCCACCCTCCCCTCCCTCCCACCCCCATCAACCCTCAGTTTGTTCTCAGTTTTTAACAGTCTCTTATGTAAAAGCTGAATTTTTAAAGAAGGTCAATAAAATTAATGACCTCTAGCCAGACTGATCAGGAAAAGAAATAGAGAAGATGAAAATTACCAATATCAGGAATGAGAGAAGCGACATCCCTACAGACTCTACAGATATCAAAAGAATAATAAAGGACTATTATGAACAACTCTAAGACAATAAATTTGGTGACTTCACCAAATGAATATACTCTGTGAAAGATCCAGACTACTAAAACTCACTCAAGTAGAAATAAATAACCTGAATAGCTACCTATTAAAGAAATTTATAGTTAAAAACTTTCCCAAGGAGAAAACTTCAGACCCAGATGACTTTACTGGTAAGTTCTATTAAGTATTTAAAGAAGATATAATATCCATTCTCTATAAGCTCTTACAGAAAATTGATGAAAGGGAAACTCATTCAATGAGGCCAGTATTACCACTTACCAAAGCCAGATAAAGACATTACAATAGAAAAAAAGAAAGCTCTGTAGATCAATATCCCCATGAGCATAGATGGAAACATTCTCAAGGACATTTTAGGAAATCAATTACAATATGTAAAAATAGTAACTCATTATGATAGTGTGGAATTTATCCTAAGAATGTAATTTTGGTTTACCACTCAGAAATCAATCAGTGTAATTTAACAAACTAAAAAAGATTATAATTGTCTCAAGCAGAAAAAAATATTTGTCAAAATCAATACCATTTCTGATAAAAATTCAGAAAATCAAGGATAAATTGGAACTTCTTCAACTTGATAAAGGACATCTATGAAAAAAATCTATGAAAACTTTATATTTAATACTGAAAGGCTGAAGGCTTTCACCCTAATATCAGGAACAAGTCAGACATGTTTCTTTTCTCCTTGTAGCGGAAGTGTCAACCAGTACAATTAGGCAAGAAAAAGTAAAGGGCAACCGGGTTGAAAAGGAGAAGTAAAACTGTCTTTATTTGCAGATGACATTATATTACAGAGAGAAAATCCCGAAAAGTTAACAACAAAAAAACTATTAAAACTAATAAATGAGTTCAATAAAGTCAACATCAATATACTAAAATCAATTTTATTTTTAAGTACTAACAATAAACAACCTGAAAATGAAATCAAGAAAATAATTCCATTCACACTAGTATCAAAAATAATACAGTACTGAGGAATAAATCTATCTAAAGATGTTCAACTGTAGATTATAAAACATTGCTAAAAGAAATTAAAGAAGATCTAAATAAATGGATAGACAATCCATGTTCATGGATTTCAAGACTCAACATTATTAAAATGGCAATCCTTCTCAAATTCTAGGTAGATTGAATGTAATCTCTATAAAAATTTCAGCTTTTTAAAAATAGAATTAGGCAATAAAATTCTAAAATTTATATGAAAATGAAATGAACCCAAGTAGAAAAAAATGGAGGACTTCTTGATTCTAAAACTAACCATCTTGATTATTAAGATTAAATTTTTAGTAAGTTTTTTATAAATCTTTTACATAAGGATAGAAATACAGATCAATAGAACAGAAATGAGAGTCCAGAAATAAACTTGTACATTTATGATAAGTTGATTTTAGACAAAACTGCAAAGGAATTAAATGGGGCAAAGAATCACTTTTTCAACAAATAGTTCTGAGACAAATGGAAGTCCATATACAAGAACAAAGATTAAGATCATTGCCTCACACCATACACAAAAATTAACTTTAAAAATTGATACATTAGCTCTTTCCCATCTTGCAAGATGGTGGGTGAAAAATCTGAGAAGATTGATACTAAGGAGAAGAAACTTGAAGCCAAAAAGGATGATGCTGGTGGCAAGATTATGAAGGGTAACCTCAAGCCTAAAACACCAAAGAAGGGGAAGCCCCACTATAGCCCAAACCCTGTCCTAGTCAGAGGAATTGGCAGATATTCCCAATCAGCTATGTATTCCAGAAAGGCCACGTACAAGAGGAAGTGTTCAGCAGCCAAATGCAGGGTTGAAAAGAAAAAGGAGAAGATTCTTGCCACTGTCACAAAACCCATTGGTGGTGAAGAGAATGGTGGTACCAGAGTGATTAAACTTCACAAAATGCCTAGGTATTATCCTATTGAAGATGTGCCTCAAAAGCTATTAAGCCATGGCAAAAAAAACTTGTCAGTCAGCATGTGAGAAAATGGTGAGCTAGCATCACTCCTGGGACCATTCTGATCATCTTCACTGGGTGCCACAGAGGCAAAAAAGTGGTTTTCCTGAAGCAGCTTAGAAGTGGTTTGTTTCTTGTGACCGGACTGCTGGCCCCCAATTGAGTTCCTCTGCATAGAACATACCAGAAATTCATCATTGCTACTTCCACCAAAATTGATATCGGCAGTGTGAAAATCCCCAAACATCTTCACTGATGTTTACTTCAAGAAGAAGTTGTGTAAACCTAGACATCAGGACAGTGAGATCCTCGACCCAGAGAAAGAGAAATATGAGATTATAGAGGTTGATCAGGAAGCTGTGGATTCAAAAATTCTGCCAAAAATCAAAGCTGTTCCTTAGCTTCAGGGCTACCTCCACTCTGTGTTTTCTCTCACAGATGGAATTTATCCTCACAAATTGGTGTTCTAAATTTCTTATACAGAACCTAATTAAATAACTGATCCACCTCCAAAAACATAAAACAAACAAATGATAAATAAAAAATTGATAAATTGGACTTCATCAAAATTAAGTGTTTGTGCTTGATTTTGCTTTTATTTTAGAAAGTCAAAGAAGCCACACAATGGAAAAAAATATTTGCAAATCATATATCTGATAACAGACTTATATCCAGAATATACAAAGACCTCTTATGACCCAATTATAAGAAGACAAACAACCCAAGTAAAAAAATGGGCAAAATATTTTAATAGACATTTACCAGAGAAGATACATGAGGGGTACCTGGGTGGCCTAGTCAGTTAAGCATCCAACTTCAGGTCAGGTCATGATCTCACAGTTCATGGGTTCAAGCCCTACATCAGGCTCTGTGCTGACAGCTCAGAGCCTGTAGCCTGCTTCATATTCTGTGTCTCCTTCTCTCTCTCTGCTCCTCCCCCATTCACACTCTGTCTCTCTCTGTCTCTCTCTCTCAAAAATGAATAAACATTAAAAAAATTAAAAAAGAAGATACATGAATAGCCAATAAACAAATGAAAAAGTGCTCAAAATCATTAATCTTAGGGAGATGCAAATTAAATCTAAAAAGAAATATGCTTTCACACCCACTAGGATGACTCTATAATCAAAAATACAGACAAAAACAAGGGGGTATGAAATTATGGAAAAACTGGAACCCTCATACACTGCTGGTAGGAAATGTAAAATGATGCAGCCTCCAAAAATAGTTTGGCAGGTGCTCAAAAAGTTAAAGAAAAATGAAAATGCAGGTCTATACAAAGATTTATATATGAATGTGCATGGCAGTATCATTCATAGTTACCCCAAAATGGAAACAAGCAAATGTCCATCAAACTGAACATTTTGCATCAATAAAATGTGGTATATTCTTAAGATAGAATACTTTCTGGCAATGAGCTGTTACAGAGTACTGATACATGGTATAAGATAGAACCTCAAAAACATTATTCTACATGAAAGAACCCAGACAAAAAAGATTGCATATTATGATTCTATTTACCTGAAATGTCCCTAAAAGGCAAATCCACAGAGACAGAAGTAGATTAATCATTTCCTAAGGCTAGGAGTGGAAAAAGAGAGTTACTGAAAATGGATGCAAGACCTTTTTAGGATAATTGAAATGTTATAAAATTGAATTATGGTAATGGTTGTACAAGTCTGTAAATTACTGAAATTCTTTGAATTTTATGCTTACAATGAATAAATTTTATGGTATGCAAATTTCACCTCAATAAAGCTGTTCAAAAAATAAATAAATAAACCAAACCAGGATGGCATTTTATAGAAATTGATGATTTGTCTCTAAAATTTATAGGAAATATAAAAGCCTTAGAACAGTCAGAAAAATTTTTGAAAAAGAACAAAGTTAGAAACTTACACTATCTGATTTCAAGATTTCTATAAAGCTACAGAAATCAAGAAGAGGTTATGGTATGGCTTAAGACAGTCAATGGAACTGACTAGAGTCCAGAAATAGACTCACACATATGTAAAAAACAAACAAAGCAAAACAACAACAACAACAACAAAAACCTGACTTCAGCAAAGATGCCAAGGTAATTCGACAAATGGTGCTGGAACAGTCCATAAATGTGGTAGGAAGAATAATAACTATCACCCCCAAAGATGTCCATGCTCTAATCTCTAGAACCTGGGAATATGTTTTCTTCCATCTTCCATGGCAAAAGGGACTGAGTGAAAGATTTGAGGAATTGGGGAGTTTACCCTAGGTAGACCCACTGTAATGATAAGTGTCTTTAAACATGGAAGAGAGGCAGAATAGAGTCAGAGAGTGATGTGACGATGAAAGGAAGATACAGTGCAATGCAATGTTGCTGGCTTTGAAGACGGAGAGAGTAGATCCTAAGTCAAGGAATGTGGGTGGCCTTTGTAAGCTAGAAAGACAAGGAAAGAGATTCTCCTTAGATCCCCCAGACTTTCCTTGAATGCAGCTCTGCCGACATCTTGATTTTAGCCCAGTGAGACCCATGTTGGACTTTGAATCTACAGAACTGTAAGATAGTAAGTTTGTGTTGTTGTTGATTTAAATGTTTATTTATTTATTTTGAGAGAGAGAGAGAGAGAGCATGAGCTGGAGAGGGGCAGAGAGAGAATCCCAAGGAGGCTCTGTGCTGACAATGCAGAGTCCCATTTGGGGATCCATCTCACAAACTGTGATATCATGACCTGAGCCGATATCAAGAGTGAGATGCTTAGCCGACTGAGCCACCCAGGTGCCCCATGTTTGTGTTGTTTTAAGCTATTAAATACACAGTAATTTCTTATTGCAGCTACAGCTATGAGATCCACACCTCATACCATATATAAAAACTACCTCAAAATAGACCTGAATGTAAAATCTAACACTGTAAATCTTCTAGAAGAAAACATATGAAAAAACATTTGTGACTTTGGTTAGGAAATGATTTCTTAAGCATAACACCAAAAGTGGTATCAATAAAAGAAAATAATTTTAAACTGTATCTCATCTAATTAAAAACTTCTACTCTTCAAAAAGAATGGTAAGAAAATGAAAAGCTAAGCCACCGCACGGGAGGAAATATTTTCAATACACATATCTGAGAAAGGACTAATAATAAGAATGTATAAAGCATTCTCACTCATCAATAATAAGATAAACATTGTGAGTAAGCAAAAGATTTGAACAGACTCTATGTAAAAAAAAAAAAAGTACGAAAGGGGTCAATACGCACATGAAAAGGTGCTTTTCATCATTATATGTTAGGGAAGGGTAAATTGAACCAGAGTGAGATACCACTTCACACCCAGTAGAATGGTAAAATAAAAAGTATCATAATGCCAAGTGGTGGTGAGAATTAGGTGAGCAACTTAAGACTCTCAAACCTTGCTGGTAGAAATGTAAAATGATACCACCACTTGGTAGTTCTTACAAAGTTCAACATACATTTACTGTTCAACTCAGCAATGTCACTCAAACATCTTTACCCATGAGAAATGAAACCATATTCTGTAAAAAAAATCTATCAACTTGTATGTGAAAACTGTAAACTTACATATGGAAATTCATAGCAGATTTATACATAACTGCCTCAACTGGAAACAACTCAAATGTATATCAACCCAAGAATGATTCACAAACTGGCATATCCATACAATGGAAAAACACTGAACAATAAGAAAGAAGGAACTGTTACAACCTGGGTGAATGTCAGAAACAATCTGTGGAGCCCAAGCTAATTTACACAGCAGAGTTTATACTTTATGATTTTATATTTGAAATGAATGCTTTCATAGACAAAAAAAAATAATCTAAAATGACAAAAAGCAGATTAGTGGTGCCCTGAACCAGGAGTGATGGGAATTGGCTGCAAAGGGGCATTCAGGAGCATTTTGGGAAATGGATATCTTGATTGTGATGGTAGAGGTTGCACATTTTCAGAACTTATTAGATGGTATACTTAAGATGATATTTTATTCTATGCAAACTCTATTTTAAGAAAGTTTATTCAAATATAACTCAAAAATTTCTAATCATATAAAAGGAAGGTCATAAAATATTTATTCTAAATTAATAGGAGCTCTGACTCAAGACATAAGAAATAAAGTGATATACAATCTCTTACATCGTATCAATTCTGATATTCTATGACTTCATGAAATACACTGAAAGCTCAACAAAAGAATCTTAATCTTGGCATCATGAAGAAATTCGCAGTAAATATAGAATCATTGATTTTGGAAAAAAAAAAGAATCATTGATTTTGGAGTTAGAAGGGAAATTGGGGGTTGTGTTATGCAAATTTTCCTCCTGTAGAGGAATCCCCATTAGCAAATCATGTATTGTATTTGTTGAAAATGTGTTTTGCTTGTATTGAATTGGAAGTCTCTCTCCTGGGTCTTATTCAATTTGGGGTTTTACTGTTATGAGCAAATGTCATTTAGGGGAATGTGCCTCTTCTGAAAGTCATTTTAAGGGCAAGAGAGATACCCATCTACATTGATGGTCAAAGCATGCTAAGGCAGGCCTTGATAAAAGACTCCACTAGTGCTTCCAAAGTTCCTGCTACCAGTGAGGGGCTCAGGGACTGTCTCCTAAATAGGTTGGCCTCAACTTTTTACATTTATTACAATTCTGCACTTTGACCAGAAGCCTCTGTCATATATTCATGGAGCCCAAGCTATTTTACTACAGTGAAAGGAAATCTTGGTATATGGCAATGTTCCCTGGATCTGATAGAAGGGATGCAAGCATTACATGGGAACTAGACTTAGTCATCTCTAAGATCCTGTGGTTCTAAGAAAGTTACAAGTACACTGTTCATATTACTCAGTTCAGAGTGTCACACCAGTTTTTGTGGCAAGCGGTGTTTGCTGGCTACCCAATAGATATTCCTTTCTTTCTGCTTCCACATGCAACTGTGTAAACATGTCATGTGGGCTGTAGCAACCATCTTGTGACCATGAAGGAAAAGCCAAGAAAACCACAGAAAGGTTGAACAAGAACCTGATATTGTTGAGCTACGGAATTAACTAACCCTGAAAATTCCCAACTGTGGACCCTTTCATAAGTGAAATCAATCCTGTGGTTTAAACAACTTGAAGTTGAGTGTTTTGCTCTGTTTTCTTTCTCTAGCCAGATGCATTCTAACTAATACAAATTCCTAGGCGATCTTAATATGCAGATCCTAGACTGGGACCACAGATGCATCTTTTAGTTCTTTCTGTTATTAGGCAGCAGATGGTCAGTCTCTAAGATGGACCTCATTGATCCCTGCTTCCTGGTATTTGCACCCTGGACTAGCCTTCCCTGTCATTTAATCAGGGCTGGTCACTGTGACCAGTGAAGTATGGTAGACATCATGGTGTATGACTTCTGATACTGGGTCATGAAAATATTGCACCTTCTGTCTTGGCCTCTTGGTTTACTTACTCTGGAGGAAGCCAGCTTCCATGTTGTGAGAACACTCAAACATCTCTGTGGAGAGGCCCATATGGAGAAGAACTGAGGACCCTCACCGAACAGCCAATGCCATCTTATATGAGTAAATCAGGTCCTTCGGATATAGTCAAGCCTTCAGATAATAGCTGTTCTGGCTGACTTGTCTTTATTTTATGAAAAATCATGAGCCGAAACAGCTGGCCAGACTATTCTTGACTTCCTGATCCACAGAAACAATGAGAGTTGATAAATATTTATTTTTGTCTTAAGTCACTAGGTTTGGGGTTAATTTGTTACACAGAAATGGTTAAGTAATACAGGGTGATAGTCCTTTTATATTAGAACCAAAATTCTACTCTTGAGTACTTGGTCACAACTGCTTTCCTTGCCAGTACTTATAGCCCACTTGAAGATTTCCAAAACAAATGGCTTAAAGAGTTTGTTCTTCCCTTTGCACACAGCCCGTAAGTTCAGATGCTCCAAGTTATCTTTATTCTAAAAACAATTATTACCCATTCTTCACCTCTTCCTTTTCTTCCTTTCCTTCTCCATCATTTCTGTCTTTTAGTCTTTACCCTCAAAGTATCGAGATTTTTCTTTTTTTCTTTTTTAAATATAATTTATTGTTAAGTTAGCTACAATACAGTGTATACAGTGTGCTGTTGGCTTCAGGAGTAGATTCCCATGATTCATCACTTACATACAACAGCCAGTGCTCGTCCTAACAAGTGCCCTCCTCAATGCCTATCACCCATTATCCCCTCCCCCACCATCAACCCTGTTTGTTCTCTGTATTTAAGAGTCTTTTATGGTTTCCTTCTCTATTTGAAGCTTTTTCCCCTCTTCCCTTCACCCATGGTCTTCTGTTAAGTTTCTCAATTTTCACCTATGAGTGAAAGCATATGATATCTGTCTTTCTCTTACTGACTTATTTCACTTAGCATAAAGGCCTCCAGTTCTATCCACGTTGTTGCAAGTGGTAAGATTTTTCAAAACAAAGTCCTCATAGTACTAAGTCACTCAGTGCGGGAGTCAGCAAACTACCTCCCACTGGCCAAATCTAGCCGTCTGCTATTTTTGTAAATAAATGTTATTGTATGTTATTGGAACATACCCATGCCAATTTGTTTACATATTGTCTAAGTCTGCTTTTTCACTATAGAGCTGAGAAGTTGTAACAGAAATTATATGGCTCATGAAGCCTAAAATATTTACTATTTGGCCCTTCACAGAAAATGTTTGCAACCCAGACTTCGGGTTTCTAATATTTTATTGTGTACCACTTTCCTCAGGGCTTCTAACTTGGGGAGAGTACCAGTCACAACTTATATCCATGCAGAAGCATTCACCTTCACAACCTAGGGAATCTGTTGTTACTCTCAGGTTTTCATCACCTGGATGGTAAGCAATCAGTACATCTCAGCCCAATTCACTTCAGTTTTTCTGCTTTGTTGATACTGGAGTTCTCAATTCACACGTAAAGTTGTGGGGTGAAAAGATGATTCTAGTTTCCTTCCCTTCTTACTTCTCTGCCTCCCTTTCCAGTAAGGATGGGTGAAATGGCAAAAGCATTTTTTAAATTAAAATAATTTTTTAATGTTTATTTTTGAGGGGGTCGAGGGGCAGAGAGAAAGGGGACAGAGAATCCAAAGCAGGCTCTGAGCAGACAGATGTGGGCTCGAGCCCATGAACCGTGAGATCATGACCTGAGTCGAAGTTGGATGCTTAACAGACTGAGCCACCCAGGCACCCCAAAAGCATTTTAATTCATTATTTATGAATTGAAAAACCATGCAGGGATGTGGGGAAATTATGTTCTGGAAGCACACACACACACACACACACACACGCTCATGCATGCACACACACGCGCACGCACACACACCAAATCGGGCTGAGCAAGTTTGGCATGGAGATGCCATACCCTAACACATAATCACAGAGCACTTCTCAGCTCTGGCCCTTCAAAGAGGAAGAGGAACAAGGGTAATTCCAGCTATTACAGGCTCCTGGGCACCAAATGAAACACTCTGCTGTAAATTGTATATAATCACCGAGGAAGACTTTTATTTCTCCGTGGTTACGAATGGGACTTTTCCTTCCTCTTGTCTAGGAGGAAAGGAACGGGTTTAGATCAGTATGGGGGAGTTTCATTTGGCTGAGATGACCAGAACTCTCTCTGGATTCTAACAGGCCCTGGGCCTATATTCAGGACCTGTGTAAACAGAGCTTCTTAGGTCTCTTTTCTTATATCAGAATTTCTCTTCTCCTGATGACAAGATTTCTGCCCTTAGGACCAAGCACATCAACCACGAGGTGGTAGAAATTTTCAGATGCTTGGAAGTGGTAGATACAGAATATAAAGCTCTTGCTTATTCTGTAATATTTCTGAAACTTTTCCCATATAGTCTCTGCTCTCTGGCAGTTCACAGTTTTGTAGGGGAGACCAATTATTTATAGGAAAATGCTGAGTTACAGATGTCTGGATTCTTGAGAAGCAGTAAGGGAAGGGATCATCAGATACTGCATACATTTTTATTGTGCTAGGGCAAGCTAGTTCCCTCCAAGTTGTTTTTAGATTGTTTTCCATGGGTGATTGGTGATGTCCTACAGGATGGTGATACTGGTAGTTGGAGATTGGCTATGGCCCTCCTATTCCCACTTCTATACCAGGACTGGCCTCCAACACATTTTCTCTCCTCCTCATACTGGGTGAGATACCAGGAAAGTGGAGAGAGTGGTAGACCCACTCCCCCTGGGCACACAGTCTTTTGGAATGGAGACAAGAATTGCATACACAAAACAGTTAGAAAACCAGACTGAAGAAGGTAATTTCTGAAGTGTACAGAACAGAGAACAGGAAGTTCCCAGAGGAACATGGTCTAGAAGTCAGAGAAGATGAAGCTAAGCTGTGTGGGAGGGGGTTGGGGTGCAGGGCTAGGCAAGGGAACAGCAGTCTCCTCCATCTCACAGACTGGAGGTCATTGAGTCCATTGTGACTGAGTCCCACCCTCCCTTTCATCTTTCCTTTCTGACCCTGCTTTTTTCCATGTAGCATCTGATGCTACTTTCTACATTTCATTCTGAGTTTATCATCTATCTATATTAGTTGATCCTTCTCAGTTATGTCATCTTATCAGTTACTTTTTCCCACCATTTTTCTACTTCTGTGATGTTTTAATTATGTGATGTATGTATTTCTTAATCTCTTTTTATCTCATATCTATCTAATGTCTATCAAATCACCTATTTATTCCTATTTATCTTCATCTATCTGTTTTTATTTCACTTTCCTTTTTCTTTTGTGTCTAAATGGTATTTACTTACCTTAAGTCTTTCATCCTTAATACTGCCTTTTTAAAGTCTTCTTTCCCTCTACTTCTTCCCCCACCCTTATTTCCACTGAATAGTTTTCTTTTATAGGGCAACACTCCTCCCTTCCCCCAACGATTTGTTTCCTTCTTATTAATAATAATAAGCAAATATTTACATAGCTTTTTTATGTGCCAGACAGTATTATAACTGTTTTTAAATCTGTACATTCATGTAACCCTCACAACAACACTGTGAGATAGTTGAGTGTCATTATCATTAGTCTGAAGAAATCCTACAGCTAATAGATCACAGTGCGAGGCTTAATCCCAGAGAGTTGGTTTCTAGAATCTGTTCGAATAACCCGTATGTTCAACTACCTCTCAAGAAGATCCCCAGTACTTTAACTTTTTTACCTGTGACTCTGAACCTGCCAAGCTGGTGTTTAATGCAGTTTCCATCATTGTTGGGGCTCCTCATGTCCCAGGATACGGCAAAATCCCAGGAGTTTTTTGCTGAATAGAATGCTTAGCAGAAAACTCTTCTGGTCTTTAGTCCACTTTGTCAGAATTGATATCCTCACTGTACCACACACAGGCACAGGAGTACTTTATGAGGCTGGTACCCCTGGAGCTCTGGGACCTGGGTTCAAGCATTCTGTCACCCACTCTGAGGTCCCTATGCCTTTCAGAACCAGAAATCACTGGTTCTTCACAGTTTGGGGGGATTTCCCTCTCTGCTCTGTTCTCTGCTTTCTCAGCTTCAGCTCCCACTGCCCCCAAAGGGTCTCTTATCTCTCCTCCCCCAACACAATCCCAATATTGAGTTCAGAACTTCTAAAACAGAAGTCAGGAAGGGTGGCTGTCCACAGGCAATTTGCTTTTAGCTTAGCTCCCAAAACTGCTTAAGCTAAGGAATACAAATATCTGCTATCTTCTTGGAACAAGGGAGGGAAAATAAAAGAAGAAAAAGACATAGATTATTATCTCAATAAATTATCCTGCTGTCAACCTCACCATCCTGGGTGGAGTGAGAAGCCCATAGACAGGCTGTGGCACTATGACCTATTCTGGTCTAGATCTCCAAGCTTCTGAACCTCTTAGCTTGTCTTTGTGTCTGGTTTCTTTCCACACAATCATTCCTGCTCCTGTAGCTGGGTTAATCTGCTTGAAATGCAAATTTATCCCATGAATTCTCTGTTCAGAAATATTCAAAAGAATATTGTCTGTTCTGGAATTAGATAATGGTGATCATTGTATAATTTTGTGAATATACTAAAATACCATTGAATTTTATGGTATGTGAATTACAACTCAAAGAAAAGAAGGATGTTATCTTCCCACTTCAAGTTAAATGTCCAGTCTTCAGGGTTTTCCACCACAACACTTCATTTTTCCTCCAGCCTTATTTCCCACTCCTCACCTCTCCTCCCCACTCTTGACACTCAGTTCTCTTCCTCACCTCTGGCCATGTCATCTCCTCTAGCTGAACTTTTCTCTTTCCATTCATAAATCTGTACCCCACACTTTCCTCAAGACCAGTTCAAGTTCCACCTCCTTGATGGAACTTTCTCTGACAACTTTAGCCTTTATCGATATCTTTAACTCTAAACCCCATTCATATTATATATTCCTACTGGAAATTGTAGTAGATGGAGAGTATCCTTGAATGAACTTTTTGTCTCTGTGACTTAGCATCTCACACAGTGACTGGCATTGAGTAGGCACTTTAAAAAGTGAGTAAGTAGGGGCGCCTGGGTGGCTCAGTCGGTTGGGCGGCCGACTTTGGCTCAGGTCATGATCTCGCGGTCCATGAGCTCGAGCCCCGCGTCGGGCTCTGTGCTGACCGCTCAGAGCCTGGAGCCTGTTTCGGATTCTGTGTCTCCCTCTCTCTCTGACCCTACCCTGTTCATGCTCTGTCTCTCTCTGTCTCAGAAATAAATAAATGTTAAAAAATTAAAAAAAAAAGTGAGTAAGTAAATAAATACATGCATTTTACTAATCTCTAAATGGTTCAAACATACCTATCTTATTTTTTTCAAATAAATTATAAGGTTCTGTGGGAAGGGCCCACGTCTTTGCCTGAGATTTAGCAATAGTTGAGAGTAGGACACATGGTTGATCCCTCAGATACTTAATTACCTGATGGCTTGGCAGAGAAAGTTGCCCTTTTCCCACTTTATTGGTAATGGGCTGAAAAGGGAAGACACTGAACAGGCAGGGAGAGTCCCCAGGATGCCTGGCTGAATGGTGGTTGCTCCACCCTTAACCACAAATGGTTCATTGTCCACCGCCTTTGGCATCTACAACAGCCTTTGGAAAGAGATGTAGCAATTTACCCCCTCGGGGCTTATTTTTAAAATCAGTGGCTGAGAATGCTTGCCGAAAGTGGGGTCAGATGGCTCTGAGCTGCCTGGTAGATGGGATGGGTGCTGTCTGAGAGGAGATACAGTGGCTGGTCCTTAATTTTGGACCTCTTTTCCCTGGGAGAAGTCAGGCCAAAGGAAAGGGATGGCTTGCCCAAAACAGATCACAGCTTCTATGGAGATACAACCATCGAGTTAGGCAGTATTTTCCCTGCCCTGAGTTTTAAGACAGGGGCTAGGTCAGCCAGAGAGCTATTGGCCTTCCCTTCACTGAATAGAAAAACTGAAAGTTTTATTGAATGCTTGTATGTGCCAAGTATTCTGCTAGGTACTAGGGATTAAAATGTGGACACGACATAGTTTCTGCCCTCCAGAAGCTTATAGACAAGTGCGAGAAGACAGACAAGGAAACAGGTAAATATATCAGTAGGTAAATATATTAATGTGGTATGTGCAATGTAGAGGAATAAGGAGTCTAGGAAAGAATTTGATGAAGTGGCATCCAGGTTGATACCTAGTGATGGAAGGTAGCCAGACAAAGGAGAGAAGCATTCCAAACAGACAGTATATTGTGCAGTACTCAAGAGATTAAAAAAAAATGCCATGTCCACAGATTTGTAGGTAGTTTAATTATCTAAACCAGGGGTCACCACATAATGGCCCATGAGCCAAATCCAGGCAGACACTTGTTTTTGTAGTTAAGGTTTTATTTGCAAATAATTCTACCCATTTATTTACATATTGTCTATGGATGCTTTTCCACTACAACTACAGAGTTAAGTAATTGCAACAGAGAACATAAGGACTTTAAAACCTAAAATGTTTACTATGCTAGTCTAGGGAATATAGTTAGGGGGAGAGATTATAGAGTGGCAAGAAATGAGACTAGAGAGATGATCAGGAGACATGCTATGAAAAGCCTTTTAACCAGGCTAAAGAATTCACTATTTTAAAAGCACTGAGGGAGGAATTTATGTTTTAAGCCAAAATATATAATGACATTTGAATTTTAGGTAATTGGAGTGAGATGAAGAAAGAAGTAGGAGGCAAAACTGGAGTTAGGGAGACAATTTGGGGGAATGGTATATAGATCAGAAATGATGCCCTGGACTATGAAGGGCCTATCAGAATGGAGAGAAATATTTGAGATTTGAAAGAAGGAAGGAGGCTTCAGTGATTGTTTACATATGGGGGTATGTGAAAGGACTGAGGAATGAGGCAAAATTTCCATTTGGAATCTTTCTCACATGAGGAAGAAGCAGTCAAGAGCCAATGGCCCTTTGGTACTGTTTGACTTCTTATATATTTGAATGCATTAGACACATTTCTTGTCTCAGAATTTTCACTTATTTATTTATTTGCTTGATTATTTTCATGGTCTACTTAAGGCTTAATGTTGCCACTTCGGTGGAATGTAGAAACCTGATCAACATATAGGCCCTTTACTCCCTCTCTTTATTTTGTAGTTGCTGGGTAGTTCTGTCTACATACACTGAAATCTTCATTAGACAATGTTATAATTTTTGCTTCCAACTGTCCAGTATAGTTTAAAGAACTCAAGAGAAGAACAATCTATTATATTTACTCAGACATTTACCATTTCTGTTGCTCTTCCTTCATTGTTGACATTCCAGTTTTCTTCCTGGAAGTCATCTTCTTATGTCTGAAGAACTTCCTTTAGCAGTATTTTAAATTCTCTTACTTTTCCTTCAGCAGAAAATGTCTTTATTTCATCTTCATTCTTGAATCTGTTTTCACAGGATTCTGGGTTGATGGTCCTTTTTAGCACTTAAAAAGTGTTTTCTACTTCCTTCTGGCATCTACAATTTCTGACAAGAAATCTGCTGCCATTCAAATTGGTGTTCTCTGTAGTAATGCATTGGTTTCCTCTGGCTGCTTTCAAGACTCTTTTCTTTGTCTTTAGTTTTCAGCAATTTGATTAGGATGTGTTTTAGTGTAAGTTTCATTGAGTTTATCCTGTTTGGGATTTGCTGAACTTCTTGGATTTATAAGTTTATATTATTCACTAACTTTGGGAAGTTTTCAGACAATATTTCTTCAAATACTGTTTCAGCACCATATCCTTTCTCTTCTTGGGACTCCAATGACATGAATGTCAGAATTTCTGTCAATATTCCCTAGGTCCCTGAGTCTCAGCTCAATTTTTTTCCTCCATTTTTTTTCTCTCTGTTGTTTAGCATGAAGAATGTTGTTTAGCATGGAGAATGTCCATTGAGCTATCTTCAAGTTCAACAACTCTTTGTCACCTCTATGATGTTTCTGATTCTTACCTAGTGATTTTTTTTTTTAATTTTAGAGATGGCATTTTTTAGCTCTAAAATTTTCATGAGATTCTTCTTTATATCAATTCCTTTGCTAAGAATTTCTACTTTTTATTCATTTCAAGAGAGTTTGTACTTAGTTCATGAAGCATTTTTATAATAGGTGTTTTTTAAGTCTTTGTTATATAAACCTGACATCTGTGTAATGTCAGAATTAGCATTTGTTCATTATCTTTTGGGAGTTGAGATTTTTCTTGTTCTGTGTATGACAGATATTTTTAGATTGCATCTAGGGCATTCAAAATATTATGTTATAAAATCATGGATTTTGTTTAAATCTTATGAAGAATGTTGATATTTTCTCTAATCTGGCAGTCAACTGAATTTCTTTCAGTCCATACATTCAAAACAAACTTTTGTTAGTTATGGTTTCAATGTCAGGTCCATTTTCAAAGTCTTTGCTTTGCTATTTAAATTTTTCTCACATGTATGTTGGTCAGTGGACAGTCTAGAATCTGCATAGTGGTTTACCTCATGGTGGATCCATGCTGACACATCTCTGGAGTAAGCCTAGGAGTTCATAAACAACTTTATGGGGTACTAAATCTCTCACATTCTATGATTTACCTGTGTCTCCCTATTTTTAATCTTCTAGTCAGAAATATGAGGCCTTAATACAGAGAAAGACAGATACCATATGGTTTCACTCTTATGTGGATCCTGAGAAACTTAACAGAAACCCATGGGGGAGGGGAAGAAAAAAAAAAAAAAAGGTTAGAGTGGGAGAGAGCCAAAGCATAAGAGACTGTTAAAAACTGAGAACAAACTGAGGGTTGATGGGGGGTGGGAGGGAGGAGAGGGTGGGTGATGGGTATTGAGGAGGGCACCTTTTGGGATGAGCACTGGGTGTTGTATGGAAACCAATTTGACAATAAATTTCATATATTAAAAAAAAAACCCAAAAATTAAATAAATAAATAAATAAATAAATAAATAAAATGTTTATATATATAAAACATAAAAAAAAAAGAAATATGAGGCTTTAGTTCTTCACTCAGTTGTGTACTTCCTGAAGCTGCTGAATTTTTATTTTTAATTTTATTTGTTCTTTGTTTTATTTCCTCAGCCTAGGAAAGCCTCTTCCTCAACTCTTCATCTGGATAATTACTATTAACTCTACAGGTCTTAGCTTAAATATCATTTCTTCCTAAAAGCCTTCCTGTATTTCCATATCAACTATATTCTTCTTATAATTTTCTCATAGGAGTCCTAATAATTCATAATTACATATGTGTTTACCTCTTGATTTATTACATCTCAAATACTAGGCAGGGTATGGGATCATAGCTATCTTTTTTACCATTATGTAATATTTCTAGCATTTAAAATAATGTATGACATGTAACAGATACTCAATAAATATTTAATGGATAACTTTAGTTTTCCTTCTGTCCAGCGATCCCCCATAAGAAATAAGATTCTCATATTCAAATGTGGTCCTGGTTTTTAAGAATCAAATTAAATGTTACTTTTTTTAAAGAAACTTTATAATTTTTAAAGCATTCTCTCATCTCATTTTTTCCTTGCCTGATTTTATGAAGTTGAGAGGGAAAAAGGTATTAATTGTAATTTCTAGACAAGTAAACTGAAAGTCAAAAAGATAAGCAACTTAACTTTCACCTCAAAGAACTAAAAAAAAAAAAAAAAAAAAAAGGAACAATCCAAGCTCAAAGTTAGTAGAAGGAAGGTATTAAAGATTAAAGGAGAAATAAAGAAAACAGATACTAAAAAGACAATAGAAAACACCAATAAAACTAAGAGATAGTCTTTTTAAAAATATAAACAAATAAAAAAAAAACTTCAGCTAGACCTACCAAGAAAAAAAGAGGACTCAAATAAATAAAATTAAAAATTAAAGAGAAGACATTACAACTGATACCACCAAAAATCATAAGAGACTACTATGAAAAATATGCCAAAAATTTGGATAACCTATAATAAATGGATAAATTCCTAAAAACATGCAGGGTACCAAGACTGAATCATGAAGAAATAGAAAACCCAAATGGACCAATTATTGGTCCTGAATGGACCAATGTAAGGACATTGAATCAGTAATAAAAAAAAAAATCTCCCAAGAAAGAAAAGTTCAGGACCAGATGGCTTTACTGTTGAATTCCACCAAACATTTAAAGAAGAATTAACACCAATTCTCAAATTCTTCCAAAACACAGAAGAGGAGGGAATACTTTCAAACTAATTTTACAAGGCCAGCATGACCCTGATACCAAACCAGACAAGGACAATACAAGAGAAGAAAATGATAAGACAACATTATTGATGAACATAGGTGCAAAAATATTTAACAAGATATTAGCAAACCAAATTCAACAATATACTAAAAAGATCATATATTATGATAAAATGGAATGAAGGGATTAAAGGATGGCTTAACATCCAAAAATCAATGTTACACACTACATTAACAAAATAAAGGATAAAAATTATATGCTTATCTCTGCAAATGCAGAAAGAAAAGCGTCTGACAAAATTCAATACCCATTCATGATACCCACAGCAAACTGAGTATAGAGAGAATGCCTCACAAGATAATAAGGACCATACATTACAAGCTCATAGATAACTTCATACTCAATGGTGAAAAGCTGAAAGCTTTTTCTCTAAGATCAGGAGCAAAACAAGGATGCCCACTCTTCCCACTTCTATTCAACATCGTACTGGAAGTCCTAGCCAGAGCAATTAAGCAAGACAAAGATATAAATTTAATCCAAATTAGAAAGGAAGAAATAAAACTGTTTGTGTTTGTAGATGACATGGTATTATATATAGAAAACCCTAAAGACTCAACACACACACACACACACACACACACACACACACACCTGTTAGGACTAATAAATTCAGTAAAGTTTCAAGATACAAAATCAATATACAAAAATCAGTTGCATTTATACATACTAACCATGAACTATCAGAAAGAGAAATTAAGAAAACAATCTCATTTACAATTGCATAAAAAGGAATAAAAGACCTAGGGATAAATCTAACCAAAGAGGTGAATGATTTCTACACTGAAAATTATAAGACAATGATGAAAGAAATTGAAGAAGATAAAAATAAATGAAAAGGTATTCCCATGTTCATGGATTAGAAGAATTAATATTGTTAAAATCCCCTCACTGCTGTCTTTGGTTAGGTTTATTCCTAGGTATCCTGCACTCTGAAAACTATAAAACACTGAAGAAGAAATGGAAAGACATTCCATGCTCATGGATTGGAGCAACAAACAGTGTTAAAATGTCTATATTATCCAAAAACAATCTACACATTTAATGCAACCTCTATCAAAATACCAAAAGCATTTTTCACAGAGCTAAAACAAACAATCCTAAAATTTGTATGGAACCACTAAAGACCCCAAATAGCCAAAGCAACCTTGGAAAAGCAAAGCCAAGCCAGAGGCATCACAATTCCGGACTTCAAGCTATATTACAAAGCTGTAGTCATCAAGACAGTATGTTATTGCCACAAAAACAGACACATAGATAAATGGAACAGAATAGAAAACCCAGAAATGGACCCACAACTATACAACTATATGGTCAACTAATCTTCAACAAAGCAGGAAAGAATATCCATGGGAAAAGATAGTTTATTCAACAAATGGTATTCGGAAAACTGGATAGTGATGTGCAGAAAAATGAAACTGGACCACTTTATTACACCATACACAAAAATAAATTCAAAATAGATGAAAGCCCTAATTATGAGACAAAAAAACCCATCAAAATCCTAGAGAACACAGGCAGCAACCTCTTTGACATCAGCCATAACAACTTCTTATTAGACATGTTTCTAGAGGCAAGGGAAAAAAAAGCAAAAATGAACTTCATCAGAATGGGACTTCATCAAGATAAAAAGCTGCTTCACAGTGAAGGAAACAATAAAACTAAAAGGCAACCTATGGAATAGGAGAAGATATTTGCAAATGACATATCGGATAAAGGGTTAGTATCCAAAATCTATAAAGAAGTTATCAAACTCAACACCCAAAAAACAAATAACCCAGTTAAAACATGAATATACATTTTTCCAAATAAGATATACAGATGACTAACAGACACATGAAAAGATGCTCAACATCACTCTTCATCAGGAAAATACAAATCAAAACTATAATGAGATATCACTTTATACCTGTCAGAATGCCTAAAATTAACAACATAGGAAACAACAGATGTTGATGAGGATGTGGAGAAAGGGGAACCCTCTTACACGGTTGGTGGGAATGCAGACTGGTGCAGCCACTCTGGAAAACAGTATGGAGGTTTCTCAAAAGTTAAAAATAGAACTACCTTATGACCTAGCAATTGCACTGTTAGGCATTTACCCAAAGGATACAAAAGTACTGATTCAAAGGGACACATGCACCCGGATGTAAAGCAGCATTACCAACAATAGCCAAATTATGGAAAGAGCCAAAATGTCCATCAACTGATGAATGGATAGAGAAGATGTGGTATATATACACAATGGAATATTACTCAGCCATAAATAAAAATGAAATCTTGCCATTTGCAACGATGTGGATGGAGCTGAAGTGTATTATGCTAAGCATAATAAGTCAGAGAAAAACAAATACCATATGATTTCACTCATAAAACAGACTCTTAACTGTATATAGAGAACAAACTGAAGGTTGCTGGAGGGGCGGTGGATGGGGGGACAGACTAAATGGGTGATGGGTATTAAGGAGAGTACTTGTGATGAGCACTGGGTGTTATATGTAAGTGATGAATCACTAAATTCTACACCTGAAACTAATATTACACTGTCTGCTAACTGGAATTTAAATAAGAACTTAAAAGAAATGAAAATTAAAATATCTACACTACCAAAAGCAATCCATAGATTCAATACAATCCCTATCAAAATTCCAGTGGCATTTTTTTTTTTACAGAAATAGAAACAATAATCCTAAAATTTGTGTTGAATTATAAAGCCTCCAAATGGCATAATCCATTTTGAGAAGGAAAAACAAAGCTGGAAACACCATACTTCCTGATTTCAAACTATAGTACAAAGATACAGTAATCAAAATAGTATGGTATTGGCATAAAAACATAGATCAATAGAACAGAAGAGAGTACAGAAATAAACCCACACTTATATGGTCAATTGATTTATGATAAAGAGCCAAAAATAGGCAATGGGGCAGTTGAAGGACAATATCTTCAACATATGGTGTGGGAAAAACTGGATAGCCACATGCAAAAGAAAGACACTGGACCACTATCTTACAGCATACACAAAAATCCACTCAACATGGATTAAAGACTTGAACATGACACCTGAAACCATAAAACTTTTAGAAGAGAACATAGTTCCATGGCAATCTTTTGGGGGGGAGGGGTTGACACCAAAAGAAAGGCAACTAAAGCAAAAATAAAGAAGAGGAACTACATCAAACTAAAAAGCTTCCATACAGCAAAAGAAACCAACAAAATGAAAAGGAAACCTATGGAATGTGAGAAAATATTTGCAAATCATGTATCTGGTAAGAGGTTAATATCCAAAACATGTGAAGAACTTATACAACTCAATAGAAAAAAAAAAAAAGAAAACAAACAATCTGATTAAATATGGGCAGGAACTATACAGGACTTTTCCCAAGAAGACATACAAATAGCCTACAGGTACATGAAAAGGTGCTCAATATCACCAATTATCAGGGAAATGCAAATCAAAACCACAATGAGGTATCACCTCAGACCTGTTTGAATGGCTATTGTCAAAAAGACAAGAGATAACAAATATTTGTGAGGCTGTGGAGAAAAGGAAACTATTGTGCACTGTTGGTGGGAATGTAAATTAGGCAGCTGCTATGGAAAACAATATGGAGGTTCCTCAAAAAATTAATCAAACTATGATATGATCCAGCAATTCCACTTCTGGGTATATATCTGAAGGAAATGAAATTGTGATCTTGAAGGGATATCTGCATCTCAATGTTCATTGCAGCATTATTTACAATAGCCTATATATAAAAACAACCTAAGTATCCATTGACAGATAAACAGAAAGAAAATGTGATATGTATATGTGTGTGTACATACAGTATACAAGGAACCCTGTGTACTCTTGGTAGGAATGTAAATTTGTGCAGCCACTGTGGAAAACAATATGGAGGTTTCTCAAAAAATTAAAAATAGAACTATCATATGATCCAGCAATCTCACTTCTAGGTATATATCCAAAGGAGAAGAAAACAGGTCGAAGAGTTATCTCCATTCCCATGATCATTGCAGCATTATTCACAATAGCCAAGATATGGAAACAACATAAATGTCTATCAACAGATTAATGAATGAAGAAGATGTATGTGTGTATATAAACACACATGTGTGTGCGCGCGCGCACACACACACACACACACACACACACTAATTTCAGCTATGAGAAAGAAGGAAATCCTGTCAATTTGCAACAACATGGATAGAACTTGAGGGTATTATGCTATGTGAAATAAGCTAGACAAAGTAAGATGAATTCTGCATGGCATTGATTATACCTGGAATCTTAAAAATACCCAAACTCTGAGGGGTTGGGGGAAATAGGGAGAGGTTGGTAAAAGGATACAAACTTCCATAAAATCTATTAAGTTTTATGCATCTTATCACCATGTAATGTAAAACATAGTGACTATAGTTAATAACAATGTATTATATAATTGAAATTTGCTGAGAGAATGTAAATTTTTTCACCAAAAAATAATAGTCATAATAATAGTAATAGTAATAATAATTGAGTGGTCTGATAAATATATATAATAAATATATCTCAAATGATTAAAGTCATAGAATATAAAATATAAGAAAAGAACGAGACACTACAAAAAAATACCAGGCAGATTTACAAAGAATTTTTAGAAATGAAAATAATGTAGAATTTCTATATAAAAAATACATGGTCCTTGACACTGAAGTTAAATGAAATCGAAATAAACAGTAAGTTAGATACAAACTGAGAGAAAAAGTGAACAGATAACAGATAAAAGGTATTGACTTACAGTGTAGCATAGGTGGAAAGTATGAAATAAAAGTTTAGGGATGGAGAAATTCTGTAAGGGAAATGGTATCTTGATCGAATAAGGTGGATATTGCAACAGAAGGACACTGGAAGGCATTACACGGAGACAGCCTGCCATGCTCCATGGCTAAACTCTCAAGGCATTTCAGAAAATCCATAAATAACTAAATATTTTTGTTGATTACCTGGTCAACTTTATCTTGGCCCTTTGCTTTTTATTTAAATAAACCATATGTTCTCTCATTTGAAATATTCTCCCTTCCTTTGAAGATAAGTTTCCCTTTTTCTGAAGTAAAGCAGTTTCCTTGAGATTTTTTAGAGTTCTGCTAACACATATTCACCACAATACCTGTGTAAGAATGTGGTTACTGCAGCACAATACAAAATGGCACAAATGTGAAAGTAACCTCATTGTGCATCAATAGGAGAAAGAATAAATAAACTGGGTTGCAAGTGTATAATTTAGAGCATTCAAAATAATATATAGCAGCTAGAATTAATGAACTAGTTCTATCTGTATCAACATAAACTTAAATGTGTTTATGTAGATGTATGTCTTGAACGATAGTTTAGTTGGGTATAAAACTTTTAGTTAGTGGTTATTTTCTCTTACTCTTTCATCATATTCTGTTGTTGTATCTGTATCTGTTGTATCTGTTGTTGCTGCTGAGGAGTCTGCTCTTTTTGAGATTGTAATTCAAATCTCTCTTTGCTTGGTTTTAATTTAAAAAATTAAAATACTTTTGGGATGTCTGGGTGGCTCAGTCAGTTTGGTGACCAATTTCAGCTCAGGTCATGATCTCACAGTTCATGGGTTCAAGCCCTGCATTGGGCTCTGTGCTGACAGCTCAGAGCCTGGAGCTTGCTTCGGATTCTGTGTCTCCCTCTCTCTCTGCCCTTCCCCCACTCACTCTGTCTTTCTCTCTCTCAAAAATGAATAAACACTCAAAAAATTTTTTAAAAAATTAGAATACTTTTAAAATTTTCATTTTCATTTTGAGTGTCCTATAGTTTTACCATGAAGGGTCTGGATGTAGATTTATTTTTGCTTTGACACTCAGATCTCAGAGTGATAAATTATATTACATTAAAATTTAAAACTGTATGGAAAATAAAATATAAAAAAAAGTGAAAAGAAAACTATAAAGTGGGAAAAACATGTGCAAGAATAATTTATAAAGGTTTAGTGTTCAAAATATGAAAAAAAAGTCTAAAAATCAATATGAAAAAGACAACCCAATAGAAAAAATAGACATAGGATTCACACAGGCAACTCATCATCACTAGTAGCCACAGAAATGTAAAACAAAAGAGCAATGAGATGCTATTTCATACTTATCAAAATAACAAAAGTTAAGATTTCTGAAAATTATTGCCTAGGTTATATGGGATATGGAGAAAAGGGGATAAGGATATACTGCCAGTAAAAGGAGAATTTGTACTACTTTGGGAGTAATATTTGGAATTATGAAATTTGAAGATGTCAACACTCTATAATCCAGCAGTTCCATTCATAGATACATACTCTGGAGAAACTAACACATGCACAACACCTGTGTAAGAATGTGGTTGCTGCAGCACAGTACAAAATGGCACAAATGTGAAAGTAACCTCATTGTGCATCAATAGGAGAATGAATAAACTGGGCTGTAAGTGTATAGTTCAGAGTATTCAAAAATAATACATAGCAGCTAAAATTAACAAACTAGCTCTATCTGTATCAATATGATTAAATCTCAAAAACATGATGTTGGATTTTTAAAAAGCAAGTTGTTGAATGATATGTAGAAAATAAAGTTTTCCATATGATCTTTTGGCACATTTCAATATGACACATTTTATGGCTATACTGTATAGACAAGGCTACACTACACAGATACGAGTTGAAACTATAAATAAACCAATAGGAATGAAAAACAACAACAACATCAAGAAAGTGGTTATGGAAGAGGAGAGAGTGATACATTAATAGCAAAAATATTCCCAATTCTTTTCCCCATCCTATGTCCATGTTCTTTACAATGTGACTCCTATAGCCCTTCTCATCAAAATGTGGAGCCTATTACCTCACTCCTTGAATAGGGGATGGCTTTGTGACTTGTGTTAACCAGTAGAATGTGGTGGCAGTGTTAGTGTATCAATTCTAAGTCTCAAGAGTCATTACATGATTCCACTCTCTTTTCTAACTTTGCTACTGTTATGTGAAAAATTCTGGGGTAGCCTCCTGGAGGACGAGACCCAGTGAAGGCATGTCCAGTTGCCCTAGCTGAGATCATTCAATTCCAGCCTCAGAACTGACTATTTGACCTACTGAAGTAGGTCTGAAGACTCATGAATGAGTCCAGGTAAGATAAGAAGAATTATAGAGGTGACCCATAGAGCTATGAATAGAAACTGCTTACTGTTTCAGCCAGTAAATTTCAGAGAGGTTTGCTATTCTGTTAGCCAAGATGATTTTTAAAATAAAGAGATGTATTTATTACCCCTTCCCCTGTCACTGCCACCACACGCACATAGTAGACTAAACGAGTGATGTCTAAGTTCTAATCCTCTCATCCTCAGGACCTCTTCCCTGTAGCTTTCTAGCATTTAGTCCTTTGCCAGCACTTAATCCTCTGGCTTCAGTCATCTGTAATATAGGAAACTTCTGGTCATCTCACTGACAAGAGAGTCATAAGAGATGAACCAGAGAAGCATTATAAGAGCTCTATATGGCTGCTACAGGGCTAGGAGAGTTTAAGTTTTATAACTACTTTATACCATTGTTGTCTAAAATCTAGATTCACCTGCTAAAAATGTAATAGTACTTCCTGCTTCACTCAAATATAGGGTTACTTACCTACCTTGTGACTTCCTCCTGACATTATAACCTGCCCTGTCCTTTGTTTCTGAAGTTGTTGCTGCCACTGGCACAGGTGGTGTTCTGTCTGCCTGCCAGGAGGATTTGTGCTTGACCTATTGAGTGTAACAAGGGCTCCCAGAGGATACTTACTCAATGACAGAGAAAGGCAGGGCTAAGCAGCTCTCAAGGGGCTCAACATCCTTCTCAGCCCAATGTATTGCTCATGTTTCTATTTTGACTTCCACAGTACTCTGTGTACACTCTATTTGGCACTGACTGTATACCCTTACTATATGCTGGCTAATACTGTGAGTTACTATGTGTTCCTTTCTCAACTCAATAAGGCTGTAAACTACTTGAGGACATGATGTTTTAAGTGACTTAGTATCACTACTATCTAGTGAAAGGAAGGAAGGAAAGAAGGAGAAATGTCAGACAGGAAGGAAGAAAGGAAGGAAGGGGAGACAGGAAGGCATGAAGGATAATAGCAGCAAATATTTATAGAATGACTATATGCCAGGTAGTATGTGCTTTCTTACTTCATCCTTCCAACTACTCAATGAGGTAGATACTATTATTAATTTTTCAGAGCTTACAGACAAGGAAACATGCTTACGGGTGTTAGGTAATATGCTCAATGTGAGAAGCCACAGCATGTCAATCAGGGAGTTGGCACTTGAACCAGCTTTGTTTAACTCTAGAGACTGTGCTCCCCCTCTCTGATGCCATACTGTCATTCTGAGTAGTTTTGAGCACATATTTGCTAATAAAGAAACTAGGAATTCATTATAAAGAAAAAAAAAGGAGCAAAGGATAGAAAGCAGGAGAGAATGAAAGAGGGCGGGAGAAACCCACAAATACAATCTCCTCCTGCAGATATCATATCTAATCTGTGACAGCAGCTTCTGCTTAATTCCTAAACACCCCCAGAAAAGATCTGTTTGCTTCTCTGGTAATACGTTCCATGTTTCATTCCCCATGTGCCAAAGATATCCACAGGTAGCTCTTTATGTGCTCTGGCCTGGGAGAGAACACACACATACAGTTGATTCTAGCACTGTGAACACTAAAGGAGGAAATATCGAGCCATTGCTCCTAGAAATACAGGTTCAGGTTCCTGCAAGCCTCGCATTACATTTTTGTGAGTTAATCAGCATAAAACATTTAAAAATGTTTCTTTTTAAAGACACCTTATTTAATATAGATTATTGATGCATTAACAATGCTTATGCCTGGACAAAGCTTATGGAACACACACATTTCCTCCATTAGGTACATCACAACCTTTTTAGGCTTGGGAACACTAGATAGCACTTCAGCACTGCACTTGGGGGCCACTGAACAGCAAAATCAGCAACAACATGCATAAAGGTGTGAAAAACATGACACTAAATAGACCATGAAAAGGACAC